>NC_136070.1:1002009904-1002717404 GCF_964261635.1 Lissotriton helveticus
CCGATAAGATCCGGGTTGCGAGGGGTGTCCGGCAGGGCTGTGTTTTAGCTCCCACCCTATTCTCTCTCTATGTGAATGGGGTGGTAGAGCACCTGCTTGAAGAACCAGCAGACGCCCCCATATTGGGTGGCGTAAAGATTCCAACTCTGTTGTTTGCCGACGACACCCTTCTCATCTCGAAAACCCCCCAAGGCCTCCAGAAGCTCCTGAACCGCTTCCAGGATTTTTGTGCAAACAGAGGACTTGTCATAAATGTGGACAAAACGAAGTACTTAATCATGCACCCCCCCCGCCAACTTGGCCGCCCCCCCATCCTGAACTCTATTCCCCTTAGAAGGGTGTCAGAATTTGATTATTTGGGAATCCGTTTGAGTGATGTTATGAGCTGGTCTCCCCACATCAACAAAATGACTGTGGGCCACAAAAGGGTGGGGGGAGCCTTGTTAAAGGAGTACAACAATTCATCAAAACACTGTGTAGCTCCGATAATAGATATTTACAAAGCTCGAGCAGTAGCCGCATCACTTTACGGAGCTGAGTTATGGGGTCTAGGTAATATGGAGTCTTTGTCTAAGGCAGAGAATAAATTTATTAAGGACCTCCTGGCCATCCCGATGAGTACCCCGACAGTTCCGGTGCTCCTGGACGCGGGTTGCAAATCAATCAAGGACCTGGCCCGCCTCCGGCCTCTTCTGCTGTGGGCTCGCCTGTGGAGGGTCCCGGAACTTAAATCTTATGCAGACGGGCTGGCAGAGGTAATGCACACAGATGGCTGGCAGAAGATCAAATGGCTCAGGGACATTAAACACCTGCTTGGGGACCTGGGATTGGGCTCTTGCTGGTCCACTCACTCAGCTCCCCCGAAGGAGACCCTGAAAAAACTATATTGGGAATGGGTTTCTGCAAAGCTCATCAGCAATCAGCGTCACTGCAATTCCACCGCAGCTTACCTGAAAATAAAAGACGTTGTTGCCTTTGAACCCTTCCTGGACATTATTACCATCCCCATGGATCGGGCTCTTTATATCAAATTCAGACTAGGGACTCTACCGACCTCCTCTCCAGATGGAATACGCCTAAGCAGGTATCACGCAACTGTGCCCTATGTACTGACAGACCCGAAACTGTGGCACACTTTCTTTTTGAATGCCCGGATTATGTGCGCCCCAGATTCCACTGGCTCAAACCACTTTGTAGAGAGATGGGTACTCGTCAGTATTCGGTGGCTCTACGGATTTTATTAACTGATACAGCTCCTCCCATTGTTTGTGCCGTATCCAAATTTTTAAAATGGGCCTGGTTGATCCGCTTAAAAAGACTGTCCATATCAATTTAATTCTTTTTTTAAACTAATTTATTCTGATCAATTGCTATTTTTACTTGTTGATTTTAATGTACAGTCTCTTTCTTACGATGTGCTGTTTTATATATTTTCGTGTAAAGCTTTTATGATATATGCATATCGAAATAAAGCAATCAATCAATCAATCAATCTATTGCAAGTTTTTTAAAATAGACCTATAAATTAAAGGCATAGCGTCATAAATAACCAAGTGAGGATAAGTATGTGACAAAATTGAGGGTGTAGGAGTTAGGTCTCAAGCATGGTGACACAGAAAAGCTAAGAAAATAAGGGTTAAAAGAAGGAAGAGAGTAGAAAAGGAATAGTGAAGGAAAAGGAACACTGAAGTGGAGGCAAAGGGAGAGACAACGATCGGGGAAATAAAAAGTGAGGGGTAGAAAAAAGAAAAAGAATGGAAAACACCTCTATGGAAAGGAATGAAAGGAATGGTGATACATGAAAAAGAAAGCACCTGATAAAGGAAAGGCAAAAGGGATATAAGAAAGGGGTTAATAACCAAGAAATTCAAGATGAGTAAGAAATCTAAAACGAAAATTAAAGTAACAAAAATACACATAAAGTATGGAACTGACTGGAAAAGAACAAAAGTTGAAAAAAATAAAGTAAGGGCATAAGGAATAGAAAGAGTAAGATCAAAGGCTGAAAAATGGCACAGGGCATGAGTAGGAGCCTAAGCCCACGAGGGAAAGACTGTGCAAGAGTGGGTGATAAACCCGAAAGGGAGCTAAATAAACATTGCAAAGTGGTAAGCAGTTTAGACTGGATATGCATGGATGTTACAGGATGAGTGAAGTTATGGATTGTGAATGAAAGATGACACAAGTGTAAAATATTGAATACAAAAGGGTAAGGAGTAAGGGAAGTTGAAGTTAAGTGAGCTGAAAGGAAAATTTGGAGTAATAAAAGTAAGACAGAAACAAGAAGCAAGTAGGTGCCTGGGAATGAGAGAGGTGTCTGTGAAGGAAACAAGTGTGATAGGAGTTTAGAAATAAGCAAGAGGGGGAAAGGTGGAGGTAGTTCAGAAACTGGAGATGCAGAAGCAAGAAGATCAGAGCCAGTGCTGAGAAAAGGATTGAGAGGTGATAGTGAGAGAATGAGAAGAATAAAGTGGTAATTAAGAGATGAAATGAAGAGAGCTAATTAGTGGTCAGAGGTAAAGTTAAATGTGAGAGGGAGGGATGGTATAGATATTAGAGAATGTGGTGTGTGCAAGTTGAAGGTAAATATGAGAAGGGAGAGGAAAATGAGCGTTAGGGTGGCAGTAAAACTGGGAGAAATAAAGGTCAGTGCGAGAAGTTAGAGGTCTAGATTAGAGAATGAGAAAATCAAAGTTGGAGGTATGCAGCAAATTGGAAGAGACAGAGTGACCTAATGAGAGACTGAGGTGCAAAGAAATCCAGGAGAAATAGACCAGAGGGAGAAATTATCAGAACAAGCAGGGGAAGCGTACAGGATCATGACAGTAGCATGAGAATGAGGTACATATGCTTGTGTTTGAAGAGGAACCTCAAAGAAATTGATTAAACTGCAGGAAAGAAGTGGAAATACGAGAACTTGGAGGGAGAAGAGAATAGGAAGGGGCGGGGAAGCTGGGAATGATAGAAATAAAAATGACAAAGGTGAATGACAGCAGTGCTAGTGGGATGGAGGCCAAAATATTTTGTAGAAGGGTAGCAGGGCTGGAAGAATAAGACATTGGGTGAACTGTTCAAAGTAGAGAAGGTGATGAAAGAATGAGGACTAAAGATGAGAGGCTGACAGGGAAAGATTGATCGAGAAATGTGAGAGATTAAAATGACCGGTAACATAGTCCATTGCAAATGGAATTTTCAATTGCACAAAGGCATCACTTTTGCTCACTACTAACTTTGAAATGCTTGTAGCCCTATGACTGTGTCCTGGGATCCCTTCATATCACCAAGCATCGCCCCTTTTTCCCCATTTTGTAAATCAATAACACCCAGAACGTGTTGATCTCCTTGAAACCATTTGTATCAGTGAAAACCCTGCTACGAACTTTGAGGTAGGTTATGAGGGTGAGGGGCTTTAAACAAGAGGGTGGTAGAGTAATTGAGTAAGGGGGCCCCCTTGCAGTACCTTGCAGGGGGCCCCCTAAGGTTTTGTTACTCCATTTGAGCCAGTGGAGCTCCCAGAGGTGAGATGTGTGTGGAGTGAGTGAGCTTGAGTATAAGACTTGCGGTGGCGTTCTGGATGATCGGAAGTTTGTACAGGAGGTATTTTGAGATACTGCCAAACAGTGTGTTTCCGTAGTCGAGTCGGCTTGTAATGAGCACTTGCGTGATGGTTCCTCTGGTGTTCTGTGGGAGCCACTTGAAGATTCTCAGTAGTATTTGTAGGTTGTGGAAGCACGCAGAGCTTACTGCGCTGACCTAAGCAATCATGTTGAACTTGTCGTCCAGGATGAACCCCATATTTCTGGTCTGTTTGAAGCAGTGCTTAATTTGTAAAAATCGTAAGTCACAGGGCTCTTGTCAGGAGGCCACTGCAATTTTCACCACACATTGCCCCTGCTATGCTGCCAATGATGGCAACAACATAACTACTAACCATCACACTTCGATAAGTTTTGAAGTTCGGAATATTTCAGGCCCCTTAGCCATAAGAATAACTTGGGAGGCAGGTAATTGTCATTTTTAATGTATGTTGAATTAATAATTAACTATTGTTGTGTTTTTTTGCTAAATTAACCAGTGCCAGATAATAAAGTTCCGGTGCCAAGCATCTTAAACCACCGGCTCAAATTAAGCACTGGTTTGAAGGGTGTAGGAGTGGGTCTGAGTTCTGCCGGCCACCAGGTGTTTTCCCACAGAGAGTTCTTGTTTCCAAAGCCCATTACTTCAGTCTTGTTGGTGTTTAGTTTCAAGCTGTCTGTTCTCATCCATTCCGCCACTAGGGTCATGCAGTTTGTGAAGTTAGTTCTGGTGCTGGGCGTCTTGCCCATCAGGGAGAGGATGAGTTGAGTGTTATTGATGTAGGAGATGATGGCAATACCTTGATATCTGATGAATTTGGCGAGTGGAGCCATGTAGATGTTGAGCCCTTGTTTGTTTGGTTGAGGAAAGAACCCTGGGGAACGTCATACACCAGTTTCGTGGCTTCAGGTGTGAAAGGTGGTAGTACGACTTTTTATGTTCTTCCTGTGAGGAATGAATAGATCCAGTTGAGTGCTGGTTCTTGGATACTTCACTCGTGGAAACTTCTGATGGGTGTAATGTGATAGACTGTGTCAAATGCCACAGAGAGGTCGATGAGGTTGAGGGCGGCTGTTTCTCCTCTGTCAAGCGAAAAGTGCGGTTCCCTTGCTGTGGTTCTTTCTGAATCCTGATTGGGTGTTGTCTAGTAGGCGGTGGCTAGTGAGCTGATTTTTGATGGCCTTTTGCTGGGTAGGAAAGCAGGGATATTGGGTGGTAGTTGGCCAGTTGGCTTGGGTTGGTTCAAATTTTTTTGAGTAGGGCATCGCCTCCTGCATGCTTCCAGGCCTTCAGGATAGTCGTGGAGGTGGTGGAAGTAGTCAGGATATGAGTGCTGTGCTGATTGGTGGAAGTGGTGGAATCTTTAATGATTAAGAAGATGTATTTGCTGCTGTTGGAACCCTCTTTGATGCATTCCCCTTTTCTTGGTTTTTCTTAGCTGTTGGTATTGTCTGATTGCAGTTTTGAAGCTGGTTCTGTTGGTGTCTTCGTGGCTGATTCTCCATTTTCTTTCTATCTGTATGCAGGGTCTTTGGTGGCATTATTACCACTTTGCACATTGCTTTCACCGCTATCAAAAAAGTGCTAAATGCAGGTAAGCATAATTTACATTCAGCTCTTAATCAGCTTAGTGTAAAACAAGCCCCTGTTTTTAGACTATAGCCTACTCTAAATAACCCCTGTAAAGTTTATTAGACTTCCTCTGGCCTTCCCACGCTAGGCTTTAGAAACTAGAGGAAGCCCTTTCACAAGCAACCAGTGAGCACTAACAGGAATTGTTCTTATGAAAGAGCACATTGGTTTTCCGTTAGCAGGACTATTAAGAATCTTGCTTGAATAACAACGTGTGCTGCGTGCCTGAGGCCTCCCAGTTTGCATCTGCCACAAAGTATATTTTAAAATGTATGATTTATTTTATTTTATACAGTTATTTGATGTGTTTACGTGATTAAATACAATATTACAAATAATACTAGATTCACAGTATGAAGAAATAAAAATTACATAAATATTCATCCAATGAAATATAAGCTTGATTTTTTAATGTTAACGTCATTTATTTGACTAGGAAGAGAAATTATAGAAAATGTTAAATAGAATGATCACACCACTTCAAATTTCTGAAAATGTGAATATTGTCCAAGTATGTTTCCTAGGCCATGTATTTTTCTATTTTTATCCACCAGGATTGAAAATCAGTGGGTTCCTCCACCTTCCGTCACCAAGAAATGTGACAGATTAACATCCAATACAGCTCTTAAAATAGAACACCGCACACAAAAGAGACGCCCGAGTGTGCAATTCAAGATGAAGTTTGAAGTTTAAAAGTTTGAAGTTTAAAATATTTGTAAAGCGCTCTGTGGCCAAGCGGCTTCCTGGCGCTAAGAAATTAAAACAATTACCAGAAGACGGGACAACAGGAGGTGGTTAAGACTGGAAAGCTTGGGAAAACAAGTAGGTTTTAAGTGCTTTGCGGAAGTGCAGGTAGACAGATATAGATTTGATAGTCAAGGGGAGGCTGTTCCAGAAGCGGGGGGCAAGGATGGAAAATCTAGTGCCGCCTACTCTGGACTTACGGAAGCGAGGGACGGTTAAGAGTGCCTGGTTGGAGGAGCGAAGGTTGCGAGAGGGAAGATAGTGGGTGATCATGGAGTTGATGAAGATAGGGGCCGTGCGGGCGTGGGCCATAAAGACCATGCAGCCCATCTTGAAGAGGGTCCTCTGCAAGATGGGAAGCCAGTGAAGGGATCTGAGTAGGGGAGTGATGTGGTGGAATTTAGGAAGCCTATGAGTAAGCCGGGCGGCCTGATTCTGGATGGACTGAAGACGCCGCAGCTCGTAGTCGGGAATGCCCACATAAAGGCAGTTTCCATAGTCCAACCGTGAGAGAATCATGGCCAAAACAATAATTTTCAGGGCATCAAAAGAGAAAAAACGAGAAATCTTTCTAATAATCCTGAGGGACAAAAAGCAGGATGAGACGACAGAGCTGATCAGGGGACGAAGGGAGAGGTCCTGACTGATTTTAATTCCCAGGGTTCTGACTGAAGCAGAAGGAACCGGGGGAGGACCAAAGGTGGAAGGCCAGAAGGCAGAGGTCCAGGGGCTTGAACAGCCACCAGTCAGGACCAACTCCGTCTTGCCCGGATTAAGCTTTAAATGATTTTGATTCATTCAGTCAGCAATGAAATTGAGTGTAGTTTGGAGTTTAGAGATGGAATCAGAATCATGAGAGAGGTCAAAAACCAGCTGAAGATCGTCAGCGTAGTTATATACGGAGACCTCCATGTTTAACAGAGAAACAATAAGCGGGTAGATATAAAGGTTGAAAAGAAGAGGGGAGAGGGAAGAACCTTGGGGAACCCCACAGGACACCGGACGAGGGGGGGCAGAGAAACTGGAGAGACGAACGGCCTGAGTCCGACCTTGAAGAAATGAGGCGAGCCATGAGAAGGCAGAGCCCCGGATGCCCGCTGCCATGACACAGTCGAGAAGAATGGAATGGTCAACCGTGTCAAAAGCAGCGGACAGATCAAGAAGCACCAAGGCTTGAGGAAAGTTGGAATCAGCCTTGCTCTTCAGCTCGTCCAGAACAGCAAGGACCACGGATTCAGTCGAGTGGACTGGGCGAAAGCCAGCTTGATGGGAGGCCAATAGATGATTATCCTCGATGTAGGCCGAGAGGCAGGAAGTAATGTGGCTCTCCAAGATCTTGCCTAAGTAGGGGAGCAGAGAGATGGGTCTGAAATTGATAGGAAGAGTGGGATCAGAGCCAGGTTTCTTCAGAATGGGGATCACAGTGGCTGATTTAAAGAAAGCTGGAACTGTGCCCTGGGAAATGGAGGCATTGAGAAGGGAAAGGGGGGATTGGGGCAGCCGGAGAACAACTGCCTTAAAATTCGAGCCGGTCCATAGTCGGTAGGAGAACCTGACTTGATTTTCCTGAGCAGAATAAGGAAAGATTCCTTAGAGATAGGTGGAAATTGATTGAGAGAGGAAGACAGAGAGGGGAGGGAAGGGGAGAGAAGGAGAGAAGAAGACAGAGGAATGTTCCGTTTGATGTTGGCAATCTTCTCAAGAAAGAAATCATTCAAGGAGAGGCAGAGGGCTTGGGATGGGACTGGGTAAGGGTTGACTCTATCAGATGCGGCCAAGGAGTGAACGATAGAGAAAATCTCCTTAGGTTTATTTGCCGCTGACAGAATCTTGCCAGAGAAATAGTCTAATTTAGCTGAGAGAATAGCTCTCTTATAGTTGTTAAGGAGAGACTTGTAGCGATCTCTCAGGGAGGGGCAATAGTTGCGCCTCCACTGGCGTTCTGACTGTCTGAGAGCCAATTTTAGGGCTTTGAGGTCATCAGTAAACACCAAATATAGATTTGATTCTGTCTATATTTATTTTTCGTACATTCTTGAATGCATGGGACCACTGTTGTTCTAAAAAGGCTTCGTGGAGGCGACACGCCTTGACCCTCCTAAGAGTGGCCACTGGATCGCATGAGGTGGACAGCCAACCATTAATGGCGTCAACTTGATGGTCGACAGAAAGATCAGATAAGTCAGGAGGGAGGGCCGCCAAGGACGAGCCGAGGGTGTTAAAATCCACCCGATTCCAGTTCCGTGCTAAGATGTTTTTAAGCCGGGAGGGCTTGTCGGTGACTCCAAGGTCAATAATGAAAGAGATGAGCGAGTGATCCGACCAGGTGCAGGGGAGAATAATGATGGAAGAAATAGCCCGACTGGCCGACCATAGCTGGTCAAGGGTATGACCGTGTGAGTGAGTGGGGGACTGAATGTGAGAAGTAAAATTAAGACTACACATGGTGTCAGTGGAGTCTTTGGAAGCCCAGGCCAGTAATTGAGATCGCCCAGTAAAAGAACCGAGGAGTTGTTGACCACAAGAGTGGCCAGAAGCTCCTGTAGGGCAGGCACAAAATGAGACATGGTCTGGGGGGGACGGTATATAAGAACTACAGTGAGGGGGACCACAAGGTTCATTGACCGAGCCACTATAAAGTCTACGCTAGGTATGGGAGGGTGAGGAAGCAGTTGGAACTGAAGGTTGGATCGGATAATCATGGCCACGCCCCCACCAGTTTTCCCATCGGGGCGATCGGCCCGAAGGGCATAATAAGAATCGGGGAGCGCAGCTAAGACATCAGGCGAGGAGTCTGCGGAAAACCATGTTTCCGTGAGGAACAAAAAATCAGGAGCCTCTGTATCCAGCAGATTGTAGAGTTCCAGCTGGTGCCTGCCCGCTGAGCGGGTGTTAAGAAGAAAGGCCAAAGCCCTAGCAGGCGAGCAGGGAGGGTGAGGGGGGGAGAGGCAGGAGGGGCAGCTGACTGGGGTATAGGCAAGGGAGCCGCAGGAAGGGGAGAAAAGGGAGCAGGGATTCCAAGGGCAATAATATGTTTGAGCGTAGAGGAACTGAGGGACCCATTACCTTGATAGGCACGGAGCTGTGAGGAAGTGTAAGTTAAAAAAGGGGCAGAGTCTGTGGCCCCGGGTCCCGACCGGTCGCGGACGGGCGCAGACGGGCTTGCCTTTGGCGCGCCTGCGGCGCACCGCCGGCGCGCCCGCTGCGCGCGACCGCTTCGCGGCCGGGATGATGTCGTCATTATATGCTGGCCAAGAGAGGGGATCGGCCACCTCCCAATAAGTATCCAGTTTGAACAACTACATTTTTACCAATTTTAGGGTATTTTCTATGCTTCTATACTGATTGCTCTATACCTCCTATGAGTTCAGCCTTCCAGAGTGCCTTTGTTTCAAGTTTCTGTGCCGCTGTGTAGATGGAGCATGATTGGAGGTTTTACTGAGGCTTTCTTCTGCCTGGTTCCTGTCAGGAGAGGTGGAGGTAATGTAGGAAAGGGTGGAGTTTTGGCCTTAGGGTAATCCCTCTGCTGGTTTTAGCTGCTGTACCTATAGTAATATACTGGTTTGACCCAATTTTCTATTTTCTTCATATTCCACTGCAATTTCTAATAATTCTCATTGTTTATCCTGTAACTATTTGAGGTTTTCCTTCAACAGGAATAGCAAAATTGGGCCTTCTAATGCAAATAAGCACAAACAAACTGTATCTCTGCCACCTATTAAATCAAAAATTGTTGACTGTTCTGAACCCTCCCTTATCATTATTTTGGAAGAACTGCAAGTCATTCGCTCTAATACGGGCAATATTGCTACTGAAATTAAAAATATTTGTGATATGATAGGTCTATCCATGAAAGTCTCTGATAGGAAAATTAAATTATGAGATAATAAATCTATGATTGACCAATTATTACCCATTACAGCAAAAATTCTTCATATGAGAAAACTTTTACTTTATTTGGAAAATCGAAACAGACAATACCATTGAGGATTTTTAATCCACCTGAAAACGTTGAAGGCACTGATTTGAGAAAATGTCTTGAGAACCTATTGCCTAACTTATTGAATTTGAAATGTAAAGAGAAATCTGAGATTGATAAGGCACATCTTATCCCATCCCACAGTAAAGCAGGTCAAACCAAACCCAGAAAACTCATATTTAAGGTTCTACGACATAACCATGAAGAGAAATTCCCTCTCTGTTGGTCAATGGTCAAAAAATATTTATCCATCAGCATTTTTCAAAGACTGTTGCCATCAGTAATGAATTCAGTGCACTACGACCCCTACTGAAAACGTCTGGCTTTGTTTGAAACTTTATTTGACCTTTAACAATTAAGATCTTAAAAGTACATACAAACAGGGGGAATGTAAAAGATTAGAACAATCAGAATCCAGTCACAGTTCATAAATTTAAAAAAACAAATTGTTCATTATAAAAATCCATGGATACATGGGCAAATACCAATTTAGAATGTGAGCTAAAATACAGGTTATCTAATATCAACATATGGCAAAGTAAAATGAAAAACACCATGTTCAGTTATAAACCCAAAGATTTCCTTTTTTCATGTAAGCCCACAGAAATGTTGCTACCGAGAAGCAGACTAAAGGATCAGACAGTGATTTTAGGAAATATGTTGCAACCCTACATTGTTTAAAATTATACTTCTTTACAATTGGTGCAATATATTCCTTTCTTTCCCTCTGATAATAACCACAGAAAAATAATAGATGAATATCATTTTGGAAGGATTGCTTATCACAGGGATACAAAAGGGGATGATGGACGGAGAGTTTGAACAAATCAAACACTCACCCCCAGTCAACTGATCTGGGTTTAATCCATCACCATTCTTTAGTTCACTCAGCCACCCCAGTTCAGACATGGCTATATGCAAATCAGTCTGACCCTGTGCCTTATGGGAACAGTCCAGCCCGAACTGCCAAGCCATGTCTTCTCTGGACCGGAAACAAGCATCCTGGGACCGGTTTTGGATTCATAATCCTCATCAGCCAGGCTATCTTGAATCCAGTGGGCAAGTGAACAAGGGACTCACGTCTGAGCATACCCTGCCACACTTAGGGCGAACAAAGCGATAAAAAAGGGGATGATGGACGGAGAGTTTGAACAAATCAAACACTCACCCCCAGTCAACTGATCTGGGTTTAATCCATCACCATTCTTTAGTTCACTCAGCCACCCCAGTTCAGACATGGCTATATGCAAATCAGTCTGACCCTGTGCCTTATGGGAACAGTCCAGCCCGAACTGCCAAGCCATGTCTTCTCTGGACCGGAAACAAGCATCCTGGGACCGGTTTCGGATTCATAATCCTCATCAGCCAGGCTATCTTGAATCCAGTGGCCAAGTGAACAAGGGACTCACGTCTGAGCATACCCTGCCACACTTAGAGCGAACAAAGCGATACAAAAGGGGATGATGGACAGAGAGTTTGAACAAATCAAACACTCACCCCCAGTCAACTGATCTGGGTTTAATCCATCACCATTCTTTAGTTCACTCAGCCACCCCAGTTCAGACATGGCTATATGCAAATCAGTCTGACCCTGTGCCTTATGGGAACAGTCCAGCCCGAACTGCCAAGCCATGTCTTCCCTGGACCGGAAACAAGCTTCCGAGGACCGGTTTCTGGCATTCCGATGCTCCGTCCATCACCACCCCCTTTTGTACCGCTTTGGGCCGCCATAAGTGTGGCAGGGTATGCTCAGACGTGAGTCCCTTGCTCACTTTGCCACTGGATTCAAGCAAGCCGGCTGAAGACGGCTGGAATGCCAGAAACCAGTCCTCGGAAGCTTGTTTCCGGTCCAGGGAAGACATTGCTTGGCAGTTCGGGCTGTACTGTTCCCATGAGGCACAGGGTCAGACTGATTTGCATATTGCCATGTCTGAACTGGGGTGGCAGAGTGGGCTAAAAAACGGTGATGGATTAAACCCAGATCTTTTGACTGGGTGTGAGTGTTTGATTGATTCAGATGCTCCGTCCATCACCACCCCCTTTTGTACTGCTTATCACAGGGACACATGGTCAATTCTGAGTGCCTAAACCTTTTCCCTGGAAACCCTACCATCAGAGGAATCTAGTTCAGGCAGAATCTCAATAATATACATTTGTGTTGTGGTAGAGAGGTGTCCACTAGATAAAAGTATCCTTCCTCTAATGTGGGTGGAGTTACTTGATAAGCCAGGACCGACTGTTCATTACAGTTCTTCTCCCTTCGGGTGTATTGGGCCCTCAGCATGAATATATCAACCAACCTCTGCCTCAACGTCATTCACAGGCAGCTGGGTCCTCAAATAATTCTTTCATCCTCATAGCAGTCAGCTCCAGTTCTACCTAATTAAACCATATGATCCTGCGGTAGTCCTCCATTTTTATGCAGCCGCTTATTATATTTTGAGTTAGGGTCACCTGTGCCATGTGGAGAGCCACAGCAGGATTAGGGCCATTCTAATTGCATCTGTGATATAGGTTAAGCCCAATTCTGTGTGTAGAATATCATTTCAGTGAGATTGCGGGAGGGACACCAAGGACTTAAAAAATCCCCTGACGCATGCCCCATAAACTGCAGCAGACTTAGTTTTGGCATGGTAAATGTGTTAAACAGGGGCTAGTGGTTTTGCGCAAATTCTATTCTAAACTGTTTTTATCGATGTTAGGCTCCTCTCCATTCCCATAGCCTTCCTTCAACCACGTTTGTTTTTTGTCAAATAATACTCCTAAATAAGGGAAGGACTTGACCACCTCGATTTTCCCTGAGTTCATGCAGAGGTGCGGGGCTTTATCTCATTCTACACCCCATGCTATAATTAAAAATGACTTAAACTGGTTGACTTTTAGGTCCAAAGAGTCCATAATAGCCACATAGGCTGATATGAGATGTTGGAGCCCTATCCCCATTCTGGCAATCAGGACAGCGTTGTCAGTGTAGGCCAAAATTGGCAACTGATGAGAGTCGGAGACAGGGAGATGCAAGGTTTCGCCCACAAGAGCCTTTTCAACCCCGTTGGTATAGATGGAGAATAGAAATGGGGCGAGGACGCAACCATGCCTTAACCGCCTTAAGATTTTAAATGATTGGATGTATTCCCCATTTTTCCCATAGCGAACCAATGCAGAGGCATCAGCATATATCTGACGAATGAAATCAATTATGGGCAATTTGATCCCCATCTCTTCCATTACATACCAGAGCTTGGAGTGGGACACAAAGTCAAATGCTGCTGAAAGATTCATAAAGACAAGATAGATTTTCCCACCCTTTGCTCTGGTATATTTGTCCATAATTAATTAAAGGTTCAAACACTGATCTACAGTGCCTTTTTTCCCCGCTGGAACCCAATTTGGGGCTGCATTAATATTTTCCTCTCTTGTGCCCAGGACTCCAGTCTAGAAAGGAGAAGTCGGCATATACGTTTGGCTGTTGTGTCTGCAAGTGAAATAGGCCTGCAGTTCGTAGGACTTGCCCTATGTCCTTTTTGTGAATCGGAACGAGTACACTAGTTTTCCAAGAGGGAGGAGGGGCTACTATGGCTATGTTGTTAAAAATGTTGGTCAATAGAGGGACCCACAGATCTTCATTGTCCTTAAAGAAGTCTATCGGGACCCCATCAGGACCCGGGGCCTTCCCAGGACTATAAGCCGCTAGGCCATTCCTCCTTTCCGTAAGTAAGAAGGATAGATTGTCCTGGGTACTAGAGGATATAATAGCAGGAGGTGGGACCAGGGAAGAGGTTGGAGAAAAGTTGTTTGCAAAGTGCTCCACCCAGTCCTCTTCACCGACAATAGTATCTAGAGTAGGGTCCCTTTGCGTCTTAAAATAGGGTGAGTTAATTATTTCCCAAACCTCTGTACTATTGCCCATGGTTTGTTGCATACGCGAGTTTAGTCCAAATCTCCTCCCTCAGGGACTTCTCCCTTTTCCTTCTTGCTAGTTTGTATTGAATGTGAAGTGAGGCAATTTGGGACACATTTCTCGGTTGAATTCTCAGGGCTTTGATAGGGGCCTTCCTGGTTTTTGAACAAGGTGAGTCGAACCAGCCTTTGACACTTTGTGCTTTCATCTGATTTATACAGAGTCAGAGCCACCTTTATATGTTCTAGCAAATCTGTAAAAGACAAGACCAGTACTGCTGTGGCGATTCCTAAATTTAGGCAGTTATTAATGTTACCCTGAGTGGACGTTATTATTGCAGGGATTAGCTTGTGCTTATCAGTTTGGGCCCACTTTAGCTAGCAGAAATTGTTCCTAGCTAGTAAGGGGAGTCCTATTTTCTGATACTTACTCATTTCCCTGGAAGTTAGGGATATCTCGATAGTTAAAATAGCATGATCGCTAAAACTTGTGAATTGGGCATCTGCGTGGTTAACCCTATCATAAAGGAGGCTAGAAACCATTATAAAGTCAATTGTTGATTCTTGGGTGTCTCAGTAAAAGGGTTTTTTTAGTGAACCTAGTGAGTTATTCCATATATTAACTATTACCATATTTCTAGTAAATAGAGTCCTGTTGAGGCTATTTCCATAAATACCGTGGGAGAAATGGTAGATAGGATTTCCCACCAGATCTTCCAGGTCACATACACCCTCTTGGTTATACTTGTATGGGTGTATATTAAAGTCTCCCATCCCTATTATAGTTAAAGCCTCACCTTTCCTCCCACATTTAAGGTCTCACCAATTGCCCTGTTAAGCTCATCTACAACTAGATACATACTTGCCCCATAGTTGTTATTATAGTTATTTATTATAAGCCAAGTACCTTCAATGGCCATCTCAAGGTTGAGGAGATGGAAGTAGGGGCTCCTACCATCAAACATCTTGATGTTTGTTGCCAGTGTATTAGAAATTAGCGTTAGAAGACACCCTTTGGCTCTGAGACTGACAGGGTTGCCTTTATCTGAAAAGACCGGTAGCTGTTTATAAAAACAGGTTCCGTTACCCATGTCTCCTGTAAGCAAGAGAAATTCTCCAAGGGTAATGCTGTAATTTGTGTACCCGTGGCCCTATGTAGTTGGGCTAAGAGAGATCTAGATGCAAGATGATTGTTAAAATTTGTTACCACACAATCACCTTCCATTGAATTCCTAGACGGGCCCAGGCACCCTACCGTTCTGGCCATGATGATTTGGCTTGCCAGTGGGGCACCCCCTTTGCCGATAGTGGGTGTGTGATGGGTCAGCCAGTGTAGGGATGTATCCAATAATTGGGAAGTTGACTCGGACTGATCCCTCCTCAAGGTCAGGATATTACCCAAAACCAAAACAAGAGGGGACTGTGCCGGTGGGAGATGCAAAGATTGATATGTAATGGCAGACTGCCCCAGATTGGATCTTTGTTGCTTTAGAAGGACATAATTTCCCCCACCCCCAGGAAGTGTTGCCCTTATGCTGGTAGCAATCCTTATTGGATTGTTTCTGGCATGTGGATATGGTTGTGCAGAAGTATCTTCCCCCGGGTTTACAGGATGTTCATTGGGTTGTGGGCGAGGCATTTGTTGGTGGACAGTTTATGAGATCTGAATTGATCGCATTAATATTTGAATGACATAACAATTGCCCCTCAGTAATAGATTTCAATTGTGCCCCTGGCCCCGAATGCGATGGAAGTACAGAACCTGTTGCAGGGCGTGCGCATTGGGGAGGGGGAAAGTTGCTTGCACCCAAACCATCAATATTGATAAGTTTCGCCTCAATTTGGGTTAGCTTAAGTAGCAGTGGGTTCAGGAGTACAGTATTCACTGTCTCTAGTCTTTTCCACATGTCATCCTCATTCAGCTGGGGCGGTAATATTGGAGGGGCAGTAGAACTCAAGGAAGGGCTTGGTCCAGAGCAGAGTTTTAGCTGGCGGCTTATTATTATTATCAGGCTTAATTTTGGCGCCCTGGCCCCTGGTTACTGTAAAGGCCCCGGGACAGGAGAAGGGGTCACATCCAAAACAGGTACCGGGCAGACTGTAGGCAAGCTTTGGGGAGGATTTGAAGTGGTGCTGGCCATGGTACGACTCCCGAGGGAGGAACGCTTCTGGGAAATCAAGGACTCCTAGGAAAGGCGCCGCTCCGTAACGTCATTCTCATGAGAGAGAACAGACTCAACCCTCATTATTTAAGCATTAAGTGTTCCAGCTACTCCACTCCCTGGATGTTCAATTGGACCCTTACGTTTAACCATTGTTGTTCTAAATCAGATTTTAAATAATGATGAAGAATGGTAGGAGCACAGTACCTCAATGAGTAAGGCTTGAAGATTCCGGAGTCTTGATGTTAGGGGGGCCTGGGCCAGCCTGCTCTGGGTGTGGACAGGCCTGCCCCTGGCCTGGCCTTTGCCCAGCGCGTCCTGCGCCCCAGGCCAGAACTGCTGTAATAAGAGCGTTTCAAGTGCTAGGGTTGCTGGGAGTTGTGGTCCCCCAGCGGCGTGTTGTGGCTTCACCCCGGCTTCTCCCCCAAGAGCGGCAGTGGCAGTGGCAGGAAGGTTAAATAACTGCCCGGTATACAGACCAGTACAACAGTGGGGCAAGAATACGGCTGGCTTCAAATGTGGTCTTTTGGCCCTTTTGACTGTGCGTATCTTGAAAGACTACATCTCTAAATATTTTCATCATCCTGAAGATCTTCAAGCTTTTCTTCACCACCATTTTTTGCTCTCCATGGATACACAGAAACTCTTAAACTGACCTAGCAGTAGTCTTGCTGTCATTTACGTGCCCTCTTACTGTACATATATTGTTTACAGGCTTGTTTTTGCTGGCTGAATCTTGTATTTGTAGGTGTATAACTAATTATCTATTATTAATGTTCTCTGTTATTGTTTCTATGTTGTCTTTTTTGAACTATTTCTTTGTTATAATTTCTTGAGCTACTTCAGTGTATTTAAAACATGACATCTTCTCTTGGTTATTGGTTTCCACCTCTTTTTACTTTTCTGTGTTGTTATTTTAAATAGCTTAAAATTGTCTCTTTTAATGTTAAGATTTAAGAAATCCTTTACGTGTATTCAAATATTGGAATATTTAGCTAGGCATAAAGCTGATATTTGTTTGCTTCAAGAAACTCATGTTGATAAAATATTTAATTTTTCTGAACAAAGAACTGTTTGGGAACATTATTTCCTTCCCAACAAATGGTTAAAAAAATGGAGTTGCATTCCCATTTTCGAAGAGACTCCAACTACAGATATTAGACAAATACTCTGATTCTGATGGTTGTTAGTTATTTACTAAGGTTAAAATTGGTACAATTATTTTGCATCTTATTATTTATGGTCCCACGGCTGATGATCCAATTTTGTTAAACCAATTACTTCTGACATTCACAAACTTGGCAATTTTCCCCTTATTGTAGGTGGAGATTTTAACTTAGTATGTAAACCTCCTCTTGATAGACTTTCCATACTAAATTCAGACAACCAAAGTTGTTACAATCACTTAAAGCTTTGTTTAAAAATACCAAACTGATTGATATGTTATCGCTCTGTTTTCCAACTCACAAAGAATGTACCTTTTTTCCAATCCTCATAATTCATATTCCAGGATTGATTACTTACTTGTATAAAGAAATCTGGTTGCTCTATCATTATTCCTGCTATTGGAAATATTGAAGTCGCTGACCATGCTCAGATTTAAATGTGTTTGCAACTAGAGAGCTCCACAGTTTCTAAGACAAAATGGCATATGAATACTGACATTGTACTGCACGATATTAATAAGCCTAACATGTTGTCTGTTATTGATGAGTATTTTTGTTATTAACAACGATGGTGTCACATCCAATATTATGCTTAGGATCCTTTTAAGAAATTTATTAGTGGTGTGGTGTGGCTCACTGGTTAGAGGCGGCAGACCCGGAAGCAGAAGTCGGCCCGGGACCAGGGTTCGATTCCTGACGCGGCAGGGTCGTGGACCAGGGTCAGCGGACTCGATAATTCTCGCCTCGGTGCCTACTCTAACCAGGGGTTCCACTCGGCAACTCTGGGCATTAGCGTGCCTAATCTCCACAATGGCCCCATCAACGCCGGGGATGCCTGGCTCCACCTTGGGGATTCCCAGCAGGGACCATCCCACAGGGAAAGCCAGGACGGGTTCCCCAGCGGTATACAGCGCCAGGACGCCGCCTGGCAACAGTGCGCTTTACAAGTATACACATTACATTAACCATTTCTTGAATGGCTCATGACAATAAATCATTTTATTCTAAATCTTCTTACCTGGAAAAGGAAATAGCTAAATATGGATGTCTTTTTATAATCTCTAATAACAATCTATTTAAGCATACTCTGCAGAAGTTTTGCTATGAATGCAATTCCTTGTGAAATAAAAGAGCTGGATTACAATTTACCGATAATAATGCAAGTGCTTTAATGCGAATAGTTCACAGAAATGGTTTTGGCCCTTTATTCCTCCGTTTCAGCACAGCTTTTTATCAATGGGAAATTTTCAGACATGTTCCCCTTTTTAGGGGAACTAGACAAAGGTTGCCTGTTATCTCCTTTACTTTTTCTATTAGCCATAGAGCCCATACTATCCACTATGCGTAACTCAAATGAGATTTATGGTTTAAATATGAAAAGCATTAATCTTAAAACATCTGCATATGCAGATGACATATTCTTCTTTATCAGTAACCCAGGTAAACTATACTGAAGTTTCTCAATCATATTCTTACTCTTCTGTCTCTGGTTACACCTTAAATACTAATAAAACTGATTTTTTTCCTCTAAATGCCTATTGTGCATCAGACATGCTAAATAATGCAGACATTCTCTGGCAAAAAGATAAAATAAAATACGTAGGCATTTAATTTTCACACTCATTTAAACAAACAACTAAATTAAACTGTGAATCTTTACTTCAAAGAATGACAGACAAAATACACCAATGGTCTCCTCTGAAAATGACCGTTGTCCTCAAATATTGTATGTACTATCCATGATTCCTTTACAACCACCTCTCACTTTTTTTTATAAGAAAATAGATAAAATAATTTCAAAATATATATGGAATAATAAACCCCCATGATATTGTTGTGCTACACTAAAAAATTAAAGGTGGGTTTGGATTACCAGATTTCTACAAATATCATAAAGCTTTTCTATTAAAATAAAGATCTTTCTGGTTTAGACAACATGATGCTAATGATATGCCTAAACGGCTCCAACTTGAACAGCAGTTAGTTTTGCCTTTCCCTTTACTAGCATTATTATCTATTTCAAATTCATATCTACAAAATGAATTCTACATGGCCTTGATTCTCGATTTCAGTCACCTAGCCTTACATCTAAAATACTCTTGCTGCGGTATAATCCACTAATAAAGCTTGACCACTACATTACATTTTGGAAATTTTGGATTGATGTGGGTATTTTTTGTTTAAATAATATTTATGGTGACAATACTGATACAGAGGCAATTTCATAGTAATTTCTCAATGCAAAACCTCATATACCTTTTATTTTCCGCTGAAAAGGTGTTTGGGCCCTTGCCACCATGCATTACCTTAAGGAGACTTTACATAAACATGAAAAATCAAAATACAATTATTATTATTTAAGCCAATAAAGAGAGTTGGTGAGTATTTTAAAGGGTTTTATTCTAGTCAAAAGTTAATTTTTTTCTCTGACCCTTTATTCATTAGTAAAATATCAATCAGGTTACAGAATTTTGAAAACAGGAAAAATAGAAATAAATACAGAACATATTATAGGTTGCATACAAAGCATTCCATAAAGGATAGGAATAAGGCATCAAATGTCAATCAGAATTCTTTAAAGAGTTCAGGAAATATATTTCAAGAGTGAATTATGCAAGGCTAATCAATAATTAATAATTTGCAAAAATCTCCCATAAAGAGAAATAAATGCATAAGACAAATAAATCCTTTCAAAAACGAGTTAATTAGTCAAAGCATAAACTTAGAATGTTAGCATCTAAACCTGTTCTAATCAGCTGCACTCTCTGCCCTGGTGTGACCAATCTGCCTGTCTGTGCTTTTAGGAGTAAGACAGCCAGCCCTTCACAAGTCCACAGAGGAATGTGATCTGCCTTGCCAAAAATATGATGTGCAAGGACTTCTCTGAAACAAATATGAGCAAGAAACCCCCACCTCTCCTCGGATGCAATCTCCCCCCAGGCTGCAGCAATCTCCTCCCGCGATGTTTCTCGTACCTAACCCATTTGATGTCTGGTCTAATCTGCTCCCTCTCAAGAGCTCACATGCCCCGCTAAAGCCTAAGAGCCTAAAGCCAACCACGCCTCCAAAGAGGTCATTATTCATACTCTAATTCTTTGCAGACTACACAAAAATCTTTCAGATTCAGTAAAGCTTGTACCTGATTGGTTAGCCTAGATGGCACAAGGGTCTCACCATCCTGTTTTCATTGCAAATTCCAAACCATACCGGTTTTAACAAAAGAAGCGTTAATGATTAATACATTTATGTGTTTTAGCAACATTTAGTAGGAAAAATGTTTCAGTCTATTTCCTCATTCCTGCCACATCACACGCAGGAAGGATACTTTAACTAACACTGGTACAGTGGCACGATCACAAGAATGTACAGTTCACAGTGGCCTTGACTCCTTCTGTACTTGAGGCAAGCTGGTATAATCTGCGCATGCTCTCTGCTTTTCAATGCAATTCACAACATTGCTGGATTCACAGGCAGCCATTTTATTTTAGGCCCAAAAAACAAAACAAACACAAAAATAGTATTAATTTACAAAATAAAACCCATTATGTTTTACCTTCCCCATACTAATACCCTTATAAATGATTACCTAGCAAAGCTATTAGTTTAAAGCAGCTTTTCCTATTATTTGTGCACAACGTGCAAAAATGTGCAATGTGCAAAATAGCATAAAACATGCACTAGTGTAAATGTTCAAAGCGCACACAGTTAACACATACTCATAGCAACATGCTTTAATGTTTTAGATAGCTTTTCATGCCAAAAGCGTTTGCCCCGCTTGTAGTGTTTGGTGCATAGTTAATTAATAAACATTATAAGATGTGTTATGAGCTGAACATGTTTGTCTATATATGCAACAAATCCAAAGTCTTTTAAGACAGGAACAGGGGTGTAGATTACAAGAAAAAGAGCTGGGAAGAGAGAACACATTCTATGGTTATCCTCAAAGCTTAAAAAAGGCCACTGAAATCACAAGTTTTCTCTACACTGCAAAAACACATGTTAATTCAGCGCAAGCATTTCAGACTGACTAGGCCTCATTTCATGTCTTATGTGCCATGTGTTTTCACTTGCACCAAAATGTGCGTGTCAATTAAAATGCAGTCTGTCTGAAGCATGAAAATAAAGCAATAGTTAATCTCGATGAAATCGAGCTCTATCAATACTATGTAACTCTATACGTAATGCTTTTCTAAATACTATCCCCACAACCACTTTTTCAGAATCAGAACTGTGCTTAACTGCTTTTAGTGTTTCTCCACATACAGTTTCTCAATTTTATACAACACTAAATAATGCAGGAGATTTAACTTAGGAATACTTAGTAATTTTGGGTGTGAAGAACTTTCCCAGACCTTTTTGTTGGGCACTTAGAGGAAAATGTGGTAGCAAAATACCTCCGACTGGCTCTCTGTTACTCTATACCAAACAAATGCATTTCTTTTATTCAACTGTTATGGACTCCACTTAAGCTATTTAAAACTAAACATTTAGATAATCTATTGTGTTGGCATTGCAACATGGTTGATGGTTCTTTGAAACATTTTTTTTGAATGCACTGTTTTTCAGAATTTCACAAAAGAGTTTGGAATGTTGATACTACAATACATCCCATCACTGATGTATTTTCCTATGAATTCATTGTTTGTAAATCATTTGCATTGTCATATAATTTATCTGATATTCATAGCAAATTGTTTGATTTTGTATTATCTTCGGCTACTGAATCAATTACATCAAACTGGAAAAATTAATCTCTATTATCAGTGCATGCATGGTGGTCCAGGGTTACTTTGTTTATATGTGGTGATCATTTATCCCTCCCTGGTTACTATACTAATACCACCTCATTCCAACTGATTTGGAAACATAATTATGATTATATTTATTTGCATTAGCATGTGTAAATCTACCTTCACATTGTTTGCAGATTAATCTTTGTTGTCATATATATAGATGTGATCAAGAACCCTTGGCGGCCATGCACTGAAAAAATAAACTAAGAATTGCACTGATAAATGGGAGTTCGTGCCTTTTTTGGTTCAGAGGATTGGACAGTGGAGAGAAAGGAATACGGATATGTATGTTAACGCGGGATTTCTGGTCTATGGTTATAAGTCCAGATCCCAAATCAAGTCGAATGAATCGTTGGTACCTGTCATTGAGTAAAAGGCAATCCACTACTAGGTTAATCAATTAAGAACTTAAACCACTCTAAAGAACCACTGACTACAAATAAGTTTGAAGATTTATTATAAAGCCAAAAGTATCTGAAGGTACAAACATCTCAGAATAAGATTCAAAAGATATACAGGTATCAATACAAAAAGAAATTCTCTGAATGCTCTCAATCGGCAAAAGGAAATTATCAAAAATATCTCAAATACCATGAGTGTTGCAAGAATCGCTATAAGTTGCAACTTAAGAGTCATTTACAGAAAGGAAAAGTTCAGATTAGTCTGTCCCTACACTAGACTAAGTGACATCCCTACTTAACAAGATCTTTACCTAAAAAGGTGTCAGCCGTGGTGACTTCCAAAGAAGATCACGCACTTCTCTTAGTCTTCTTGGTGAATCGCTCTCTCGTGGTCAATCTATCTGCCTACCCATCCGCTTTCTTAGGCTTCTCAGACCCTCTGCTCTGTCTCCTCCCCGGGGTGCTGTCCCTAATACAAAATCACATTTCCAATAGGAACGCCCCTGGAGACGCCCCTCACGTGGTATCGGTTCTGGCGGCAAATTCCATGCTGGTGCTCCTCTGGACCCTTCGTTAAAGTTGACCTTGCTTCCCAGGCTTCTTCTAAGCTGGTCGGTACCCCCCAGGAAATTCCTGAAGCCTCCTCCAGGCCTGTGCCAGGCGTCTCTGAACAAAGCCCATTCATCACCAAACTGATTAGGGCTCCTCGCACCTGCAAATAGACAGTTCTACTGTGGGCCCCAAATTCCGGCCGCCACCATATCTTTAAGTCGTAAACTATGTCTTCGTTTGTGCTCTGTGCGATCTCTCCTTAACGAGCACATGCAGATCAAAGAAGCGACTTTATCTATTCAGGCCTACTAAATTACATGAAACAGGCCTCTGCATTCTGCGCATTTAATTTCTTTGTTTAAACAGCATTCTAACTAACACACATTACTATAATGTAACACATCTATATAAAATATATTTCAATTCTATGCTTAATAATACTTTGCAGTAAAAAATGACATTAGTATCCAAGTTACTTAAAAGTGTAACAGCATCTTTCGTTTCTTGTGAAATGCCATGTGGCCTACACATTTCCATGGTTTGCAGAGTTACATTTCTTTTTCACACAGTCACATAACGTGAGATTCCAACATCATTCTAACATTTCTACAAACTTCTACATTAGTTTTCACACAGATATATGTATCCCTATTCTAGTTAAACACTCTTATATTTTCACTCTATGAGTATAACACTCTGGTGCAATCTATATTTAAACTAATACTACGTGCTTGTAAATATGGTGCACTTATACGTTTTTCAGACTTGCGCTCTCTCAATCCCCCCTTTGATGACTTCCAGTAGTCATCATCATCGCAACACCCTCATTTAGGTATAGATTGTCAAACTGAAGTCGTTGCAATATTCCCTCGTTTCATCTCTTCTAGAGCCCTCAGACTCCTGTACTGATTCTCCTGCATCGCAGCTAATCTCCTCCCCTGCTCCCGCATGGATCTCTGCAACCTGTTTGCTCTATACCATTTGTACAGTCTCACCAATCCCCATAAAGTGATTACACAAATCACTATTATGATGATAGGTTTCAGTATGTACCAAATGAAACCCTTTCCCAGGTTGGCAAACCAACCTCCAACCTTTCCCATTCCTTGTCCTACTTTTTCCCACACATATACATGCGCCAAATCCTCAACCTCACGATGAATTGAAGTAATGTTTCGTATGTACTTCTCTAGAGGTTTTGAATTGTCTGGAATGTAAGTGCAACATTCCTGGACCTTCAAAGCCTTACAGACTCCGCCCTCTTTGGCTAACAGAACGTCTAGAGCAAGTCGATTCTGAAGAACCATTGCCCTTATCGATTGCATCTCTCCCTCCACCAGCATTAAAGATCTAGCAGTACTGGCAGATAATCTATGTACGACTGTTGCCAATCTTCTAATTTTGATGTCATTCAGTATTAACCCTAAAAGAGGAAATGCAGCTCCAAATATGTCTCCAATTACTTCAGAGCTTGCATCTCTCCTTCCTCTTGCTTGAGCTCCTCCCTTTTTGGACTCTAATTCTTCAGCATGATATATTTTCGGGAAGACAATCGCCAAATAACATGATCCATACCAATTATCTGGTAGTTTCACATATGCATTTCTTCCACAAACAAAATATACATTGGGGATCACCTGCATCTCCTTCAAGAAGTCTTTAGAGTAATACTCCAACTGGAAAGCATGTTCACAACTGACTTCTCCCACGAACACATTTTCGTAATAGGTTTGACCCCTATGTATACATAGTTTCCCTTTCTTCTCTCGATCTAATGCTATTGGACCACTGCTACCCTTGCTCTTGTGTGCTCTTTCTTCTTCAGTCCAATCTGTTTCCCATTGACCTGAAGTCTTTAGAATCTTTTGTCTCCTATATCGAGTATCCACCTGCCCTATAAACTTTTTCTCAATTTCTGACACGGAACAAGTCAAATTATTCCTTCGGGCATGTGAAGTATCTAATGTTCTCCATGGTAGGAAAAATTTCTGTAGTCTGTCTTCACTCTTGTAATAATCCCACTTATTTAGATGTTTATAATTTGGCACCTCTGGCAACACAGAATCGAAGTTCGAGAAGTAATACTCGAACCCATCCCGTTCATAAAATATGCTCAGCAACAAACTACATGTGATTCCATAAGTCAATGGAAGATGATGGTATCTGATACCCTCGTCTACAGATGCTGGCAATTTCATACAGACGTAGCAATTCTTCGCCTCCATGACATCAACGTATTCATATAGCAATTTAGCATAAGCATTTGACTTAAAACTCCCCTGGGATTCATCAGTGTGTAATCTCTTAACCTCAGCATCTAACAAAGCCTTCTCCTTCTCTGTGTTAACTCTACTTTGTACAGCAGTAGTAGGCCTCTGTGTCGATACTCTTTTAGCTTCTTCTCTTGCTTTTGCTTCGTTTTCATGTCCCACTACATATGATATAGTAACTACTAAAACTATAAGAAAAATCACTACCACTAAAAGTGTGCCTACTATGCATTTTGCCCTACGGTTCGGGTTGCCAGCCTCCATGATCTCGAAACAGTGTAGCTCTGGTTTCGTTTCTCAGCCAAAGTCTCTTACTGGACTCCAATGTCTCTTTTCTTTGCACAATTCTCTCTTTGAGTCCACACCTGGAAGCTGATAATTCCCTCCGCAAGAACAGTTTCTGAGTTCTGTAGCAATAGACCACCCTAGCCCTTCTCCATCCACTAAAATGGAAGTCCCTAGTTTCTTTCTTCTTCCACTCGGCGCTAGGTTATCTTTCAATCGGTATTTACAAAGTTCTTACAAAGTCTTTAATAGTCCGAAATTATGCGTGTTCCAAGAATTTCCACCACTCGCTCAAATATTTCCATACGAAGAAGGATTCCCTCAAGTATTGGACACCTTGAACAGCAACACGGAAATTCAACTGTCTCTAAGATCAATTTTCTTATTCCGCTCAAGAGAGGAGGATAGACGATGTTGAGTGTCAGCAGTCTTTCGACCTCCACTCCTGGTACCAGGAACTTTACTTCCACTGTGATGATTGGGTCAATTCTGGTCAGGGTCACTTCCCTCACCCTCCCAGTTCTGCATCCCTCGGACATCTGCAGCGAGGTAGGTCCACTCAGGAGTAGCGTATCTTCTGCAAGGCACTCGCACCCTCCTTGATCTTCTCGGACTTTCCTGTTCCTGCTCTTGTGCACTTTCTTCTGGATCTGAATCTTCGGATATAGGAGCAAGAGTTCTTTCTGAAGTCAGCTTTAAGTTCGGCCTTTGCTTTCTTTCGGGCCAACTAACTTCTCCACGTCTTGTTCTCCTACTTCTTGTCCTCACACTCTGTTCTTGATCACTCTGGTACTGGTCTGTGTCTGTGTTGTAGTCGCAACAACTTTCTCCTTCTGTGGCAACTTCAGTTTCACTGCCGTCCTGCCTTTCTTCTTCTAGATCTGTTGCACTCCCAACTTCTTCAGACACCCCCACAGCTTGACTGATCCCCTCTTGTGATTCTTCTTCCACAATTGGATTCTCGTCTGTGAGAGGAGCCGTTTCTTCCAGGGGTGCTGGAACTTTTCGAGTATGGGATGCGTGGATCCAATTAGGCAGTCCTCCGCACTTCACAGCAGTGTTCGTTATTAAGATTATCTGATAGGGTCCCTTCCAGCGCACGTCTAAACAATTCTTCCGGACGTGCTTCTTCACCAGGACCCAATCTCCTGGGCACAGGTCGTGGCATAAATTTCTTGAAGACGGAACTTCTGCAGCCTGTACCTGAAGAGACACAGAATAATGGCGTCAGACAACCCTTTGCAATAATCCAGGATCAGGTCATCTGTAATGTTCAACAATGCCGCAGTTGGGACAGAAGGAAGTCTCATTGCCCTCCCCATCAGCACCTCGTGTGGAGAGAGACCTGTCCTCCTGTCCGGTGTGCTACGCATACTCATAAGGACTAAAGGAAGAGCATCAGGCCAACTCAAGGAAGTTGATGAGCATACTTTAGCTAATCGACATTTCAGTGTCCCGTTTATCTGCTCCACGATACCTGAGGCCTCTGGTCGATAGCTACAATGTAATTTCTGATCAATGTTCAATGCAGAGCAAAGCATCTTCACAATTTCGCTGTTAAAATGAGTTCCTCTGTCCGATTCCAGAGAGGCAGGCACCCCGAAGCGCGGTATCAACTCTCTAAGCAACAACTTTGCTACTGTGAGTGTATCGCACCTGCGTGTAGGGTATGCTTCAACCCATCTGGAAAATATGCATACAACCACCAGAACATACCTAAGGCGGTTGACTTTTGGCATCTCAATAAAATCCAATTGCATTCTGTTGAAAGACCCCCCAGACCTCCCAATGTGACTCAATGTAACTGGTGTTCTTTTCCCTATGTTCAACTGCTGACAAGTAACGCATCGTTTACACACTGCTTCTGCTGCAATCCTAAACTTAGGGCAATACCAAGTTTGCCTGAATACCCTCAGCATGGCATCCCTTCCCAAATGTACTGGACCATGTATCTGTCGTGCCATTGGACTCGCTAACTCCTCAGGTAGCACTGCCCTTCCATCTGCTGAAACCCAAAAATCCATTTCGCTTCTCACACAACCTGCTGTTTCCCATGCCCGTTTCTCTGATTCTGGTGCATTCTCTTGCAATACCCTTAAATCCTCCCAAGTGTCTACAGTTTCTAGCATCATATTCAGTTCTGTCTTCTCCTGAGCCCCATCTATTTCCACCTTCGTGAAAGAATATCCATGCTCCGCACAATAGCGGGCAACTTCATCTGCATATCTATTTCCTTGCGACACAAAATCTGTATTTTTTGTATGGGCTACACATTTCACAATTGCAATAGCGGCTGGACCCTGTAATGCTTCCAACAACAGCCGCACAAATTCTCCATTTCGAATTGGCGAACCAGAGGAGGTCATGTAACCTCTCTGAGACCACAATTGCCCGAAATCATGAACAACACCGAAACCATATTGGCTATCAGTATATATGGTGACTCTGTTTTTATTACCCGCTATACAGGCACGGGTTAATGCAATGATTTCTGCTACCTGTGCAGAGTGTACTCCTTCCAGGCAAGTGGCTTCCACAACTCCTGTAATGGTGCAAACAGCATAAGCTGCTCTCAACCGACCAGTATCGTCTCTTAAACATGAGCCATCAACAAAGTAAATTTCATCGGGGTCAGTCAATGGCTCATCCACAATATCTGGTCTGGGCTTGGTGCATAGTTCAGTCACATCAAGGCAATCGTGATCTTCACATTCTTCGCCTTCTATATCATTAGGAAGTGGCATCAACGTAGCAGGATTCAAGACAGAGCACCTCTTAAGGGTCACGTTCTCAGCAGCAAGAATAACTTGCTCATAGCGCGTGAGCCTACTATTGGTCAAGTGCTGTGTCTTGGTCCTGGTCATTAACAATTCCACAGAATGAGGTACATACACCACTAACGGGTGTCCCATCACAATGCTTTCACAACGCTCAATGCTGACACCTGTTGCAGCAATGGATTTGAGACATCCGGGCAACGCTGCGGCTACCGGATCTAATGTAGCCGAAAAATATGCAACTGGTCTACGGCCATTTCCATGAACTTGGACAAGAACTGACAAAGCACATCCCTCTCTCTCACAGCAGTAAAGTGAAAATGATTTTTCATAGTCTGGCATCCCTAGAGCCGGAGCACGACATAAGTCATCTCTCAACTGTAGGAACGCCATCAAGCACTCATTGTCCCATGGTACCGGATCACTCACCTCCTTGTGCGTCAGTTTCTGTAAGGGTTTTGCTTTCAGCGAAAAGTTAGCTATCCACTGTCGGCAATAACCAACCATTCCTAGAAACATCCTGACTTCTCTCTGCGTCGTAGGCGCACTCATTTTCATTATCGCCTCTATTCTGTCTGGTGACACCTTGCGCTTTCCTTTTTCCAACCTGTGACCCAAGTACTGTACTTCTGTCAGACAGTACTGCAATTTGTTCGGAGATACCTTATGTCCATTTTCAGCTAAATGATTCAGTAGGGCGATGGAATCTGTCTTACACGCTTCCTCTGTTTCTGACGCAACAAGTAGGTCGTCTATGTACTGGACCAGAACCGAGTTCTGTGGCAGTACTAGACTTTCAAGATTCTTCTTCAACAGCTGGTTGAAGATTGAAGGGCTATCTGTGAACCCCTGTGGGATTCTACACCATGTTAGGACGCGATCTTCCATTTTAAAGGCGAAAAGGTACTGGCTTTCTTCATCTAATGGGATTGAAAAGAAGGCCTGACAAAGATCTATCACTGTGAACCACTCAGCTTGGAATGGTATCTGAAATAGTATCACTGATGGATTCGGTACCACTGGACAACATGAAACAACTATCTCATTGATTTTTCGAAGATCTTGAACTATTCTGAACTTCCCACTAGGTTTCTGCAAACCCATAATCGGGGAGTTGCATGGACTACCCACGATTTCCTTCAGAATACCCTGTTGAATCATAGAATCGATCACAGGTTTTATTTCTGCAATCGTCTCTTGGGACAGCTTGTATTGAGGCGTTCTTGGATAATCGACATTTGGTTTCACCATGATCTTCACTGGCTCTACCCCTTTGACCAATCCTATCTCTTCTCCTGTAAAATCCCATACTTCTGATGATACTGCCTCGCGTAAATCCCAAGGAAGTTCCTCCACAGTCAGAGTAGGATACAGTTCTATGCATGTTCTTGAATTAACAACTTTAAAAGTCGCATCATCGTCTGTGGTTTGTACCTCCACTCCCTGAGGTGTGCAATATATGGTGCAATTCAATTTGCACAACAAGTCCCTTCCTAACAGACACACAGGACTTGAATCACAGACTACAAACTGATGTTCATTCATGTAGTTTCCTATTTTCACTGACACTGGTTCCGTCAAAGGGCTAGTCATTCTCTTGTTTGCGACTCCAACCACCTGAATTGTTTCCCCCGACATTGGTAGATCAGGAACCACTGCAGATCTCAGAGTTGATCGAGTAGCTCCAGTATCCACCAAGAATGTTGTGGGACACCCTGCTACCTCTGCCTCAACAAATGGCCCTCTCTGATCCACTTGTAGAACTGCCCCGAGGGTACAGTCCTCTTCTTTGCTTACTCGTTGTCCCGTCAAAGGGTCAATCTAGTAAAATTTTTCTTCATCTATGAAAAGAGGCATTTGTCTAAAGACCTTTCCCCCTGTCGCAATCTTTGGTGGCTGCGGAAACTGAGCTCGTGGAGCCGAAGTCCCCCCTTTGGCCACCTTGTTCCTTGGCACTGTCACCCCTTGAACTGGAACCTCTTGAACTTCCTCCTCTACCTCTAATTCTCCGTTTTCCGGGTTATAGGGACACTCGCGTCTCCAATGTCCCACCTGGTGACACTGATGGCACTTTGTCGTCTTCTTCAATGTGGCAAAGTCTATTCTAGGTCTCGAGTTATCCTCACTGTCCTTATTCTGATTACTCGATTTCCGTCCCATTGTCCCCTGTTGCTGCTGTCCGCCCTTTCCAGCTGACTGCATCTGTACTACCATTAGTTTTTCCTTTAGCTTCTTTGACTTAGAATCTATTTCATCACTACAGTACCTCGCATACCTCAAAATCTCATCCAGTGGTCTGTTCTGCCAGCAAATTAAATGTTGCTGAATCATTAAACAAATATCAGGTCTCAACCCCAAAACGAACTTTGATACAAACTGTCCTATATCTTTGGGGTCCATTACATCGAGTCCACTCTATTGTTTAAACGTTTTCAGCAATCTCTCATAAAATTCATGAACTGTCTCCTTGGGTTCCTGTCTGGTTCGGTCAATTTTTACCCAATCTATGTCTTGTGGTGGCACCTTATCTTTCCGCCAAGTTATTACCCTTTCATATTTTTGCATTACAATTTCAGACGGTCCATTTGTAGCAGCATTCCTTTCTGGTTCTACAGTTGGCCACTCGACACTAGTCTTACATGCTGTCCACAAATCTCCTGGGACCACAATGTCAAACAAGGTGTTCAAATCAATCCACAATACTTTTGAGATTTTCACAAACCTTTCTACCTGCTTGTACCACTCAACAGGATTATCCCTTAACTTCGGAAATGAGTTGGTAAATGCAGCTAAATCTCCTCTACTCCAGGGCACATGTACATAGTTCCCATTCGATATTTCTTTCAGAGGAAATGCCTCCATCTGCATTACCCTTCCTTCCGGAGACATCACACTCGTGCTCCGTCTGACAGTACCCCTTTTGGCCCACCTCTCTTCCCATTTGTCCAAATCTCTCCACGCTCTTATTCCCGTTATCAGCTCCCTTATGTGTGTTTTTAATCCTGTAGTTCTCTTCTCGTCTAAGTCTTGGTCTGAATACTGCAACCTATGGTTACTCTGTAATGTCTTTGTTCTGGACAAGTCTACCATATACTTGTCTGCCAGTTCAGACAATTTCTCATGAATTGCTCTTGCCTTTCGGGTAATGTCCTTTGCTATAAACAGCAACTCATCTTGTTCGTACAAATCAATCCTTTCTAAGGCCAACGTACCATCTATGATCTCATCCACATCTGATTTTAAGCTGGTAACATCGAGTCTTTTGGCCTTTACTGCAGCTTTCAGTATGCTAGCTCTAGGGGGTCCATTCACATCTCTCCCTTCCCAGCTCCGAGTCCTACGTCTAGGCTCAGGCGAGTTACGGGGAGTCCTCCCATGCTCCTGTAGTGTAGTTCCTATCTTCCCAATAGGCTCTGCGCATTGGAATAGTACCTACAGCAGTAAAGGCCTAGGCCAGACGTTAACTAGGTCTACTACTGTCGATGCTAGACTTAATTTTTGGGTTTGCCAGCTAAGCTCAGAGTTCGCTAGAAACTTTCTCGAATGTTCAAGGAAGGATTAACTTCCCTGATTAGACAAGAAGGGATTTAGTTTCTGACAACCATAGAACATGACAACTTTGCTCTCCCCTAATCAAGAGTCAATCTCGAGAGTCGTGTGAGCACAAGGCAATTATTTTACTCAGTCAGTACGTGCATTCTTAGTCTCATCAGAATGTAGAGAAAAGGAAGAGACGGGCGTGTTCAATAAAAAGGTGTTATTTATTGATCAGTCTCTTTTCTCGTACAAGAGAAATGGATCGATATTATTGCAATACTTATAGTTAAGTAAAGTGCATACATTAGAAGCAATAGTATAAAATAATACTGTAAAAACATTGATATGGTTTCTGAGCCATATGATGTTTAAAATGATTAAAATATATTTACATACACATATACATTTGACTAAACGTACTCAACTGGTGTTTCTAAATACGCCTACCCCGTGTACCTGACCTAAGTCTAATGCGTGGGCGGGAATAGAAAGTTACAGTTAAAGTTAAGTTTGTTTTTGCCAAGTGAATAACTAAAGAATTCTCTGTGAGGGGTTATTCAGTTCTGTACCTGGAAGTTAGGATGAATGAGGAATGGTATCTCTTTCTCTGCTCTCGATATTCCAGGCTGCCTGCGAGGGCTGCCCAGAAACGCCGGTGCTGGGTCTCTCGGCTTGAGATAGCAGCGCGTCTCTCAGCGCGTCAGGAAGGCGGGGCTGCTGCCAGCGGGGTCTGCTTCTGCTCTCGGCTTCGGCAAGTATGGCTGCTCCGTCTTGTCACCACGCGTGTGTTTGCATAGGGCAAGGTCGGCAATATTTATACCTTAAAGGTGCCGAGATTGACGTAAGGATGGACATAGGTACGTCAATAAAGATGTCATACGACTTGCTCGTTAGCACATTCTTTTGCAAAAGTTCTCTGTGAAATCAAAACAATGGCCGCACGGATTATCCAGGTTGTCATAGGTTTGATTTGTTATGAGAACGTCGTATGCCTTATCAGGGGCTGGAGGAATGTCGCTTGTCTAATTAGATCTCAAGCGTTATGACCTAATCAGATAACACGTTCCTGTGCCGTAGTGTGACTGCGTCAGATAACGGTATCTGCATCATGGGGGTTTTCTTGCCTCATGGGCTGACTGTTAGTTAACTTGATAGTTAGTTTAACCAGAATAGGGTCAGGAATAGGGGGACTGATTCAGAACCTATAGAAATACACGACACCCACTCCACGCTAACTATGGTCATATCTACTAATCTATGCATAGTATAACATAGTACAACATACTATAGAGTATAGTGTATACCTTACCACCCCAAAATACATAAATGCATTTCGAAATTTTCAAATATACTGAAAAATTGCAGTCATATATATTGTATGCACTTAAGCTATGAATTAAATGCAAAAGTAAACAAGCATTGTTATGCATTATTGCTTTTTGGTATATGAGAAATACACATGAAATGGCTCTTAATATGGCTATACAGAAAGGAAGGTTGAGACCATTTCATCACATAATAAAATATTTGTGAACATACCAGCGGGCAGCTAAAGTCTATAAAGTATCTAAAAATAGAAATCTTAGTTCTCTAGGAATAGTTTCTTACTTTAAGCAGAAGATCAGTGTCCCGGGAAAAAAATATATAGAAAAATATTTTAGGGGCTTGCTGAAAAAATTGCTGTCCGTGAACTGGATTGTAATTGTTCATGTGACTTTATTTTTAAAGTTGAAGGCCGAATTCAGGGAACGCCGTGTGCGAGTTTACTCAAAAGTCTCTATTTCTGTTCTGGAGAGAACATCATATCATTCAGGCTTTCGAAAAAACTGTCAACAGCTTCATGGGAAAGTTCCACTAAGTCGGAAATAGGGGTAACCATGCATTCATGCGCATGATTGTCTGCATTGACATTCTGATTCGCATTGCTGACAGAAGGTCGTACCTGTTCGATGTTGCTTTCATCTTGAACTTCACTACTCTTCAATCGTAGTGGTGAAGATTCCAGGAATGCCGTCATCAGGATTGGCAGCCTTTGAGGGCAGCACAAAGCGTGAACCTTGGTAGGAACCAACAGTGTATCTGCATCCACCGGCGCATCCGATTGTAGCGTCAGACAGGTGTCTAACACGCATTCTTCTCCGCATAGCAGACACCTTAGTACAGGTAAAACACACCTTTGCCACATTGGTCGAAATGATAGAAACCAAGTCATGTTCAGGTCTCTAAGCCGGGAGAGTCCCAGGATTTTTGATATACGGTCCCGGTATCCAATGGCTAGGATCGTATCTTCCATTGTCGCGAGAGTTTGATCTGTGACATGGGTTGCCATAACGAAAAATAAGGACTAGGAATAGGATTCCTGCAATTAGTCCCAGGATCAGGGGAAGTCCGCCAAAAATCGAATGGACGAAATCTGGAAAAATACCCAGTATGGCTTTGAATGGTGTTAATGCCATCGAAAATACTGTCTTAAATACCTTTGATACCCCAGTGGTATCAGAAATATTTAAGATTTCGCTCAGGATTTCCGCGAAATGTACGGGGGAATTAGTTGATAATAATGTATGTATCTCTGCAGTCGTCCTTGCGACTTGTAGATCATACGTTTCTTTTGATGACGTGAGCCTTGTAGGCGTCTGAAGAAGCACTGTTTTCATTCTGCTTAAAGTGTCTATTCGAATAGAAGTAATTTTCAAACTGGGCCATGCCCTCGCCTCCCTGTCTGGAAAGGAGCTGGGGAACAAAGAACGTCCACAGCACTTGACCTTCGCTGTCGTAGTGACGAGATAAGGAGTCCCGGGCATAAGACTACAACATCTGCGGTCTACAATAAGAATGTAACTCCCATTATAGAGTCTTTGAAAGAATGGTTCTATTTCAGTTGCAGGTGCGCCTTGCTGGTGACATGAAAGGTTGTATGAATTCCCTTCACAGGCTCCATGCAAACTAATTCCGTTACACAGAAGCGTGCCGCTTAGTGACATAGCACAATTGTTGCCACTAAGAAACACTTTCTGTCCTTTATTACTGACACATGCATGTGAATAGGGCAGGTTCCAAGTTGTTTTAAGGTACCCCTTTCCCAATTTCTCGTACATGCCAGCCTGTATATATTTTTGGCAGTATTGAAACCTGAAGGTTGAGATTGGAATATTTATGATTCCGTGGATTATCCATTCACTGACAGGTCGTTCTGACATTGTCATTGGTAATCTTTCTAGTTTTTCAATGCTCAAGATTGTATAATCAGCACCCTTTTGCGCCATACCGATTTGTCTATCAGTAAGGTTCAAGATTTGGAATAGTGACGTTGTGTTGATTAAACGCCAAGGCACATAGCCTGAACGCAGATTTTGTAACGTCCAGCCAAGCTGTACAATAGAACGCAATTGTGACTGACCATGTTGTAATAACAGTAAGTCTTGCGATAATATATCGATTGCTGAAGACACAATGCTGTCCAATGAAAAAATTCTGGAGGACAGAGTCATTAACCCATTGTCCACTACAGAAAGTGATTTTTCCAAATTGATACGATCAATTTCACGTATTCTCTCTGCTGTTTCAATTTGAGTAACCTTCCAGGCCTCATTGTATGCTGCATATACAGAGGCTGCTATGAAACGCTTTTGACGCTGTTTGCGTGGTCCCATTATGAAATCACGCAAGTCAGCACCATCAGTAAGTAAAGTTAGGTGTTGCTTAATTTCAGGCAGTGTGGAAGACTGTAGCCATTGAAGGCATAATTTGCCCACACTGTAGGTTGTTATTATCCCTGGGTGATGTCTTTGAGGATATCTAGGGTCTGGCCTGGACATTTTGAAACCCTGTGTTTTATTCAGGAATCTATCTTGACAGTAATTTGTATCTGTGGGCCAGATCAACCATTGTTTCCAATCAGGATGTGTTCTGTTTTGGTTAAGTATATGGTTTATGTCTATTTCTTCATCTGTATCAGAGTTATTGCTAAACATTGTTGGCTTTGGAATAGACAGGTTATTTAAATCTTTGATTTTGGCTAAGCCAAGACAGGTGGTTTGTTGAACAGTGTCATTTAAAAATATCATTTGTTCTGGGATCATGCAGGCTCTAAACAAAGCTTCTAAACCCTGTACTTGCCATTCTTTTGTACCCCAAACACTTTTCAAATCAACATTTTTGTCCCAATAATCAAATCCAAAAGTATTCATTTTTTCAAAGAATGAATCTGAATATATCAATTTTGTGTTGGTTATCATGGTTTTCATCCCTGTCTTGTTTGACAATTTAAAATAAAATGTTTCAGCATTATTTGTGTTAAAACCTGAAAAATATGAATATTTGTCGTAAACGGTTCTAGAGCTTCCTTTTGGAGGCGTAGCACAATGTTCCCATTGATTATAATTTAAAACATTTCTAGGATGTGCAGATTTATGCAAAAAATGGTTACCATAATGGTTATAGCAATACATACTATCATAATTTGTAGAACCTTGCAAATAATCATGTTTTGTAGATTTAGCAGACATTACTAAGTCAGACATCATATTGTTAATACTTTCAAAGTCCCAATCATCAGCAAATGAGTTTGGTTTTGCAAAGTCACTCAAAGAGATCTTGATTTGGTGTGGATATTTCAGGATCTCGACCGGACCATAAATTTCATAGTCAGTGTTGTCCCAGGCTACCCCACCAGGTATCGGATTGGCTGTGAAATTGGCTGAAGAAAGTTCTGGAGAAAGTTCTCTTTTCTCGACGTGTGAAGATGTGTGTGGTTTGAGGACCAAGTTGATGTTCTGACTTGCTGTGTCCATTTTAGCATATTTTCCCTCAATGAAGCGTCCCAAAGTAAATACCATGATGAGCCAAAGTATGAGGATAAATGCACCAAAACCCACCCAAAATTCAATCCATGGAGAAACCAGATATGTTTCTTTCAGTTGTTTCAAAAGTTCTTTCGCTTTGTCTTTAAAGGATTTTGATGATGGCTGTGTCTTTGATTCGCTGAGGCTTTCAGAGGAATCATCGAAGTTGATGAAGTAACCGGATGCAGTTCTGTCAATTGTTCCAATTGCTTCAGGATTTTTGTTCCTTGCATTTTCACTTGGTACTTCAGTATAGATTGGTGTGTCTCTGCTAAATGTCTTTATTTAGGTTTTCAGAGGTCTGAGTTCTATTGCATTGTTGCATAGTCCTTCTTGTTTTTCTTTAGGCGTTTCGAATGTGATGAGCCTTTTTGTTAGGACCTCTGTGCTGGTAGCAAACCTTGGTGTTCTGCTACTTATTGGGAGTCCACTTGGCCTACCGTTTGTTATCGGCCACATGTTGTGGTTTTACCAGGTCGATGGATACAACTCGGTTCTCCTTTTTACCAGCAAGTGGCGGTAGTACAACTGATCTTGTCCCGTTGACAGACAAGACAGGAACTGCTTTTCTGTAAGAAGGCCCAAATTCCTTCTTTACCGCGATCTTCTCCCTGACTAGATCCCCGACTTTTGGAATCCAGACAGGTCTTGCTGGGACAGGTGGTGATTCTTCAGTGGTCGTTGGCTGTTGTTTCAACTGTATGTTGCTCAGGTCTTTTCTTGTTTTGTTTAAGTCCTGCAAAATAGCCAAACGGTCTTTGACATCAAAGGTTTTTTCTATTACCACTGAAGTCTGACTATCAAGGTCAGAGATCAACATCCTAGTTCCGAATAATAATTCATACGGACTGAATCCCTTCAGAGAATTTTTTGGCAAGTTATTTAGACTACGTTGGACACTTATTAGATGTTTGACCCACCCAGCTCCCGAACCTAATATCCTTTCCATTATAGATTGCTTTCTGCCTTGGTTTTTTCTTTACACCATCCCGTACCCTCAGGAAGGAAGTGAGAAGATTCCCGCTGGGCTGTGCTCATTTGGCCATGTTTCCCCCCCAGGCTGGATTGCCTGAGTGAAAACAATGGTCGAACGTAGCATGCTCTTAGCGTATATGCCATTTAGACTCGCAAATCTTGTATAATAGTCCGGACGTCAGCCGAGTGCTGGTGATCTACATTATAAGTGGGAACTAGCCTGTATATGTTAATCGCAAGCCATTCTTTTTAGTGGTGATGTTATCTGCAGTCAGATTCCACCGTATTTTATTTTTTCTCTCCCCACTGCGATTTCTGTTGCAGTTTGGGCAGTTTTTTACAAACATGGTATGATGTAGGCTCATGCCTGGCCACCAGTACCGTGATTGTAAATCTTCCAGAGAATCTTTTAGTTTGAGGTGTCCAAGACCCTCACCCATATGTGCGTCTGCGATTAACAAGCTTCTCCTGTCCATGTTTGGAATCACTCTATCCCCCACTCCAGGGATTCGAGCAAAAGGGACGGAGTTTGCATCGATTATGTATGTGTAATTGAGTGGATAGTTGATCGGTAACGCTGAGCAGTCGCCTTTTGATGACGTTTTCACCGCCAGCATTGTTTCACCGTCAATGTATTTTAATGTACGCTTTTTTCGATCTACAGGAGCCGATTTAGTGGCTGCCGCTGCGGCTGTTTCAGCCAATGAATTCCCTACAACGTGAACGCCATCACGTTGATGACTCAGTGAGTGAGTCACGTGAGTCTTTGGTAGTTCTTTTTTCAAAAGAGCTACTTGTTCCCAGAGCAGTCTCTGCTTTATTGATGCATCTGTGTCATCTTTGTAACCGTTCTGAATCCATGTCTGCAAATCCTTGTTATATGCTTTGACGCAGTAATATGAATCTGACACTATAAGCGTCGGAAATTCGCGATCCGCATTATCTAGCGCCATTTTTAAAGCTATTATTTCAGTTTGTAGTTCTGAATTAGTTTCTACTGAGTGTGATTTTGTTAATAGAGGTTTTAATTTACCTCCGCGCCACACTTCTTTTGTAATCTCACATGTGGGATTGTATGCATGTTCTCCCCAAACGGATGGTTGAGCATGTCCGTCTGTATAGATTACACAGGCGTAATGTCGTAGAGGCAGAATGTCGATTGGCAGAGGATACGTCTTTTCATATTTTAGATTTTTTAATTCTTCTAGTTCTGGATCAAAGAAGTAATATACTTTGTCCGTTGTGATTGAATTCACCCATTGTATCCATTCCGGATTCAATGTTGTTGTTGGTAAATTACACGGTGTTGTTAGTGCCTCAAAGGCTGATTCTGCTGTTCTGACTGTGATATGTCTACCGTCAGCTATGTCTTTTTCTCTAGCTATTGCGGTTTGAACTGCACGAATTATTTTTTCTGTATTACTGAATTTCTGTTCAGCTTCTGTGTACATGTGTGATTTAAATGCAATTGGTACCTTTTCTCCCTCATTAGAGGTTAGGTATGTGAATCCGCATCTCCCTGGGATGACTCGGATCACAAGGTTGCGTGTGTTATCACGTGTTTCTAATTTTGTTTTAATTAGCATGTCTGTTTGTAAGGATCTCAAAATTTCTGTGTGTGTTTGAGTCCAATTGGATCTTTTAAAGTCTGGTTTAATTAGATCGTAAAGGGGTTTGACCCTTTCTGCGTAATTTGCAATGTATGTTCTTCCGAAATTTAGGAAGCCTAGAATTGACTGTAGGTTTTTTAGTGTTTTTGGAGCTTGGATTACGGCACATTTCTCTAGGAAATTGTCTGCCAGGCTTTTGCCTTCACTTGATAACTCATATCCTAACAATAGGACTGTCAGATGGGCAATTCTGGACTTTTTGAAGTTGAATTTGTAACCCTCTGCAGCGAACCCAAGTATTATGGTGTTCACCCTTTTCAAGTGAGTCTCCAAGTCATCATCTGTTAAGTAAATGTCATCGACATAGGATAACGCTTCATCATCATATAGTTGTAGTAATTCTGTTACTCTTGCTGAGAATACCCCCGGGCTGTTCTTGTACCCCTGGGCTAACCGACAGAATTGTTTTTGAGTGCCATTTACTGAGAATGCAGTTAAATATCTGCTCTCTGGTGCTATGTTTTGACAAAAGAATCCATTGGAGATGTCCAAGGTTGTTTTGTATTTTTTGCGCACTATGTTATTCATTAGTGCAGCACTGTGTGAGTTTTGCACTGCAAAGGTTTTGCAACATGTGTTAAGGTGTCGGTAATCCAAAACTAGACGATATGAATTGTCTGGTTTGGAGACCGGAAACAAAGGATTGTTCATTTGTGAGGTGCAAGTTTCAATCACCCCCTGGTATTCTAGCTGATCTAGTATTTCATTTACTTGTTTTTTAGCTTCTTGCTTAATTGGGTACTGCCTTTGTGCAGTAGGTTGTGATTTTAACTGGATTTTGTGAGGAGGGGAGTCCTCATCCCATCCTACATGATTTTTATATAAAGCAGGTGCTAAGGCCACTGCCCACTTTCTAGCAAGTGTGTATTTTTTATGAATCGGTATTTGATTCGAGAAGGCAGGCATAATTACTTCTTCGCCATGAGGGCACTCCCTGACAAACTCTGGTGGCCAGTCTTTTTCAGCTAGAAGGATGTCATAGCCTTTGGAGAGGTTATCCCAAAATAGTCCCCTTATTTTCCTAGTCTTATCTCCCTCTATACGTAATGTTATCTCGTATATCTTGTGGGGCTTGCTAACTCTGGTATCTGCAGTTTCCACTTGAAGGTATTCATTCGTGTCCACTGTCTCCAGATGATTCATAAGGACTTTGCGAGCTATGCTCCCCTCTGCTGCGCTGTCTAGCATTGTCTGAGCCCATTCTCCGTTTTTCAGTTGTGTCCTCAGTATTCTCGGCATTTTTAACTACCTTGATACTGGCTACCTTCTTTTTTGGAAATTGTAATTTCTTTTTCAGTTGAGCAGGTTCCTTGTCTTTGGACTTGGCGTGCTCTCTGATCGTCCTCTTCTTTCCGATTTCTGCGAGGAATTCTGAAAAGATTGAGAGGGACGTGTATCAATGTCTTGATATCTATCAGGTTTTTTAATATTATCCCTATTTCTAAGGTTATATCTATTCCCAGAGGGGTCACTCTGTGGTGACCTCTGTCTTTGGTTTGGAGATTTCTCTCTTCGCCTAGGAGACCTTCCTCTGGACTGGAATTTCTTTTCTTTAGGATTGGATTGTTTGTTTCCATCCCAGTTCTTTTTTGGTGAATTATTATTATTAAAAAATATTTTTTCTGGACTTGTAGTCAGTTGCGGTTTTACTGGTATTCCACCTAGACTATCTCTGCCTAGTTCTTCATAGGATTTTTCTATGATTCTGGCAATTTCAGCTGGTTGGTCTGCTATATCTGTCTCTTTTAACCTCTGGCGGATCGCCACGTTTGCTGCTTCACCTTTTATGTTGGCTAATAATATAGCCGAGACCTGCTTGAAGTCTTTCAGTAATTTCATACCAAGAGTTAAAGCAGGTTCTGGACCGTATTCATCTTGAATTTGTTTTAGCACATCTGGTATCACCGAAATGGATGGGACACCGTGCGTTTTTGTGTAGATGGAAGCAAAGACTGTACCCCAAGTGTCACAGTCCTCAATGTGTGGTGCGATTCCCATTGGGAGACATATAGTCAGAATCCTGTGTTTTTCTAATGGGGTGGTGTCAGGAAACACCGCCTCTATTTGGGTGATTTTCTGTGCCAACCAGAATGGTATCTGTTCCCGTTTAACTGGAACTTTACCTAGGCAGGATTGGATGTTCTGTGGTGTAATTTTATTTGTGTTCCCCTGGTGAGGGGTCAGCTGTGGAAGTTTAATCGCTGGCTGAATTGTTGAAGTCCGCATTACATACTGAACTAATTGTCTGTGAATTTTTAGTAATTGTTTTAGCTGTATTAACAGCTGTGGGGCAGGCATCTCGTCGATGTCTGGATGTGGTGTGTATCCGGCTAAGACCGGCCACGTTGCTCCTGGTCTTCCTAAAGGACCGAGCCTTGTAATGTGATTGTTATGTTTTAGGGCGCCATCAAATAAGAGCAAATGCTCTTGGAATTTGAGTGGTACTTCCACCTCCTCGAAAGGAGTGTACGTTTCAGGAGGTTCCTCTACTTTGTAATAGTGGAAGTACTTTGTTACAGCATTTGCTGCTGGAAAATGTATCCATGAATAGTATACCTCTGTCTGCCGATATTCGTGTGCCTCAATTACGAATATGACTGTGCCACCTCTAGGTGTCAGTCCATTTTCTATAAGTTTTAGAGTTATAGATCTTCTTTTGGCGACCTGGATGTGTATTATATCCGGGTCTGCCTCGAGTGCTGTAGTATCAGCTGCTGCCATTTCAGCTGCTAATCTAGTAGCCTCTCTTTCTTCATCACTGTCCATTTTACTGACAGAATGGTATTATATTTATTTGCAGATCAGGTTTCTTTATGGAAACAGAGATTAGATGCACAATATTTTGGAACTGTTTTTATCCTTCAACGTTGACTTGACCAAGAACCATACATAGGAGTTCCCTCCTGCGAGGTTTTGGAGGATATAACCTTTCACCCACTTCAGACGTCTTTGGAGTATTCGGGAAAAGGGGTCTGAGTGAGAAAGCACGACTGAGTTACTCTAAATGTCTTACGTTAGTTTTATCGCCCTTTCCAAACGCGTTGGGCGCCATGTAGTGTAGTTCCTATCTTCCCAATAGGCTCTGCGCATTGGAATAGTACCTACAGCAGTAAAGGCCTAGGCCAGACGTTAACTAGGTCTACTACTGTCGATGCTAGACTTAATTTTTGGGTTTGCCAGCTAAGCTCAGAGTTCGCTAGAAACTTTCTCGAATGTTCAAGGAAGGATTAACTTCCCTGATTAGACAAGAAGGGATTTAGTTTCTGACAACCATAGAACATGACAACTTTGCTCTCCCCTAATCAAGAGTCAATCTCGAGAGTCGTGTGAGCACAAGGCAATTATTTTACTCAGTCAGTACGTGCATTCTTAGTCTCATCAGAATGTAGAGAAAAGGAAGAGACGGGCGTGTTCAATAAAAAGGTGTTATTTATTGATCAGTCTCTTTTCTCGTACAAGAGAAATGGATCGATATTATTGCAATACTTATAGTTAAGTAAAGTGCATACATTAGAAGCAATAGTATAAAATAATACTGTAAAAACATTGATATGGTTTCTGAGCCATATGATGTTTAAAATGATTAAAATATATTTACATACACATATACATTTGACTAAACGTACTCAACTGGTGTTTCTAAATACGCCTACCCCGTGTACCTGACCTAAGTCTAATGCGTGGGCGGGAATAGAAAGTTACAGTTTAAGTTAAGTTTGTTTTTGCCAAGTGAATAACTAAAGAATTCTCTGTGAGGGGTTATTCAGTTCTGTACCTGGAAGTTAGGATGAATGAGGAATGGTATCTCTTTCTCTGCTCTCGATATTCCAGGCTGCCTGCGAGGGCTGCCCAGAAACGCCGGTGCTGGGTCTCTCGGCTTGAGATAGCAGCGCGTCTCTCAGCACGTCAGGAAGGCGGGGCTGCTGCCAGCGGGGTCTGCTTCTGCTCTCGGCTTCGGCAAGTATGGCTGCTCCGTCTTGTCACCACGCGTGTGTTTGCATAGGGCAAGGTCGGCAATATTTATACCTTAAAGGTGCCGAGATTGACGTAAGGATGGACATAGGTACGTCAATAAAGATGTCATACGACTTGCTCGTTAGCACATTCTTTTGCAAAAGTTCTCTGTGAAATCAAAACAATGGCCGCACGGATTATCCAGGTTGTCATAGGTTTGATTTGTTATGAGAACGTCGTATGCCTTATCAGGGGCTGGAGGAATGTCGCTTGTCTAATTAGATCTCAAGCGTTATGACCTAATCAGATAACACGTTCCTGTGCCGTAGTGTGACTGCGTCAGATAACGGTATCTGCATCATGGGGGTTTTCTTGCCTCATGGGCTGACTGTTAGTTAACTTGATAGTTAGTTTAACCAGAATAGGGTCAGGAATAGGGGGACTGATTCAGAACCTATAGAAATACACGACACTCCCACCCCTCCAGGTCCCATGCAGTTCCGTCCTCTCTGGGTGGATGATGAAACACTCCATTGGGCCTCATGGTCCTACATTCCCCATCCTGCCTGGTTTCTCTGGGTGCATGGCAAGACATTCCATTACTCCCCCTTTCCCCACAGTTTGCCTGTGATCTCTGACTACTCGATGTATGGCGAGATCTTTCACTGTTCCCTCTATTCCAGTGCTGTACATCCTCTCCAACTGCGTGATGAGCGCACCTAGACCTATCTCTGTATGCTAGTACCATTTGGTCTCCACCCTTTTCAAAGAGACGAGACATCTCTTCGCACTCTGTGCTTCTACCATTTCGCTCCTGCTGGTCCCTATCATCCATAGGACGTATAACTCCTCTGTTCTCCTGACTTTGACCCTCACGCTCCTGACTGCTTTCGCTAGCCCCGCAGTGAGATACTGTCCCGTTGCCTCGACTTCCCCATTCAGCTTCTGCTCTTGACCTGTTGCTCGGTGCTTCTGTGGACCCATCCCATTCTCTCAAGTCAGCTCTTAACTCTTTAAAGGATTTCGGCCGTGGTCCCCTTAGGTCCATCGGTCCTCTTTGACCCTCAATCAATCAATCAATCAGTGACACTTATATAGCGCGCTACCTACCCGTAGGGTCTCAAGGCGCTGGGGGGGGGGTGCCGCTACTGCTCGAACAGCCAGGTCTTCAGCTTCTTCCTGAAGGCGAGGTGGTCTTGGGTCAGGCGCAGGTCGGTCGGGAGGGAGTTCCAGGTCTTGGCGGCCAGGTAGGAGAAGGACCTTCCTCCCGTAGTCGCTCTTCGGATGCGGGGGACGGCGGCGAGGGCGTGGTTGGCTGATCGGAGGTGGCGGTTGGGCGCGTAGAAGTTGATTCGGCTGTTGAGGTAGCTCGGACCCTGGTCGTGTAGGGCTTTGTGTGCGTGGGTGAGGAGGCGGAAGGTGATTCTTTTGTTGACGGGGAGCCAGTGGAGGTCTCTCAGATGTCCGGTGATGTGGCTGGTTCGTGGGATGTCGAGGATGAGTCTGGCTGAGGCGTTCTGGATCCGCTGGAGTCTCTTCTGGAGCTTGGCGGTGGTACCGGCGTAGAGGGCGTTGCCGTGTCCAGTCGGCTGGTGATGAGGGCCTGGGTGACGGTCTTCCTGGTCTCGGTGGGGATCCACCAGAAGATCTTCCGTAGCATGCGTAGGATGTTGAAGCAAGCCGAGGAGACGTTGTTGACTTGTCTGGTCATGGATAGGGAGGAGTCCAGGATGAAGCCCAGGTTGCGTGCATGGTCTGTCGGTTTGGGTGCGGTGCCCAGGGCGGGAGGCCACCAGGAGTCGTCCCAGGCGGAGGGTGAAGAGCCCAGGATGAGGACCTCCGTCTTGTCAGAGTTCAGTTTCAGGCGGCTGGTCGTCATCCACTCGGCTACCTCTTTCATCCCTTCGTGCAGGTTGGCTCTGGCGGAGGCGGGGTCGTTGGTCAGGGAGAGGATCAGCTGGGTGTCGTCGGCGTAGGAGATTATGCTGAGGTTGTGTTTGCGTACGATGGCTGCGAGGGGGCTCATGTAGACGTTGAAGAGGGTGGGGCTCAGAGATGACCCTTGGGGGACGCCGCAGATGACTTCGGAGGCTTCTGACTTGTACGGTGGTAGGCGGACTCTCTGTGTTCTTCCGTCGAGGAAGGAGATGTTCCATTCCAGCGCCTTGTCCTGGATTCCGACGTTGCTGAGGCGCTGTACTAGGGTGCGGTGGCAGACAATGTCGAATGCCGCGGAGAGGTCTAGGAGGATGAGGGCCGCTGTTTCTCCATTGTCCATCAGGGCTCGGATGTCATCGGTGGCGGCGATGAGGGCGGTCTCGGTGCTGTGATTGGCTCGGAAGCCTGACTGTGAGGGGTCGAGGGATCCGTTCGTCTCGAGGAAGGCGGCCATCTGCTTGTTGACGGTCTTCTCGATGACTTTGGCTGGAAACGGGAGGAGCGAGATGGGGCGGTAGTTCTTGAGTTCAGTGGGGTCCGCTGTTGGTTTCTTGAGGAGAGCGCTGAGTTCGGCGTGTTTCCAGCTCTCAGGGAAGGTGGCGGTGTCGAAGGAGGTGTTGATGATGTCCCGCAGGTGGGGTGCGATGACAGCGTCGGCCTTGTTGAAGACGTGGTGAGGGCAGGGGTCGGTCGGTGATCCGGAGTGGATGGAGTTCATTGTGCGTATGGTGTCTTCGGTGCTGATCGGGGTCCAGGCGTGGAGGGTGGTGGTGGGGGGTGGTTGTTCGGTCATGGTGTGCGTTGGTTGGTTGTTGAAGCTGTTGTGTATGTCCGAGATCTTGTTGTGGAAGTATGAAGCGAGGGAGTTGCAGAGGTCTTGCGATGGGGTGATGTCGTTGTTTCCTGCGCTGGGGTTGGAGAGCTCTTTCACGATGTTGAAGAGCTCCTTGCAGTTGTGTGCGTTGTTGTCCAACCGGTCCTTGAATGCTGTTTTCTTGGCGGCGCGGATCAGCTGGTGGTGCTTCCGGGTGGCAAGCTTGAGGGAGGTCCTGTTGTCCGGTGTAGGTTCCCTTCTCCAGACTTTCTCGAGGGCTCGGCAGTTCTTCTTGGAGCTCTTGAGTTCGTCGGTGAACCACGGGGCTTTCTTGCTGCCGGGTCTGCTGGGCGGGGTCCTCAGCGGGGCGAGCTTGTCCGCGCAGTTGCTGATCCACTTCGTGAGGTTGTCGGCAGCCTGGCTGGGGTTCGCTGAGCTGGCAGGAGGGTGCTGGCTCAGGGAGGTGGCGAGCTGGTCTGCTGTGATCTTGTTCCAGCTTCTGCGGGCGGCCTGTTGCTGGTGGTGGTGGGTCGTCGTTCTCGTGAAGGTGAAGTGGACGCAGCTGTGGTCCGTCCATTGAAGCTCTGTGGCGTGGCTGAAGTCGATGTCTGGGCTGGAGGAGAAGACTGCGTCCAGTGTGTGTCCGGCGAGGTGGGTGGGGGTGGACACCAGTTGCTTGAGTCCAAGATTGGCGAGGTTGTCGAGCAGAGTGCTGGTGTTGCGGTCGTTGTTGTTCTCCAGATGGAAGTTGAGGTCGCCTAGGAGGATGTAGTCAGCGGAGGGGAGGGCATGCGGGCTGACGAAGTCGGCGATGTCCTCGCTGAATTGTGTGCGTGGTCCCGGGGGTCGGTAGATCAGGGTGCCTCTGAGGGTGGTGTTCGGGCTGGTGTGGATCTGGAAATGCAGGTGTTCGGCGGTGGTCAGGGTGTTGTCGGTGCTGGTCGTGAGACGGATGGTGTTCCTGTGGATGATGGCGATGCCTCCTCCCATCTGGTTGGCGTTGCGGTCCCTCCGGACGATCTTGTAGCCCTCTGGGATAGCGATGGCGATGTCGGGGGCTGAAGAGGCGTTCATCCAGGTCTCCGTGAGGAAGGCGACGTCAGGGGCTGTGGCGTCTAGGAGGTTCCAGAGTTCGATGGCGTGTCTGTGGACGGAGCGGGTGTTGAGCAGGATGCACTTGAGGTGGGTGCTGCTGGCGTTCGACTTGGTGGGTGCTGGTGCTAGGCAGGTCCGGATGCAGGTGAACTTGCAGGCGTGGCAGCTGAAGGGTCCGTGGGTGCGCTGTGGGGTGGCTTGATGGCATTCTGGGAGTCGGCCGGTGTTGAGTGCGATGAGGGTGGCGGCGGAGTACGTCAGGCGGGTCGGCCGGGGTCTTCGGCGGCCAGGGGTCCTGGCGCTGGTCGCGATCCGGTCGCGGACGGGCGTAGACGGGCTTACCTTTGGCGCGCCTTCGGCGCACAATCGGCGCGCCCGCTGCGCGTGACCGCTGCGCGTTCGCACGGTCGCCATTTAAGGCGAAGTGCGCGGGTGGGCGGAGCAGCTGGGAGCGGGGAGGGAACAGAAGAGAAAAGGGGCGGGGCCAAAGGCGGTGGCGGGAAGCGGGAGCGGAGGGCGGCGATCAATCAGGAAGGAGACTGGGCACGGCACAGAGGCTACAATGAGATAAACAGGCACAAATTACGGGCAAAACAAAGAAAAACAGCTAAATACACGAACAGACGGCAAAAACAAACAAGCACAAATTACGGGCAAAACAAGGAAAAACAGCTAAATACACGAACAGACGGCAGAAACAAACAAGCACAAATTACGGGCAAAACAACTGGAAAACCAGGGGGGAGCGACCACGGCGTCAGCGAGGCCGGCGGCGAGGCAGAAGGCAGGCAGAGGGAAACACACGCAGCAGCTGGTGGCCGTGCGGCGCGGGGGTGTCCCACAAGTGGGTCACACTCACCTGCGTCGCACGGTCGCCATTTAAGGCCAAGTGCGCGGGTGGGCGGAGCAGTTGGGAGGCGGGAGCGGGGAGGGAACAGAAGAGAAAAGGGGCGGGGCCAAAGGCGGTGGCGGGAAGCGGGAGCGGAGGGCGGCGATCAATCAGGAAGGAGACTGGGCACGGCACAGAGGCTACAATGAGATAAACAGGCACAAATTACGGGCAAAACAAAGAAAAACAGCTAAATACACGAACAGACGGCAAAAACAAACAAGCACAAATTACGGGCAAAACAAGGAAAAACAGCTAAATACACGAACAGACGGCAGAAACAAACAAGCACAAATTACGGGCAAAACAACTGGAAAACCAGGGGGGAGCGACCACGGCGTCAGCGAGGCCGGCGGCGAGGCAGAAGGCAGGCAGAGGGAAACACACGCAGCAGCTGGTGGCCGTGCGGCGCGGGGGTGACCCTCCTGTCCTGTTGTGGGACCCACTGCTGAATCGAATGGGGTGTTCCACGTTACTGGTCCTGGCAATTGCCTCCAGGCATTTGTCGTGTTGTTCCTCCTTTCCATCTCAACCCTTTCTCTGTCTAACCGTATCTGTTCTTCCTCTCTGTCTCTCTCGGGGTTGTAAATCGATACTTTAGGACCTATGGTAACGGGTACTTGTAGAGCGTCTGGCAATCCATAAGACTCAACCTTCTCAGTGGTTGGCGTCTTCTGTACCACAAACCTTCCGACTACACTCTGTGCTGCACTATGTTGAGGTGTCTCCTTACCTTTGATAGGTGTCCATTCCGATATAGGAAGTGGTACATACCCCTCTATGGCAGCCCCATCTTCCCTTGCGAGTCCTCTACTTTCAATCCCCCCAACTCTCGGAGGCGGTCTATCTATCAGCAATCTATTTATCAAATTGTCCTCCGACTCGCTCTCCTCATCCTCTTCCATGAGGCTCTTTTCTCCTGCCACCTCTCTCACTGTGCACAACTTATCCACCTCAATAGCCTGTACCCTCCATCTCTTGGCGTCCGCATCCCATTGAGCATCTCGCACTGCTCTTACCGATCGCTTCAGCCTTTCTTGGCGCCTATTCAGATTCCTGTCGTGTGCCGCCCTAATCCATGCGTTAAGGGCCTCAAACTGTGTCGGTCTAGGCGAAGGATTCAATGAGGACATAATTGCTTTCAGCTGATGTAACGCCTCTAACCTGAACGTTCCATACCTAGGAAACGTCAGTTCCTCATTCCCTTCCGAAATCTTGCTCCATTCACTAATCCACAGTATAGTGTGCAACCCAACATTCGTTGCCATATAATAAGCTGGTGTACCCTCTGGCGGTGCCTCGTCCCCGTAATAAGATTCTCTTCTTTTTCTTTTAAAAATCCCTTTCAAACATTTAAAGCACTTCATGATTTCTATTTTTCTCCGCGTTTGTTCACTTCCTGATGACAATCCACCAATCTCAGCGCTGTTCTCGCTAACTGGCCTATCAGAGCGCGGCTCTAGCCGACGTCACACCAACCGCTCAATCAGAGCGCGGCTCTAGCCGACGTCACACCAACCGCCCAATCAGAGCGCGGCTCTCGGTGACGTCTCTCGTCCCCCTTTGCAGCAGTTCCCCTCCTTTCTCAGCTTGTCTCCGCGGTCATGCATGCGTCCCATTCATACTCTGAAAAATGATTACTTCCGTCCAAGCGATCACTTTTCTTGACTGTACGCCCACAGTCTACCTGTAGTTGTCACCTTAACCGACTAAATGTCTTTCCGTTTACGTCCAGACAATCGCCTTCTCTGATAGGTTACTTACACACAGTAACTTTCGACCAGCGTCCGTTACTCACACACTCACTCTTACACTCCCCCTATCTCGGTCCTGCGGCGGTCAATGGTACCTCATGACCTCCTTACTCTGGTCGACAACTACTCTGGATGTTCAATACACCCCAAACCACTTAAGCTCTACCCTGAACTTAAGATTTTTCACCAGTTCACCCGTTTACCAGGTTTACCAGTACCAGGTTGCGCGCGCTCACAACCCTCTCTCAATCACACTACAGGCATTCAACTCCGCAAGACATTACAATACAGATACAACACAAAACACCGCAATCTGTTCACGCATGACCCTTGTTATACTCACTCTCTTCCGACACTGCTGCTTCTCTCGCACCGTCAGCACCCTCTTCGGCACTCGATTCTTCCGCTGCTCATCTCTCGATGTCTAGGGGCCTTGGGGTAAGCTAACCTAGTCTAGATTACCTTCCTCAAGAAGATAACCATCCTACCTGCTACCAACTGTTAACGCGGGATTTCTGGTCTATGGTTATAAGTCCAGATCCCAAATCAAGTCGAATGAATCGTTGGTACCTGTCATTGAGTAAAAGGCAATCCACTACTAGGTTAATCAATTAAGAACTTAAACCACTCTAAAGAACCACTGACTACAAATAAATTTGAAGATTTATTATAAAGCCAAAACTATCTGAAGATACAAACATCTCAGAATAAGATTCAAAAGATATACAGGTATCAATACAAAAAGAAATTCTCTGAATGCTCTCAATCGGCAAAAGGAAATTATCAAAAATATCTCAAATACCATGAGTGTTGCAAGAATCGCTATAAGTTGCAACTTAAGAGTCATTTACAGAAAGGAAAAGTTCATATTAGTCTGTCCCTACACTAGACTAAGTGACATCCCTACTTAACAAGATCTTTCCCTAAAAAGGTGTCAGCCGTGGTGACTTCCAAAGAAGATCACGCACTTCTCTTAGTCTTCTTGGTGAATTGCTCTCTCGTGGTCAATCTATCTGCCTACCCATCCGCTTTCTTAGGCTTCTCAGACCCTCTGCTCTGTCTCCTCCCCGGGGTGCTGTCCCTAATACAAATAGGAACGCCCCTGGAGACGCCCCTCACGTGGTATCGGTTCTGGCGGCAAATTCCATGCTGGTGCTCCTCTGGACCCTTCATTAAAGTTGACCTTGCTTCCCAGGCTTCTTCTCCGCTGGTCGGTACCCCCCAGGAAATTCCTGAAGCCTCCTCCAGGCCTGTGCCAGGCGTCTCTGAACAAAGTCCATTCATCACCAAACTGATTAGGGCTCCTCGCACCTGCAAATAGACAGTTCTACTGTGGGCCCCAAATTCCGGCCGCCACCATATCTTTAAGTCGTAAACTATGTCTTCATTTGTGCTCTGTACGATCTCTCCTTAACGAGCACATGCAGATCAAAGAAGCGACTTTATCTATTCAGGCCTACTAAATTACATGAAACAGGCCTCTGCATTCTGCACATTTAATTTCTTTGTTTAAACAGCATTCTAACTAACACACATTACTATAATGTAACACATCTATATAAAATATATTTCAATTCTATGCTTAATAATACTTTGCAGTAAAAATTACATTAGTATTCAAGTTACTTAAAAGTGTAGCAGCATCTTTCGTTTCTTGTGAAATGCCATGTGGCCTACACATTTCCATGGTTTGCAGAGTTACATTTCTTTTTCACACAGTCACATAACGTGAGATTCCAACATCATTCTAACATTTCTACAAACTTCTACATTAGTTTTCACACAGATATATGTATCCCTATTCTAGTTAAACACTCTTATATTTTCACTCTATGAGTATAACACTCTGGTGCAATCTATATTTAAACTAATACTACGTGCTTGTAAATATGGTGCACTTATACGTTTTTCAGACTTGCGCTCTCTCAAATATATACATATATATATATATATATTAAAGCTCCAGGTTTGTCCAACAAGTTTGGAGGTGCGCTCCGGGGCCAACAATACCATCTAGACTCCCCAGTCAATGAGAAGTGGCCTACGCATTTCGATAAACATCTTTCTCAAAGGCCGTTAATGCGTGTAACACGGCATCCTGCGCCACACCATTCTATCAGTTTTGCTGCCTCCGGATGGGTACATTGTCAGCAGTCTGTGAGTGTTGGAGTATATAAATTACTATAAGTGAGATTAAGTTATTTGAAGAGTGGGTGTATAAATAAGTGTCTGCTTCTATCAGGGATTGTATAAGACAGTAAATATGTGTTAGTATCTGCATAAATAAGTGATGTGGTATGTCTAAAAATAACGAAGTTGGTGTGAATAACTGTACATGAGTAAATGGGTATGTGATTGTATGTGATTGATTCTTTGCATTACTGACTAGGTGTGTGAGTAACTCTATGGATGAGTGGCAGAGGGTGACTGCATGTATAGATGTATGAGTGCATATTATAGTCCTGTATTGATGAGTAACTACATGTATAAGTGACTGGATGTGTGTGTAGACCTAGGAAATAGTGAGTGGTATGTAGTATATGGCATTCTTGTGTGTATGGTTTCAAAAATAGTAGTCTGCATTTTAGAATGGGTGTATCAAAGTTTATATTGGAGCATGAATATATGCATCAGATTATCACATGGATGATGTCATGCGTGATGTCATCAGTAATGTCATTTGAGATGTCATCAGTGATGTCACTGACCATGTCATGAGTGATGTTATCTGTGACATCATCATCGGTGCATTGCGCACGCACGAGTTATAGTTAGCTCAACTAACTATCACAGGCGAATTTCTCTGGTTTTATATGAGCCAAATGTCCAACTAACTATAACGTCCCTGACACCTATGTTTCTTTTAGTGAATTTCAAAGGTTTTTTAAATGCTAATTCCTAATTATAACGTCTGTAAAACCTATGGTTTTTTCAGTGAATTTCAAAGGTTTTATAAATGTTAATTTCACATTTTAATGTTTATAAAACCTATATATTTTTTTTTTTTGGGTAAAATGTTGGAACTCTATTATACTTCTTTATTTTAACTTTAAACATTTTGTAATGTTTTATAACTTCCCCCAAAAATATGTCTTTTTTTCTTATGAGAAAACTACACTCCCATACCGGTAGTGTACCAAGCTCCATCACCACGCGAATCCTATCAGCCATATTGCTAAACTCATAAATGATGCGCATTTCGTATCCGACGGATTCGTGGCACCTCGTCCCATGTAACATCAAATACGTATGATGTCGCGCCAGCTGCTACTTTGGTATCCGATGGGTACCCAGTACCAAGCCACGCGTTACGTCATGTACGTATGGGGTCCCGCCCGCTGCGCATTGCGTATGCGACGAGTGCATGCTGACAAGCCCCGTGTTACATCATAGACGTATGGTGTTGCGCTGGGTACACCATTCCCTCATTTTTTTTATGTCTCAAAACTATATCTAAATAACTTTAAACTTTATATGAGAAAAAGCGATAATCTAAAATATTTTAAACATTGATATATTTCTAACTGTAATAAACTTATATTATGATAAATATATTTTCTCAAAATCTTGTCGGGTGTGGCCATCTTGCGCCCTCGATGTGCGATTGCCATGTTGACCTTAAAAAAAAGCATTTGATTAATTCATAACATTTCCCATTGTAACAGTTGGAGGACCCCACCCATTTTAGCCATTCTCTCTACAGCGTTTGATGAGTCACGCCCCTTCTGCTTAGAGAGCTTTTTTGAAATGTTTTTGTTGCTGTGTATACATATCTTATACTACACACAACATGCAATGATCATCTTGATCAATATTCATGGTCTGAACATTAGCCTTCCATGTGTGATGGCCATGCATCTCAAAAGTTACATCAAAAAACAAATGTGTGTTACACGATGCTCCAGGTGTGTGTGCAAATTATTGTGCTGCCTTTCGGCCTGGGTATTGGTGGCTCTAAGGAGTATTATCAGCCACAGGCAGAGTGCACATCCTAGATCACGTGACAAACAGTAAACAATATTGAAAATAGATTTGTATTGCTGTATGCTCTGTTGTTAGGCGTTATCAGTATAGTAGTGTGTCATATGTGAGACTTTCAGATCCACATTTGGCATGCATTGCTTGACTGTAATGAACGTTATCACTATCTATGACATAGCCTCACTGCTGCTCCTCCCGCCATCCGAGCACATTCACATGTGTGCGCTTCGCGACAGCAACACTTTCAATAATACCCGCACCATTTACATGCGTGTCTGCGCATATCCACAGCCTTGACAACGACATGTGATGTTGGCCATTCAATGTTTTCGAACAGCATCTCATTAGCGATAGTTGCTGCCCTCCCGGTACATGCTACATTAATGTAAATTGCGCATTCTGCGACGTCAAAACGGCAACAGAAATACACATAAGTACACTTACTGGCCTGGCAGGAACTGAACAACGCCCAGGTCCCCGGAACAATTATTCACACCACTATGCTGGCCTGGCGTACGCAAGCCCAGCCTACTTTGCGTATGTACAATTAGGATAACGACGCCGCCACATTACCCAGTTCTTTCACACGGCATCAGGTGATATGACCTGCATCCAACTCACATATGGCAATGCGCAATAAAAAAAGGAAGGCATACACCATCCTGGCAATCAACACTGGACGTGAATTGTGAACCTTTCTGGACGTCGTGTTTCGAAAGGGATCCATGAGGTGTACACATCCTGCAATCAACACTGCATCTGAATTGTGAACACTGCTGCACGTCGTGTTTGAACACACAACAATGACAGCAGGTGAGCAGGTGGGCCTGGGGGCACAGGTTCTGCAATTGAGCGCGGTGCGGCAGTAGGGTTGGGGTGCATCAGCATGGCTGTGCAGGAGCGAACAAGCGATGTTGCTGTGCATAATGATGTGATCTCTGACCTCATTCAGTCACATCTCTGTCTCATTTTAAGGACCTGCTGGACCGCACTGCAGGCCTGAGCCAGCGGGCAGCACTGCCCTAGACACGTGTTGAGCAGGGTGCGGCAGAGGGATGGGGTGCATCAGCCTGGCTGCGCAGGTGCGAACAAGCGATGTTGCTGTGCATAATGATGTGATCTCTGACCTTATTCAGTCATATCTCTGTCTCATTTTAAGGACCTGCTGGACCGTACTGTAGGCCTGAGCCAGCGGGCAGCGATGCCCTACAGACATGTGGCGTTGGCTTTTGGGGCACTGTAGTGAGCTGATTACTAAGTATACATGCACACAGGCTTGCGCCACTGCATTACATGTGCACATTATGCTTCTAGCATGCGCTCTGTTTCTTTGTATGTGAACGTTGGCATAACATATTATTATTTAATCTTGTGCCTCCAACTCCTCTTTGAACCACGATTACCACTACCAGTTGGTAGATCGTACTTCAAGAAGGAAGGATGCACTCAACTGGTGTTCTCTATTAATCTTCAAATAAACCTTCATTTACCTCCAGACGTTTCCACCATTATATTTTTTCTCCCTTTTTGGACACTGAATTGGTTGCGCCAAAATGGGCGGAGTGGGTGCTCACCCCGTGATGATGCCCTGGACATTCTGACGCCTTCCATCGTGGTACCAAGATACCATCCCCGATGTGAGACCTGCTGTGCCACCCTGAGAGAGGCTCCCGGACTTGGAGCTCGCACCGGCACGTCGTTGGACACACCGGTGGTGGCAGGTAAGCAGTGAAGCCTTGGTGCGCAGGAGCTGCAATTGAGCACAGTGCGGGGGAAGGGGCTGGGATGCAGCAGCCTGAGTGCACAGGTGCAGGCAAACGATGTTGCCGTAGATAATAATGTAATCTCTGGCCTCATTCATATCTTTTTCATTTTAAGGACTTGCTGGACCGCACTCTTTCTCGCGGACCCCAGCGTCCTAGCCACACGGGTGACGGGAGGTGAACAGTGAGGGCTGGGTGCAGTAGACCGACACTCTGTCTCCTCCTCCCTCTGTTCTTTTGACTCTCCCGCCCCTTCTCCCTTCCACCCACTCCCTCTCTGTCCCATTCTCACTATCTTCCTTTCATTCTGACTACCTTTCTTTTTCTCTTGGACATGGCACACATACTTATGTTTCATTTTTGTCTTGCAGTTTTTGTACGGTGCTTCTGGAGGAGTCCTACCCACTTATTTCATGTTATACTGTTGTTTGTTGTAATAAACTTGTGTTTCCATTTATTTGTGCTGTTTTAATAAAAAAAATTTTACCAATAAATAAGTGAGTGTATACGTCTTCTTTTTCTGACAACACTTGTCTGTAGTTTATTGTGAAAATCGTCTGTTTATAGGAGGTTATGAGGGAAAACATTTGTAATTTTGCGGTGCACCTACCAAATATAAACCTACAGACTATTACATAAATGAAGCCCGCGGAATTCTACAATTGCAAGGGTTCTATGCGTATATCACTTTACAACACCATGAGTACTGCCTGCGTGATTACAGAACCGATAAGGTACTGCCTAGGGCCATCGAGGCTTCAGGGACTGGTGAGGCCCACCCTGCAAATTTATGTAAAGCCCTGGAGAGTGGCGATCCCTGGACTTCAGTTGGCCACGAAGCCACCCGAACAATTAGTAAACAATACCCGGGGAGGTGGCGATCCCCTAGGCTGCGAAACGTCTCTGTGCCCTCCCGTGCCAAATTTACATGTGAGATTAAGGTCCCCAGTCTTTCAGAGACCACGCATTATATTATAATAGGATTGGCCACGGAACATTACCCACCGGGGGCTCATTTAAATGAACGGGTGAGATCCCGCTTCATTTTTTTTTCTCCATTTTTACCATCCGGATCCTCTCTATTAAAGCGATACGAGGTTTTCCTTCTCTCGCTTCAATGAGACAAACAAGGATTTGCTATCACAGGGTGGAAGCCATGGACCCGCCCTCTAATAGCAAACATAAATGTCCCACAGATGCACACCCCGGGACATTGTATAAGCTGCGCCTGGGAGGTGGCGCTCCCTAGGACCGTGATGCATTGGTTACTGCATTGGTTACTGCATAACCACAGAATTAGTATAAACGCATACTAACACTACTTGCACACGTGTAGTACAGCGACCATAGTGTACTGAAAAGGTAGAGGAAGCCCAAAATCTCAAAATATAAATCCTACCAGAGGTCGGATGACATAGTTCAATGAGCTGATGACCCTGGGATGAGTGGAAACAGCTTCACAAAGAAAACGGGTCTTCAGCACAACGCAAGCAAGCTCGAAATATTGGTGAGTGCTGCCTTCTTTTTACCTTCTCCCGCTTGTCGCCACATTTATGTACTGAAGAGGCAGACAGCAGTGGATCCAATAAGTACATTTATTGCAGGAAAACAAGACAGCTTAAACAGCCAGGCAACCGTCTTCTCCAGCACCGTGTACAAACTCCCCAAAGTTCCCCCCATGACAGCCCTTCATTCTAACATTACATACTTACCTTCTAGTAGATTTACATACTAACATTCTACTATGACTTACATTGGAATACTACACAGAGCACATCACTTTACAGCAATGATCTCATGGTTTCATGCACGAGTCTTGAGACCGGTAGGGGTGAGTAGTTCGCTTCCCACTCCCTGTATTAACACTGCTTAAACAGTTAAACTACAGCGACCAGTATGCTACAGCGCCCAGAGCCCATCACTTTACAGCAATCAGCTCGGTTTGATCCCCGAGTCTTCACTCCGCTAGGCGTGAGTACTTCGCTTCCCACTTCTGGCATAGCATAAACGCACGGTAGCGGTCAGTAGTTTGCTTCCCACTCCCTGTATGGTATAAATGCCTGCTAACACTACTTGCACACGTATGCTACAAAGACCAGAGCACATGACTTTACAGCAATGAGCTCACAGTTTAGGCTCTCAGTTTCATACCCGAGTGTAGCAGCATCTCATCTCAGCACCATGTCACTCTGAGCATCACTGCACTTTCAGACCGGTAGGTGTGACTACTTCGCTTCGCACTCTCCCAGAGAGGTTATAGTGCTCCTATGCTCCTCTTTCCTCCTCTTTTCGCCCTTTTTTCCCCTTACTCGCTTCAATGGAATCACAAAATGGCGGCCAACACTTCCTAGTTGCAACCGCTCGCAGCCAATAAGCAGCAACCTCATGCTCGTAACGCCCCAGCCAATCAGATAGCAGAATTCACAAATATCGATATTTGTAAATTTCGATATTTCTCCAAAACTACTGAACGGATTTACACCAAATAAACAAAAGCATGCTTTCTAGACCAAGACCCTTCTCCCTGTCAAATTTGGGGTAATTCCGTTCCCCTGTTCGACCTGTAGCCTTGTCTAAAGTTTCCTATGGAAATTAACATGGAGAAAACATGTTTGGGACCCCCCTTTTATCTCGTCCCCCCTTTATGAATCACCCCCAAACTTTCAACATAGGAGCTGATATGAACAAAGAATTAATTTGGAAAATTTCATGAAGATTCATCAAACGACGCCAAAGTTATAAGCAAAACAAAAAATGCTCTTCCTATGGAAACTTGGTCCTAACTATAACTACCTACTTGCGACCGCCAGTAGGTAATATAGGAAGTAGCTATTATTTGTTAGTTAATTTAAATTTTTATATAGAATTATTATATGCATATTTAATATTTCTTTTCACAGTTACAGATATCTGTTTATTTCGTCTTTACATATATTCTTGTTTCACGTACCTCTAAAGTACTATTTTTTGTATTGTCTTATTTGTCTTAGAAATGAATCAAATATTTTAACCAAAAAAAAAAGCACCTTACACACATCATTCAACACACAAATTAAACACAGCACAGTTAACCTGTATGGAAAAAACTGCATCACAACTGAAGAACTCAAGAACAAATCGGGCTGAACTTCTCATCCGTGCACAAAAAAACATATTTCTCAGAACACTTCACTCACGTCCACCTCAGTTTAAAGTTGCCACATAGCCATAACACCCTATCACCCCACCACATGACGACACAGAATCCGGACTGTAATGCAAACCTTGCAAAGCTGGGCAGGCAACTGCGATGGCCTACAGAGCTTAAACTATCATACCATCAAGAGGCTGTGCACTCTGCAGATGTCAACAACTAAACACAACAATATAACACAAGAACAATGAGACCTGAAGTTGTTTGCCAAAGTGATTCAATCGAGGGAAATGTTTACTTGTGTATGTCAGTGCCTGGATGTGTCGATCACAAATTGATAGTGGAGCAGGGTGTGTGTGTGTGTGTGTGTGTGTGTGTGAGGGTGTTTTTCTCGGTGCCTGAGTGTGTTTGTCTTTGCCTATCTGTGTGTACGAGTGATTTACAGGGCCTCCTTTTATACAGTTAGCCAGCAGTGCATCAGCTGTCTCATTCCGCGTGCTTAAGTTCATGTATGGATTTCTCAATGTGTGTGTATGCCATTGGCCATCTTTGCTTGTGTGTGGTACGTGTGCGTTCGCAAGTGAGTGTCAGAGTTTGTACCGCTTGTCAAATTGCGGTTATTGTGTTTGTGTGCGTGTGAATATCTTATTTAGATAGTACTAAAACCAGAGTATAAGCAGGATGTGCCTGTTCAATGCAGGCAGTGAAAGAGCCACAGAGTGTCGGTGATGAATGCTGAGACAGCTGCTGTAATCTCAGTTTGTATGGCTGCCAAAAGGCAGAGCCACTGGAATTATGCGGCAGGAGAAGACCAAATTATTCCACAGGGTTCGCTAAATTATGCGTCATGAAAAGACAAATTATGCAACATAATGCGGCACGTTTTGTGATAGTATTACCTCATTATTTTATTATTTTTACACAACGTTAACACTATCTAGGCAAAGGTTTCAGATCATTCGAACCATCCTGACTCTCCATTACTTCAGTGAGCAACAGAAAGATGACCAGGAATCCTTGCATATGGATTTCCACTGCGCAGCAACACAAAACGCCAGGGGCCTCATTTATGAAAAGTGACGCATCGCAGCGTGAAAACAGCGATGCGTCACTTTTCACTGCGCCCTCCTTGCACCACCAATGATACGTCATATTTACAGTATTATGTATAAGTATCAAGGACTCCTTGAACAAATGAATCTAATAATTCCTAGGTCAGGGATAAAAGAACAAGCGAAATGTAACAACCTAGGCAATTAAGTACAACTAGTCATATAAGGATGATAATAGAGAGGAAAACACTAATTACAGTTCACATTCAGATATTTATTAACACAGTTAAAAATTCATTGAAAGACACATGATTATACAGTATAAATCAAATTATGTGTGGCGCAGCGGCCAGGGCGACTGACGCTGGAATCTGGGGACCACGGTTTGATCCCCGGCTCCGGCGGCAGGGTAGCCCAGCACCATGTGACTCTGGGCAATAGCTCGCTTAATCTTCCCGACGGCCCCCAGCGCCTAGAGACCCTTACGGGTGATTGTGCGCTTTACAAATGTGGACATTAACTATGAGATTAAAATCAACATCATGGACAAAAATGCAAATTATATTCAAAGTTTAAAAAGTGGCACAAATATATCTCGACGCGTGTTTCGGCGACCAGCGCCTTCTTCTGGAGTTGCCACACACTACCTAAAAATAAAAAGTGACATATAATAGATGTCTTCTTTTTAAACAAAGACAAATTAATAAATACACAACACATTAAAACTCATTAGGATTAGACTGAACTTTCAATCGGATAGTGTAACATATTATTGAACCTACATTTTTAACATAAACCTCTCATTATATGACTAGTATATTCCAACATATGGCAATTCACAATATTTATTATTATGACAATCAAAGACACATATTTTTATTCCATTGCTCATCTCCCTTAAGTCAATTTTTTGGGAATATATAAAACCGTAAATATATTTGATAAGGTGAGAAAGGAAATACATTAGTCACCATTGGTATACTAATGTTCAGTAGTTTAAAAAAAAAAAAAAGGAAACCTATTTCTATGATAATCGTATGTACTCACTAGTTCTGTGACTTTAGAATTTTTGAAGCAGTTTGAGATGCGCAAGTTCAAGGTCAAGGATAGTATAGCTATAGAAAGTACAGTAAAAATTACCGTTATTACAGCTTATTTATATGTTGAGTCCGTTTGAATTAACATTTTAATTGTGTTTACAGTATGACACATCATTGCGCAAGGAGTTACAGATACGTCAGTATTTCTGACATATCTGTATGGCGCAAAAGTGGCGCATTGCTGGAGTGTGTCACAAAAGTGACGTAACTCCAGCAATGTATCCTTTCACATGGGGCAAGCCCCATGGCAGGCGTAAGAAATTGACGCATTTGTGTCCTAGAAGTGGCGCAGTGAAATCACATAGATTTCACTGCGTCACTTCTACGACCGTTTCTTGCGTCAATACGCCCCCTTGCATACATTATACCTGGCGCAGGTATAATGTGGCGCAGGGGTTTACAAAGTGGCGCATCTACCTAGATGCGTCACTTTGTAAATATAGCGCAACAAGGCGCATTTTTTACGCCACTGGTGCGTCACAAAAAGTGACGCACCAATGGCGTAAAAGTGACGCATAACCTCATAAATGAGGCCCCAGGTTTTTAGTAATGTTTGATCTGTTTGAGCTAGTAATAACAGCATTTTTGTTAAAGTCTGCAGATTAGGCATCAGATGATTGATTACATGGCAAATGCCGAAAATCTGTAATTATGCGGAAAAACGCAGTAGCCACAAAATCGCATTATACCAGTGGCCTTGCCCAAAGGCTATGTCAAGGTGTGGAAAGGCGAATTTTGACAGAGAGGAAACACACGTCTCAAATGAAAAATAAGACTGGTTGTCACGGAAAAGGGAGTGTCCCAAGGAATCAGCCGCAGGTAAGAGCTATGGAGACGGGTTGGGGGGGAGGGCAGAGGGGGGTTCGACAGAAGGAGACGAGGGAACATTCATTATTTATTTAATTTTCCCTTGTGGTTGTCTGTCGAATCCCTCCACAACCCGGCCCTACCACTCCACCGCTCTTTCCTGCACAGGCCGCTCCTGCAAGAAATAGGCAAAAACTAACAAGATGGACAGGCCATTTGTTTGCAGCACCGAGGACTTGCTCGTGCACTGCCCTTTCAGTTCCAGGAGCACTGAAAATATGGGGCTTTCTGATCTCGCAACCCTCAAAACTGACCAGTGATTCTATGCCAAGGGTGACAACTTTGGCTGGTCCTGGTAGGTGAACAACACTTACAACGCAACTTTTACATCGCAGAGCCTTTACAACGCAACCATTACAACGCAAACTATTACAACGCATTGCTCTGGGGGGCTCTCTAGGATAGGGAATAGGTTAATTTACTATCCAATAACCTTCCCTAGTGTCCACGGGGACTGGAGTTGGAATAGTAAATTAAACTGTTCACTATCCAGCGCCCCAAAGCACTATGCGTTGTAATGGACTGCGTTGTAATAATTGCGTCGTAAAGGCATGCGATGTAAATGCATGCGTTGTAATGTCATACATCCGTCCTGGCATTTTAACCTACAGTACTTTGTATATTAGTATTTTTACTCTCTACTTAAAATGTCGAAGCATAACTAAAAGTCACAGAATGCAATTTATGGTTTGATAAATAACCTGGACAGGTTGAAGGTCTCACACCTGACAACATGGGACAACTTAGCAGATATTGGTAAATGAACACTACTGCTCACCATTTCTTCGGACCTGTTTACAGGTAAAACATAGGGGCTTATTTACACACCCCTTGCACTACCGGAACGTCACTTTTTTGCATATTAAAAGTGACGCACCAGTAGCGCAAGGGGCTTGTAAATTAGCCCCTTTGAGGGCCTTATTTATGAGGCCCTATTGGCACGTTTGCGCCGCTGGAGCAATACTTTTTTTATGCTTTGGTGGTGCAATATGCCACAGCATATTTACAAGGCCATGCAAAGCCACTTTTGAGAACCAAAAACCGGGACAGGAAAGAAATAAAGGTAGGACAAAAGCCTTTATTCTTACTTCTATATCTGGCCTGTCCCGTTTTTTGTGTAGCATTGTATATAAAAATATGTATGTGTGTGTGTGCATGTGTGTGTGATGGGCAGCATTGTCAGATTTGTCTAAAAAAATCCAACTTGAAAACTGTTCTGACTAAAAGGCAATGCTGGTAAACGTTGTCACGCATCCCTGGATATCTATGGAAAACCGCTGGAGTCTTGTGAAGGTTTTAACATATCAATGTCCGGATCTGTCAAGGGGCCTGCAGGATATCATTCAAGATTAAACAACAATTACATTTCCATTCCTCATTGCGAATAAAGCTGGAGCGTTTCCTGAACCCAAGCAGTACATTAACAAAAGTTCTGCCAACACACACGCTGGCTCGACCTATTTAATTTTTCACCAAAGGCCTTTATAATAAAGGCCGCAGATCTGCCTTTGTCAGCCTGTGAGGTCCCCAACAGGGCACTGACTGGCCCTGGCATTCAGTGAGAGCTCATTCTTTCCAGAGTAGTGCTGGTTCTCGCTCATTTAACTGCGCTTTCCATGGAGTTTGTTACACGAAACTCACAACAAACATCATTGGAGATGCCATGAAAGATAATGTCGGCAGTGCAGGCCACCAGCACTGCATTCAGAGCCATGGCTAGGTGGCCCGCTCTCCACCTACGCCAACACAATGGGCGTCAGGGCACACTTGCACATCAATAAACACAGCTCTTTGGGCTCTACAGTGCCAACGCTATTCATTTCTCAACAACTGTTGGGCTTGCCCACTGTAGAGATCAAAAACACCTTTTAGTTCATGTTATAGCATTATTATGTCACCATAAACCCAATTCTTCCATTCTGACTGTCTCAATTCGGAAGTTTGAGTTCCCTCTAACATTCCCGGCGAACAACTGAAGGAAATTCAGGAAGCACACAGTAGCTTTTCACATGCAGAATGCCACTTAAAGCTGAATATGTTAATGTAGTAATGCTTTATATCGTGGTGACAAATGTTATTTAATTCGATGTTACTCATGTCGTAGGAATGATGAACAGCGAGACAGTTCTGTCAGGGAACAAACACTTCATCATAACGTTCACTGGCACCTTACTGTGCCTAGAAATATTCCTGCATTTTGCACCTGTTAGTTATTTACCTCGACGGCAATTGTGTATGTGGGATGAGAGCTGAATAGACCCTGCGACAATTCCAAGATGTAATTTGAAGGTTGCACAAAGGCATCTCTAGAAGGGCAGCTAAGCACTGATTTTTAACCTACTAGAAACTAATGGAAAATCGAATTTCTTCGTTTTCTCGGTGCTTCGGACCACTCACTGCATCTGTGAGGGTCTTGCTCGCTCCCCCACTAACCCTCACCAGTTGACCCCATTTGCATGAACCCCCCACCCACCTAGCCACAGCTGCAGTCATAACAGGAGGTGACTGCTTGGAGTCTTGTGTCGCAAGATGTACAGGAACTTAATATCTGGAAAGGATCTCTAAAAACAAGCTATTTGCTTTGCTATACAATACCATTAGTAAAGCAAATGGCTTTAACTTAATCAAAGTCGAGACCTATTGCATTTTCAATGCTTATTTGAAATGCAGTTGCTCCCTTGCAAAAAGGACTTCCTGTACTGTGGCACAAGGTGCCCACCAGCCGCACTCTAGATAGCAAGCTATGCTCCAATGAACATTGAATACTTGGTAAATAAACCGACTGGCCAATGCGGTTTATCATAGAGCTTAAGGGAGAAAGGCAGGTGTATGCACAGGACACAGCAAGATGGCGGAAAGGTGTTTCTATTCGGGAGAATTAAAGAGCGCAAATCAAGATGGCCTTCTGACGCCCACCGAAACCAGAATGACTACCCCAATTCAATTCAGTAGGAACAGTTCCATTCCAAGATCACTGCTTTTTTACACTGATAATGCAATACATGAATCTCTAAAAGAGCTGTCAATATAATTTAAAATGGGCCGGGGGGTTGAAATGAGATTCCTCCCACTTGTGATGCCACTTTGGAGTTCCTGTATGTATACAGAAATGTACACCTTACTTCTATCTAATTCTTCCCATGACTAGACATGAATTAAGACATATTTGATATAGAATGGCACAGCTCCTATTTGTATTGTAAGTTTTATTGAGTTTTTATTGTGTTTTGTACTATTCCTATGGATGCACTATTTGTATTGCTTGTATTTTTAACTGTATGTTTTAATTGTGTTGCCACCTTTTATGGCTCTATTAGCCAAATAAAGTATATTGAACAAACAATACACTGAAAATGCAGAGTTCTGACACGTGCATTTGATTAGATAAACACTACAAAACTCCACATGCAAATCTGCCATCAGCCTTTGCAGCAGTTTATTCTATTAAGCCTGACTCAGAGCACTTCACGTCGCAGCATCAATGTTTTAGTTTTCGAGGAAATGAGGCCATTTGCTGGGCTATCCTCGAATTTTTCACCTTTCCATTACGGCTCCATGTATGGTTTGGTATTCTAAGCTCCCTGTCCAACATATGTGCCATCAGGTATTTGGGGTTTGCAGGAATGGCTGTGGGAGGGACCATAATCTTTGATAAATCTCCCTCGACAACACCTACAGGTCTAGATCTCTTGCCCCCCATAGACATCCTCCAGCACCATACTTCAGACGCCGTCATTTTGCCCCTACCCTCGCTTGTTGCTCTGATCCTGCTTAGCTCTCATGAACAGTAGCCAACTTCACCCTATTATCATTTTCTGTCTGCAACAACCAGCCCACCACATGCAGTCAGAATGTTCTTTATTTATGGGAAGCTTTCTGTCTGCATTTACCGGTATCTGCCAAGCGGTTAGCTGCCGCTGGGAGCTGCTAGGGACTTCAGAGCCCACAACCCCTTGATGCCAACTTACCTGACACGCTACAAAGCACCACCACAGCGCCGCTGACGTAGGGTCTTTCTGCATGCACTTACCAGTGGTTGCCGAAGGAGGTAGCCGATGCTGGGAACTTCAGAGTCCTCAACCCCTTGCTGCCAACATGTCTGACATGGGCTATAAAGCGCCACCGAGCACCGCTGCAGGATGCTTTTGGGCCACAGGTGGGCCCGTTCATGCCCGTTGGATTCCGAAGTGGGCTGGGCAACCCCCCTATTTTTGATACTTCATGAATCATCATGAAGGTATTCTTTTTTGCCTAAACTCGTGAGATCGTATCCATAAATATATTTCGGACTACTGAGTGTTGATGCTATATAGCCAGGGGCACAACTAGACTCGAACTTCGGGGGGGGGGGGTGGCTACCACTCCCGCCGGGGCTGGCCCTTGCACTGGTGGCACCCGGTGCAACAGTCTTTTTTGGTGCACCCTCCCCCATTTCCTCCTTCTCCATGAATTCCCTCACTACGATTAATCAACAATGCACCTCATCTCTCTACAAGTCAGAGAGAATGTATATAGCGCGCTACATACCCAGAGGGTCTCAAGGCGCTTGAGGAGGGGTGGGGAATTACTTGTCAAATATCCACGTTTTAAGTTGCTTTCTGAAAGCTAGGTGGTTCTGGGTAAGGCGAAGGTAAGTGGGAAGTGAGTTCCAGGTTTTAGCTGCCAGGTAGGAGAAGGATCTACCTCCCATGGTGGTTTTGTTGATGCGAGGTACAGTGGCAAGGGCTTGGTTGGATGATCGTAGCTGGCGGGAGGGGGTGTAGAAGGACAGTCGTGTGTTGAGGCATTCTGGTCCGATTTCGTAGAGTGCTTTGTGTGCGTGGGTTAGGAGCCGGAAAGTGATCCTCTTATTGATGGGAAGCCAGTGGAGGTTTTTCAGGTGATCAGAGATATGTTCTTTACGCGGGATGTCTAATATGAGCCTGGCTGAGGCGTTTTGGATTCGTTGGAGTTTTTTCTGGAGTTTAGCAGTGGTACCGGCGTAGAGGGTGTTTCCATAGTCCAGTCGGCTCGTGACCAGAGCGTGGGTGACCGTTTTCCTAGTTTCGGTGGGGATCCAACGAAATGTTTTTTTGAGCATGCGAAGAATGTTGAAGCAGGATGAAGAGACGGCGTTGACTTGTCTGTTCATCGAAAGTGAGGAATCCAGGATGACGCCCAGGTTCCGTGCGTGGTCTGTCGGGATGGGTGCTTTTCCAAGGGCTACTGGCCACCAAGAGTCGTCCCATGCAGAGGGGGAGGTACCTAAGATGAGGACTTCTGTTTTATCTGAGTTCAGTTTCAGACGGCTGTGTTTCATCCATTCGGCTACTTCTTTCATTCCTTCGTGTAGGTTAGTTTTGGCGGTGCTAGGGTCATTGGTGAGTGATAGGATCAGTTGAGTGTCATCCGCGTAGGAGATGATGTTGAGGTTGTGTTGGCGGGCGATGGCCGCGAGGGGGCTCATGTATACGTTGAAAAGGGTGGGGCTGAGTGACGATCCTTGTGGTACGCCGCAGATGACTTCAGTGGCCTCTGACTTGAATGGTGGAAGGCGGACTCTCTGGGTTCTTCCGGTGAGGAACGAGGTAATCCATTCTAGTGCTTTTCCTTGGATTCCGATGTTTCTGAGGCGCTGTAGTAGGGTGCTATGGCAGACTGTGTCGAAGGCTGCGGAGAGGTCGAGGAGGATGAGGGCGACTGTGTCTCCATTGTCCAGTAGAGTTTGAATGTCGTCTGTTGCTGCGATGAGGGCGGTCTCAGTGCTGTGTTTTGCTCGGAAGCCGGACTGTGAGGAGTCGAGGGATTTGTTGTCTTCGAGGAAGGTGGCGAGCTGGTTGTTGACAGCTTTCTCGATGACTTTGGCCGGGAATGGTAGGAGCGAGATGGGGCGGTAGTTTTTGAGTTCGGTGGGGTCCGCTGTGGGTTTTTTCAGAAGGGCGCTGAGTTCAGCGTGTTTCCAGCTTTCCGGGAAGGTGGCGGAGTTGAGGGAGCAGTTGATGACATCTCGGAGGTGCGGTGCTATGATGGAGTCTGCTTTGTTGAAGATGTGGTGAGGGCATGGGTCTGTGGGGGATCCTGAGTGGATGGAGTTCATCAGGCCGATGGTGTCCTCAGTGGAGATTGGGTTCCAGTCATTAAGGATGTTCGAGGGGGGTGAAGGTCCAGCAGATGGTTGGGTGGGTTGGTCTCCGGGTTGGTTGTCGAAGCTGTTGTGGATGTCTGCAATTTAGTTGTGGAAGAATGAGGCTAGGGAGTCGCAGAGGGCTTGAGAGGGGGTGATGTCGTTAGAGCTGGCCGAGGGATTGGTAAATTCCTTGACGATGTTGAAAAGTTCCTTGCTGTTGTGGGCGTTGTTATCTAGTCGGTCCTTGAATGCGGTTTTCTTGGCCTTTCGGATCAGTTGGGGGTGTATGCGGGTGGCGTTTTTGAAGGCGTCCTTGGTGCTGGTGGTTGGGTCTTTTTTCCAGGCCTTCTCAAGGGAGCGGCAGAGTTTCTTGGATTTCTTAAGATCATCGTTGAACCAGGGGGCCTTCTTGCTGCCAGGTTTGCTTTGTCGTTTTTTCAGTGGTGCTAGGATGTCGGCGCTGTTGGATAACCATAGGGTGAGGTTGGTGGCGGCTTGGTCGGGGTTTGAGGAGTGGGCTGGGGGCTTTAGAAGAAGCGATGAGGAGATCTGGTCGATGGTGATTTTGTTCCAGTTTCTTTGCAGAGTTGGTTGGGGGTGGTTGTTGGGTTTGGGCTTGTTGTAGGTAAAGTGAACACAGCTGTGGTCAGTCCAGAGGAGAGCTGTAGTGTGGCTGAAGGAGACATGATTGCTGGAGGTGAAGATAGGGTCGAGTGTGTGACCTGCGATGTGGGTGGGGGAAGTAACCAGTTGTTTAAGTCCGAGGTTGGCGAGGTTGTCCAAAAGGGTGGTGGAGTTGTGGTCGTTGTTCTTTTCAAGGTGAAAATTGAGGTCTCCCAGAAGGATGTAATCTTTGGAGGGGAGCGCGTGTGGAGTGATGAAGTCCGTGATGTCCTCACTAAATTGTGCGCGGGGTCCTGGAGGTCTGTAAAGGAGGGTGCCTCTGAGTGTGGTCTTGGGGTCGATGTGGATCTGGAAGTGAAGGTGTTCAGAGTTGGCGAGATTGACGTCTGAGCTGGTTGAGATGTGGATGGATTTCTTATGGACGATAGCGATTCCTCCTCCTGTGTGGCCGGTACGGTCCTTGCGTATGATCTTATAATCTTCTGGAATGGCAATGGTGATGTCTGGGGCGGAAGAGGCGTTCATCCATGTTTCTGTTAGGAAGGCGACGTCCGGAGAGATGGTGTCTAGTAGATTCCATAGGTCGATGGCGTGCCTGTGGACCGAGCGGGTGTTGAGCAAGATGCATTGAAGGTGGTTAGGGTCGGGAATCTGTGGTGTGATCGTAGCGGAGTTGTTGACGGTGCCGATGTATTTGCAGGAGTAGCATGAGAAAGGTCCATGGGTGTGTCCAGGAGCGGCTTGGACGCAGTTGGGGGAGCGGCCGGGGTTAAGGGCAAGGAGGGTGGTGGCATCGTAGGTGATGCGGGAGGGCTGGGCAATGCGGGGGGCAGGGCAGCACCTTTAAAGCGCTACTCATAGTTTACTTACACTCCAACTGAGTGAGGGCAGCAGCTAGACCTTCTCCTGGGACCATCAAAGCTTTTGTGTTCCAAACCTCGAGCTTTAATGCAATATCTGGAACACAGCCAAAATAACAAAGATAGCCCTTAAACTCTGATCTGACACAATTTCCCAGGAACGGTATCACTGTTCCTGTTCTTTTAGGGACAAGCTGGGAAGAGTGTGGCACATCACAGCATGTGGGAGAGGAAAGGGTGTTGTGGATGGAAGCAGGAAACAAGGGAGAAAGCTAAAAAGCACATGCACTCTCATGGAGTGCTCAATGAAAAAGAAAAAAGCAGTTGTCTAATTGTGGGCAGTGGACGAATACAAGTCATCCAATCAAAAGGATCGTAAAGAGACTGTTATCCAGAGAAGGAACAAACTCAAAAAGAGGAAGGCAAGCCATTGAATAAGAAGCAAGCAAATGAGAGTGACAATAAATCCTGGCTGATGAGGGCTGAAAGCCCTAAACCGGACGTAGGATGCTTGTTTCCAGTCCAGGAAGGACCTAGCCTGGCAGTTCGGCTGGACTGTTGCCATTGGGCGCAGGGCCAAGACTGATTTGCATATGGCTGGGTCCAAACTGGAGTGGTATGGTGAGCAAAAAAACAATGGATTTAGTCCCAGATCTCTGTACTGGGGGTAATGTATGACATTGTTCTGCATTCTGTCCATCAATTGTTCTTTTTGCAAGTACACCTTCTGCCTCAACCTCCAACTGAGTGAGGGCAGCAGCTAGACCTTCCCCGGGACAATAAAAGCTTTTGTGTTCCAAACCCGAGCTTTCATGCAATATCTGGAATACAGCCAAATAACAGAAAAAGATAGCCCTTAAGTCTGATCTGACACCATATCCCAGGAAAGGTATCACTGTTCCTGTGCTTTTGGAGACAAGCTGGGAGGAGTGTGGCACATCACAGCATGTGGGAGAGGAACGGGTGTTGTGGGTGGAAACAGGACACAAGGGAGAAAGCTAGAAAACACATGCACTCTCATGGAGTGCGGAATGAAAAAGAAAAAAGCAGCTGTCTAATTGTGAGCAGTGGCCGGATACAAGTCATCCAATCAAAAGGATCGTAAAGAGACTGTGCTCCAGAGAAGGAACAAACTCAAACAGAGGAAGGCAAGCCATCGAATAAGATGCAAGCAAATGAGAGTGACAATAAAGCCAACCAGTGATGGGCAGGCAGCCTTTAATGCCTGGAAAGTGAGACCTAAAAACTGAGATGAATCCTCGCATGGATGATAGTTACAGTTCTCCTTGTGAAGCAGCTGTCAGACCCTCAGTCGCTCTCATTTGGAACCTGTGACCTCACTGTGGCGACCATTGCTATCAATCCATATCTTCCATTGCTGTTGACATTTTTTAGACTGTGAAAGCATCCTTAACTAAACTGCAACCCAAATCACTAACAGTGGCCAGGTGACTTTTAATTTACTGCAATTAAACAAGAAACACCCTTTGAAAGCAGCTGCATTAAAATGGAAAACTGAAATTGCAGACACACGCCAGGCCGTCATTAAGTCACTCTGTCCCAAAAGTGATCTGTCAACTGATTTATTACTCCTCTTATTAAAAAAATCACCCAAAGTCCTTTTATGTTTTAAGGCACAATACATAGCGACTAAAATATGAGGCTGAGTGCAGCTAAGATTAAAAAGTAAATGCTTTCAAACAATGTACTTTATCAAGAGTTTGTTTTTCCATTTGGGCATAAAACTCTCTACCCCTCCAACAATTCTTCACCAAAGCAGAGTAAGACAGACCAGAATGCTTTGCTTTGGCTTCTAAAATCACTTCTTGTGATGCCAAACGGATCAAAGATTATCTCACTCAACTTCCTTTCTTATCACAGTGGGCCAAAGGCAGTGTGATGTCACATCCAGTGCTGTTGTCAAAAGGATAGAAAGGCTTGTGTGATGTCACTTCCACCACCCATGGGATTTTGATAAATTGACATCACTGATGCTGGGGGAGTCTTCTCCATGCCTTGCTGCTGATACTGACATACAATGGATTTTAACATAAGGTGGTGATGTAAGCATCAACTGGTGGCTTCGGGCAACCACTGGCAACTGAGCATGGCAGCACTGCTGGCATATTAACAAGTTAAATAGACGTGGGTGGTTCTGTTTGTGTTTCTGTCCTTTGTTTACCTACGTCTTCCTGTTCTGTAGCAATATGGTTGGAGTATGTAATTGACGCTGGTGTTAAACATGGCTTCCTTTTTAGGTCAAGTGGAGGCAACATAACCAAGAATATGACAATGATTGTCGCTATCTGAATCATTGGTCATGGAACTTGAAGGTCTGGAAGTACCAGTTGGCATGGTAGGCTTACCAGCAACAGTCACAATTCATGTTGATATCCTGTTGACAGCTGTTCAACTCCACTGCCACCCTGGTATGCGCGGAAGGATGATCCCACCCTGTGATGTATTCAGAAGCATCCCTCAGCCCTGGCATAGTTTGCTGGACCTGGTCCAGGTTGTGGAAATAATAGCACAGCGTGCTTTCAGCATGGCGTGTGGCATGCAGGATGCGTTATCATCAAAGAGGCAAGACTCCCACACGGCATCAATTAAAATGCCTCGAGAAATTGGAAACGCAAATTAGTCATAGACTAAAAAAAAACCTGGCATTTATTTAATATAATATAAGGCATCACTTTCTGCTTCCTTCACGGCAAAATGTTGCTTTTTTATTTTTTTTATTTTATTACAATGATTATTTGAGAAAACAAAAAATATACACGAGTCTTGAAAAACGGCTTAGGGGTGTGATTCAGTGAAAGTCATCAACCTAGACGCTCGAGCACAAGTGATGGGTTGAAATGTTAACCTTTCTTATCAAGGGGGCACTGCACAAAGAGCAGGGGCCCCACCCTGACTCCAGCAGCTGCTGTGTTCTTGGTGGCAACCACCCCAGTGTACTTCTTCAGGTGAGTGGAGGCAGCAGTGGTGGTGCTACCTCCGCTCCCTGAAGACCTGCACTGGCACTAGTTAAAGGGATGCTGATGGAATTGCTGTGCTTGCACCTCTGTGAATCTTGCAGTTTGGGTTTTTTACTTAGGCCCAGACACAAAACCCATCATTCAAACAGCTGGATACCCAACTCTTGGCAGTAATTAGGACCAGATGTCGCTCCCTCTATTGATGCTGTGTTTCTTCAGTATTTTGTTTTGTCTTTAGGGTAGACTGTTGGTTGTGGCTCAGTTTTCCTATAACCTTTTGCAGTGCACAGATGATCTCAAGGACCTTGGGACAGTCTTATGTTACTAACTATCCCATGACAATGAAAGCATACTCATGTTGCACAGTACTTTGGGGGGCTTGATGGCGCGGGATTACCAGTCCAGGATTTTCCACTAACACAACATACTCACCTGGGCCCATAAACATACACTCTACTAGACCAGTAATCATCCTTGTCTGCCTATCAGGGTTTATTAACCTTTTAGGACTTATACCTGTACACCATGACTTACCAATCCTTGTCACCTTTGCTCTAAGTCCTAATTCTGATGGATCAAAAAGAGTTAGAATAATAGGTGTTACTCTCATGGAATAACCAAAGACTCTGAATAAGATTTTAACACTTTATCTATGCAAATTTTTATGAGTCAGAAGCCACAATAATGAGGCGAAGCATTTTACAAATAACAAAATAACTATTAAAACATAAATCTTGCAGGACTTTAGAGAACACCTTTAAACTTTGGTACTTGGGAAGGGTGAGAGAGGGAAACGGTACAAGGACATACCACACAGATTATATTCAGGGCCGGCCTTAGGCATGTGCAAACTGTGCAACTGCACAGGGCCACCAAACCCCAGGGGCCACCACGCCAATATATATCCTTAATATAATAATCCTCTGAGGATGGATACATATTTGCGTGGTGGCCCCTGGCAGGGATTTGGTGGCCTCCGGCTCTGTTCCACTTCCAAACACCCTGATCCCCCCTCTTCACTGGCCTCCGCGCCTGCTTTCCTCCGGGGGCCTTCTACCAGTTCCTCCGGGGGCCTCCTACCTACTCTCCCTGCCCAGGGCCGCCATGAGCCTAGAGCCGCCCCTGTTATATTTACCTAGAATGGTGCAAGGACCAACCCTGGCCACGGGATGGGACAAGAAAACGGGCTCCCGACTAATCAGGTGCCAACAGGACAGGACAGGTGCAGGTCAGGACTGGTATCCTCAGCTAAGTGCAACCCCAGCGTCACAACCCCCTATGCGGCTAACACTTAGACCCCGACGGGGTCAATCGAATCTTCTCCCTCAGCAAACTCCCGATTCTTCTGTCAGAGTGCTCGACCAGCCCTCTGTTCTCGATTCTCCTTCAGCATACGTTGGGTCAGTGACAGGTCTGTGACAAATCGGACAATCTAACTGACTAAACCTACCTTAGTTATACTATTTTCCAGGGCAATGTACCACCCGCCAGTGCTGCAAATCGTGTATTCCCTTCATTTGATTGGTCAGAAAGGCAAGGAGGGGTCATCATACCATACCAGTATGAAATCATTTTCATTCAATAAAGTTGATCAATGTTCCCGCCCATAATTTACTTTCCCATGATTTTATTCCACCCAGCAATAATTGTTTCAATATCATCTACAATGTATTTAAGCAGTCCATATTTCTTCCTCTTGTGGGTCAAACGGTCAGTTTCCCAGGAACATCACAGGTAAGTCGGTCCATGGCAAGTGTTTAATGCAACCACTTAAGGTTTCTCAGTGCTCCCAGCACATGCGCAAAAGAGATTTCAATATGGCGATTCAAGTCACCCTCCAGGCCCAAATACGAGCTATTAGAGAAGTCAAAGAGAGACATATTAGAATACGAAAATAAATGAATACACTGTATACCACCTATTTCTACTCTGACCCCATTATTTTATTTTAACTATAGCATTAATGGTTAAGCAGAACACACGAGTTTTAGTTCGAGCATGAGCATGTGCATTAGTATGTAAAGCATGAAGCGGCCATCTTGGCATTAGTGCGCAGCTGCAAGAATTTCCCACCAAAAGCAAAAGATACGTCACACCACGTCGATGTGGCAGACGCATGCGCAGAAATGTTCCTGACATTTTAAGACACTCGGGTTACTGTTAGGAAAAGCACACAGACACTAGAAATGTCATGAAATGCAAGTTTTAGTATTCACAAAACATATTGATTAATAAGTTACAAGTTATTTTGAGAGGACTGAATCCGAGCAAGTTTCTTTCCTTATGAAACCTTGTTCCATCAGGCTTGAGGGCCTCAACATTATAGTGTGGTGCTTTTCCATCTCTGATGCACAGAAGACCTTTTCATCCAAACCCACCTCGGCTCCTTCTTCTGAGCAGCATTTCCCTCATGGAAGGACACCTCCTATATTATCCCTGAGTTGTTGGCCAGCTCTCTCCTTCCAAGCAAAGTCCTGCTGCTGCACCTGGCAGCCTTGATCGAAGTTTCCCAAGTTGATGGTCCCAAACTTTGCAAAGAAGAGTTGGTGGTAAATACCTCTACCCTGGAGCACAGAGTTTTTCGATCATTGACAAGCCTTAGCTTAGTGGCTGAAATTTTGGTTCCATTTTAATACCAAAGTTACAGACAATAATTGTGTATTCTATCACTTATATCTGAGATCTGCAGGGGGCAATTCTATGGCAGGACCGAAGGCTTCGGATTATGCCTTCTTCCTTCGCTTTATTATTACACACAGCAGCAAGAAAACAGCAAAGCAACTACATTTCCCATGAACACTTGGGAAACAGAAAAATCTCAACATTAGTCCTTTGTTAGTATCTGCACTCCGGCAGCTCCCATCATGCACCGCTGCTGTTTCCTCTTCCTCTTTCTTCGCGCGATGACCATGTTCCAGCATTCTCACGCATCCTGTTTGGGACCGTCGTTCCCTGCAAAAATCGCAGTGTCAGATACCGACCGTCTACTTAGCACAACATAAGTCACATGGCAAGAGAAAACAGTGCAAAGCAGCAACAGCCATAACCATCAGAAAAACTTCATGAATGAGTTACTTACATTCCATACGGGGATGGGTCCACTTCTTGGAAGTCATTGGGGGGATAATCCTCGACTCCGAGTCCTTAATAGAATTGGAACTTACCAGCACGAAGGCTAGGCAAATTCTCATTCTATGGCAGGACCGGAGGCTTCAGATTATGCCAGTTCAAAGCTTGTCGACAACTAGCCGAGCCACTTCCAACACTGGCTTGAAATAGAACCTCTTGAACGTGGAATCTGAGGACCAATCGGCCGCTTGCATCAGATCCTCTAATCTAGCCCCAAGGGCAAAAGCTTTAGAGGCCATCGCGCCTCTCGCTGAATGAGCACCGAATTGCTTGGTATCAATCCCCGGCTCCAGCATCACCCAACGCACCCACCTGGCGATTGTTAGTGAAGAAACAGCCTTGTACGGTTTACGTAGGGCAATGAGAAGTTGTCTTTCGCCCGGAGGGCGAGTGTCATCAGTCATATCCTCATAAGCACGGAGGCACTGCACTACACACAGTTTAGGGCAATCTGGAAAAGCCGGGTACGAAATAACCTGCGCGTGGGACTTAGTCCGCCTACTCACTGTGAAGGACACCCCATCTGGGGAAAAAAGTCTGGCAGTGATGTCAAGTGCTCGTATGTCCGAGACCCGCCTGCAGGATATCAGGTACAATAGCATTGCCAACTTAGCTGTGAGCTCTTTACGAGAAAGAAACCTATTTGGCTGCCAAGACAGAAATAAGTTCAGAACCCTTTTTACGTCCCAAATGATGGAATAGCGCGGTTCGGGAGGCAGCGAGAGGTGGATCCCCCTCAGAAGTCTGCACACCAAGCGGTGCTCTCCAATCGGGGAACCTTGCACAAGGTCATGTCCAGCCAAGATTGCGGAACGGAAAGTGTTGATTGACCGGTAGACTAGGCCATCCTCCGCCAAACCGGCCAGGAAGTTAAGAACGTGGACTACATCTGCCCCCATGGGATCATAACTCCATCGCACACACCAGCGACGCCCTCTATGCCAGGCTGATCGGTATCTCCTGGTCGTGCCATCAGCCCATGCCTTGGAGAGCAGGTTCTCTGCTTTTCCCGAAAGGCCTGGGAGCGTCCAGTGGAGTGTTGCGGTCAAGATCAGACAGACGGAGGGGCTGCGCTTAGGTAATGTCATATAGCTACTGTATATCTTTATAATGCTTTAAGTTAGCATGGGAACATTACATGTTTAAACGCCATTTTTCCTTTTGCTGCTTCTGCACACGACACTTAATTGTTGATTTAGCTTTCAACCTAGTAGTTCGTTGTGGTTTACATGAGAATAATATGTTATTACTCTGATATCAGCTTTGCTTAATAAACTATGTCTGTACAGAGAGTGCTGATGCTTCAGGAACAACACGATGCTGAATTGTTATGAGGTCTGATCTTCGCGCCTTTATAGACATAACATAAGTGCAGCTTCTGCCAACTTTGGGCTTTAGGCGGGTTTTATATTGCTTTGCTCGAAGCACACAAACACACTTGATGCGGTTCGCATGCAGAGAGAGCTGGTGTATGCTGATGTGATCTCTTCATTCTAGGATCCTGAGGTATGGGCCCGCCCTGCTAAAACCCAAAGAGACCTTCTTAGCTATTAATATAAATATGTGTGTTAGGGAGGGTGAGAAATAAGTGTTGTTAACCCTTATTCATTACAGCATGTTAACATGCTGTCACCATTTGCTTTCTATGGACTAGTAACTATGCTGATAACTTTGCTTCTGATAATATGTTTCCTTGTATTATCTAAGATACTGCGCCTGAGAAGACGGCATTAGTAAATAAATATTTCAAATGTGCACGTGTCCTCATTTACTCCACGTTCTGGTTTGAAATGATTGTATAACGAAAGAGTGCTCATGTGTTCCACGTAACCTGAGGTATTGTAAGCTCATGTTCTGGTTTGTCTAAACATTGGGAGTTTGTTATGACCAATGAGACACTGTAGCTAGCTCGGTAAGGGGTTTGTTGGGTACTAAGGTGAGTTTTGGGTCACCCTAATTCGCTGAGGTTCCAATCCTCTGTGCACAGTTCTGTGGGAGAACGGAAACCCTGTTACATGGCGCCCATACGTTGGTGGACTTATATCATGACACTCGAGTAGTATATCGTTCAAACCTTAACCCCTTCACTGTCGTTTCCGGAAAACAGTGGTGTCGGTGAAACCTACCTATTTTTTGAAATAGGTCTTTTCAAGCTTGATTCTATCTAAAACGGTTTCTTTGAATTACTACCCAGTTGTGCTACAAAGTTTCCTTTGTTTTTTCAGTTATTCCGGTGCAATCATGGCGCAGGCTGTGGCCATCCCGCAGCATAGTCGCATTGCAATGCGCAACCATTTACAGGCTTTCCAAGTCCCGTTAGAGGGCTTGGCTGTGATTTTGGTGGTGTGTGCAGATCCGGCGTACCCTTTCGAACTGTTTTATTCGTGGGTAACGTTTCCGGGAGTGGACGCAAATTCTGGTGTGTTCCACACCTACACACCCTCACCTGTACCGGCTGAATATACACCGTACAGGGCACTGGAAATACCTATTGATCATTGGCAGCATCGCGTTTGGTTTGATGGCGCCCTACCCCACCCGTTGTCCGCTGCGAGGTTGGGTCCATTGTCCATTCCAGGCACAAATTGGCCTGCATTGGGTGGATTCACCCCGCACCCGAATCACGGCGCTTGTCCCTTGGCGGATATTCGTAGACTACATGTTGTCTCGATTGCCGTGATTCGTGCATTAGTGCAATACATAGGTCGACATCTCCCGGGAGATCCCCCGGGGGGTCCGGCTGTTCAAACCGAACATGGCGGTTTAAGGCTCAATTCGGTTATGGTCAATTCGGTTTTTGGTAAGCGCCCTGATGATAAAGATGATTTCCCTTTTTGGCTTGCCAAGAAATTTGACCAACTGGAGGCTGTGTTTCCGAATTCTACTCCTGCTGATAAACATAGAATGTTGACGATTACTTTGCCTAAGGATTTAACTCCTGAACTCGTTGACTGTGAAAGTTGGGGGAAAACTTTTGCGGCCGTTTATACGAGGTGTTTCGGCACCCCGTCTATGTCCGTACTGCCTACGATCATAAAGCGTGTTCAGGATGATCACGGACCGGAAGCAGCGGTTGAATTGGGTATGCGCCTGTGTGGTTCTTTGGAGATTGTTAGCGATCTCATCCTCTCCAATATAAAAGGAGATGCGGTGAACTTTCAGGTGTCGAATGCTCTGGCTGCTCTACCCGATGCCGAAAAACCCCAACAGTTAGCGAAGATTGTTGTGGCCGCATATAAAACTATAGGTCGCACAAGTAAAGGTCTGAAATATTTTCCTATCAAGGAGAAGAAACAACCACAAGGGCAGTCTGCTACAGCAGATGTCCAGCCCATGTCCAATAAACAGAATTGGCCTAAAAAACAGAAACAGGGGAAGCAACAACAGCAGACTCAGGATTCTTATCCTGCGCCACAAGTTCCTGCGCCGACAGAGAGAGTTTATGATTTGCGCGATCGCGCGATGATTAAATCACCTGATCGTTTTCAGGTTTCTGATCAACGCTCTCCTCGTTCCTTTCAGGACTCATCGGCCCCGAAGACCGGTGGAGGAGGAGGCGGTAGGGGACGTGGTGGCCAACAAGGACGTGGCCAGTCCCGCCAGACAGACAGCGCGGCGAAGCAGGAGGATTCTACGCCAAAGAGACCGCAGTTTGTGAAAAAGAAAGTCGCAGCCTTAACAGCGCATCGATATGCCACAGATAGTGAGAACGCGGCTTCGGAATCTGACGTGGGCTCTGACCTTGCTGGACAGCGCGGCGGAGATTACCATAGTGAGAGAGGCGCTGCGTCCACTACTGAGGGTGACAGCGACTGATGTCTACGTTGTAATAGAAACAGCCGATACGAGACTTGCTCCCCCTGAAAGACTTTATGAAATTGTCCTGTTAATTGAAGGTGACATACAGCGTACCGTCAAAGGGGTATTTTGGGAAAATCTTTCTTCTACATATGATATTTTGCTTTCGGAGGCTGACTGGCCCCCACCTTTTGTGCACGCGGCGCCGCGAGGGGAGGAGGTGATCCTCCCCAGTTTCGCGAACACTGTCTCGAAAGAGCATGCGCAGCATTTTGCAGAAGAGTGGGCTCGGGCTCTCGCACCGGCTCTGTACCGTAACTAATGTGGTTGGGACAAATTATCCCCTTGCCACGAAATTCCGTTGCGGTCTCAGCCGCAGCCTCAACCTCAATATCCCATTCGGCGTGAAGCCAAGGCTTCCGTCGCGGAAATCCTTGAACAATTGGAATATCAGGGAGTTATTGAAACGTGTGTGTCACCGATGAATAATCCTCTTTTTACTGTGACCAAACCTGATGGATCATATCTTTTGGTATTGGATTACCGGCATTTGAACTCGCATTGCCGTAACTGTGCAGTGCAAAATACTCACGGCTCTGCCCTAGTGGATAGTCTAGTGCGTAAGCGTTTTAAAACAACGCTTGACATATCCAACGGTTTCTATGCCCACAGATTGGACAGCTTTAGCTCCAAATGGACCAGTTTTACATGCGCTGGGGTCCAAAAACAATTCCGGCGTCTCCCAATGGGCTATAAGAATAGTCCTGGTATTTTTACCGCTCGCATAGTCTCTCTTTTGGAGAGTATAGACCCGGATGCTTGTTCGTATGTGGATGACATATATCTCACAGACGACGAAATTTGGGAGCATCTGTGTCGTGTAAATTCAATAATTTGTAACTTCGCAGTTATGGGTTACAAATTTAACTTTGCAAAATCGCACATTACTGAGTACACGGTGTTGTTCCTGGGCTATGAGCTCAACAATGAAGGTAGAGGTTTGGCACCTCACTTCTTGGAGAAATGCGCACAGTTGCGCGCTCCTACAACACTGAAAAAATTACAGTCTTTACTGGGCTTTCTGAATTTCGGGAGGACATACATTCCGGAATATGCCCAGCGTATCAGGCCTTTGTATGCTTTGATACAACCAAATGTTTCCAAATCATGCTGGCTGCCTGAGCACTCAGCCATCTTGCAGTCCTTGGAGGCTGATCTGCTAGCTTCTAAGTTCTTACTGACTCGTGATAACCATACCGACCTGGTGATAAGAATAATACCGGGGACAGTGGGTTTCACGTACCTCACTTTTAATGAAGGAGACACAGTACCTATTGCTTACAAGTCACACTTGTACACTTCGGCTGAGATGCGGTTTCCCACTGTGGAAAAGGTTTTAACAGCTGTGCAGATGGCTATTCTTAAGGAACGAGCTCTGTCACAGGGGAAACGCATGTTGGTTGTTACACCCTGTCCTCATTTGGAGGCAGTCACGAAAGCCAGTGTACCAAATTCAAAAGCTTTGCGCCCTCGGTGGATTCAGTGGGCTGCGTCCTTGACGTCCGCGGATGTCACGTTTATTTTTGACGCCTCGTTGCGGTCGCAAGAGTACTTGCAGTATGAGTTTGTTCATCCTGCTCCTCTAGCTATGCGACCTTTGGAGGACTTCCATTGTATCATTTACACTGATGGTTCGGCGCAGGTTGCGCATGGCTCTAAACATGCCTACGTTTCCGCATGCGCCATTGTGGTCGGTGCTATGTTGAACGATGAGTTCATCTCCAGGGAAGTGCACACGTTGCCACTGGGAGATTGCACCGCACAATTGGCAGAGCTTCGTGCTCTCTTACTAGCGTTGGAGTACGCAGATCCTAGTGTTACTACTCTTATTGTAAGTGATTCTTTCTACTGTGTCCAGTCTTACAATGAAAACTTGTTCTTTTGGATTCAGAATGACTTTCGTGATTCCAAGGGTAGCACAATAAAACATAAGATGATCTGGGTTCGAGTGGCAGAGCTTAAGGCTACGTTGCCGCTCGTTTTTGTAATTCATACTCTTGGCCACCAGCGTGTTGGAGTCCACGCTGTCGGTAACTCGCTTGCTGATGAAGCAGCGAAATCAGCGGTGTCTACATACTTAGTTGCAGCAGTTACACGGTCCAAAAGTAGGATTGATAGTGACATCTTGGCGGCTGTTGCTGCCACTGAGAAGGGAAGTAAACATCCTACGAGGTTCCCTTCGAAGTACACATACCACTTAAGTCCCGAAAAGGTTCCTTTTGTGAAAATTCCTGATGTTGGGGAACGTTTGATTCCCAGCTCGGATCGCAGGGCTGACTTGATTACAGCGGCTCATGAAGGTGTGGCGTCTGCGCATGCGGGCGTCTCAGCCACTGTAACTCAATTACAACAACGTTTCTGGTGGCGGGGACTGTACAAACAGACGCGTGATTATGTCCTTCTTTGTGACATTTGTCAGCAGATTAAACCTTCGACTGCTGCACGTCCGCCACAGACACAGTTGTACATTTCTAATAAACCACTAGGATGTGTTTATTTAGATCACTGCGGTCCTTTTTCATCTGATACTGCGTATAAGTACATCTTAGTAGCAGTTGATTCATGCACACGCTTTGTGTGGGTCTGGCCCCATCGCAGCGCTGATTCACGGACTGTCATTAGAGATTTGCGTATCTTTGTAGGGATTTTTGCCTGTGGTACCTTCCATTCGGATCAGGGTCCGGCTTTCGCTTCTAAGGCGTATAAGGATGCCATGAATTCGATGGGGGTCCAAGTCAAGTTTTCGTCTCCCTACAGACCTGAGGGTAATAGTGTAGTGGAGCGAATGAACCGTGATTTAAAGCAATCTTTGACAGCTCGAGTTATAGGCACTGGCAGAAACTGGCTAGCCCACCTCTATGGCGTGCAGCGTGCTCTTAATAATCTCCCTAGAAGGTCTCTGGGTGGGCGGACCCCATACGAAATGCTCTTTGGCATCAAGATGTACGTCCCTGACCTTGACGGTCTAGACTGCGTGGCTCGCGCCACAACCTTTGACGTAGATGAACATTGTAATGTATTACAGGATCTACAAAAGACCAGAGACAGTCTTACAAAGGAACATTTGCCCTCCATGTCGGATGTTGCGTTGCAGATCCCGGTAGTCGGCTGACTACCCCCAGTTGGAGAACTGGTTCGATAGAAGATCGACAACAAGAAAAAATTTGGTCCTTCCTATCGAGCTCCGGTTCCAGTACTTGGAGTGAAGGGCACAAGAACAGTCATTTTACCACCACTTCCTGGTCGTAAGGAAAACAGGTTTATCTCAATTGACAATGTCAAGATACACAGAGTGGCCGATTCTTCTTAGCATGACACCGGCTGTTTCCTGTCCTTCCATTGTGAGAAATTCAGTTTTGCCCACTGCTTCTAATCATGAAACTGAAGTGGCAATCGAGTTCCCTGCTATTTCCAGTCCTTTATTAAGTACTTTGCCCGGTACAGACCTTTCTGAAATAGACTATACTTACCCCACTGACTTGTCCATGCCTGACCTGCAAGCCCGTTTGGCCACAGAATCCAGATTTTCTTTTGACACTCTTTCCGATGCCTCAAAGAAAACCTCACGTTTTGCAGTTTATGCCAGCTTGTTTAAAAAACATTTTTTAATTCCGCCTTGGACATATATTTGGCTGGTGCTTTTTTCAATTTACTTTTTTATGTCAATTGGGTTTCTGTTTTATTTTTTCCGACTTATGAATGGACACTATGTCGAAGAAAGAACATGCATTCGACATCTAAATGGAACTTTGGCCCCCCTTTCCTCATCGCATTCTGCACACAGATTGAAAAGAGACTTGACATTTGTTAACATCACTGCTTGGCCTGTCCTTGATGGGATAGTGTGGGATGCCGTTAGGTTTCAAATTCATGGCCCTACCGAGGTTGTTAATGTCCCCAATGTGCTTAGAGTTATTATGGGGGATGTAGTGAAGCAAAACATACGTTCTGATGATTGGGATGTACAGGCCGTAGAGTCTTTTTTTCTGATTTGAAATACTATGCTGCCTTTGATGCGGAAGATTTGTACTTAGAATCTGCTAATTATGGTGATTTGTTTTGCTTTCAACATTTTGGCAATCACTTCTTACATAAAACAGCATCAAAAAGGAATACTGTAAATTATACACAATGGGAACATTGCCCAGCCCCTAAACAAGGCAGTTCGAGTAATTTTTTGAATAAGTACACTTATTTTACTGACTTCAATCAGTCTAATCCCGAGTCCTTTTATTTCAAAATGACACAGAAGCCTATGTCCAAGGTTAGACTTACCGATACCAAATTATTGTATTCGAAGTCCTTTCTTGATCAGCTGGCTGTTGGCGGCTATGAATTATGGAAGGAAACCATTGACTTAAAATCAGTTTGGGGTTCTAAAAACTGGCAGGTACAAGGCACTGAGGATTTGCACCGTGCTTGTCTCATCCCGAATCAATTGTTGTTTTTGAATTCTTCTATTTCACAAACAACGTGCTTTGGATTGGCTACTTCTAAAAAATAAAATACTCCGACCATCCCAGAGTTAGAAGAATATACTGGCTGGAGTAATTATACTCAGTTTTCGATTAGGGACTTGCAAACCCTATTGCTGAATTCATCATTTAACATATCCAGTATGGTTCCAAAAGGTTGGCTAGTGTGGCACAGAAGTGCGGATACATGCCAGCACCGTTTTCTGGGTTTATCTGATGGCTTTACACAGGTCAGACCTGATCCACGTTTTGTAACTGAGCATTCTGTCACGACTTGCTCTGTGGGCAAATTGTGTCAGAATTGGCTGAAACATTCAACATTGTCTGCTGTTAAATTACATCTTGCAAAGCTGAATGATGATGTAGATTTGAACGATTTCATTAAGGGCCCGGCTAGTGGTAGATCAAAAAGATGGATATATGCTGTTTATAATGAGATCTGGAAGACATCACAGATTGAGGCTGCGACACGCCTTAGAGCTATAGATCAAGCAAATCTAGAAAAAGTGCTTGCTGTGGTAGATAATAGTATTAACATGCTTTCTTCCCGCATTTACACTTTACATAATATTGTGTCTTCTGTAGTGGATATTGTGCATGATGAAGTGTCTGTGTTATACCATGGTCAGAATCAATTACGTTCTATCATTCAATTTGCATGGACCCTTCAAACGTTGAAAGCTGGCAAGGTGCCATGGACCTACATGAATGTTTCTTCTCTCTTTGCCCCCTTTAATTTAACTGACAAGCAGCGCTTGCTTTCCATGCGAGATGCTTCGTTTTCTATGTTACATATTGAGAAATTGGAGTCCTTGCCTTTTTCTGTGGCAGAGGCCAACGATGCAACGTGGCTTATCCACGGTTTAATAACTTTGCCTTTTGCTTTGTATAAATTTACAAATTGTATGAGATATGTTGCCATAGGTCACTATGAACCCTTAGGTAGTGCATTTCTCCATGAAGTCTGGTCCCTTCCTTTCACTTATAGATGTTTGAAAGACGGACAGGAGGTTTATCTGAATGGGGAGGAGTGTACAGAAACACCGGACCATTCGCTAATGTGTAGGCATATACAATTGCACGGTTCTTGTAACCAAGACCGGCCTAACTTAGCCTGTGTTTTAAAAGGGACTCCAGTGCCTGCAATCACCCCGACTTTTACCTTGTTGGGAAACGGAAGTTATTTACTTTTAAATAATGAAGATTGTTGCGGTTTAATTAGAGGTGTAGCTTATGTGGTCACCGTAACTGAACGTGTTGTTTGCTGCAGAAATGTTCTGTACCCACCCACGCATGAAAATAGGGATGTTTCCATCTGGCCACGCATCCCAACCTTGAAAGCAGAATTCAGCGGCATGAGCAGAATAAGGGCTCTATTGTCCCAGAAAGAAGTGGCCTTGAGTTCGGCTAGGGAAACTTTCGTTCTTCACATAGCTAATACCCGTACTGAGGTTCAGGCCCTTTTAAATACTGATTTACCATTGCATTTCAGCGAGATGGTACATTCTATCTTTAACGCGTCCTCCAATACTGGCCTGGCGCATTTTTTTAAATCTGTTAGCAGTGGTCTTGTAACTTCATTTGAAAAAATCTTTGGAGTCATCCCTGCTTTCTTCCACTCCATTTTTTCGAGTTTGTTTGGTGGATTCCCGGTTATCCTGGCACTAGCGGCAGCCGTTCTAGTGATTATTTGCTTCCTTAAATATGGATGCCCCACATGTGGAAGGAGCAGACCAGCCCCTCCAGGCGCTGTTTCGCAACTGGATGCTTGAATATTATGGCACGCTGCCGCTTGCGATTTTAAGCACGGCATATGGATTATCGTTTCGATTTTCCTACTTCACCTATGCCCAGCCTGTGTTTCATTGCCTAAGCTGTCATTTTGACTGGGCCATTGATTTGTGTCTCTGCGGACCGGTTTCTTCTGAAGTCGATTTTAATCAGCTGATGAGTCCCATCGTTACTCACGAGTTGGTTTGTACTGGCGACAGGTTTATGGCCTTAGCAGCGATGCATGGACTAATGGGTCCTTGGAACATTCTTACAGCAGCGCAGGATTTCTTGGCAATGAGCTTTCTTGAAAACCCACCGAGTTGTCCTCTGATGGTAATAGAGGCTCCAGTATTGGGAGAACACGTTTGTTCTTTTCCTCTTTTGAATTGGATGGCTAAACTGTTTTCGGATGAAGACGGTGATTTCCTGTTGGAGGCTGTTGCTGCATATTTTGCATATTCGGTCTTGCCTTGAAGAACCTTATTGGTTTATGATGATGCCCCACTTTTTTGCATTTTTTCACCTCCCAGTCCTATTGGCTTGAGTGCTGTGGAATTCTAAAATTGACATTTTTTATATTATGATTTGTTTACTGCAGTTTTTTATAATTATAAGGTTGTTCATGGTTCTTGAACTCTGCTTTCATGAAGTTGCCCTTATCTTATCTTACCCGTCCTCGGATCATGGGGGGGGGGTGTCATATAGCTACTGTATATCTTTATAATGCTTTAAGTTAGCATGGGAACATTACATGTTTAAACGCCATTTTTCCTTTTGCTGCTTCTGCACACGACACTTAATTGTTGATTTAGCTTTCAACCTAGTAGTTCGTTGTGGTTTACATGAGAATAATATGTTATTACTCTGATATCAGCTTTGCTTAATAAACTATGTCTGTACAGAGAGTGCTGATGCTTCAGGAACAACACGATACTGAATTGTTATGAGGTCTGATCTTCGCGCCTTTATAGACATAACATAAGTGCAGCTTCTGCCAACTTTGGGCTTTAGGCGGGTTTTATATTGCTTTGCTCGAAGCACACAAACACACTTGATGCGGTTTGCATGCAGAGAGAGCTGGTGTATGCTGATGTGATCTCTTCATTCTAGGATCCTGAGGTATGGGCCCGCCCTGCTAAAACCCAAAGAGACCTTCTTAGCTATTAATATAAATATGTGTGTTAGGGAGGGTGAGAAATAAGTGTTGTTAACCCTTATTCATTACAGCATGTTAACATGCTGTCACCATTTGCTTTCTATGGACTAGTAACTATACTGATAACTTTGCTTCTGATAATATGTTTCCTTGTATTATCTAAGATACTGCGCCTGAGAAGACGGCATTAGTAAATAAATATTTCAAATGTGCACGTGTCCTCATTTACTCCACGTTCTGGTTTGAAATGATTGTATAACGAAAGAGTGCTCATGTGTTCCACGTAACCTGAGGTATTGTAAGCTCATGTTCTGGTTTGTCTAAACATTGGGAGTTTGTTATGACCAATGAGACACTGTAGCTAGCTCGGTAAGGGGTTTGTTGGGTACTAAGGTGAGTTTTGGGTCACCCTAATTCGCTGAGGTTCCAATCCTCTGTGCATAGTTCTGTGGGAGAACAGAAACCCTGCTACAGTAAGAAGAATCTAATTTACTTTTTTAAACATATAGACTAGTACCTTTATTGTGAGGAGAGCTAGAGGGAGGAAGGTAATGGCATTGATGTTAAAAAAGTTTGTATTATGATTTTGTAACCAGGATTAGATCTCCATACAGGTTGTTTTCAAATGCGCACATCGGAATGGTAGTTTTATATTTATATTATAGGTTTGAAAAAGAAAATTAAAGGGGAAGCTTCTTTTTTAAAACCTATTTTATCAAAAATATGTTTGTTTTTTATTTAAATCATGTTTTATGCAAATTCTCTCGACTCCAGGATGCAAGAAGTAATTGTGGGCAAAAAAAGAAAAGAAGGAAAGGATTGTGTTTGGATTCTGATTTTTAGAATTTTTAAAATGGATGTCCATTTTTTTGCAATCAAATTTTTCAACTAATCATGTATTTTTCAGAATTTTGGTGTCCTGTTCAGATCATGATTAAGAGGAATTCGGGGATGAATTAAAAAAAACTCTTTTTACCCAGGAAACAAAGTTTTTTGTTTTTTGACTTGGATTGTACTCATTTTTTCATCAGATTACTTGTAATTGTTGGTGAGTGGAGTTCAGGAAAATTACCAAAAGTTGAAAAAACGTGACTGCTGCAGGTAGGTTTTATACTTTTTAATGTATTCTAATTTTTTTTAACATGCCAATTCAATTCATTTAGAATGTTAAAACAGAAGAGTAATCAAAAGGGGCTCATTAGGATGGCGTTGGACCACCATCGAATCGGGACGGAGAGCGCCTAACATGTAGTCGGCGACTCCACCTGCATTATTATGATACGACTGCCCTGAAGGCGGTTGTAAACATGTCTTTTTCAATTGAGGCTTGTACTGCGGCCCAGAAAAGGGCTGCGGCACAAGCCACAATTGAAAATGGAATGTGCACTGTGTGCCAGGCACCATGTGGTGCCTGACACAGGGTTCAAGGATGTTTGGAGAGACCACATGTACCCCCTTGGGCCCATAGCAGAGGTCCACGGGGGCCCTGTTAGGGGGCCCACAATGATACAATCCACCTGTCTTTCCGTGGCAGTCGGACCGCCATGTAAAGGCAGAGAGCAGAGGGAAAAGACTCATCATGATCCCTACGGCGGTGCATCTGCAGGCACCACCCCCATTGTAGGGATTATGCTCCAACCGACGGTCCGACTGGCTCCCTCCGCTTGCGGCACTCTGACCATCCACATCATTATGCCATGGTCAGACTGCAGCCTCAGATGTTGGATGGTCAGGCCACTGACGACCTTTTAGTAGCGATCCACCCAACATCGTAATCGAGCCCTAGAAGTTGTTTTTAATTTTAATAGTATTGAATAGAATCTGTGCCACATTGTCTAAATACTCTGAAACAAACATCAACAAAAATAGTTCAATTCTGCCCAATAGTCTCTCTGACATTTCTTTATTTTTTTTTTAACTTGGGGATTCAGAGTGCCTGACAATGATTGGCCATTCTCATTTCTTTTAAACTTTGCTCTTTTTTCAAAATTTCCAAGAAATGTTATAGTTTAGAGCGGTTGTATGACATTACAACGCATGCTAATACATTGCATGCTATTACATCGCGGTTTTTACAACGCAAGTCATTACATGGACTTGCGTTGGAGGGCACTGGACTTAGGAATAGTATACGTTACTATTCCAACTCCAGTCTACATACATTAGGGAAGGTGTTGGATAGTAAATTATACTATTCCTTGTCCTAGAGCGTTATCCAGCGCAAGTCGTTGTAACGACTTGCGTTCTAAAAACCACGATGTAATGGCATCGCGATGTAACAACTGCGTTGTAAACGACATTTCCTGCTTAGAGCAGGCTTTACCAATACTGCTGTTAAATTAATTATGCCATCCTTCTATTAAATTGTTGTTTTTTTAACCTGTCTCTTCACAGGTCAAGTAACAGGTCCACCACACAATTGGAAAACGTGTTTCCCTTCTGTGACAAACCTGCTTAAACGGCCAATCCATGTATCTTTAAAGTCATTTAGAAGTGGTGTCAATTTGTATTCATTTTGGGTAAAAAAAAATCCTGATTTTATAATTGAAGTGTAGAATTCATTGACACATTCAGGAAGTATAAAACACAACGCTGTTAGTTCCTTAAGTTCATATTGTAGTTTACTGCTTGTCATGTATTCCTCAACTAAGGTTTTTTTTTATATTTTCCCTACTACGCCCACAAAAAGGGAGAAAAATAAATCCTTGAATTTGGGTATCTGGGTATATTTTATTAATAATATTTGGAAATTGTAATTCACCGTAAATTGTCATTTTCCTAGCACTTTTATTAATTGTTTTGGTTTTTATAACTGATAAAAAATCCAATATATATTGAGGAATGGTTGACAAGCAGTAAAATATAAATTAAAGGAACAATGGTGTCATTTATAGTTGCAAGAATATTATACATTTGGGCAAATGGATGGGGTGTTGATTTAAAAGTTCTATCCATCATCCAAATGCCACTATTCTCAAGCGTAACTGTGTTATAAGGGTACTGAGAATATTTTTGGAGAGGGTTTTCATTATCATATAGTGGAAAAGGTTCTTGGTTGAAACTTTTAGTAAATTCAGGAGAAATGTTAATTTCTGAGTAGGTTCCTGGTTTTTTCGTTGTATAAGTCTTCTCAAATTGGAGATTGTGGGCATACTACTTACAATATGCATGTGGATGTTCTGGGATACCTCCCTCAAAACTGAGGCACAGGGTTCATTAAAGGTGGCAGCTGGAGATTAAGGGCTAACCACGACTGATGGACTGCCGTAGTCGCGGTGGAGGTCCGTGGACTGCCAGACTGGTGGTCCACCTGCTGTATTATGAATATGGCGGTTGGACCACCCCAGGACCGCTGCAACTGCTGGGATCCTTGGTCCTGAGGAAGTGGTGCAGCAGTCTTAGGCTGAGTATGCTGGAGGTGCCGCAGCAGCGCCGCCAAGCTTATATTACGAGTTTCCTCACTGCACTCCTTTTCATGGCGGTGAGCCTGCCATGAAAAGGGTGTCGGCTCAGTGCATGGGAGTGCATGCAGGGAGGCATTTGTTGTGGCCCCTGTATTTTTGTACCCCCTGTTCCTGCACGGAAGAAATGTGCAACATTGTGCATTTCTTTCCGCGCAGGAACAGGCTCCTGCTGTCTTACTGCTGTGCATGGCTAAGGCACACCTATGTGCCTTAGATATGCACCGCTGTGGGACCTCAGCAGCAGGACCAACCTAGATTCCAGATGGAATCCATCAGGCTGGCTGACTAGGGGTTTGGCGGTCTTGCAATGGGATGCTGGAGTGGCGGCCCGCTGCAAGGCCTCCAAACTCGTACTCTGGCCCTTAATATGCGGTACATTTTCTCTAACGTCAGTCTCCATTGCAGAGGTAGGGTGGTTATGTTCAGTGGTTTTTTCAACCATATTACCAAGGGTAACCGCTTTGCATTTGCAATGGGATGAGAAATACTCAACACACCTACAATGACTCCAGGGTTCAGTTAATCTCCCCCTACAATGAAGGTTACCATTTTCTTTCCGAAGTCAATTTCCTCAGCATGAAAGCACATATGCAGCTGTCCATTTCCCATTTTCTGAAACAAAAAAAAAGGTTTTAGTAAAATATTTACTAAAGGTTTTACATTGGTTGCCTGGAACTTTTGCTGCAAACTATGGTTTTCAAAAATAATTATTTATCAGTTTCAATAACCTGTTTGCATTTAAATGTCATAGTTTATTGACTGGAAAAACGTTTGTTTCCTGAACTTTAAAGAGAAGTGTTTTAAAGTTGGTTTTTATTCGAACAGTAATTACTTTTTTTTAATGAAGGCTTGGTCTGTTCTGTTGGAGATATGTTTTCCCTTTTATTTATTTTTTCGGTTCTTCAAAAACATATGGTTCCTTGAGATTCTGGTATGAGTTACCGATGGAAAAATAATGATTATTTTTTAACGATGTATACTTGTTTTCTTGCTGTGCTACAAGAATTGTTTTAGGTCAATTAGTTCCTGTTGGATTGAATATTTATGTTAAAGTAATGCTACTTAATTTTGGAACTGTTTTACCTGTTAGAGTCTTTCCTCACATTGTTGTAATCTGTTTCTTCACTGATTTCTCTTTATTGTGAGTTATTTTTTGATTAAATGAGGAAAAAATATACATGTAGAATATGTTAGTATGAGATATAAATGTATAATTCAGTTTTGGTTCCTAAAGTTTTTTTTCATGTTTTATCCTTGCTGTAAAACATGTAAATCTGGCCCCCAACCACTGTCATGCATCACCAGTGAGGTAACGCTTGACGAATTAGGAATAGTAATTTTTCCCCACAGCGACTGTCCAGCACCTTCCCTGAGGTAAGTACGTGGCTAAGATAGAATAGTAAATCTGTCCCACCCCATTCACTATCCAGCACCTTCCTTGAGGTAAGTACTTAGCGGAGTTAGAATAGTAAATCTGCCTGAGCCACTGTCCAGCACCTTACCTGAGGTAAGTACTTGACGCTGTAGGAATAGTAAATTTGCCCCCAGCCACTGTCCAGGACCCTCCGTGAAATAAGTACTTGGCGGAGTTAAAATAGTAAATCTATCCCTAAGCCACTGTACAGCACTTCCCTGAGGTAAGTACTTGGTGGAGTTAGATTAGTAACTCTGACCCCACACCACTGTCCACCACCTTCCCTGAAGTAAGTACTTGGTGGAGATACAGTAGTAAATTTGCCACCCAGCCATTACCCAGCACCTTCCCTGAGATCAGTACTTGATAGAGTTAGAATAGTAAATCTGCCCTTCCCAGCCACTGTCCAGCACCTTCCTTGATGTAAGTACTTGGTAAACCTATTTGACATGGATTAGTAATTGGTTCACACAATTTCTGTATGGTTTGTCCTTGGAATACATTTTGTTTGTGAAAAAATAACAGAATTTTTTGTTTAATTATTATACTGTAAGCTTTTATTTTGATATTTGAAATGTAATTTCTACATTTATTTTTACTTACAATTATAACAAGTTTCTACATGCTTGACAAATCAAAATGTTCCTGCAGTTGGTAGACCCTGTAGAAAATAAATTCTGAAAATATTTTTTAAATGTTATTAAAGTTTATTGGGAAACAACCTTTACAACACAACTTTTACAATGCACTACCATTACAACGAAACTTTTGCAACGCAACATCCATTACATAGTATGGCATTACAACGCAACCATTACCATCCAACACTTACCCTACTGTTGCACCCCCTGGAGTTAGAATAGTAATGTTTACCCCTACACTATCCAACACTTACCCTACTGTTGCACCCCCTGGAGTTAGAATAGTAATTTTTACCCCTACACTATCCAATACTTACCATACATGCAATGTAATGTTATACGTTGTAATGGTATGCGTTGTAAAGGTAGTATGCGTTGTAATGGAATGCGTTGTAAAGGTAGTTTTTAAAAATTCATTGTAATGGAATGCGATGTAATGGAATGCGTTGTAATGGATGTTGTGTTGTAAAAAATGGGTTGTAAAGGTGTGCGTTGTAAAAGTATGCGTAGTAACGTCATACAACCAAGTTTATTAGTTGTAATATTTTCTCCTTTAACACATACTAACATTTATATTTATACTTACTAGGGGCCCGATTATGATATTGGTGGTGTTGGAGGGGGACCGCCATGCCTCCGCCGAGCTACAACACAGACATACCCGTGTGTGCACTGCCTGCCAGATTACGACTTTTACAGTCACTGGATTGTGGTTCTTTGGTGGTCCCATGGATGTGCATATGAAATAGGCACTGTAATGGGGACGTCAAAGGGAGAACCTTCATGACATGAACAGGTGCAGTCCATGCTGTGCAGGTACTGGGGCGCATGCACACAGGGGGCACAACATATGCACCCCTGCATTCATCTCATGGCCCTGAGGCAACAGGGGTCCATGTAGGGCCCCCTTTGTTCCCTCTCTGCCACGGTTTTTATAGAGTAGAAAACGCCATGAAAACCGTGCTGGAGAGGAAACTCGTAATACGCTTGGCAGGACCACGGCAGTCGCGCCAGGCATATTGCGGCCTCAAGACTGCTGCAAACACCACCAGGGATTTTTGATCTGGTGATTGCGCTGGTGCAATGCCAAGTTGTAATAGAGCGGTTGGACTTCTGGTGCAGTAGTGCCTGCACCACCACTGCGGCTATAGCGATCCATAGGCCTGTCGTAATTGTAATTGGGCCCTATGACAGCTAGATGGAACTGTTTTGAATAGTGTCTCTGTAGTAGTTCTGCTTTCTCCCATGCACGTTGTCATTATAGGAGGCAGTGTACAAGTGTTCCCAAAATGGTGGATGCCTGTCTTTATATATTTAGTAAGGTTTAGCTATTTTCAGTAAAATATTTGTTGTAATCTGTGTTTTTGGGTGGGCAAATACATGACTAAAAGTATAATTATTTTGAGAGTGTTTTTTTTTATATGTATTTAACCTTCCTCAGAGACTTTGTCTTCCATCTTGGTGGGGGACAGAGTTACACATTGTGTAGAAATGGAAAATATATTACTTTCATTTGCGTAATGTTGTGATGTTTTGTTTTGTGTTATGTTGTTTTTCTGTTGTACACATATGTGCTGTGCAACAGTACTTTCCCGGTTTGTAAAAATATTTTTGTGTATATTTTAATACATTGGGGTATATATATATATATATATATATATATATATATATATATATATATATATATATATATATATATATATATATATATATGTATATAAATCTACATTTAGGGCCTGATTATGACATTGGCGGTTAAGAAGCTGCTGTTGCTGTTTGGCAGTCCACCCGCCAGCCTCCCTTGAAGTCCGAATGCTAGATTACGGATACAGCAAGAAGACCACCCCATGACTGCCTCCACCACTGACATTTTCCACTACCACAGTGGCAGGAGAGGCAGCGGCAGAAGAGACAGAGGCGATCAATGGAGGTGGTCCACGCATGTGGACCGCCATCTAAATTATGACTTGCCTTTCCGCCGTCCTTTTCCTGGCAGAGACACCACCATGCACAAATGGGCGGAAAGGAATGTAAATTGCTGAAAATATTAACCAAGGGTGATTGTGCACTTAGGGTATGTCACTGGTGCACATACAAAGTGCTCCAATACCTTTGGGTCGGGTTAGCGCGATCACAAAATGTATAATATTAATAACATGTACACATACTCTTGATTGGCTGGGATGACATTCTGTTTGTGTCCAGCAGTCAGCAGTGCAATCGTGCAAGACTCCACTACCGTTCAACCGACAGTCCTGCTGGACAATCCTAAAATGGCGTGCAGGATGCCACAGGCTCAGTAGAGTTTTCAGAACTACTACTGTGGTGGCCTGGCGGTTCAACCGCCAAAGTCATAATCTGGCCCTTAACTGTAATTTTTACCATTTACATAAAGCGTGGTAAAGGTGTGCGTGGTAAAGTTATGCCTGGTAAATGCATGCATGGTAACAGTGACTTTAATGCAATCCTATGTATGTTCGTGGTAAAGGTATGCGCGGTAAAGACATACGTGGTAACAGTATATGTGTTGTAAAGACTGCATGTAAGGTTGGCGGTTGGACAAGCCCAAAGCAAGACTACCGCCACCTCCAGGATCCTGGATTCCAATGGGGTGGGAAAAGCAGTGATCAATGGCGGCAGTGCCGTTGTCAACACCGCCGTGCTGATCACGGCCTGCCTTTCCGCCAATTGTATGCCATTGTAATTGGGCGGTCGGACCGCCAGCGCGTATACTAGGGACCGCTGTATAATCGGGTCCTTAGGGTTTCACTTTTACAACTATGTAGTAACAATTAATGTTTAGAATTCATTTAAAATAATACATGTTCTAATTAGATTCATTTTTTTTTTATTTTAAGAAGGTTTTCACAATGTTATAATAAAATACTAGTTATTTTCTGATTTATATATTTTTACATTTTAATTAAATGCATCTCAATTTTTCAGAAGTAAAAGAAATGTATTTATTTTACATTATTTCCTATTGGTTGTTACTTTAAATCCTTGCCTCCTCAATTATTTTCTAAGAGAGGGCATTGCCGTATCAGTGGTTGGCATGTGTGGCGCTGGTTTTACTCCATGTCTGAGCCGAAGTTTATTTATCACCGTTTGGGGTCCTTTTTAGGTCTTTCTTGTGACAGCGCATGTGCTGCATGTTCACTCGCTTGCAAGGGATATTTTTTACAATAAAGAGCTTAGAACCAGCCCATTGCTTACCATTTATTATTATTATTAAATGTATATCTAGGCGCAACAGCTACCCAAAAAGGGTTTCCCAGCGACGGCAGAAACAGCAGCCGAAAGGAAAAGGAACCCACTGATTGAAAAGCCAGGCTTTGAGGGATTTACGAAAAAGTGTTGGTTTCATTGTCACTCTTCTTTGCTGCCTCATCATTGGTCAGCGCATGACGGGTGCCACTTCCTTTTCTTTCTGTGGAGCATGGAAAAAGAACAGATTGATTCAACTTAATTAGTGTCTGGCCGCTGATCTTTCTCAGATTGAATTACGTGCTTCAGAACACTTCCTCTGTTTACAGGTCTAGTGCTACCTATTCTTTATGTCTTCAAATGCATTTTTGGACATTGTTTATCGATGCCTGCATCTTTTGGCTTACTTGTACATCTAAAATAAAAGTCCATTTTAAATTCAGTTCCTTGTTTGTTACTTACACCCACCACAACTGTACTAATGTACATCAGTTTACCTATGCTACTCCATTCTACGCCACTCCACCTCACTCCATTGTACCCCACTCCACTCTGTGCCACTCTGCTCTATGCCACTGCACTCTATGCCACACCACTGTATGCCATGCCACTCAACTCCACCGCACACTGATCTATGCCACTCCACTCTATGCCACTCTGCTCTACGCCACTCCACTGTGCTCTTTGCTATTTCACGCCACTGCAAGCTACTCTACTCTATGCCACTACACTCTAACTATTCCATTCCACATGACTCCACATAATGGACTCTAATGCACTCTGCCCCACTCCACTCCCCACAATGCCACTCTATACCCCTCTGCTCTAAGCCACTCCACTCTACTCTACACCACTCCACTGTACACCAGTCCTCTCTAGGCCACTACACTCTACTCTGTGGCACTCTACACCACTCCATTCCACTCTACGCCACTCCGCTTTTTCTACTCCACTCCACTCTTTGCCACTGTACCCTACTTTACACCACTCCACACAATGCTGCTCTATGGCACTGTGCACCACTCCACTCAATACAATGCCACTAAGCCACTCTATGCCACTCCATTCTACGCCTCTCCATTCTGCCACTCCACTCTACGCCAGTATATACCACCCGACTTCATGCCACTCTGCGCAACTCCACTGCACTTTAAGCCACTTAAGTTTATGCCACTCAACTATGCGACTCCATACCACTCCATTCTATGCCACTCTAAGCTACTCAAAGGCTCTCCACACAATGCCACTCCACCCAATGCCTTTCTACGCCACTCCACTCAACACCAATCCCCTCCACTCTGTGCCACTCTACTCTTTGTCGATCCACTCTTCACCACCCTACGCTTTCACTTTATTTATCTTTATTTCGGCTAGATTGCCATAAAAGAATCACAACACAATTCATTATAAAATACATCAAGTCACAATTTTGGATTACATTTGGAACAGATAATACGATTATAATCTAAACATTTTTCCCAATAAAACTATCTCTGAACTCAGTAAAATACCAATAGCCCTTTTAGTGCGTGATAAAAACACATTGGGTCATGTAAACTCGTCTCTTTGGCATTACAACTTTAGGCCTTTTTTCCTGCGCAGGAAATAAATCGAATACAGAAATCGGCTAACACTGAATACTATTATTTGGGTTGTGTCTGTTTTGATCATTCTTAGTGCCTGATTACAAGATCTTATTCCTAGATGTACACATAGAGGCTTAATCCATTTTCTTCTGGCCAGTGCATAAGCTGTAAAGAAGAAAAGGATATGAGGGTCATCTTCCTTCTGATTGCCCTCGCACATGTTGCAGGTTTCATCTGCCACTGGTGCTAAACCATTGGTCCCCCTAGACCAGCGCACCAAGGTTGTTTTGGTCAAAAGGTTGCCATATCTTAATTTCATAAAAAGGGTTTTGGCAAGTGGATGCTCAATTTCGTCAAGGAAGGCCTCAAAAAAAGGCTCATCCTTGAAGCTTAGAAAGTTGGTCTCTAGAGTCCCAGCATTATTCACATTTGTTATTAAGTTAAACACAAAACTCCAAAAAGCCCTTTTTTTAGCCAATTTTGAGTTCGGCGGTAAACCTTCCGGATTCTCCCAAAAATGATTTAAACCTATTTTGGTGAACCAGATTTTAACATGTTTTAGCCAAGGATTGGTATTCAGTTTATCCAACCCCAGTATCTCTTTTAGACCTTCCCTATAATCGTGCAATTCAGGTATCTGCCAAAGCCTTACCCATAGCATTAGTGGCCGGACGATAGTGTAGTGATCAGTCCTTTTAACATTTAAATCCAGCTGAAGTGGCACCAAAGGAGTACCTCTCGGAGCCCTTACCAAACTTCTCATAAAGTTATTATCCATAACAGTAAATGTGTCCTTTGACATGGGACCCCAAATTTCAGCACCATAAAGGGCTGCTGGTTGGACTTTAAATTTAAATAACTCCACTACCGGTGACACAGCTTTGCTAGTACTCAGGCTTTGCTTCCTAAGGATGGGCTTTACATTCTGTGCAAATATCAACTTGCTTTTTTCAATTTGGGGCCGCCAGGAGAAGTTAGAATCTAACGTGACCCCTAGATATGAGAAGTTTTGAAACGATTCCAATTTCTCACCATTCAGAATTAGACAGCCTTTATCTGGTTTTGATGGATTTAGGGCCATACATTTTGTTTTTTTTCCATTAATTTCCAATCTCTTCTTGCTGCAATAATCGCTAAAGGAATTAAGTAGTGCCTGAAGACCTTTCTTAGTTTGAGAGATCGAGATGGTGTCGTCTGCGAATAGTAATGAATTTACCTTTTCTCCATTCAGTTTTGGTGAATCATTTTTACATCCCTCTAGATGTGCAGGGATGTCATTCACAAAAAGGGAGAAAAGTGTGGGGGCCAATACCCAGCCTTGGCGAACGCCACGTTCGATAGGTATTTTCTGGGTTAGTTCCCCATTTGGACCCCATCGCACTTTTGCGAAGTTCCCAGCATGCAGCTCAATTATCTGTACCAACAAACTGCTAGGTAACCCTGCTTCACTCAATGTTCTCCATAGAAGGTCTTGTGGCACTAGGTCGAACGCTGCTCTCAGATCAACGAAAGCAACGTATAAGTGGCCCTTCTTAATGTGTACATATTTCCAGTACAGACAGCAAAATCTGAATACTTGGTCAATTGTGCTCACTTTACATCGAAAACCGGCTTGATATTTCGTTATGTTCGCATTCTCCTCCAACCACTCATTAACACGAGTTAGGATGTGTCACAAGTAAATTTTTGGGAGAATGTTGAAAAACCGGGTTATTTAAGACCCAGTGGCGCCAGGGGCACGCCCAAAGTCTTCGGGTTCCACCTGTCTTAGAATACAGAGACACGGGACTCTTCTTGGTGGCGTCAAAGATCAAATTTATTGGCTGCAGCCAGTAACAGAAGTCCTAGAAATCATCACGGTATGAGTTCTCAGGAGACTGCTCAATTTTACACAGCAAGTCATCCCTTTTTATGCCAAACATTATGCTTCAGGCAAACATTCCTTGTTTACAGTTTAACCAATCACATGTTTTCACAACAAACGTATTGCATGACGGTAAAACCCACTTTTCAGTTGCCCAGCCCATGATCAATCATCGGTCAAACCCAACATTCTTCTTTAGACAGGTCAAACGAACCCATAATAAAAAAGGCCACAACCCAATCATAAATAGACCATAAAGAAAGGAGCAGAAACAGGTGAGAGTAGGATAAGGCATATTTGTGTGCAATAAAACTTTTACGATGTCCTGTGCTCTGATCCTTAATCTTGATCAGCTAAATCAGCTAAAGGGCAAGAACTGGTTTAACAAGGTCAGCTTCAGGCAACAGGGTCAGTTCACTCAGGTCAAACAGGAGTCAGCACGAACTGGAGCTAAGGTGTACATGTACTTAAAAGACTTGTTCAGCCACAGTCATCGGCCTATGTGAGGGCAACCACAAAATGGCTGCCATACACAAAATGGAACCCAAGGGTTCAGAACGAAATCCCTAAATACGTAGTGAATCCATCAGTCTAACATGACGAAAACACTCATACTTGCCGCACTAACTAGTTACGGTTCGCTAATATCAAATTCATAACGAAACCATGACCTTTATGGAACGGTTCAGAATTCACGGAACCTTAGACCCTCCTTTTGCCCTTACATAGGCAATAACCGAAACTCACGTCAATCTGAAACCAGGTCTATATTCATCAGATCATCAAGATGTTGCTGGAGCATAATCCTATTACTTAGTACCTCTCTTGGGACAGGTCTCCTTGCACACGTAGTAGCACAGAGGCCACATATAACAGGAGCGCACTGCACACAAAGACAGAACAGGAAAAGAATCGCTAAAGCCATCCCAATGATCATCAGAATCTTCCATCCCCAGGCCAATAACAGTTCCCAAAACCATCCAATCAACGACCAATCTCCTTTATCCACATTTATAGACTCAGAGATCTTATGTAACTTAGAAATGGCCTGGTATACTCTAGGAGCATTGTCTGGTATGAAAACGCAGCAACTCGATTGGATCACTTTACATACCCCACCTCGATCTGCAAGTATGACGTCTAAAACCATTCGATTCTGTAACGTCATAAGGCGATCCGCTTGAAGCTCAGCGGTCAGATTACTAAAGGCACCGGCAGTTTCATTTATGGTGGATTCAACCACTCTCGTTAATTGCCGTAAGTTTCTACTGTTTGCCATAGGTCCCCAAAACGGCAGGAAACCCTTGAAAAAGTCTCCCACTTCTTGTCCAGTGGTATCTTCCTTACTGAAGACACCCCTAACGACTCTCGTTCTGTGGTAATCTACGGCAGCAGTGCACGTAGGAGGCAACAAACATGCAACATAACATGTTCCTGAAAAATCAGGGGGCAACCATGTATATACTCTATCATAGCAGACAAAATACGTGCCCTTAGCTGCTAAAAACGGTGGGGAAGTTTGGGACGCAAAGACATACATCTGAGTACAAACACTCTTCCCTAACTGAGCTCTCGGATTCTTGCCTTTCCCTTGCAGACAAAAATGACCACGATGGGGTACAATCCAAATCGGAGGTGACCTTTTTCGTCTCTGCTTCTCACCCAGACTAATACTATATCCGGTTGCATTCCAACCAACATATGCTAGTAACTCATCCTTGGGAATAGTCTCACACATTTCGATATCTCTACTCATATCTGTCATTCCCTTCACCAAGGCTTTATTACTTGAGTTATCTCTCATGGAACGCAGGGGATAGATTTCGATGGCATAAATAAACATCGTCTGATATGCCCATACGGACCCATTGTAACTGAATGGCAGAAACAGATAAGGAATACCTCTATCCATGGTATGTGGCATAAGACCACACACCCAACAATAAGTGGTGTTTACTACTAACTGGTGTTGATGGAGAAGTTGCACAAAGGAATTATTCACAAATTCCGACCTTCTAATCTGTTCGTGTTCAGGTAAAGTATGAAAAGAATGCAAAGAAGTAGTAGCAGGTAAAGTCGTAGGTTGGAAAATGGGTGCAGAAATCAGTTGAAGAGAAAATACAAACCAACCCACCAAAGCTAATGTCATGCTAAAAAACATCAAAAGACATGTGATCAGAAAACATTTGCTATGCATAATTTTACACAGTTTCTTCTTAAAGTTAATTTTCTCAACAGCTCTCTCAATCTAAAAAAACTCCATCCTCTAACCGATGCTGTTCACGGCGGTTGGTTTTCCTCTGCTAAGGAATGCTTCTGTCAGCCCAAGGAACTCCCTTAGACCAACCAGAACCGTTGACCTTGCGTCTTCGGCTTGCACTCTCTAGTCTTTACACAGTGACTCTACAGCTGAACCCGGATGGTGGTTCACAAAAATATACCAAAAAAAGTTTCTTGACTGAGAGAGTTCAATTCCTGAGAGAGTTCAGTTCCAAAAATCAAAAAAGGAATTCATTTATTTTATTAGTCCATTGTTTCTAGGACGTAGATTATAACGCTCTTTTCCAGGCCTCGTTTGAGGCTGAAACAACAGTTCAGGTTCAGTAGTGTCTAATCTTTGAGACACAGGCACAGCTTCTTGAAGGACATCGTCATCTTCTTTCTCGGAGCCTCTCCACACCAACTCAGCGTCGCTAAACGGTGCAAACTTCAGCACCCTTTCAGTCTCTGAATCTGCAATACCTTCACGGACCCTCTGGTCGTACGGCAGAGGCAATGGCGCCCTCTTACAATGTACGCCGTGGATCCAGTTCTTTTTCCCGAAAACTTTCACTGAGGTCCTCGTAGACAACAAGACTTGGTGTGGGCCGGTCCAGCGGGGCTGATCATTCTTGGTTCGCTGAAAGTTCTTCACCAAATTCCAGTCACCAGGATTGAGGGTGTGACCTGGATCCACAGAAGCTGGCGGCAATTTATCATGAACCTGTTGATGCAAGACACGTAATTTAGTTGTTAAGTCATACAAGTAGTCCACTAGCATTGGATAATCGATGTCACTGAACTTCGTTGGCCTCGGCACTCCCCACACATTTGCCGGACGGCCAAAAACTATCTCATAGGGACTAAGGCCTATTCGGGAATGTACTGTAGTTCTAGTGCCAACGGTAAAGCATCAGGCCATTGAAGACCAGTGCTCGCTTGAATCTTAGCCAGCTTTAACTTTAACATGCCATTATAGCACTCAACTAAACCAGCTGATTGGGGATGATTCGCAGCGTGGAATTTCTGGTGAATTCCCAACCCTTCACACACTCTCTTCATCACCTTCCCCACGAATTCACTTCCGTTATCACTCCATACCATCCTTGGCAACCCAAACCTAGGGAAATATTCTTTGACCAGGACTTTAGCAGTGGACGAGGCAGTATTATCTTTTAGGGGTATGCTTCTACCCATCTAGAAAAGGCACAAACAACTACAAGGACATACTTTAAATTATTGCACCTTTCCATGTGGATGAAATCCAATTGCAAAACCTCGAACGGATACGTCGGAGGAGCAAAGTGACCAGCTGGAGTTGGGGTTCCCTTGCCAGGATTATACATTAAACACACCATGCAATTCTTGACCACATTCTCCGCACACTTGGGAATTCCAGCATTCTGCCATACTGGAGCCAACAACTTACAAATCCCTTTCACACTGATGTGAGACAAACCATGTGCCATAGTAACCACTGCAAGCACATACGCATCTGGCAACATCCATCTTTGGTGTTCTGACAATTCAACCCAACAACCAGTCGAATCCAATCTACCCGTAGTTTCTCTCCAAACATTCTTCTCACTTTCAGTAGCTTCAGCCTGTATCGATTTCACACTCTCAATCGTATCTTCGCACATTCCAACATCACCAATCCATCTCGCAGGGCCTGCCACATACATTCGGCTCATCAGATTTCTTGCTGTGTCTTTCGCAACTTCATCCGCAAACGCATTACCACGGCCAACATCATCCGTAACCTTCCGATGAGCACTACACTTCACAATCGCAACTTGCTTCGGCAAAGTAAGTGACTCGAGAAGCTCATTCACCAACTGTCCATGCTGAATCTTAGTCCCATGGGATGTGAGGAACCCCCTTTCTTTCCACAAACGTCCGAAACTATGGGCAACACCAAACGCATACTGACTATCGGTATACACATTCACTCTCTTTCCTTCAGACAAAACACACGCTCTCGTTAATGCAATCAATTCCGCTGCTTGTGCTGAATTATAGCTCACTTGTGCAGTTTCAACAACTGTACTTAATATCGTCACGGCATATCCTGCAGTCGTGTCACCATTCGGAAGCTTGTAGCATGAACCATCAACCCATAACATACCATCACGATCCGGAAGAGGAGAATCTTTTAAATCGATCCTACCCTTCGTCTCCTCTTCCGTCCTCAGAAAACAATCGTGCTGTTCCTGACCATCTGTATCCACAGACGTCGGCAACAATGTTACTGGATTTAATACATTGCATCGCTTAATATGCACATGACTAGCCAAAAGTGTCAACTCATAACCCGACAACCTTGCACTAGTAAGGTGTTGAGTTTTTGTCCGATTTAATAAAGTATCCACTGCATGTGGAACCATCACAATCAATGTATTATCCATCACCAGTCCAGCAGACTGTCGGATAGAAACAGCCGCTGCCGCTGTAGCTCTCAGGCAACTCGGCAACGCTCTAGCTACCGGATCTAAAGTTGACGAGAAATACACACATGGACGCTGCTTATCACCGAATTGTTGAGTCAAAACTGACAATGCACAACCCTCTCTCTCGTGGACATAGAGTGTAAAAGGCTTACTGTAGTCGGGAGTACCCAACACAGGAGCAGAACACAATGCATCACGCAACTCAGAAAAACTTTTCTGACAATCGTCAGACCACGGAAGAGGATTCGGTGTATCTTTACAAGTCAAAGCCAATAGAGGTTTCGCTAATAGAGAGAAATTTGGGATCCACTGTCTACAATACGACGTGATACCCAAGAAAGCACGCACTTCTCTCTGTGTGCTTGGTACAGTCATTTGCGCAATCGCTTGAATTCGTTCTGGGGTCAACCTTCTTCCCTCCTTTGACAAGAGATGACCTAAGTAGATCACTTCTTGGCGACAATACTGCAACTTAGAAGGTGACACTTTATGATGCAAGTCCGACAGATGTCGCAACAAAGAAAGAGTAGCTTCTTTACAAGTTTTCTCATCATCAGCGGCCACTAACAGATCATCCACATACTGAATAAGAGCAGCACCAGCAGGCAACACAAGAGTATCAAGTTGAGTTTTCAAAGCCTGGCTATAAATAGAAGGACTTTCACAATAGCCTTGGGGAGCTCTCTTAAACCGGAAGCTTCGGCCTCCCAAAGAGAAGCCAAAAATATCTCTACTCTCCTCAGCAATTGGAATGCTGAAGAAAGCATTTTTCAAGTCTATGACTGAAAACCAGGCAGCTGAAGCAGGAATCAAAGTCAGCAAAGCAGTAATATCCGGAACAACTGGAAACTGTGGCACGACAATCTTGTTAACCTCTCTAAGATCGATCACAAACCTATAAACAGGTGGCTGAGTAGAGTCAGTGCGCTTCAGGACAGGCAAAACAGGACTGTTACACACATTACCTCTCGTTTCTTCAATCACATCTTTCTCAATCAAGTCATAGATGATCGCTAAAAGCGCTCTTTCAACATCGCTAGAAATCCAATATTGGGGAATACGCGGCATTTTAACATTCGCTTTAAGCGTTACAACATAAGGTGGAATCTCCAAAAGACCCACATCATTAGGACCAGTAGCCCAAAAAGTATCAGGGAGAGAACGCAATTCCGGTGGAAGCCGATCTTTAGACAAATACATCGGAGAGATCACTTTCTTACCCAATGTAAGCTGTACTCCCGAAGGAGAACAAAGTAATGTTGCATGCAACCTTTTCAACAAATCCAAACCCAACAAATTCTCACCACAACCTGCCGTTAAAATGAGAGGTGCTTCCAACTCACAAGGCCCTATAGAAAGAGACAAGGGACTAGAAACTGGGTTACGAACTGGGGCGCCAGAGAATCCTACTGAAACATTAGTTAAGCCAGACAAAGGTGCGCCAGGGAGTTTAGAGTGCATGATAGAAATCTTCGCTGCACCAGTATCCAAAAGAAAAGGCTCTACCACACCCGATGTGGCTACTGCAATATAAGGCCCACTCTGATCTACTGGAACCGACACTACTCCCTCTCTTTGTCCATGGCTGTCCTAGCAATCATTATAGTCAGCCTTCTCACTCTCAACATAATAGTCATCAGCATAGTACTGAGTTGACTGACCAGATGCAATTTTCTATTGATCAAAGCAATTCATAGAATTTTGCGGGGGAAAGGAACGTTCGTTCTGAAGAAACGCACCACGTCCTCTACCCCTAGACACTTGCTGAAAACCACCACAGCCTCTCAGGGCCGTCATACCACTCGCACGCTGTCGCAACACAGGGCACTCATTTTTATAATGACCTTCCTCCCTACAATACGCACACTGATTTAAACCCAAGGGTGGTCTGGGAGGAAAATACCCAGCGTTCTGTTGCGGTCTCTGAAACTGTGGAGGTTGCTGAAACTGTGGGCGTTGCTGTGACTCTTGCTGATTCGAGCGAGGCGGATACGCCTGCTGTAAAAGAACCTTTGTCTTTAAGTCTTTTGTCTTTTTCTCTGCTTTTTCTTTCTCGTCCTTATCCCTATTCTCATAGTACTGTGCAGTCGCCAATATCTGGGCAAGAATCTCGCCATGCTCCAATATGTGTGACCATTTAAGTGCTCGTCTGGTATTACTGACAAGGATCTCATCACTCGTTCCACTATTTACATCAGTTGTCGGCACATGCACAACCCCCAAGAGCAGAGAAGCTTCTAACAATAGGCCCAGGGGGTAGTGATCACTGTCTAACCTGTCCTCTACCTCAATATCAATCATGCTCTGCCAAATAGACAGTGAGACAATTACAAAGTCTAGATTGCTTTTGCAGTTGTTTCTAGAAAATGTTGGTTTTTTGGAGGTGTCAGACGGGAGCCGCCCATTACAGGCCCTGAGGCCATGCTCCGCAGACAACTTCATTAGTTGAAGTGCCAAAACTGTACATTTGACAGGTTTATTGTTCTCCAATGTTGGAATATTGTTAGCTTGGTCCTCTTCTTCAAAAATATCACTAAGCCCTGGGACCGGTTCGTAGTTATAATTTAAGTCACCAGCTATAATGACATATTCCTCTTTTCCAACTATTCTACCTAAAAGGGAGTCTAGTTTAGCTAGAGTGGGAGATTCTTTGGATGCAGAGACAGGTCTATTGTAGACATTTATTAGGTAAAGTGTTTTCCCTTCACATGTAGTGATTTTCAAAGCTAATATGTCAAGTGAATGTGTGTCTACTACATCAATCTGTATCCTCAAGGTTACCTTCACCCAGGTTATTAAACCACCTGAGGGCCTTCCCCTTGTAGATGGAATAGCACCAATTCCAAAAGATTTGAACCCTACCCTATGTGGTATAGCTACCGCCCAAGATTCCTGTAGCAGACAGAAATCACTGGAATCAATATACTTTGCCCATTCCGGGTCCCTCAAATTCTTGGCGACACCGGCTATATTCCATGAGACTAATTTCAGTGTCTCACCCTTGCTACTTAATACAGCAGGTGGCTCCAAGATTGGGGGTTCCATGTTTGGTAACATCTCTCTCATTGGTTCCTCTCCCAATAAGACTGTGTCTTCGCACATCCAACCTCTATCTCCCTGCATAATGGCATTATTTTTGTTCCTAAATTCTGGTGGCAAAGCATCTTGTTGTCTCTTTCCTGGTCACAATCTACCACCACTACTTCAATGCCGGTTAGTGGATTGACTACATCTAGATCTCTAATATTGGTATATGCACTATGATCCTTTTTATTTCCTACACCCGTGTGCACTTCAAGGTTTGCTTCCATATTTCTTTCTCTTGGTTCGTTCCAAGTAGAGGCGTTCAGCCTATGTGTTTTAACTTTAGTGCTAATTGCACATCCCGCCAGAGGATTCAGTCAATCAACTGCTTCTAAGCAGCTGAATCTGTTATAGGTTGGCAATCCCATCCATTGGCTTGGGTTTCCCAGGTTCCCACCACATGATCTACCTGAAGCACTATGATTAACCAGTGTCCACCTTCCACCACCCTCTAGATGCGTTTTGGGTGGATAAAAGTAGGACAGTGGTCTAGTTTGAATTATATTGTTTCCGTCAAACGTGCGTGGGTTCCAGGAGCACAAGTGGTACACAGTAGGTGGATCTTCGAACGTGACCACCACACAATCGCCTGGTATCGTCTTTCTTGTTTGGCCTATCCATGGAACCCTACGAACCATTAATATTTTGCTTTTTATATGGTCTGGTAAAGGCCTCTGTACATTTAACCAATGTGAGACTTTGTTTTTCAGTAACCAAAAACTCTCTTCTACTTGATTATTCAGTTCCGGAACCCCCATCAAGACAATTACATAAGGGCTAGCATCTGGTGGCAAGTCTATATAACCTCCCCTAGGTTTCTTCCCCAATGGGTTCCCTTTCTGTGTCTGTTGGGTATCCTTTATAGCATTAACGCCCTGTACTGGAATTTCTTTGGCTATTGGGGCACTAGTTATAGTATTTGCAGTGGGTGCATTTATTTGATTGACTCTAATGCTCGGAGGTAAAGGCTGACTTATGGAAATGGCACTAGTTCCCTGATGCAAGGGATGTGATATATTGTTGTCTATTGAGGATACTACAGGCACTGAGGCTACACGTGCGGTAGTATTAATCGCTGAGTCAGCTATACTCAGACTTGCCAGTGTTATAATACTCTTTTCAACCTCCAACAGCTGGTTTTCCATTTGTGTCAATCTTACTTCTAGTGGCATTAGGAGTGATTTAAGAAGGTCCCCTATTTCCTTCACTAGGATCCCATTTCCCTCCTCAGCAGTCGCTACTCTACTTCCTCCCAAGTTGTTTGGAGATAAGACTTCTTGAGCCCTTTCAGTTATTTCAAGATTTACAGTATTTTGGTCCTCCACCTGCTCCATTATCATAGTTTGTAGCACTTTGCCCGTTCCATCCCCTCTTTAACTGGTATGACATTTTCCTGTGCCTTGGCTACTTTTTGTCTTTTCCTAGCATAGGCAGAAGGGATGGGGCGTTTGCGTTTAGGTATAGCGCCCTCCTTCCTCCCGCGCAATTGCCTTGTGCTGGTCTCATTCTCAGGGGCCTCCAGCTCTATGATTATCGGTACGTTGTTGCTAATCACAGATGGCTCTACTGGGGATGAAACTTCAAGAGGTGGATTTTCACAGGGCAATTGTAATGGGACATGTATGGGAATTAGTGAGTTTGGAAACACAGTTTGATGCACCTCCACCTGTGTTGTTATTAGAGCAGAACTTTCGGTGCGTTCTGGGGTTTTGGCTGATGCTATATGGCCCAGGGACGATCTCTTGGCCATTGAAGGGTCTTGGGACATTCTTCTGGCCATTACAAGGTCCAGCGAGACCCTTTGCTCTATTAGGTTAATACCCATATCTATTACCGAGTTCGTCCTAGTGATAAAATCATCTAGCGTGCCTGTTAGCTTGGTTCCCCCCTTCGCCACCTTACTTCTACTTCCTCTAGGAGACATCTCTAAAGCCATTAAGCAAATGATTACAGAGTCAATTTAAATAAAATGTACATATAAAATATTGGGGTACAAAATGCCAATGCAAGAGGGGTGGCCCCGTGCTTAATCCCGCGTGCGTCCCACGTGCGCGTTGCGGTTGCTCCTAATAAGGGAGGAGACACAGGAGGGGGCGGGAAGAGGACCAGCTGCGGCCGATCAGTGCCGCTGAGCAGGCTGGTCCTCGCAGTCCTGCCTCTGTCCGTGTGTGGTTCAGAAAAGGGGGTGGTGATGAACAGAGTGTCTGAATTAAGCAGACCACTCTTACCCAGTCCAAAGATCAGGGCTTGATCCATCACCGTTATTTAGCTCACTGCCCCATCCCAGCTCAGAACCTGGCTATATGCGAATTAGTCTGTCCCTGGCCCAGTGCATCATGGGAACAGGGCAGACCAAACTACCAAGCCAATTCTTCACCAGAAAGGAGACAAGCTTCCGGGGACCGGTTTCTGCCATTTCAGGCGTCGTCGGCCCGGCTTGCTTGAATCCTGATGGAGCAGTGAGCAAGGGACTCATGTCTGAGTATACCCTTCCACGCTTATGGTGGACAAAATGATTCAGAAAAGGGGGTGGTGATGAACAGAGTGTCTGAATTAAGCAGACCACTCCTACCCAGTCCAAAGATCAGGGCTTGATCCATCACCGTTATTTAGCTCACTGCCCCATCCCAGCTCAGAACCTGGCTATATGCAAATTAGTCTGTCCCTGGCCCAGTGCATCATGGGAACAGGGCAAACCAGCAAAGTTCAGGCACCCGCGAGCGGCTCCCGCGAAGCGGGGGCCGCGAGAAGTGGCGAAGTGGCCGGACAAGGCAAGGCAAACAACAAGGTCCACCGCAGCAACAACCCTCCAACGTGGCACAGGAAGGCTCCCACCAGGTACACTCACTGCAAGTGTTTTTCTGCAGGAGGGGGCGGGAAGAGGACCAGCTGTGGCCGATCAGCGCCGCTGAGCAGGCTGGTCCTCGCAGTCCAGCCTCTGTCCGTGTGTGGGGCAGATGATTCCAGGCAAATCCTCAGTCCTCAGGGTCCCGGCGAGATCACAGCAGCAAATTTCAGGCACCCGCGAGCGGCTCCCGCGAAGAGGGGGCCGCGAGAAGTGGCAAAGTGGCAGGACAAGGCAAGGCAAACAACAAGGTCCGCAGCAGCAACAACCCTCCGACGTGGCACAAGAAGGCTCCCCACTTAAGTTTATTCCACTCAACTATGCGACTCCATACCACTCCATTCTATGCCACTCTAAGCTACTCCAAGGCTCTCCACACAATGCCACTCCACCCAATGCCTCTCTACGCCACTCCACTCAGCACCAATCCCCTCCACTCTATGCCACTCTACTCTTTGTCGATCCACTCTTCACCACTCTACTCTATGCCACTTCATTCTACTCTACTCTTCACCACTCCACTCAAATCTACGCCACTCTACACCAGCAACACCACACCACTCTACGTTATTCCACTCCGCTCTACGCAACTCCACTCTACACTACTTCACTTTACGCAGCTCTACTCTACATCACTACATTCCACTCTAAGGCACTTCATGCCACTCTACTCCACTCCACGTTAAGCCACCTCTAATCCAAGTCATTCTACGCAACCCCACTCTACTCTACGCCACTTTACTCTACTCCATTACACTCTACTGTATGCTGCTCCACTCTACCGGACTCCACTTCACGCCACTCCTAGCCACTCTACACTGCTTTACTCTGTGCCACTCTACTCCCCTCTCCTCTACACAAATCCATGCCACTTTACACCATTATATGTCAGTTCCACGTCATTCTATGCCACTCTATTCTACATCACTCTACTCCATGCCGCTCTTCTCTGTGCCAATCCACACCACTCTATGCCACTTCACACCACTCTACACAACTCTACATCAATCTACGCCACTTCACTCCATGGACTCTACACTACTCCACTCCATTATACACCACTCCACTCTATGCCACTCTACTATATGGCACTCCACTCTATGCCAGTCCACTGTATGCCATTCCACTCCAGGCAACTCCACACCACTCCACTTCAAGCCTCTCTCCTCTACGCCACTTCACGCTACTCTTTGTAACTCTACTCTCTGCCACTTTATACTACTCCATTCTACTCCATGCCTCTTCACCCTACGCCACTTCGCTCTACTCTACACTACACAATGCCACCTTACAGCACTCTGTGCCACTCCAATCCATTTCACACAGTGTCACTACGCCAGTCTGTGCCACTCCACTCCCCTCTATGCTACTCCACTCTACACATGCCACTCTTTACCGCTCTGCTCTACTCTATGCCACTCTACTCTACTCCACTCTACTATTTGCCACTACACTCCAATCTAAGATACTCTAAGCCTCTCTACTCTAATCCATTCTACTCCTCTCCACTGTTCTCTACACCAATCTCCTCTACGCCACTCTCTTCTATGCCTCTGTATGCCACCCCACTAACTGTTAGCCTTTCTGAACAGCAGCCATGTTACTGCGCAACATGCCTAAAAGACATTGGCAAAGCCAATAGCTCTCACATAGGCAAGATATTTTGCCTTTGCCAATGCTTGTTGGCTGTAATATCTTTAAAAGTGGAGCTTGTGACTCGGAATGGGCCTACTCTTTTGTGGGTCGATGCATGTCTCTCCTTAAACACCTCCCAAGCCATACTTACTCCTCTTATTTAATAGTAAATATTGCCCATTTTCCAGTTACTCAATGCCTGTTCCTCTCACATTTACTACTAAAATGTGGGCGTGTATGTGCGAGGAGCTCAGCAGTCGGGACAAAGATCGACTCACATAAATGATAGGAGAGACGGGGATACGGATATCTCCCCGTGTAGATTTATGAATAGCATTTTGTCGATCTTCTTGAGTAGCACTACTATAAGTTCTAATGAATACGGTTTAAGGTACACACATTAATTCTGAAAATCTAGAGCTGGATCAGGATGTACATGGCACGCCTCGCGAACGCAGTGAAGCAATTTCTCCTTTGCTCTCCAAGCTGAGCACTCCAGACTGTGTATTATGGAAACATTTTCCAAATAAATGTATGTTCTGTCGACAGTGCAATTTCTGGAAAAACAAATGCAGAGACCCCGCCTGCGTCTGCACTGAACCCATCCTAATACGGCCCCTGTCATGTGAAGCGCCGTGAAGCAGCAAGACGCTGACAGCAAGCGCTACACTAAAAGTGACATTTAAAAAAAAAAATTACATGAAGCTCCCACGCACTCTGTATTTGGCTGGAGGGGTATATATGAGACTAAATATATATTTTTTACTTGCTTGACTACAGGGATGTGTTTGGTCAATTTCGAAGCTAAGGATGACGGCACTTCTGAGCCCGTGAGCGCTTCCTCCTTAAGAGAGAAAGGGAGTGTTGGTTCCACCTTTACTGGGCCACGCCCACCTGGGCAGGGAGTGGCACTCTGCAGGATAAGGAGCCCACAGCCCTGACTTGCACTTATCTAGGAAATCAAGGCTCGAAAAGCAGCGGTAGTAGCCTCTGTCGGTCTGCGGGATGAGCGGGGTCGGCAGCATGCAACACTCGGCCGAAGAGGCCAGCCCGGAGCCCGTGGAGGGGCAGAGGCAGGGGGTCCATGGAGAGAAGAAGCAAGAGAGAGGGCAACAGCCTGCGTGTGAGAAGGGAGAGAAATCCCCATGTGAAAAGGGAGAGGCGCATTCCGTGCGTGAGGCAGATAAAGCTCCGTGTGGGAACGGGGAGCAGTCTAGTAGTGAAAAGGGGGGACAGCAAACTGCGCGTGACGAAGAGAAGCACAATTGTGAGAAAGGAGAGCACAGTGTGTGCGAAAAGGGGGAGCAGAAACCTGCCCGCGACGAAGAGAAGTCTGCGAGTGAAAAGGAGGAGCAGCATGTGTGTGAAAAGGGGGAGCAAAAACCTGCGCGTGACGAAGAGAAGTCTTCGCGTGAGAAAGGAGAGCACACTGCGTGTGAAAAGGGGGAGCAGAAATCTGTGCGTGACGCAGATAAGTCTGTGCGTGAGAAAGCAGGGGAGTCCGTGTCTGAGCAGAAGAAAGCCCCAGGAGGGAGTGAGCAGGAGAAGCCCTCGGAGGAGGCCCTAATCATTGATTGGAGGCTGAAGTGCGACAAGGCCTGGAAGCTGAGCGAAGACGGCATCCCCACCCCCGAGCACCTGGACTGGAAAGACATCTACCACAAGCGGCCCTTCGGCAGGAACTTCCTGAAAAGCTCCAACCCCGAAGGTAAAGCTGCTGGGCGCCCTGGGGTCCGTTGCTGCCTGCTTCTTAACTTCTCTCTCCTTTTTGCATGCCCCCTGTTGCTTCTCTGACTACTTTTGATTCTCTCATGGTTGTTTTCCTATAGCTTCCTTTGGTTCAGTACGCCCACTGAACTCTGATTATTGTTGTTTTTTATAATTCAACATCAGTCAGGGGTTCATTTCCTTCCTTGCACTAGGGCGCATGACAGGCTGGCTAAACTACTGCTTCCTCCTCACACATACCCCAATCTGTAGGTTGTACATCATTGGTGTGAGCATCTCATCTCGTTTTCATTCTTTGCTCTCTGGTATTCGAAGGTGAACATTCATTATATTGACCTTAAAAACGACAAGTAATAGAATCCCAAAACAAATCCAAGTCTAGCAGGGTTTGCGTGTACTTACGAAGGCATCTTAAAATATATCTGCACTTACTTTTCGCATATTCTACCCTTCCCATAATAACTATGTCTTCCTTTGTCTTTCTTCACCCACTTCATTCTCTCCATCTGCACCTTCCTTCCTTAGATCTCCAGATCTCCAGAGTCCCCCACTCTAAGAGTGAGTAGCTCAGCCGGGATATTTTATATTGGTATTCTGGGACTTGCAGTTGTGTTTATTCCATTATAAAATCAGGACTGTAAGTACCTACCAGAATGTAGAGAGAAGAAAAAAACAAACTAGCTATGCTACCCACACATGGATTTAGGAAAACCGAGAGCTCTGCTTCATTCTCTCTTCTGCCTTTCATTCCAGTCTCTCCCACATATTTCTCCGCTTCTTTTTCCTCACCTGGACCCTTCCCTCTCTCATCCACTTTCTTTCCTGCCATCTACTTGCTTCTTTGCTTTCTCACATAACTCCTTCAGACTTTCTCCTTTTTCCATTTAACTCCTTCCTTGTCTCTTCCTTGGCTGCCTCCTCGATTGTTTCAATCGTCTGCGTTCTTCCTTGCTGTCTCCGCTTTTCGTTCATTCATTCTAAACCTACAGTCATGGTTTCCGGCAAGGGCAGAAGCCACCTACATTATCTCCCTGGCTTAGGTTTAAGAATCATACTAGGATGTTTCAATGCTTCATGGGGAACAGCCTTTTGCCTGCTGGTGCACTCCTCATACGCTGATTAAACATACATTTTTAGTAGTTTTTAAAAACCATTTGTTGCAATTTGGCGCCCCACAGAGGCATAACGAATATTTGTGCAGTAAATACAGTAGTGAGAGTGCCCGTTTCACCCCAATTATGGCTGTCTTTTATTACCTAATTAGGGGCAAAGGGCAGGGGCGGCTGGTGACATTTGAAAGTGGTGAGGCGTAAACTAATTTGCATATTGCACCGCAGCGAGCACAGCGAGCGAGCCCGAACCACCTTGCATCCATCCATACATCATTCATGCATCCACCCATCCACCCACCCATCCTGCATCCATACATCATTCATTCATTCATGCATCCACCCATCCATCCATCAATTCTGCATCCATCATTCATTCATGCATCCACCCATCCATCCATCCTGCATCCATCATTCATTCATGCATCCACCCATCCATCCATCCATCCTGCATCCATTCCTTCATCCATTCACCCATCCATTCATCCATCCATCCATCCTGCATCCATCATTCATTCATGCGTCCATCCACCAATCCATCCTGCATCCATTCATCCATCCATTCATCCTGCATCCATCATTCATTCATGCATCCACCCATCCATCCACCCTGCATCCATCATTCATTCATCCACCCATCCATCCATCCACCCATCCATCATCCATCCTGCATCCATTCATCCATTCACCCATCCATCCTGCATCCATCATCCATCCATCCACCCATCCATCCTGCATCCTTTCCTGCATCCATTCACCCATCCATTCATCCATCCATTCATCCATCCATCCATCCTGCATCCATCATTCATTCATGCATCCACCCATCTGTATGCGTGTAGTTACACGCATACAGATGGGTGACGTAAATGCTACTATTTCCTCAGAAACCCACATTCTTTTTCTGTTTTATTTTAAGTTCCGTGATTTATTGAAGCGTAAATCTTTGCTCAAACTGAGCCCTATTTGTCTTGGTAAATCGGGCAGACTCCTGCTTATAAAGTCCAATAAGAGTAACAAGGTGAATGAATAAAATGGCTTTGACAAGAGTGTGAACATCCTTCCGACTACAGCGTGACAGTGATAACCGGCCTCAATTCATACGTCTGATTTCCACCTGAACTTCTTTTCTTGCTTTGCTCTCTGAAGCGTCTGCTCTCTGAAGCAGTTCACTGCCGACCACATTTTTAATCCCATTGAATGCTACTTTTCACGATGAAACAATAAGACTTCGAGTTTAAATATGTGCCAATTATTCTGACACAAATCTATACATTCTCCTCCCATTTCACGATTATTTACAATAAGAGGCTCAAACCTGGTTTCCCAGCACCAAAGTCGGCCGCGCTAACCGTCAGGATTGGCTGGGGGGGCACCATGACTCCTCGCCCAGTCCCCCTGGTTAACCCCAGGGGCTGCGCCCCGCCCCCAGGTCCTCTCTCTAAGGGGAAATGCACAGGGAATCAATCTGCGCATGCGCGAACATGATTCTGCCCATAAATCAACTTGCGCAGATGCAGCAGGCCCATCCGCCCCCCCGCACGGAAAAGTCGGGTGTCTCCCGGATTCCCGGGCGGCAGGTAGCGAGCAAGATTATTTCAGTATTTGTTGTATTTGTATTTTCGTGACGACGCTGTGGGTCCATGGGGCTTAGTGGGGCTACGCCCCTACGCCCCAATGGACGCACCGCGCCTGGCAAAGGGGCCTTGGTTAGATCTGGGGTTAGTCCAGACCTTTTGATTTTACTAAAGGTAAATTAATAATATACTTACTAATAGGGCTTTCGGACAGTTCTATTCCGCCCAGTGATCCATTACCGTGCCATCCACCTCTGCCCCGGTGGCGGCTCTTAGAGGTATCGCTGTGGGGGCGGTGAGACAGGGCGGGGCGGTTAGGTGCTGGGGGGGGGGGTAGGTCGGGGGTAGTGGAGTCTGACATACCGTGGCAGATATTTATTTATTTATTTACACCTTTGCCATCGTATGTCGAACTCCACTACCCCCCACCCAGCCTCGCCTTTTCGCCCCACAGCGTTACCTCTGCGAGCCGCCACTGCTATGCCTACTGAATCTTACTGCATGAGGTAACGGACCAGCCCACTACCGCCTTTGGAACGTTGATCGCCCTAAGTTTGCAGGGTATGCCCAGACGTGAGTCCCTTGCTAGCTGTGCCACTGGATTCAAGCTATCCTGGCTGATGAGGGGTGTTACCCTGAAACTGGTCCAGGGATGCTTGTTTCAGTCCATCAAAGACCTGGCTTGGCAGTTCGGGCTGGACTGTTCCCATGAGGCACAGGGTCAATACTGATTTGCATATGGCTGGGTCCAAACTGGGGTGGCAAAGTGAGCTAAAGAACAATGATGGATTAAACCCAGATCTGTGACTGGGGGTGAGTGTCTGAAAACTTTCAGCGCTCCGTCCATCATCTCCTTGTGTTTGCTAACTTCATTGTGAGTCACACATTTTTCTCTTTTCAAAGGGAGTATTTTAAGCAGTTCCCTACAACCGCAGAAACTACAAGGGCATTGGATGCTTTTTAAGATCTAAAAAATATTTTTGTATTTAGTGAATTTTTTTTTATGTTGACGAAAGCCCTGCAGCTTACCCAACCATAATGGTTTGGAAAAACATAACAAAACAAGCATTGACAAAGCCAACGTCAGACAAATTGCCTTTGCCAATGCCTGTTGCTTGGACGGCTTATGAGCCATACATCTGGCAATAATTGTCGCTTTGTGCTTGCTGTTTTACCTCGCCTTATGGACACACTGGTGCTGTTTATATTGTATCAAGCGGGAGGTTTGGAGTTTGGGGCAGCTCTGGGTACGAGGGGCAGTGAGAGAGGAATGGAATGGAATGGACGTGTTGGGAACTGAGCTCTTTGTCTTTAGCGTGTTATATAGCGTGAACTCCACCTGAAGGTATCAGAGCACTTCACATGAGCACCAGCTGCATTACAAACGGACACATTAATTTCTAGGCATGGGTAGATTACGTGATTTTCTCAGAATCGCAGGATGTTTGGGCCCCCGGCCAGACTCGAACCTGGTTCCCCAACTTCAAGGTCGGCTGCTCTAGCTGTTAAGCCTGCTCTGGGAAAGAGAACCCCACTGAAGAGAAACTGACTTGGAATAAAGTGGACTGACTCAGACATGTCCCAGAGCACCAGAGCCCCCAATATATTTCCAGTACAAGCTCTTGGAATAGGCCGAATTTGGAGCACTTCTAGAAATCAGAGACCTGAGAGGGGTCCTCGGTCTTGAAGTGGGTGCAACGCAGGGCACAGTCGGGGCACCCGCAGGTACACAGCGTCCACACACTACTTTCACAGGGTGGACGCCGTCCTCCCCGCCAAGAATTTGGGCCCCACAGAACTATGTTGAACTTGTCCCAGTCTCATTTTCAGACACCGGGACACGTTCAGCCGCTCCAACATGTTGTCTGCTTTTCATTCCCAGCAGCAACGTGCAGGCAGCTTGGGGGCTTTTTTTTACACCTCCAGCTGGGCCGAAGATGAAGACAGAAGTTAAGGGGCCATCAGACCTGCTTTTGATCGAGTTCTGGAACTGGAAGGGAGGCGGCCTGGAACCTCTCACTTAAATGGAAATTCACAGAATAGGAAACAAAAGCACACAGCTTATCTCTGCACAGACACTTAAGAGATGCATACTTTTGACTTTTTCGTTCCCTGTATATAAGTGCACGCACCTTAAAACGTCAGATGTGATGGTCTGTCTTAATATTTTCACAAATAACAATATAATTAGCACACTTTTTTAAATAGTCCATCTCATCCTAATGCAGTCTTCCAGTGAGCTCACTTCCTGTGATGTCATGTGGGATGTCACGCGCCCTGATCTCATGTGCTGTGTTGACACGCGTCATGATATCATATCACTTGCATACTGCCTAACGTGGTCAGTCCCCCCACTTCTTTTTATAGGACCTGTGCCCTGGCGCAACGGAGTCGATTGCACATGTCGACATCGAAGGGTTTTAGTCTAAAGGAAGCCATTTCAAGGGGGAAGCACAGATGCTCTTACAAACGCTGAAGCAAGGCTAAAAACAAGAAGTTAGAAGCGCATTACACAATTAGAACGATTAGTTGGCTGAGCAACTCAGAGGTGCGAGCTAGGGGTGTTGAAAGTGACGCAGCACCTCCAGCCTCCCATTGAGGTCCACCACTAGCACAAACAGGACCCCTACATAGGCTGATTCTAATCACATTTTCGACACAGCAGCAACAGAGGCGCGCACAGGTGAGACAAAGCAAGGGAAACGACTTGGCAGGAGAGGGAGCCGGCATGCAACAGGAGCTGGTGAGCGGTGCAAACCGCCCCGCGCAGGAATGTTTGAAGCAATATATAATCCACGTGTTCAAGGCCAGCCCCAACTGTTTGGTTGTACGTCCGAATATCGACCAGGAAAAATATCGTGCCCTAAACCTTTTTTTTGTGGAAAAATATCGCTCTGTTGCACTCAATAATTTGCACCATATTTTAGTAAACGAGATTCAATGCATTATACTGTTGAGGACATTAAGGCCATCATATTCTGGTTATATTCTGTTACTGCGCCAAACTGAAGCCCTTTCTTTGTTAGTCGGGAGTTTAAATACACTTGGATGGGTGGCCTACCTCACTTTTGGACACTTATTTCCTCCATTCTCACTCAGTACGTCGATACGCAAAGATTTGAGCACACATAAAAATAGAGGCGGGCGTAGCGGAAATTGACAGGGCGAGCCGAGCCAGAGCCGCCCAAAGGCTCTTCTTAGAGCCTGTGCACGAGCCGAGCCCTAAACACGTTTGCCATGTAAATCATGCAACAAACATTACGTACAATATGATGAAGTCTATTTAAAATTCAAAGACGTGTATTTCTTTATCATGTGGAAGATTTGACATTTTACATTATAGCACTGCAGTGAGATGTACTTGTTGAAAGTTAGATTTTAAACACGAACTTAAAACCATTTTGTCCCCGCCTTATCCTCGCAATAGACAGTGTAATTGGAGAATTACGAGGCAATTTAGGTGTCAAGGGAAACCTGTATGTGACCCAGATTCTTATATGAAGAGTAACACGATAGCCTATTAAACTAAACACAATAGGTGCTTTTATATGCTTTAGTGGAGAAAAAGAAGAATCAATTCAATTAAATATTGGTCCAAGATCACACAATTTGGTTAAGGGAAGCCACGATTAATGCAAGTTTTCTGGTTTTAGCCTCCAAAAGGGTATCCGTTTCTCCTTTTCCTCTAAAGAGTTAATGCTTTGTTTTCACGTCTTTTCAGAAATGAGGTAGGAGCGAGTGTAGCTGGCAGATTCCACGTGAAAGCTCGGCTCGTTATGGGCTCGCGGTTCCAAAGAACCTCGCGCTGTGCTAGACCCAGACTTCAGTCTCGAACCTACCTCGAGCCTATCTCGAGCTTTCAGTGGCTCGCCCACCTCTACATAACATTCAAAACTTAAATATGAAAGTTTAGCTTGTTGCCTTTCCAAGCATGAGACCCGGGTATATTTCAGCTGTCTTGTGCGAGGACTGTTTCACAACGTAGAATAAATACATTCCACACTCTCTGTGCACGCTTGCTATGGGGTAGTTTTCTATTTTAAGCAACTTGGTGATTCTAAATACTGGTATAGACTCCTTATATGGAATGGACTTGCACAAAGCAGCAAGCTCCGAAATTCATCACAGGAGACATTTCATGTGCAAATATTGGCATTTTTAGCATCACTTAGTTTGCAAGGTACTAGCATCTTGTGGGTGAGACTTCACACCCTGACACAAACAACCTACATGTCACAGTCTACGAATAAGATGGCAGGACTCTGGAGCAGGCTTGTAGGGCCCTCAGTTAGGGGCACGACTGGGATTTGTGAGTCCTCAATTCAGTGGTGTTGGCAATGAGAGATTTTTAAGTGCAATCTTTGAGCATCCTAGAGACATGGGTGGTGTTGTGTTTTTAGTCCTCAGGATCGGTTTGTCGAATGGCAAGCCCACCTCTAAATCTAGCCAATGTCTGATTAGCCGTGATGGCACAGAACGTTGACCGGATTAAGCGAGGGGATAATAGAAAAGAGCAGGGAAGGAAAGGAAGGGGACAGCAGGGAGGGAGATCTGAAAGACAGGAATAAAACACAAGCATAAGATAAAGTCCTGTTCTGTAACAATTACACTCTAGGTATACATTTAGCAAGTGACTATAACAACCTATACCTGTAAAGGAAAATAATAGGATCTTGTGGATGTGTAGAGGCTACGTAGGGGTCACGATGGCAGAACTATATAAAGGGACAAAACAGATATGTAATACCTGGCAACAGGAACAATGTGTCATATGCCACACACAACTTACATATGATATTGTAACATACCCAATGAATGAATCCAATAAACATCACAGGGGAAGAGTGTAGCCACACCTCCTGAACCCCTGTTAATATAAGATTCAATACACAGTTAATGCCTAAAACAATAATAGGAGAAATAGCCTTTCCACACAGTTCAACGATATCCACAAAACTCCACTGGGCTCAGAGAGTCCCCAATCACAGCTAATGATTCTTAGCTGGAAGTCAACTAGTAATCCAAGAACAAAGCACTGTGAGCATGAAACCAAAAAAGGCTATCCATAGTCTGATAGCTCTAGTTTTTAACACCACCACCGTTGGCCGTAATACCAACCGAGTCAAATCCGAAATAGTCCCCAATAGCCAGCAAAAGTTTGGTAACACGAGTCCAGGTTACCTCTTAAGCAAAGTCAGATTCACAGTAACTCACCACACCGCGTTGTAAGTTTACAGAGTATCTCCAAACAACTCGCAGTGAAGCGCTGCAAGGCTGCAGTGGTGCAAGCACCCTTACCAAACTAGATCTAGGGCAAAGCCAGAAACGAACACCAGGACCGGATTTCCCGACGCTGATCCTCCGACCGCCATTCTCTTAAATAGGATTCTCACGAGAATGCGGCGCGTCGTGAAGGATCATGGGAATTGTAGTCTAAACCCCGGAGCATGCCGGGAAACGTAGTTCGCGTTGCCGCGAGCATGACAGTACATCCCTCTCCCCACAGCTGGGTCACGGGCCCGGCTTCGCTGGACATCTCCGATGAAAAGCAGATACCAACCTGGGGGCATGTATGCCCAGCGCAGGCTCCCAAGAGTTCTCCTCCGGCCCATACCCCTTCCATGACACCAAATACCACAACTTACTTTTCCGATATCTGGAGTCCAGGATCCGACAAACAACGTACTCCAGCTCACCCTGTACCAGCACCGGGGAAGGACGATGGCTGCCCTTGGAAAAGGAAGGCTTCAATAAAGAGACATGAAACACCGGATGGATGCGGAGATGAGAAGGTAGTTTTAACTTCACCGCCACTGGGTTAATGCGTTTCAGTACCTTATATGGCCCAATGAATCGGGGGTTGAACACACTGTGCTTCCTGAAACGCATATTCCTAGTGGACAGCCACACCTCATCCCCCACACGATACAAAGGGCCTTGCCTCCGGTGTTGGTCAGCCGCGGCCTTGTACCTGAGTTTCACCGCCTGTAGCTGTTCCCACGCCTTAACCAATGTCTCCTTGATATGAGCCACCCTATGAGCCACCCCTGGAAGTAGGGAGTCTGTTGTCGGCTGTACAAAGGGTAGAAAACGAGGGTGTCTGCCATACACACAATAGAACGGAGTGGTCTTGGTGAACCCATGCGTGGCATTGTTATAAGCCACCTCTGCCAGCCACAAGTAGTCCACCCAGTTCTCCTTGTCCGTATCCACATAGCATCGCAAATATTGCTTAAGTGTCTGATTTAAGCGTTCGGTCTGGCCATCTGTTTGCGGGTGGAAGCTGGTGGAAAGGGCAGAATCTATGTGCAACGAGGAACACCATTTCTTCCAAAACTGTGCTGTGAACTGTGCTCCTCTGTCGGACACAATGACGCTCGGCAGGCCATGTAACCTCACTACATTGACCATCATCAATGCCGCCAAATGACCCGCCGATGGTACTTGTTTGCAGGCCATGAAATGCCCCATTTTGGACAGATAATCGACCACCACCATAATGGCAGTACAACCCTTATTAACAGGAAGACCTACGATGAAGTCCACTGATATCCGATCCCAGGGTACGGACGGAGTGGGGAGAGGCTGCAACAACCCCTGTGGACAACCATGGTCCGATTTCATTCTTGCACATTGATCACATGTGGCAACCCAATTCCCAACATCAGGCCTCACCGATGGCCACCAGAACTGTCTTAATACACACTCCAGAGTCTTTGCCACACCAAGATGTCCCGCACTAGGCGACTCATGGCACCATATGTACACCTGTTTTCTCAAAGCCCTGGTAGGCACCAGCAACCTGTTACGAAACAATGGCAGGCCTCCATGCAACCTCCATTCCGGATGACCACCCAGCCAGGTCTTCCAGACAAAGGAATCCACCCCTTTCCTCACGTCTCTCAAAAAGGAATCGGGCTGCAACACACACACCACCCTGTCCGGAGCCACGATGCTCGCCTCAGGTTTCTCCACACAAGGAGTGTATGTTGACTGGCGAGTGAGAGCGTCCGCCTTTCTATTTTCTGCTCCAGGGCGAAACGTGATTATGAAGTTGAATCCCGAGAAAAACATCATCCACCTGAGTTGTCGAGGTGACAGATGTCGTGCAGCAGACATGAACTGTAGGTTCCTGTGATCAGAATAGACAGTGACCACATGTCGAGCACCCATGAGGAAGTGTCGCCATTCCTGGAAGGAGTCGCGTATAGCCAGCAGCTCCTTCTCAGCAATGTGATAATTCAGTTCTGCTGGATTCAACTTACGGGACATATACGCCACCGGGTGTAACTGCCCCGTGTCCGTATGTCGCTGAGATAGAATCGCCCCAATTGCCACCTCAGAAGCATCCGCCTCCACGACATAAGGCTTGTCCGGGTCCGGATGGGACAACACAGGAGCCGTTACAAATGCTTCCTTGAGGGCCATGAAAGCGGATTGTGCCTTTCCAGACCACACAAAGCGTTTCCCTTTCTTGAGCAGTTGAGTAATAGGGGCTACCAATCCAGAGAATTGATTAATGAAGCGCCTATAGAAATTGGCGAAGCCCATGAAGCATTGCACATCACGGACATTGGTCGGAACAGGCCAATTCCTGACTGCATCAACCTTTCTCCCAGCCATCTCCTGACCCTCCGGACTCAACATCACCCCCAGAAACTCCACAACACGAACATGGAAATCGCACTTACTTATCTTACAGTGCAGACGGTTTTCCTGTAAAATAGCAAGTACGTTGGCAACATGTTGTAAGTGTAATTCCTCTGAGTCTGAATAGACCAAGATATCGTCGATATAGACAATAACATATCGGTCTAAAATGTCACGGAACACATCATTTAAAAAGTACTGAAATGCCGCAAGGGCGTTGCAGAGACCGAACGGCATCACCCTGTACTCCGACCGTATCTGGTTTTGAATGCCGTCTTCCATTCATCCCCACTACGCATACGAACCAGATGGTATGCCCCCTTCAAATCCAGTTTCGTGAATATAGTGGCCTTTTTTACCTGTTCCAAGAGAACACTAATCAGGGGTAAGGGATACCTGTTTTTAATGGTAATAGCGTTCAAAGCGCGAAAGTCAACACATGCGCGCAGCTCACCGTTTGCTTTCGGAATAAAAAACAGAGGTGAGGCAGCGGGGGATTTGGATGGACGAATAAAGCCTAAATCCAACAGTTTGTCCAGATATTCTCGCAGGTGTTGGTTTTCGGGCTCTGTTAATGCATAGATCCGCCTACACGGAATAGTTGCCCCCGGGACCAGATCGATTTGACAGTCATACTGTCTATGCGGAGGTAGCTCCTCAGCTTGGTCTTCATTGAACACCTGGCCAAAAGACCGATAAGCCGCAGGCAATTGAACACATTTTTCAGCGGCAGTAGCTATACAAGACCCTCCTGACAAGGCTCGAGCAGGTTTCATAGTACCCTGAAAGCAATGTTGCAGACAATAATCGGACCCCATCTGTACAGTTCTGGTGTCCCAATTTATGCTAGGGTTATGTTTTTCAAGCCACGGCAACCCAAAAATGACACCGTATTGAGGAGCCTTAATAACCCCAAAAGTAAGGAACTCTGAGTGTGTGTCTTCCAATATCACCTCAATTTCCTCAGTTTCATAGCTAATGGGACCCATGCTAAGCTTCCTCCCATCCACAGCATAAACATCTACGGGCTTTTCTTTTTGTACCAGAGATATACCCATACGTCGAGCCTCCTGCATATCAATGAACATGCCCGTTGCCCCTGAGTCCACCATAGCAGCTGTGCGTACTGCTTCACCTGCCAGCATGAAGACTATGGACACAAATAGATGATTTGTCACCTGGCTTACTCTACCACTCAATGAAGGGACGTATGTAGGACTGAAAGAAACCCCTTCCTGTTTCCCAGAGTCGATTAGTTTTCCGACACCTTATCAGCATCCGCAGCCGCCACTCTACTACCCCGGAATCTGTTAGTTTTAGGTTTCACAGGGCATTCCCTAACAAAGTGGCCTTTTTTCCCACAATATAAACATAGACCCTGTTTACGCCTTGCTTCTCTTTCAGCAGGCGTCAATGCCGATCTCACTGCCCCTATCTCCATAGGCTCAGCTGAGGGAGCCGAATTCCCCTCCTTGGTGACATGTCTCTCAACCCCAGTTTTCCTCCTATTGTCCCCTTTCCGCTCACCCAAACGATGGTCTAAACGTAGGGCCAAATTAATCAGGCCCTCACAAGTGGTAGGCTGTGGATCTATTTGCGCGATTACGTCTTTAAGTTCATCGCTTAAACCTTGATGAAAAATGGACGCCTGTTTGTTTTCGGGCCAGGTGGTCTCTGTGACTAAACGCCTGAATGCAGTTAAGTAGGTAACCAGATCCTTCTTCCCTTGCCTTAATTCAAGCAATTCCCTGTCCGCTGTGTATGAATCAGCCCTTCTGTCAAATACCCGTAGAAATTCCGTTTTAAAAGCTTCCCAATCATGTAACAACGGATCGTTGCGATTGACTAATGGGACCGCCCACTGTGCTGTGCTGCTGTGCCCGCTAGGTAAGAGATCAGAAAGGCTACCTTAGCTTGGTTTGTGGAGAAAGTCCTAGGTTTGCATGAATAATGCAACACTATCTGGGTGAGGAACACCTGTACTTTATCTGAATCCCCAGAAAAACGCTCAGGTGAAGCTAACGGCACGGACACTGGCATTTCTACCACCACAGGCTGAGGCTGCGAAGAGCCCCCGGCATCAAACGGATTGCGTTGCACACCATCCACACGTGCCCTTAAGTCCACTGTCTCTAGCCTAGACGCAGCTACTTCTAACTGCAACGCCCCCAGGGCCTCTATCACATCCTCTAAGGTACAACCCGACCAGGAGGACCAGAATACGTGTGTCGGGAATTCTGTTGTGTTTTTAGTCCTCAGGATCGGTTTGTCGAATGGCAAGCCCACCTCTAAATCTAGCCAATGTCTGATTAGCCGTGATGGCACAGAATGTTGACCGGATTAAGCGAGGGGATAATAGAAAAGAGCAGGGAAGGAAAGGAAGGGGACAGCAGGGAGGGAGATCTGAAAGACAGGAATAAAACACAAGCATAAGATAAAGTCCTGTTCTGTAACAATTACACTCTAGGTATACATTTAGCAAGTGACTATAACAACCTATACCTGTAAAGGAAAATAATAGGATCTTGTGGATGTGTAGAGGCTACGTAGGGGTCACGATGGCAGAACTATATAAAGGGACAAAACAGATATGTAATACCTGGCAACAGGAACAATGTGTCATATGCCACACACAACTTACATATGATATTGTAACATACCCAATGAATGAATCCAATAAACATCACAGGGGGAAGAGTGTAGCCACACCTCCTGAACCCCTGTTAATATAAGATTCAATACACAGTTAGTGCCTAAAACAATAATAGGAGAAATAGCCTTTCCACACAGTTCAACGATATCCACAAAACTCCACTGGGCTCAGAGAGTCCGCAATCACAGCTAATGATTCTTAGCTGGAAGTCAACTAGTAATCCAAGAACAAAGCACTGTGAGCATGAAACCAAAAAAGGCTATCCATAGTCTGATAGCTCTAGTTTTTAACACCACCACCGTTGGCCGTAATACCAACCGAGTCAAATCCGAAATAGTCCCCAATAGCCAGCAAAAGTTTGGTAACACGAGTCCAGGTTACCTCTTAAGCAAAGTCAGATTCACAGTAACTCACCACACCGCGTTGTAAGTTTACAGAGTATCTCCAAACAACTCGCAGTGAAGCGCTGCAAGGCTGCAGTGGTGCAAGCACCCTTACCAAACTAGATCTAGGGCAAAGCCAGAAACGAACACCAGGACCGGATTTCCCGACGCTGATCCTCCGACCGCCATTCTCTTAAATAGGATTCTCACGAGAATGCGGCGCGTCGTGAAGGATCATGGGAATTGTAGTCTAAACCCCGGAGCATGCCGGGAAACGTAGTACGCGTCGCCGCGAGCATGACAGGTGGGGCAAGTGTGGGACCCTAATAAGGTGCATCAAATAATGTGTGTATTGGACAGATTGCTTCATATATAGTGCTTTGGGGACACTACAGGTGTTTGCTCCATTAAGTTAATACACAAGGGGGTCACAGATGCCTGCATAGCCCCTTCTATTATCTGGATTGTGCCAGGTCAACATTTGCACCAGAGTGATCCCCATGGGGGTTTTCCTCATTTGCATGGAGGTGTGGCCCCACACACATGAGAGGATCCTTTGACTCTATGTTTGCACCATATAACTGTTGTGGCAAACAGGCCACCATGAGGCCCATTGACTGTGCACCACCTCCTCTGTCCCCCATCCCTCAACACTGGGTGCCCTTTCTAAGGGTTGAAGGGGGTCTCAAAGTCTGTCCAGGCATCTCCGCATGAAATAGAGGCTGGGTCGCTATTTCAAGTGCAGGCCGACCAGTGACTTCAGACAACTGGCCTGCCTTTCTCAGTGCTTAATTTGTAAAATATCAAGTGCAGGGGCTCTGACCAGGAGGCCACTGCAGCTTGCACCACCCATCGCCCTTGTCATCGCTGCCAAAACAACTACTAACCATCTCTCTCACATGTGAATACGACTGTTCAGGTTATTCCAGGTCCCCAAAAGCTATATGAATGGCTGGGGAGGCAGGTAGTAGCACTATAATGTATAATGTATTCCTAAACAACCGTGGTTCTGCTCATCTCTAAATTAGAACAGCAGTACCACCATGTGGTAGACTGTCATCACCATAGTTAGAACAGTTAGGTGCGGGTGTCGAGCACCAGAAACAAATTAAGTGCCGGTGCTGAGCACCAGAAAGCACTGGCTCAAATTAAGCACTGCTTCACTAGTGCAGATGTGGGTTGCACCTTAACTGGAAACGGCGTGTTTGCTGTGATATGACGCACTGCCCCGGTTTGAGTATGCTTTACCTGTAATGCGAACAGAGAACCATGGTGGCAGTGGTATGAAGATGTTCTGCACACCCAAAGACACTGGGTATGTAAACGGCATACAGATTAATGTGTGCTCTATGAGCCGGAAACCCTAGAACTCCAAGCTAGTGTAAAACATACATGAAAATATGTTTTTACTCTCTTTGTTATACATGATTGGCTTCCCATCTCCGTTTCCTGTCGCGTAGTCCTGCGCGGTAAAGACTTTAGTCCAGCACGCAGGGATATCTTTATTATTATTAACTCATTCGATATCAGGTGTGTAACTTTTAGTAAACTTATGGTGGGTTTAAATCCGAACCATACAGTGCTTAATTTGAGCCAGCGGTTTCTGGTGCTGACACCAACACTTAATTGTCAACACCAGCTGTTGTGACAGCCTGCCATAAGGTGGCATTGTCTGACTAATTTTGAGATGGCCACAACAACAGTTAATTGTTCATTCAATATACATTAAAAATGACTATAATCTGCTGTCCAAGCCTATTTTATAGCTTTGGGGGTCTAAAATAGTCAGAACTCTCACACTTGTAGGGATGTGATGGTTAGTAGGTGTGTTGCTAGTATGATTGGCAGCATGGCAGAGGCAAGTGTGGTACAAGCTGCAGTGGCCTCATGACGAGAACCCTAGCACTTTTTATTTATGTTTTTTTACAAATTAAGCACTAGAACCATGGCAACATCAGTCACTGCTCTACGTTTTTTCTGGGGTTCAAATCAACCCCTTAGATCCTCGTGGTTTAGCTGTACCTTTCTAGATAGCTACAATAATCAGGTATTTTTATAATACCAGTCAGTCCTGCTCTAGATAGACATAGACTGGGAGACGTACTTCCTTGGGAGATGTAACATGAGTGGTGATTTGACAGATTTTGACTTGCAGTATAGACACCATGATGCTTTCCTTTTTCCTTTCTATTCTATTCTTTCGGCTTTTCCTATTATTAACTCACTACTAGCCCATCATGACTGTCTTATTCTAAAAGATTCGTCTGTCTTCATGCACAATGTTTGGGGGATTATTGCCCCTATGTTGGACCTTGCTATGATCTGTCCATGTTTAGGTGGATTATTGAACCCATGTTGGACCTTGCTATGATTTGTCCATGCTTGGGGGGATTATTGCACCTATTTTGGACCTGGCTATGGTCTGTCCATGTTTGGGGGAATATTGCACCTATGTTGGACCTTGCTATGATCTGTCCATGTTTAGGTGGATTATTGAACCTATGTTGGACCTTGCTATGATTTGTCCATTGCAGCTTTGATCTTTTCTTGGTAATATTGATCTGGTTAAGTGACGTAGTATAACTTTCACAGCATGGGGCTGGCAATATGTTAATCTTTTTATAGAAAAATAACATATTTATGTATGTAGTTAATGAACTTAAAGCCTTGAAAAAGTAGTCTAAGGCGAAACTCGTGTCGGCTGTCTAATTATGGACAATCAATACAACCACTGCTGGATTTTTGAATTCTTCAGCAACAAAATTGGACCTGTTTCAACAGCAGACCAACAAACGACTTTTGTAGTGCTCTGGGTTTATTAATGTATTTACCTGCAATGTGGCTCCTGAAATAGGCAATTCATGTGTCGGGGATATGCCTGTGACACAATTAAGAAGACACACAACAAATATGAACGATGTGCAAATATTTATTGTATGACACTGATGGGCGGGGGCGAAAACCAGAGATATAGGGGTATACAATAGCTGGTTTAGTATATGTAAGTGAGCATTACATGTGCTAACACAGATATGGTTGCATACTAGAAATCGACGAGGTGTGTGCTGGATTGGCGTGTGACATAAAGGCGTGTATATATACCTGTCTTGAGCGTTTTCTATGAGATTCAAGTTTTAACTCCTTTGCTGCGGCGGCAATTCTGCCGCAGCGCTAGGGGGGAGGGGGGGCCGAGCGGCGCTCGCATATTCGTGACGGAGCCGCTCCGTCACGAACTGCGGTTGCGCTGTGCTCACGACGGAGCGGTTTCGTCATGGCCCCGCCCGCTCAATGGAACATCCAGCGCAGGCACTAAATTCGCGCCGCGCAGGCGGGCCGAGCGGGTCATGACGGAACCGCTCCGTCATGAGCACAGCTCAACTGAGGCTCATGACGGAGCGGCTCCGTCATGAGCATGGAAGGAGTTAAACCTCAAACTACAAAAATATAATGATCAGACTATCGTCTACAAAAATGTGCAGTTAAGTATATATAGGTAAGTATGGATTTAATAGATATTATTCTCAACACCACACGTGTACCTTGATATATGTAATATCAAGGTACCTAGATGTGTGGGACAGTAAATCTGTATTAACCAATATTTTCGTGGCCGATATTTTTGTACTAAGTATTCTGACATACACACTGGTATGGGCTGGTATACTTTTAACCCGTTTTCAATCATGCATTTATTGCAAAGGTGTTATAATATCTCATAAGAGGAAACCGCGTGCTCGTCCACAGAGTTAATGACAAACACAAAGGCTAATTAATCAGAATAGGGGCTAACAGCCAGATTCATCATTGTAAAATCGGCTCGCAAAGGGACAGATTCTGAGAATCCGTCCCTTTGCGAGCGCTATTTTTGCATTTGGGATTCATCATCCCAAATGCAAAAATCGCTATTACAGAAAGCGCAAAATTGCGAAGAATCGCATTTAAGGAATCTCAATTAGAGATTCCTTAAATGCTATTCATGAACCTTTTAAAAATTGCGAATTCGCAATATGGGGCCGCTATTTACCGCGAAGTGTAACTTCGTGGTAAATAGCGAAAACTTAGAAAAATGCACTTTAGTGCATTTTTCTAAGTTGTATGTTACACACACATGTCCTTTTGGACATGTGTGTACGCAACATCAGTCTACATTTACATTTCAGGGGTGCTACAGGGTGTCCTTTGGACACCCCTGGCACCCTTGAAATTGCATCCTTATTTGCGATTAGCAAATTGCTATTCGCAAATAAGGAATGACTCCCCATTCATTCCTATGGGCCTTTAGGCCCAGATTAGCAATTTGCTAATCGCAAATAAGGAAGCTGTAGAAATCGCAAATAATATTGCGATTTCTACATGAATGCCGTTTTGTGAGTCTTTAATAGCGATAATCGCTATTAAGCACTCGCAAAACATTGCAATGATGAATCTGGGGGTAAGTGGTTAAAAGGCAGTGTGACACATTCATTTAAACATTTGCTAAGCATTTCCGGGATACTCGTAAAAATGAAAAAAAAAAAAATTCTCAAAATGACATGGGGGAGAGGGGGGGGGGCGATGAGGCAAATAAAACAACAGAATGACAGGAAGCTCCAGTTATACACGATATACCAGTGCAATCAAGTGGGAGTGCAATAAAGGTTGTGTGAAAGAACTCAGCAAACAGGATTTCACAACCAGTTATCCCAGATCCTTAACTGCTGATAATAAACGATCATTGGTAAAGCCAATAGGTTTGGCTTGGATTTTGTGTTCTCACTAAAAATATGAAAAGCCTGCTGCTGTGGGAAAAATGCTTTCTTGTGCAATGCTTCTCTGAGAATAATAACGTAATATGTGATGATTCATTGTACTTTGGGGTTGTAAAATAGTCCCTCATTCATTTGTAATGGTGGTGCTCATTGCAAGGTGGAATGATACGCCAAACTGCTAATTGCATGAGATGGGTGAGACCTACACTTCTGGCCTGAGCCAAAGGCCACTTTGTGGGCCTGATCCACAAAGGGCCTCCGCACTCGTGGCAGAGGCCCCGCTGCCATGGCGAGAGGCCCCCACTCGCAGTAAGACCTCCGCATTGCAGTTTCCATTGCAGAGGTCCCGTCCTGAGTGCAAGCCCCCCGCCACGACTGCGGGGCCTCCGCCATGAGTGCTGAGGCCCTGTTTTGAATAGGGCCCTTTATATTTCTTCGAATTGGTAACAATTGGTCTTGCAGACCATCACTCTGTCAAACCAGACCTAAAAATGCAGACTGGACTCTCCACTATGGAAGAGGCATGTGAATCAGACAGGTGTACATGGATCAAAAGAGGTTGTGGGTGAAAAGTGGGTCACGGTGATGATCATATATAGAGTTGCCATCTTTACTTGACTACATGCCAGCCCGGTAATTTTTAGGATGCTATTTTGTTTTTAGCTTTCTGGCAGTGCATTTGGGCCATGCAGCTCTAATATTGTTTGTATCTGATTCCTTACCTTGGAATATTCCCAGGCGTCATACTGCATCCCTAAATATTATGGCAATTCCCTCTTGCGCACTAGTAGGGGGCAACATTCGGCTCTGATTGTTGTTATTGGTGTTGTCCACTCTGGAAGTGACATGCATGGTGCTCATTTAGGTGCCACCCTAGTGCGCTGACCTCTGGTCCTTCTTTTCCATGCCATCAGCGCAGGTCTGGTTCAATCTCACCTCAGTCAATTTTTGACTGACTTTGATCTTTTTGTTGACGACTAATGTGCATTTTAAAATTATTTTCAAGATGTTCCTGGAAAAAAACAGCTGGGTTCAAGCCTTGTGGCACCTGTCATCGACAGAACCTCACTTGGTATGTACTTGGTGCCTTGAGAGGGATCATAACTCGTGTCATGTACAGAATACAAGACAATGAAATTTTAGACCATCCGCAAGTGAGCCATGAAGCTTTTGGCCGCTCGTCACGCAACTCTGCACAGCTACAGGCCTCGTTCGCATGGGAGGTCTCGGGACCATTCCCGGAGTCACTCATGTTGGTCCTTCTATCACTCCAGGACTTCTTCTACTAAGTCCCAGAAGAAGAAGTTGAAGCACTGTTCGACTTCAGTGTGTTGTTGCCATTCTTTGAATGAAGTGGGACAATTATGCCACAAATCCCAACCTCACTCGCAGGTGGTCCCTCTACAGCTGGCATTGGAAATTGGGTCAGCTCTGTGCTTCCCCAAATTTCCTGGAGCTGAAGCGACCCATGCCCAGCTCAGAGAGTTTTATGAGTCCATGGGCCTCGTTTTTGGGTGGCCTAACCTCTCTGGAGCACCTTCGGGTCCAGTTGGCCTGATGTATGATGTCCACAATTCTGTGGGCACCTTGTATCAGTCCAAACAATCCCTTATGGTGATGGTTGTAAGTCAACCTTATAGACAAGCTATCCTAGGGGTAGCATGGACTAAGCAGCCTGAAGGCTTAACTCAAGAGGGCATGTGAAGCCAGCTGTTTCACCATATGCAATCCTGTAATATCAAATGAAAGGACACCACACAAGTTATATATTATAAAAAGTATGTATTTATTCTCAGAATAATCCCCAATACTCTTTATGAGTAAAGAAGCACAAGCGTTTAAACAAAAGCACAATATAACATATGAAAGTTGCACGTTTATGGATGAGGCCTGTGGCCACTCAAACCATATATCAAAAAAGTGGTGTAAGTATCACTAATCGATCAGTGGTAAGGGCTAGGGCCTTGGGAATCGCTCGGATTACACTTGACTAACAGCAGTTTGGACGTTAGTAGCCTGCGGGATTCGGGTGCAGCGCTTATAGCGCACGCATGCACCAATGCAAAGTCAATGGTGCGTAAAAGTTATCGAGTTACAGTTTTAAGAGTCTTCCGACTGGACTAGAAGGACAAAACTTTAGACTTGGACACTAGAGGTGTAAACCACTACAGGAGCACCGGCGTTCAAGAGTTACCTCACCCACAGGAAGCGGGTGCACAGGTGCAAAAGCGTGTCGGGTTTCGTCACGAAGATCTATGGTGCCTGGAGATGAAGATGCTGCAGGCGTCCAGAAGAGAAGTGTCCGGTGCGATCCAAGGGTGGATCGAAGATGTAGAGTACCTGAAAGCAGAGGGGACAGAGTCTGGGTCACTAGCCAGTGACCAGGAAGGAACCAGGAAGGAACCAAGCGATGTCGGCGCAATCAGGTGGTTGTTGTGAAGCTTGTCTCCACTGCCACGTGGACTCTGGGGCACCGAGGATGTCCAGGAGTGGATCACGAGCTGTCCCACAAAGGTTCTCGCTGTCGGCGGTGTTGGCTTCCGGATCGGAGGTAACAAGCCTTGGCAAGTGCAACCCATGCAGGATTCGAAGATCGCTTCTTACTCGGACCAGCAAGGTCTGAGCGGGTGCTCCTTTTCAGGGGAGCGAGGACCAGTCTGGAGCAACCAGACTAGCAGAGCAAATTCAAAGGTTTGTCGGTACTGGGGCCGCTAGCCAACGGGCAAGCGACCAGACCAATGCATCGAGCAGGAAAATGCAAAAGGGCCCCACGCAGCACTCGATGAGTGTGGAGGGGTGAGCTTCCGTGCAAAAGCTGCTCAGGGCTGGAGCTTCTCAAACTCCAATGCACAGCTTCGAGGGAGCCTCGGGAGCTGCACGGTCAGCGCTTCGTAGTTTTTCCAAGATGGCCGGCCCCACGCTTCAGGTCGCCTCCACGGGTCTCAGCTTTGCATAGACTGTGGATCGGGTTGTTGGAAGGCAGGAAAGCTGGGTCTTGTTGATCTCTGTCACTCGAGTTCCGGCGGGAACTGCAAAAAAGCAAACAGTGAGGTGCTGGATGGTACCTGTTTGCACAGGGTGGTCACTCCTTGACCACAAGGGAGATTCTTCAGTCTTCCACGTCGAGTGGGATGTCAAAGGGTCCAGAGTTTTGTTTCATAAGTTTCAGTCAGGATAATCCGATGTGCATCTGCACAGCTCCTACCTTTATTCCAAATCAAGGGGCGGATTACCTGCTAGGTCCCTCCTATGGGTGGGACCCAGGAAGGGGGTGGTTACACCCCTTTCCCTTTGTCCAGTTTCGTGCCAGGACTGGGGCTGGAGTGCCCCAGAACCGGTTTGACTGGATTTTGCCTGGGACACCTTGTGCGCCCCAGGCAGTGTCTAGTTTCTTTCAACCCTCCCTGCTCCAATCCACTATCTCCTGTCTGGGGTGGTGTAACACCTCCCTGTGACAGGAAACCCTTTGTCCAGGCCTCCCCTGCCAAGTTTCGGTCAGCAGCAGGAGGTCAGACTTGTGTCGGGTCAGCAGCATCCATTTTGTGATGCTGAGGCTCTGGTTAGGATGACCCGCGTTTTAAGTAAAGTAACATGTCTTCTCCCTCTAGAAGGGTGGAATGCTACCCCGGTCACCAGGACTGGCGAGGGGGTAGTATTCCAAAGTGTATGACACCAAACACGACATGTTTTGATAAAGCCAAACCAAAGTTAGCAATAACCGCGAGGATTATAATGCACTTAAGAGTATATGGTATGGCAGTATCACTGGAACAGCTATAAGGAAATGGTTCCGAAAGCTGCAGACAGGCTCAGCTCATGCCAGAGCACCATCTCACATAAAACCAAGCACTCTGCCTCCAGGATTGTTAAAGCCTGCCATAGGAGTGACTTATAGGTATATATGTGTCCAGATATAGGTTTAGATATAGGTATACTATATCTAAGCAAGGGGTGATTACACTAGCTTGCCCCAGCTGAGTGATCAACCAGTTGTGTCGATTTAAGTACCAGCCAGGGGTGGCAAAAGATATGCTGCAGCCCCTGGTAGGCCTTGGATGCACCTATGCCCTGGGCACCTATAGTGCACTGTACAGGGGCTGATAAGGTGTCCAGTTCCAAATTGGTGATGTACCTAGGGTACATGGAGTCCATTTAAAGAGAGAGCAGATAGCCTGGGACCCTGATTAGCAGGATCCCAGGCCAACTAAGTCGAAAACCAGCTAAACACTAGGCAAAAAATCTGGGGTAACCATAGTCAGGTATCCACCCTCCTACATGCCACAAATCCCAACCTCACTCGCAGGTGGTCCCTCTACAGCTGGCATTGGAAATTGGGTCAGCTCCGTGCTTCCCCAAATTTCTTGGAGCTGAAGCGACCTATGCCCAGCTCAGAGAGTTTTGAGTCCATGGGCCTCATTTTTGGGTGGCCTAACCTCTCTGGAGCACCTTCGGGTCCCACGGGTTTGGGAGGGTCTGTCGCTGGAGCTCTGTCGGTGGGTTCGCTCCTGTTGACCTCCTAGAATCCATTGGTAGATCCACATCTGGTGAAACATCGCAACCTCCTCTGGCGACTGTTCCAGTGGTGCCATTGCCAGTGCCACTGCAAAGATGTGACCTCAAAACCATTGTGATTCCCAACTCCAATATGGTGCCGTACTGGTGCCGGGCAACATTGGTTCTGATGCCGACCAGCGCCACATGGCCGTAATTGGAGTCAGAACCTTATTTCCCCTCTTGGGCTCATAGAGGAACACGAATGGAGATCTGAGGATCCCTATGCGTACACTGATGCCCTAGCTGAGTCCATGGCCGATGACAACTGATATGAGGACCTGGCATCAACCAGTGGTCTGGATACCTCACCAGACACCGATTTTCTCCTCCCACAGTGGCCACGGAGGAAGAGGCTTTCTTTGTGATGGTGGTCCGTAGGGCGGCTGAGGTCCTGGATCTACAGCTGCCCCATTTTAAGTCAAAACAAATGTTTGACAGGGGTGCTTCAACTGATCAAAGCCCTCACAGTTTTCCTGATTGGGGCCTGGGCCAAGCCCTGCATAGGCACTCCTGTGCAGAGGACTACTGCTCGTCATCATTGCCCACTCCCGGCAATCCAGCCTTCCTCTCCAACCAACCTACCTATGAGAGTCTGGTAGACCAGGCCCCATCTTCAAGAATCAACTGTAGCCCGGTCCCTACCACACCACCAAATAGGGAACCCAGGAGGCTGGATACCTTCGGAAAGAGACATTTTTTTCTTCCACCAGCCTGGCACTGTGATCCGCGAACACCGTGTGCTTATTGGGCTGTTATTCCCCTACCGTGTTGTATAGGATTGCTGATGTGCAAGATGCAGCAAAGTTCACAATTAGATGAGGGTTGGGTATGACCGACTCAGTGGGCAGAGCTACTGCTTCTTCTGTGACGCTTTAAAGTTAGCCCTGGTTAAGGAATACTGGCTATTCAGAAGCTGTCCAAGCTTCACTCATGGACATACCCTTAAGTTAGATGGATCCCATCTCTTTGAAAACAAGGTGAATTCAGCCTTGGAGAGACTCCAGGATAGTGCCACTGCTAGGTCGTTGGGGCTCTCTGCCCCCCCCCCCCCACCCCCCTCAAAAGCTACATTCCACCTTATGTACCTTCTGTTGTTACTGTAGGGCTTTCAGCCTCTCTCCTAGCCTCCATGGCCAGCAGACTTAGTCCTTTGGTGGCCGGTGACGTGGCTCCAATGGCGTGGAAGTAAGGTTGCGGAATACCAGTAGTAGCTGAAGTAGGGGTGCCATTAGGTCAGTGGGGGAGGTCGTCGTTCTTAATATGCTGTAGGAATTGTGTTAATAAGGTCGTCCAGTGTGGAGAAATAGGCTGTTTTTGTAAATGTCACACTTCTTTGTAACAAAGGACATCCAGCTCCACTGTTGCCCATTGACGCACTGTGCCATAACGGGCCTCCAGCCAGTGGCAGGGCTGTTGGAGAGCACCACTGTAAGGTGAGTGCACGTTTATCAAGAAGGAGTGCTAGGGTGGCAGAATGAATGTACTTTAAGTTGCTGACGATGTCTGAGCATGCTTCCTATGTGTGTATATCAGGCAGTTCTGTGACTCTTCGTAGAGAGTCATGGACAGTTTGGCAGTATTGTTGAAGGGCTGGGAAGGATCTCAAAATGCGCATTAGGTCTGCTTCTAGCGCCCGTGAGTGCGGGCACATTGCTTGCACACTGGAGAAATTACAGTATATTTGAGCTGGGGTGTGAAATGCCCCGTAGAGAAGAAGGAATTATATGTTCTTGAAACAGGAGTTCAGAGAAACTTGTCGGGGAATTGTGTCCATTCCTTGTCATGCAGCACTCTCCAATTGTCATGCTTCCATTTCTGCTGAAGCGAATCTAGGGGACCACCGATAAATCCTGAATGGCTTTGTAGAGCCAGGTAATGAGATACTGGCCATTTCCCATTGTAAGGGTGGCCTGCACAACTGGGTGGGTGGTTGGTTCTGTGTCCGCATTGCCCCAAAGGACATGGCAGGTGTGAGCTATCTGTCTGTGAAGAAGGTATTAGCCAGGGGAGGGTTATAGTCTGACATCAGCTGGTAGAACAAAAGGAAATGTCCGTCTGCAAACAGGTCGCCTTTGGTATAAAGTGACTGAGCTGTCCAAGGTGCTATGTCTTAGTGCATGTAAGTACTGGGGAAGCATGGGAGGCCTATGAGGGAAAATGCTGGGGCGTAAGCCAGAGTGTGGTATTGCCACTTGCAGGGGTTGCACAGGGGGAAACATGGATTTGGGGAGTAAGAAGCAGCAAATTGTGAATGAGTGAAGGACTCCTTCCTCACTGCTAGTCTCTCCAATATATATCGTCCATCGTAATAGCCATTGCAGTTGAGCTGCTAAATAGTACACTTCAAACCAGGGAGCACCCAGACCCCCATGGTCTACCGGTAACTGGAGTTTCCAAAGAGCAACTCAGTGTCTTGAGGTGCCCCAAATAAGGTTGCCTAATAGGGTGTTCAATTCCCTGAAGAAATGACACAGTGGGACAACTGGCAGATAGAAAAATAATAAACTAGCTAAGGTAAAAATACCATTTTAGGGAGGGCTATTCTGCCAATAGGACCTAAAGGGAGGGACTGCCAGAAATTAATTTGTGCCCTGATACCAGGCAAGGCAGCTCCAAGGCTGCTCTTGTACAATTTATCAGGGTATTGTATAGCCATATCCCCAGGTAATGGATTGCCGCTCCCTTCCAACTGAGGGGTGCCCACAGATGCTACCTGTGGTTCACAGTGTGCTAGAAGCATTGTCGGTTCACAGTGCTCCCTTTTGGCCGTACCAGTGCCCCTTGGGTGTTCATCAAGATCATGGCGGTGGCTGCAGCACATCTGCGGAGGTCAGGGGTTCCAGTCTTCCCCTACCTCAACGATCAACTGTTGAAGGCGGAGTTCGCCCCAGGCAGTCGGCTCCCATCTCCTGCACTGGCTGAGGTTCTCTATCAACATGCTGAAGTCATCACACCTGACTTCCTCTCAGACCCTGCTTTTAATTGGAGCTGTCCTGAAATTTTTTTTTAAAAACATATTTTATTGATTTCCTTAGTATCGCAACTTCTTCTGACAATTGTATACATTATTTAAATTGCCATTAATATGCCATGCATTACATCTCGAAGTAAAATAAACAGAGGTGCTATTTTCAATGAATTACCAGTAATACTATTGTACAGATTTAACATGTATACCTTTTGGATTGTAATGTCCATTGAGATGTCGTTTCTTCAATACATGTAACACAGTATAGGCGCTGTAACGGATTACACCACTCCTTTCGTCCCTCCCAATTTAACCTAATCTAACTGTTTCCCACCCCCTCCCGCCCCACAGACTCAGTTCTTCATTTATATATTCATGTTGGCAGTCAGCATAGCGATACTTAACAGTTGTAATTCGTGACATAAATCCAGCAATTGGTACCTACTATATATTAAAGCATTGCACGGTCCAAGTCTTCTCCAATGCCTTTTTTTCGTTGACATCCTTAACAATCTAATATTGCCCCTTCTACAGTGACTGTACTTCTGTGGCTATAAATTCCTCCAACATCATATTCCATTCCAATGAGATAGGTTTTTTCCGCAGCCCTCTACGTTCTCCTCTCTGTAACTCTGCACTTTCAGCTTTACCCCATCTGACCACTTCATTGTACCAATCTAGCACCAACGGTGCTTTTGCCTCTTTCCACCTCATGGTTATTGTACGTTTGGCGAGGATCAATGCCAAATTGGGGAATCTATGTGTGGGGCTCCCCTGTTTGGCTCTAGCGGTTATTCCTAATATGTAGTACTCAACCAACTGCCCTCCCCTCCCTGGGGCAACCTCATTTAATATTGTGTGTACTGTTCCCCAGTAATGTGTCCGCCGTGGACAAGCCCATAGCATATGTAATAAGTTTGCATTAGAGTCCTGGTATCAGGGGCATACGTCTGTTATGTCTGGAGACATCCTACTTAATCAGTGGGGGGAGTCAAGTAAGGACGATGTACAATCATAAGCTGAATGAATTTAAACTTCGGATTTCGCGATACCTTCCTCGGGTATTCCAGTAAATTTCTCCATTCTTTGTGTGTCAATTCCCGACCTATGTCAGTATTCCATTTATCAGGGAGTGTCTGTAGTGATACTGCACCGAATGTTGAAATCCCGCGATATAACCATTTAGTCAAATGCCTGCCATTACGGGGCGTGGCTTGGACGCCGGAGAAATGGCGGCTTAATCTTGTCCTCCTCCAAGCGGCTGTAAGTAATTACTATACAAGGACTGCGATCCGACTCTGATCCGGACCAAAACGGGTGCCTGGCCGGCGAAACACCAGCACTAACGATGGGAGAAGTTTGAGACTGATCCGACGGGGGAAACGGGGATAAACAGACCGTTTTGCCCTGACCGGAGGAAAGTGCGCTGCATGCCGGAGCCTGCCTCCGGACACATTCACGCGGTCTCCCGGAGCCCCGGTCACATCACAACAAACTGACTGGGAGCGCCTACCCACACCGAATTACAGCTATGGGCCAATAAGCAGCAGCAGCTGAATCGTGAGTAGACGTATCTTGCAGGAATATGCTGTTGACAACGTGCAGTTGGGGAAAAAAGCGGCGCAGAGACTAATTGTTTAAAATGGCGGCTCCCCAGCGCGTCTGATATCGCGCTCGTGTCTCCCCGGGCTCTGATGCCGTGATGCCTCTGTTTGTGTCCACGAGGACCTGAATACATTAGTTACACAGCCCACCATGCGTTTTTTTTTTCAAATATAACGCTGCAATCACTCGAATTTAATGCTGCAATTAATCCTAAGTCTGCCAGCACCCACAACGCCTAGATGGTGTTTGAAGGTCAGAGCTGCATTGAAAGAGCCTAAAGACTCCAGAAAAAAGCGCAAAAACACCGGCAGGCAACAGCGCGACATCTGAAAACGCAAAACGCTCCAACAAAATGGCGGCAGACAAAGTACTACGACTGGTCTTAGTGTTCAGCGACATAGTGTAATGCCCTCATGGTGTCATAGTGTCTACTGGCATAATTAAAAAAAAAACACAGTACACGTGTGCATTTTCTTGACTTTTACACGGTCTCCCCCCACACTAAGGCACATTGACAGACTGTGTGCAAAACGGGGCATAAAATTACAGAATTTCGAACTCTATGAAGGCAGCCTGAGATGATGACATCACAACTAGGTCACCCTGTCGCAAAACGCCTAAAATTCCCACATGCAGGCAGTTGAGTGAAGTGAAGCCAAGTGAAGTGAAGTGAACCCAAGTGCAGCACTGGATAGAGGGCAAGACCATATGACACACTAGAGAGCAAGAGTTTGCAAGAGTTTGCTGTTTCGAATTGCGGACCCCACAGCGAATTAGGTGCATACTGCTTACCTGCTTACCTGCTTGTCTACTGCTGTAATTACCCTCACGAACTGATATTTACAAGGTGTAACTGGGGATATTTACAAGGTGTAACTGTAAAGATCATCTTCAAAAAGGAAAGAAAGGGAGAGGTGTATATTCTGCTGGCCTGCACGGTCCAAATATACACGGCCCAAATACAGATTGGTTTCAACGCTACATGCCTGAAACGCCAAGGCACCTACACAACCCATCGCCTCACGCATCTAAAGTATGGGAGACAAGGAAAATGGTACAGCTTCTAAACGCCTGAAATCTAACCCACCGACACCGATAAAAGGGAACAAAGGGAACAAAAAAATGGAGGAAGCCGTGGAAACAATCTTGAGCAGGCTAGAAGAAGTCAGAGACTTGGCCAAGTCCACCAAGGAGGAGGTTGTTGCTATCCGCCAAGACATTAAAGACATCAACTCGAGGTTAGCGGAAACTGAGACAAGGATAAGCAAATTGGAAGACTTTGAAAATAAGACATGTGGAGCTATCAAGAACCTTTCCTTATGCTCTGACCATCTCGTGAGGAAGGTTGCGGAGTTGGAGGACAGAAACAGAAGAGGGAATCTAAGAATTTTTGGTATGCCGGAGAAATCGGAGGAAAAACATGACTCATGCATACCCTTCCTCGAAGAGTGGTTCACGCAGGCCACAAATCTAACTTTCACTCAGCCACTGGAGTTTGATAGAGCGCATAGGGTGCCAGGACGAATCTCAAAGGACCAAAAGGGACCAAGAGCGATTGTGTGCAAACCATTAAGGTACCAACACACAGAACAGATACTCACCTTCGCTCGCAAACACAACCACGTGCTGTGGAAAGGCCAGAAAATCTTCATCTCACAGGACTTCAGTAAGGAAACAATGGAGACCAGAAAAGCCTTCCTTGCAATGAGACCCCAACTAGAGTCACTTGGTCACCTGTATGGCTTTATTGGTCCAACTAAGTTTAGAGTAACGATACAAGGTGTGTCTCATGTGTTCTCAGACCCGCGAAAACTACGACAACTCCTGTTCGACCGTGGAGATGGCAGTATGGAAGTCTCCCCCCCGGCTCAACAAGGAGCCTCTGCGTCTGGCCTAGGATAAACTCTGGTTTTGAATTTTGTACTACCACTCCCAGACTCCAGGATCCTTAGAGAAGTGCCTATCTGAACTGGATTTGACATGAGGCTCTCTTGGTTGGTGATCACGACTGGTTTTGGACGGTAGTGATACGGTAATGTACTCTGTACCCTTGGGCCCTATATCAGCTAATCATCAGACTCCAGATCTATATTGGAACGATCCCTTGAACGATCTGATGAACCTTTAACTTGAAATATCTATATTAGAACGATCCCTTGAACGATCTGATGAACCTTTAACTTGAAATATGTATCATTAAAGCTGCATCAGTATGGTTCTATCCTTGCTACCACACCCACGATACCATACCTATGCTAACATGATACCACGTTACCATGATATTGCTCATGTCCCTTATGGACCTTAAATAGGCGCTATGCTGTGCTGTACTGTTGATCTGTTGTTGAATGCGCCTACGATAATTCTTTTGCAGGTACTGATATATTCGGTCACGATACTGAACCCAAAGCAGTGACTTTCCTGTGTTTAATGTTCTGACACCAGCGTTGGTTATTGTTTGTTGTTGCCTACACACTTGGGCTATTTCACTCAGAATTAGGGTTGCAGCCCGTAGAATTGCTAGTTAAGAGTAAGTTGCTTGGAGGCGGCCGCATGGTCGTCATTCCAGAGTCGCTATGTTCTGTTGTTTCTACTATTGGGGAGGGAGGGGTGGGAAGTGGGTGAGGGTGGGGGGCGGAGGGAGGTCGATAGGGAGGATGGGGGGGGGTTGTTTTGATATTTTGCATATGGTTTTGTTTAGTTATGTCCATCTTGCTTACTAGCTTGCATCCAATGTACCACATTATGTTCCGAAGCTTTTACTCTGTACTTCTGTTTCCTGCATACTGTGCTAGCCCCACATTATATGTGTTAAAAGGTGCTGCTGACTCTTTCAGGGGTATGAGACTGCTTCCACGACCCAATCCTTATGTATACACATGTGTTATGAGACGATATCACTGGATGCATAATTGATGGCTGCTGTTATAGATACTCCGATAGGGACGACAACCATAACTAACCTTAGAATCCTATCATTGAACGTGAAAGGACTTAACGAGCCAGTTAAACGCCAAAAGACACTTGACTATCTACGAAGGCAACGTGGAGATATAGCCTTATTGAAAGAAACAAAACTAGAAGCAAAGCAATTTTACACACTGCGCAATAAGTATTTTACTGAAGTGATAGGCTCTGAGGCGATCTCAAAGAAGAATGGGGTGGTAATGCTAGTGGCCAAGAATGCAAATGTGGAAATAGTCTCTAGTGCAATAGATACAAAAGGCAGATGGGTCTCAGCGAGACTACTCAAGGATGACACTGAATTCTTTATCACGACTGTCTATGCCCCAAATACATATGATCCGTCCTTTTGGGTAGGCCTAACAAAGCAGATAAACTCCATCCCCGACACAGCAGTCCATATTCTGGCGGGCGACTTCAATCTCCCACACGACCCAATACTAGATAGAGACTCTAAATGCGTCTTTCGCCCGGGGAAGGCCCATAAGGCATTCATGAAACTGTGCAATAGATTTCATTTGGTGGACACGTGGCGTTTGATGCACCCTGATGGCAGAGACTACTCATTCTACTCCCCACCGCATGACTCGTTCTCAAGAATCGACTATATACTCATATCTAATAACGCGGTGGCAAGAGTTGAGGACGCGGACATTGCTCCCAGATTAGTCTCTGATCATTCCTGCGTTTCCCTTACATTATCTAATATTAAACCGACCACCCGACAATCCATGTGGCGATTCAATGACACCATTATCAATGACACAAAACACAAAGAAACCCTTGACACTGCCATTAAAGACTTCTTATTGTTAAACAAGAGGGGGGACACTTCAGACACCACCCGATGGGATGCATTGAAATCCACCATAAGGGGAGTCATTATAAAAATATCGTCTGCAATTAATAAGAACCGCACTGCAGCCTTGCTGAAATTAGAGGAGGACATTTCAAAACTCCAGCACACATACTTGAGGAGTAGAAACCCTGAGGTCCTAACCGAACTGTCCAATCAGAAATACACCTATAACAAACTTATTAGTGAAAAGGCGGGAATTTGGCTAGACAGGAGGAAGCGTTTCAAAATTTGTGACTCGAACAAAGCCGGGAAGGGACTAGCGGCTTATCTTAAATTTAAAATTCAAAAGAATACCATTGCATCCTTACTCGATGACAATGGGACTCCTAACTCTGATCCCACTAAGATTGCGAATATCTTCAAGGACTTTTACGAGAAACTTTATGCTAGAAACATGCATATAGACAGCGAGAAAATGAAGAAATACCTCTCCAATTGCACGCTCCCAACACCCACGGCCGCAGAAAGAGACTCCTTGAATGAACCAATCTCTGAGTCGGAGGTTATTAGCGCGATCAAATCCCTCAAAAAGGGGAAAGCCCCTGGGCCTGACGGCTATACAGCACAATTTTATAAGACCTTTGGCCATATTCTTTCCACCCCTCTCCTAGAGGTCTTCCACGAAATTACCAATACAGGTAAAGTTAAGGGGACTATGGCAGAGGCTGTAATTGCGGTAATACCCAAGGAAGGCAAAGACCACAAACTCCCCAAAAATTACAGGCCTATCTCGCTGATAAATTTAGATTGTAAGCTCCTAGCATCAATTTTTGCGAATCGCATTCAAAAAGTCCTGCCGTCTCTAATACATCCCTCGCAGGCCGGTTTTCTGAAGAACAGGCTCTTGAGCGATAATACGAGAATCCTGGCTCATGTCATTGAAAAAGCGAGACTCTTATCTACACCCACCATTGCCATTACACTAGACGCTGAAAAAGCGTTCGACAAAGTAGATTGGGCTTACTTAAACGCTGTACTACATAAATTCGACCTGGGTCCCATATTCACTAAATTAGTCATGTCCCTCTATGCCTGTCCCTCTGCTAGAGTACGAGCTGGCGGCGCTTTTTCCTCCCCATTTGGTCTAGAACAGGGTACTAGACAGGGATGTCCATTATCCCCGTCCTTATTCCTCCTGGCTATTGAGCCTTTTCTGTACTACATAAGGGAAAACCCTGACATCGCTGGAATCCGGTTCACTGACTGTACAATTAAACTCACGGCTTATGCAGACGACGTGTTGGTCATGAGTGAACAAGCTGATAAGGCTATCCCGGCGCTAATGTCCACAATAGAAGACTTCTCAGCTGTTTCTGGATAGTCCTTGAACAAGGATAAAACTGAGGTGAAGTCATTAAATAACCTATGTGATAAAACCATCCTGGGCGACTCCGGGCTTACCTGGCAGTCGAAGAGTTTTAAATATTTGGGAATGGAATTCGAAAAGGACTTGATATCCACCTTAAAAATTAATGAGGAGATACTCTACAAGAAAACACAAAAGCTGCTGGACGGGTGGTCTCCTAAATTTCTCTCGTGGTGGGGAAGGGCTGAAACACTAAAAATGATGATCAGTCCCTTGGTAAATTATATGTCATGTATGCTCCCCATGACCTTCACGGAGGACTTTCTACATAGAGTTGAGAAACTGATCTCGGATTTCCTGTGGAAAGGGAAGAAACCGAGAATTGCCATGAAAAAATTGCAACTTCCAAAGATTAAAGGGGGATTAGGATTGCCAAATTTCAGAAACTACCAGACCGCCTTTCTCTGTAAGCAGGGAGCCTCCTGGTTTATCGAAGACCTTGTCTACACGCCCTTATGGATCAATATTGAGAAATCCATTATAGGCAAAGCCCCGCTCTCCGCAGTCCTAACAATGGACCTCTCACACCTCACGAACTCTAAATACATCATGCTCAATACCAAGAGAGCACTTCTGCGGTTAGATCGCGTTCATGCCACTGGTCAACGAATCCACAATTCCTCCTCTGCGTCCTTATGGCGTAACCCGTCCATTAAAATTAGCGGATCACCCATCATATGGGACCACTGGTCCGATAAAGGTATTAATGTGGTCTCTGATCTATATGAAAATAATATGCCACTGCCATTCTCGACTCTACAGGCCAGACACTCCCTACTACCGATCGACTTCTATGCCTTCTTAAAGCTAAAATCAGCCTTATCCACTAAAACATTCAAGCTAGTGAAGCCTTGGCTAAAAGCTATGCTACCCCACTTTCAATCCTCTGGACATTTTGTCTCTAAAATATATAAACTACTGGCGCCAACGGCCAACAAGTCGATGAGGCACAATGAGATAAAATGGGAATCAGAAACAAACAACACTGGCATAAGTATAGACTGGGTCAGGATACATGCATCAGCACTCACACACAAGGTATCACCGATACTATCACAGACCAAATATATGATTATTAACAGGGCATTTTGGACCCCACAGAGGCTATTTAAGGTTGGCCTGCGGGATACACCGAACTGCTGGAACTGCTCTGCTGGTATTGGTGACCTTCCGCACATGCTGTTTGATTGCCCCATGCTTCACACCTTCTGGACAAAAATCTTTGACTACATTGGGCACACGCTCCACATACATCCCACGAGGGAATTCATCTACATTCTCCTAGGAGCATTAGATCCAGCACTAAAGGGTGACCATGACCGCCAGCTCCTGGACCTTCTACTAACTCTAGCATGTAAGGTGATCCTGTGCAATTGGAAGTCAACGAGTGAGGTCTCCTTCAATGCATGGAGGGAATGGCTGTCCTGCATCAGGGGCACTGACAACCCCGCGTTACACTCATCACCATGGCAGGTCACCAACAAAAAATTATGGTCTTCATTGGACCGAGCCTCCTTCACCTTTGACCCACCCTGAAGTTCCAAATGATGAGGTCTGTATTCAGTGAATTATGGGTTGCATGCTGTGTGAACTGTAATGGCTATATCTTGTGCTCACGGGCTTGACAATCTTAGAATCATGAAGCAGGAATGATGAAATATAAATGGTACTATATGACTTGTTTTAGACGGAGGGCTCTACGGAACTATATACAAATGTGAGAATGCAAGGTTGGTACTTTATTTTCCTTCACTGTATACGTATTGTTTTGTGTAATAATCCATGTCTGATTGCGGTATTTTTGTAACACAATTGTAATTCTTCTGATGCCTTCTTGCCGCCATCATCTCTGTTATCATTTCTGTTATTGTTTAATAAAATAAAATATGATTTGAACATAAAAATGCCTGCCATTACCCATCAAATATTCCATGTGTACTAATTCATGTGTCGGGGGTTCTGCCCCTCCAGGTGCCCATGTGTTCCGAACATATCTTGTTATATTCGCATGGAGAAGAAATAATGTATTCGGTAGGAGCTGTCCTGAAAACATTGCAGTTTCGGGCTTATCCTCAGGAACAATGAGGCCAGAATATTCGGGCTAGGATTGCAATATTTCAGCCTCTATCCTGGATTTCGGTGAGACTGAGGCTGCTGGGTCTCATCGTCTCCTGGATTTTGTTGGTAAAACATGCCTGTTGGTATATGCAGGCGGCTGGCATCTATGGGCGGGGTGTGCGCATGTAAATAATAATGTTAAAAAAATAAAGCACTTACCAACACTATGTCCACTGCTCTGGACCTCTTCTTTCACCTTTGGAACTGGATGCTGCAACTCCTTTAACCAATCCTGGCACTGCTCACAGCATGAGAGCAGCACCCTGATTGAAGGGAGTGGCCTGTCTTGATGCTACATAGCAAACCGGAGGGCTGCACTTACTCTCAACCCAGCTGTCTTAAGACCGCTGGGTTGAGAGGTTTAAAGTGCGCATGTATGGCTGGCCAAAGGGACATGCGTACTTTAAACAGTGCACAGACAGTCCACCTTTCTCCCTGCTGCTGGTGCCGCTCAGCAGGCCCATCCTGTCCTGATTCTCTGTTCAGGACGGGTGGATGAAAAATAAAATGTTAATAAATTACCATTTAATTTTTCATCTCTAGGGTTTTGGGGGGCATTTAAGTGGGGCGAACCTCCTCCGCTCCAACGGAGGAGCCGCCCCTGGTCGACTCGGCATCAGAGAAATCTCTCTGATCTGGTTCAGATACTGGTGGGGACTGCAAAAGACAAGTAGTGGTGGTTTATGAACCGTGATTCGATCAATTGCAAACCTCTCAGTAAATTAGTCCATCCCATTCATAATGTTCATCATGTGTTCTTTCACAAAGGTAGTATAAAAACAGCCAACACGTTTTGTCCCCTGCCCGTGGACTTCATCATGGCATGATAGTTTGTTGTGCTGACCTGTCTAGTATACCATCAGAGAGCCATCTTAGGTTGCGTAGTTTAACCATTGGTAGTACGTTGCCATGTATGATTGCTGTTAGAATGAATGACAGCCACACGATGAATCAGGAGAGCTGCGTTTATTCACGTCTGGTCTCTCGCACTCCGCTTGCCTCAATCAACGTTCTATGTCAAGCGCCCTACCAACATTCCATGGAACAAACAATGCCAGTAGCGGAGGGAGGGGGGAAAAGTGAACATACCATTTACTATATGTCACCAAGGAAGATAACAACAAAACGTAATACATTGAACTGGAAGAGATTACAACACATCTCCCTTTGTACAGGGACAACTCAAGTTGAAGGTCCTCAGAGAGGAAAAATACAAACGTTTAGGTTGCATAGTCTTTATGCCAACCAGGTGGCTGGCGCACCCTGGTCACTCTTGTTTCCTGCATGTCCAATGAATTTTCCTCTGGGGTTTGCTCACCAACGGCCTTTGGTACGCACACATCTGGGCATGCACTCACATTATCCATACTCCATGTACTTCCATCCTCCAACACCAGCGAGTTATTGTTCACTTTCTGTATCCTTGCAGGTTTTGAGAAGGAGGATACTTTAGCTCGACCCACAGCAGGTCTTTTGACCACCACCCATTGACCCACATAAAACTTCCTGGAGGATGTTCCCCATTTCTGGTCGTACTTGGTTTTATACTCCTTTTGATGTAGCTCCACCTTGTCCTTTACAGACCGTCTGTCCACCCACACAGGACTGCTCCCATTCAACCAATTGGGGTTAAGCTTACACCCAGGGTTTCTCCCTTTGAGGGAAACAAATGGAGACACTCCTGTCACAGCATTGGGGGCAGAATGATAAGACCATAGTGTTTTTCTAACAGCCTCCTCTACCGGTTCGCACATAGTAACAGCCATTTGAATAGAATTTTTCACCATCCTGTTTGCCCTCTCCACCATACCGTTAGCCTTGGGACAGTAAAGGGGTGTACTTATGTGTGAGATGGCTAAATCTGACAAAAACTTTTTCATGACCTCAGACGTAAATTGGACCCCATTGTCTGTCACCAAAGAACTGGGGATACCTTCTGTAGCAAATACTTCCTTCAGGAATTCTATCATATCCTGAGTGGTTATAGAGTGGACAAACTTGGTGCTGATCCAATGTGAATGGTAATCTATCATTACGAACATGAATCTCTGGTTGGCACTAAGGAAATTCATGGGCCCTATTATGTCAATTCCCAACTTGTCCCATGGTTTACTGGGAACATCTATTGGAATGAGAGGGGCTTTGTGTACAACTTTGGATTTGTCACTTCTGCCACATGCTTCACAATCTTTTACCATGCTTTCCACCAACCCATCCATGCCTGGGAACCAATAGTGTTGTCTCACTTTACTCTTTGTTATGCTCCTTCCTGGGTGACCCTCGTGTGCTAGCACAATGATCCTGTTCCTCATGCCAGTCGGGGGAATGACCTTGTTTCCTCTCCAAAGCTGACCATTAATGCTGGAGATTTCGTCCTTCACAGACCAATATGGCATGAGGTTCACAGGTAACTCTCTATTGTGCTCAGGCCACCCTTTCTCAACTAACTTCAACAGTTCCTTTAATTCTGGGTCACCTTGAGAATCATTCTTCCATTCCTCTTCACTTATGGCTGGAAGTTCCACCGCAAGTATAGTTTCATCTGGTGGTTCACTCACACTGTCATCACCTTTTATGGGCAACCTAGACATACAGTCTGCAATGGTATTTTTATCTCCAGCCACATAACACATTGTGAAATTGAACCCTTGCAATGCCAGTACCCATTTGGCAATAAGTGGAGTGGCCCTCTCCAAGTTCTTAGTTGAAAATAGAGGAATCAATGGTTTATGGTCAGACCTTAGGGTGAAAGGGATACCCCACAGGAAGAACTTAAAGTGGATTATAGCCCAATAACACGCTAAGGCTTCCCTTTCAATGGTAGAGTAATTAGATTCAGGGTCCTTCAGTGTCCTGGAAGCGAATGCAATGACCCTCTCGCATCCACCATTGGTCTGGGTGAGGGATGCCCCTAAGCCCTTGCTGCTAGCATCTGTAGTAAGAGTGGTTTTTTCATTTGGATCAAACATCCCCAATGTGGGTGCTCTTGCGATAGCTGACTTGATATACTTGAATTCCTTATCGCACTCCTCACTCCACTTAAAAGTGCTATTTTTTTTCAAAAGTTCCCTCATGTTGCTTGTGTGACTAGAAAAATTCTCCACAAACTTGCTCATGTACTCAACCAATCCCAGGAAGGATCTGACCTCCTCTTTAGTAGACGGAGGGGGAGCAAGGGATACAGCATCCACCAAACTGGTTTTAGGTTTAATCCCTTCGCCTGATATGGTATGCCCAAGGTAGGTCACAGATTTGACTCCTATCTTACATTTGTCCCTTTGTGTAGTAAAACCAGCTTTACTCAATTTACATAAAACAACCCTTAGGATAGAGTTATGCTCGCGCACTGAGTCTCCATAAATCAATATATCGTCCTGGAAGCACAGAACTTTGCTGAGGTCTTCCAGGATGAGTTGCATTATGCGTTGGAAAACCGCGGACGCCAACCCGAAAGGCATACGATTATACTGGTATGCTCCGAATGGCGTAATGAAAGAAGTAAGGTTTTTGGATTCCGGATGAAGGGCAACCTGGTGGTATGCCGCCGAGAGATCCAACACACTGAAAAATTTAGCCCCCTTTATCACACTGAGCATTTCATTAATTCTAGGAAGGGGATGTCTCTCTACCCAAATATTGGCATTAAGATCCCTAAGATCCACACACAAACGAATTCCTTTGCCTCCACCTTTAGAAACTACCACAATGGGGGATAACCATTCTGAACTCTCAATTTTTTCAATCACCCCCATGGACTCCAATTTTTCCAACTCTTTTTTCAGAGAATCTCTCACCACCAATGGGACTGATCTAGCTCGGTGTACTGTGGGCTTGCAATGTTTTTTAAGTTTAATTTTGTGAAGAAAACCCCTTAACAATCCTAACTCACTAGAGAATACATCAGGAAACTCCTCACACACTTCACTACCAATATTGGGTTGATCAATCAAATAAACAGGTTCCAAGGCATTGGGGTCTAATCTTATACCCAAGTCCTTTTGATGCCTCCATCCCAGTAAGCACGATCCTTTCTTAGTTAAATACACTTTACCCACAGTAGTTCTTTCCTTAAATCTGATGTGCATAACAATCATTCCCACAACAGGTATAGTGTCATGGTTGTAACCTCCCGGGTTGATATCAGAAGGCAAAACATCATAAACTTTGTCAACAGACCTGGTTTTAAACGTAGATTCATCTATAAGAGTGTATGGTGAACACGAATCCGCATATACTTTATACGCCACACCATCCAGCATAATTTCACATTCTGGATAGCTACATCCTGTATTTTCAAGCAGCTCATTAACCATAAATACAATGTCCTCCCTTGGCTCTTCATCGTCCCAAATCATATGTGTCATTTCCTTCTTTATATCATGACACACCTTGGTGAAATGCCCCCTCTTGTTGCATTTTCTACACGTGGCACCCCTAGCTGGGCATTTTACACTATTCGCCAGGTGATTAGGATTACCACAACGGAAACATTTCATCTTGTGAGACTCATCCTTTAGGATATTACTACCTTTATGCATAAATTTGCCTTTTTCATACTTATTGGACACTTTCAGGACTTCATCCTCACACACTTGTTTCACCTCAACCGCTTCTTTCATCTCATTCATACAGAATGCTGTGTGTTCAATGCTTTTAGCTATGTCGATAGCTTGCTTCAATTCAGGGGCATCAGCAAGTAATTTTTCTTGTATTTTCCTATCAGAAGTGCACCTGACCAATTGGTCTCTGATAAGCGAATCTGTGAGATTCCCAAAATCACAGGTGGAAGACAATCCTCTAAGGACAGCTATGTAATTCACCACCCTTTCTTGTTTCCCTTGATTCCTTGAAAAAAATTTGTGTCGCTCCAATACCACATTAATTTTTTTTCCAAACTGAACTTCTAATTTTTTCAAGGCAATACGATAAACATCTGGTGGAGCATCCCCTCCTCCTCCTCCACCAATATTTTCCAACTCAACCTCAGGTAAATTGTCGTACATTTCTCTAGCATGCTTACCCAAATTGTGTAATAATATGTGCAATTTCCTTTCTGAAGAAAATCTGTTGCCTCCTATAGCTATCAAATAAGATTCAAATATCTTCTCCCAATTCTTCCATGGAGTAAGAGGTTCTCCATCATCATTGAGAAATGGAGGGGGTTGTGACATTGACATTGCAGTAGCCATAACACAATCTAACGGCTGTAAGAAGGTGAACATTTCAACAATACAGTGCTAACACCTTAATATGAAATGCACTTTCAAGAAATACACTTACAAGATACTCTTGGAATATATGTTAGAACTAGTACTAATAATAACTAAAGACAAAATTACAGTCTCAATAAGCTGTGCCCATCAGCATGACAAGCACCAAAATTAGAAAATTGCTGTGCCTGTCAGCGTAAGTTCACAACAAGCTCCTGAGTACAGTGATGAATAAATGTCCAGGAACGTTGAAAATAATTAGCTGTGCTTATCAGCGAGAAGCGCGACAGTACCCTCTGACAAGCTTTTAGATGAAAAGCTGTGCTTGTCAGCGTGAAAAATAACAACTCTAAATCACATGAATAACTCCTTAACGTGTGCTTCCACAACACGTGATGCTGGGCTGTCGCTCTCCTTTGTTTCCCCACAGGATCTGCCAAAAATAAACACAGGCGCCTTGGTGTACCTCACACACCCAGCTGTGCGCTGGCACCTTCCAGAAGTAAGATTCAAAAGCCCGCAGAAAGGTTTGGCAGCTCAAAATAAAACAACCGTCATGAAGAACAGTTGTAAACTCCGGGTGTCACCAGAGATAGCGCTATGTTAACTTATCTGTCAAGCAGGGAGAGCTACGAGCGGAACAGCTGACTGCAATGAAGCATTTGTGGTGATAGATGACGCGCAATAACTTAAACGGTGCTCCTTAAACGACAGCTCCTTTTAACAGACATAGCGTGGTCAGCCTGAAGAAAAGCGCCGATCTCAATTAATCCTCCGTCACAACGGAATTCCGCTTAGAATTACAGCAGAATTGAACATCCGTCGAGAAGGATTCCGCTTAGAATTGCAGCGGAACACAATGACCCGCAAGTGTCAAAGTCAATTACGCGCAAATGTCAAAAGCGCAACAAAAAGACATTAAACGCCTGTGCTTAGAAAGCGCGTAACCTCTTCAGGAACGAGTAAAGAGCCACGAGGAAAAGAAAGGAACGCTGGCTCAAAAACAACTCGTAAGCAAAGCACAGTTCGCAATTCCTCGGAAGACTCACGGCTACTTGACAGGCGTCGTGGTTCACGGCAGTGCTGAATAAACGGGGGAAGACCAGAACTGCCCCCCGCGCAGCCCCGTCGCCAATTTGTTAGAATGAATGACAGCCACACGATGAATCAGGAGAGCTGCATTTATTCACGTCTGGTCTCTCGCACTCCGCTTGCCTCAATCAACGTTCTATGTCAAGCGCCCTACCAACATTCCATGGAACAAACAATGCCAGTAGCGGAGGGAGGGGGGAAAAGGGAACATACCATTTACTATATGTCACCAAGGAAGATAACAACAAAACGTAATACATTGAACTGGAAGAGATTACAACAATTGCGTCCTCCGATTTGGGGATGCTAGGAGTCCTGGTAAAAGTGTATGGATCAGTCGAAATACACCAGACACCTTGATAAGTATCTGTTGCTGTATGTCGAGTCGGCATCTCGACATACGACAACCGATATTTATTAAGATGTCCGGTGTCTGTTGACTGATCCATACACGTGTACTAGGACTCTCTAGAAGCCCCAAATCAGAGGACGCCATCATACACATGCAGACCACCTCTACCCAATGGTCCAATGTAGCTCCAGACACTGTGGCATTCAAACACTCAAACACTCCTGGCAAACCCCCTACCCCCCCCCCCACCCCACACGCACACACAACTCAGGGAACTGGCACTGAGTGACCTAAAATGATAACGGTATACATGGAAGCAGTCTAAAATGAATTGCCTCATAGCTCAAAGACAGAAAGAACTTGGTATTCCAACTATCTTTCATCTCAGCCCCTCACAGTCAATATTGTGGGATCCCTCAAGGTTCCATTATCACTTGTTTCTTATTCAACATCATCCTAATCCCCTACATAGATAACTACCTAGTTCAGCCTTATGAGTTACAACCTTATAGTTACAACTAGGCAGATCATAGACAAATCATTCTAAAAATAGATGGTTCCAAAGTCCTTTACAAGTCAGAACTTTGCAACTGCCTCCATTCCTTAGATGCACTGATCAGGAGTGCACCCACTAATATATGAAGGTTGTGCTATATAGTGCGGTGCAGGTGCTTTCAGTCTGGTATGGTGAGGTGCCTGTCGGATTTCCCTAGGAATGTTTACATACACAGACTAAAAACGCTCACACATACTTTTCTTCTCTGAAAAGAGAATGAAAGAAATGTTAGTTATTTCACAAAATAAGGTGTGTTCTCAGTTAATACCCCTACCAATCCGCATTAATCTCTCTCTATCCATGGCCCATACAGTCCTTTTGTGTCCCTTGCTTTTCATATGATGCAAAATCTTTTACCCGCAGTTTACTTTTGAGTGCAAAACATATTTTGCTCTCGAAATAAACTTGAAAGTAATGCAAAGCAGTGCATAGAGCTGAGAACGCAAAAGTGAACACACCAAGGAATCAAATGGTTTTCCAGCTGGAATGTACACTAATAAACAGAAAGATGGACAACTACTGTCTCCTAGGATGGCCAACTTCAAGTGTATAAACCATATGATTCCAATTGACTGTATTCTTCAGCAAATAACATAGACATCTATAGGGGATATTACCATCTGGGGACAATATTCGAGGAACTTTGGGGCTCGGTCTCCTTCTCTGGCTTTAAGGACCACGGTCAATTACACTAGAGGTGTCGCGGACAATGTTACAATATATCAGATATGCAACAATACTTCCACCATTCATTCTAGGCTTTTATTGCCCTTTGATGCAAAAGGAGAGAGCAGTTTGTAGACCAGACAAGTACCCAGGTGACGACCCATAGGGCCCCTATAAAAGTGGCCTAACGCAGCTTTTTAAAATTCGTTCACAATTGTATTTACAAAAAAGTCCCAGGCACATTTTGCTTCTCTTTTTCAAATCGCCTTTGGGTGCATCAAAAGCACGTCACAAGGCTGTGTGCCACTCATATTACCCAGGGGCCACAGGCGCCCTGAGCTTGTCTCTTTCACAGAACTTGTCTTCAATATTCTGGAAGAGGGCAGAAAGTCCATAGACTTCGGTGGGGACATTTTCCCCCCACGAATGAAATCTAATTTTGACAAAAAAGTAGGTGAAACCAAGTTAAAACAAACCGTGGCAAAGCCACTAGGTCTCAGTTATGCAAGAACGACTGCTTTTTAAATGGATTTTTTTATCCATGCAGCATGCTGAAAGTAAAAAATCAAAGCGGTATGGTGCGGACAACGCTGGCGTATAGAGTTAGGCACTTTTTAGGTCTGGTGGAGCTGCACAACTGTTGCTTGACCTTATGTGAGCAACAAAAACAAGCGTTCGAAATGCAATAGGTCTCTTGTTTGAGTTGAGCTATTGGCATTGTAAATGGCAATTTATTTTAGCTATCTGTTATGGAGTGTATGTATGTGGTCTGTAGTGGAATTATGGGGGTTGGATTAGAATTTTTTGTTGTGGAATTGTGTGGCGTGTAGTGGATTTGTGCAGTGGAATTATGTGGATAGTAACTATGTGGTAGTGAGTGTACTGGAATTAGGTGGGATGGGAGAGTAATTATGTGAAATAATATTTTGTGTTGTAAATTATGATGTGGTAATTACTTTTATATACCCCCCCCCCACCCCGGTGATTAGTGCACTATAAAAATGCTGATTGATTTTAATATGTTTTCCTCCAAACTCAAATCCACTGGTGAACAGTAAAATCTGGACCTTGACAGAAAATCTGCCCCTCAGTGTTATTACACATGGTGCACTAGTGTAAAAAGGTGATAGGTAGCAAGTCTCAGGCTGACATGAAATGCACAGTTTAATCCCTTATTCAAGATCAGTGTTTAAGGCTGCATGGGAAGCAAGCAAAACAAGGTATTGCTGTAGTTACCCCCTGTTCTGCACTCGTCAATAAAGGTTACTCATAACCAAAGTTTTTACCAATGTCTTGACTGATTAAAGACAATGAACAACCATTGAATAGCAACATACATATCCGACACATGATAATGTTCCCCATCATAAAGCTAGCTGTGTGTCTAGCGAAGCCTGTGGGTTATGCATGGCAGTAAAAAACACAAACAAAATTAGTCAACTTTCAACTTCTTCCTTGTTGGTCTCCAGGCGTTGGAAACATTAACTACTAAAAGATAATTTTTAAAATTACCTTTAATTGCTCATTGCGTGTTTCCAGCTTTTGCCAAGATTCCAGAGCAGAAGAAATTCTGTACTAGTCGCTGGGCACAGGGCAAGCAGGAGGGAGTGGCAGGCACCAAGGACTAAAGTCGGGGGGGGGGGGGGGGTAGGGATGTTGAGAACCAAATGGGAGAAAATGAAGAAAGACAACAACAAAACAAGCACGTCTCCATTTTCAGCCGAGTTGTGATGATATGAGTAAACTGTATTTGTGAACCAGTTTCTGTAGTGACGGTCTAGTCTACGCGCGTCACGTCGCTCATGTGACGCACCGGCGGCCATCACTGGCTGCGCGCGCAGACCAGCGCGAGTGGCGCCAAATTGCGAGAGCAGAGCCGGCAGTCAGCCGCGGCTCGGTGCTCTTTAGGTGTATTATAGAAATAAACGTGGTTGCAGAAAACTGGCTCCAGAGTCATGATTGGTGGCGATTATTAACACTACAATGGCGACGAGGGTGGGATGAAGACCCCCCAGCAAGACAGAACCACCAAAACGACCACAAGACAACAAGGAGAGCACCAGTGGCACCAGAACCACCAAACGAAGAACACAAGGAACAGAAGGTCAAGAACACCTTCAAGCACAACAACAGATACCCTAAAGAGCGCGGCAGAGCCCAGGAACACCCGAGGGAGCAGCACAGAGAAGCGAAAATAGAGGGGACAGACCCCAGGGACAAGCAGGGAGTGCGCCAATCCATACCGCGGCCCGCAAGACAGGGAAGACCGCGCTGGATAACTCACTGGAGACCGGGGGGGCTGACGCAGGTAGTCCCCACGCCCAAGCAAGCGAGGAAGAGCAGGACGACGCACCAGGAAGTCCCAGAAGCCAGGGGAGTGTGCCACCCAAGGTCAAGAGTGAGAAAATGAGTACGCAAACAGGATATGCGACGGCGCCGGTACAGTTTTTGCCTCGCCCCGGAGAACCCCTCATGAAGTGGGAGGATCGGAGAGAATATATAGACAATTTCATAGGAGTTCTGGAAGATGAGAACGAGGAAGTGTTCAAACCCCAGAGAAAGAAACGCATCCTACTGCTGAACCTTGGCCCGGAAGGTCTCAGAATTTACAAGAGCCTAGTCCCGAAACAGAGAACATCCACGGACGATGATGTATATGCGCACGCACTCGACGACCTAAACGAACATTTCAGACCAGCCGTGTGTGTGTCGGTGGACATGTTCAATTTCCAACAGAGGAAGCAGCGCCAAGGAGAAACGGTGGAGGAATACGTGGCAGCACTGAAGCGGTTGGCGTCCACGTGTAAGTACGACAACTGGGAAGAGGAGTTCATCAAAGACCAGGTGGTAATGCACACCGCATGCACGACTGTGCAGGACAAACTATGGGCCAGCGGAGACACCACACTGAAAGAGGTGATGGTCATCGTCAAAAGGGCCGAATTAGCACGACGATGTGCTGACGTGACGAGGAAGGAAACAGCGTCCAACGCTATGGTGAACAAGGTAGACGACGAAGGACCTCGCAGAGAGTATCAGAACAAGGGACCAATGGAGAGGGGACCCAACAAGTGGCAAAACAACGCAAGTGCATCAGGAAAACAAGCAGGGAGCAACAAGAAACCATGCTACAGGTGCGGGAGCTGGTCGCATGAAGCGCATGACAGGAAATGCCCCGCATTTCGCGCCAAGTGCATGTACTGCGGAATAATTGGCCACTACGAGAAGGTCTGTTGGAAGAAGGCCTCCAAAGGCACAGTGAAATACGTGGGTCAAGCCAACGAAGACCAAGACAGCGACACGGAGGAGGAGGTCGTCACGGTGATCTACATCGAAGACCAGGTGCTAAGCACGGACGGCCAAGTCCGGGGCAGAGACGGAAGAAGGACAATGAAACCGGTCCTAGAAATGACAATAGGAGGAGTAGTGATCAACGTGGTGGCAGACACAGGATCGCCCTTCACAATCATCCAGAGAGCGGTATGGGAGGAGAAATTCGCACCCCGATTAGGCCCAGAGCTAGAAAAACTAGACATCCGCCCCGTCACGTACAACGGAGACCGCATACCAATGGCGGGATTCAGACCGTTGAACTTTGAATTTCGAGGCCGATCAGCGTACTGCAAGCTCTACGTATCGGAGAGAGGCCCGTCGGTCTTGGGATGGCTAGATCAAGGCGACCTGGGCATCAAGCTAGATCCGGGAGGCAAGGAACAGATACTACTGACAGACCAGGAGGCATCACCCGAGCTTGACAAATGGAGTAGTGAATACCCCAAGGTGTTCGGGGGCACAGTAGGAAGACTGGAAAAGTTCGCCCACAAAATCATCCTAAAGGAAGACGCCGTACCAGTGGCCCACAAAGCAAGAAATGTCCCGCTAGCAGTGAAGGAAGCAGTGCGGGAGGAACTCCAAGACTTGGAAAGAAAGGGGATCATCGAACCCATCACATGTGTCGAGTGGCTGGCGCCCTTGGTGGTAGTTAAGAAACCTAGTGGTAAGGTCCGGCTGTGCGTCGATCTGCGGGAACTAAATAAGAACATTGTGGTGGAAAGGTTCCCCTTACCCAGAATAGAGGAGATGCTGGCTAGCACCAGGGGAATTAAGTGGTACTCCACTATAGACTTGACATCCGCTTACCATCAGATAGCTCTGCACCCGGAGAGCAGGAAACTAACATCGTTCATCACCCCGTTTGGGTGCTATCAGTGGGTGCTATCAGTTCCGCCGGATGCCATTTGGACTGGCCTCGGCAGCGGCGGTGTTTCAGAAACTGATGCACCAATTGTTCAAGGACATCACCGACGTTCAGTACTTCCAGGACGACATCCTGGTGATGGGGAGAGACAGACCAGACCACGACGCAAAGCTTGGGAAAGTGTTGAAGATCTTGGAAGGGAAAGGACTCACGGCAGAATGGTCCAAGTGCCGGATAGGGATGAACTCGGTAACCTACCTTTGACATGAGATAGGAGTGCAAGGCGTGACTCCAAAAGCAGAAAACGTAAGGGCGATCTGTGAAGCACCGCCCCCCACCAACAAGGAAGAGGTCAGATCATTCCTGGGAATGGCAGAGTACTACGGAAAGTTTGTGCAGCACTTTGCCTCCAAGACTCATCACATGAGACAGCTGACAAAAGAGAACACGGAATTCCGCTGGTCAGAGGACACAGGACACACAGAGGGAATTTGAAGTCATCAAAAAGGAAGTGGCTGGAGCAATACCGCTCCAAGGGTACGACCCTCAAGGAAAGACAGTACTAACCACTGACGCCAGCGATAAAGGATTGGGTGCCGTCCTCATGCAAGACCGAGGACAGGGAAGACTGGAAACATTAAGTTTCGCTTCACGCACACTGAGTGAAACTGAAAAAAAGTACAGTGTGATAGAGAAAGAAATGCTGGCAGTGGTGTGGGCCACCACGAGATTCAGACAATTCCTGTGGGGCACACGGTTCCAATTGCGGACGGATCACAAACCGCTACTGAAGGTGCTCACATCGAGCGGGCACGAGGATGCCACGCCCCGAATATCCAAAATGTCACTGAAACTACTGGAATTCAGGTATGACGTGGAACATATATCAGGCAGCAAGAACAAAGTTGCAGACTACTTGAGCAGAGCGGCGGCTATGGAACCCAGTGAGGAAGACAAAGCGGGGACAGAAGAGTGGGTAGCACTCATGGAGGATCACGAAAAGGTCATCAGCCTTCAAGAGTGGGAACAGGCGTATGCGGAAGACAAGACCTTAGAAGATGTGAAGGTATACATCACCCAAAGTTGGCCTGATAAGAGACACACCCGTGGGGAACTCAACCCCTACTTCGAAGTCAGGGAAGAACTGTCCATGGATGGCCAAGGGATATTCATGTATAGAGGTGAGAAGGTCGTCCCCCCAACAAGCATCATCCCCAGACTGCTGGACATGCTACACGAAGGACACCTGGGCATTGGTAAACTCAAGCTGAGGTCCAAACAAGACTATTGGTGGCCGGGAATGGATATAAGAGCAGAACGGCATGTAAGAGATTGTGCAAGGTGCCAGGGTGCAGACAAGACACTCAAACCACTACGCCCGACGCTGGGTATGTTCGAACCTCCGAAAAATCCATGGGAGGAGCTGTCGGTAGACATCCTAGGCCCGATCCTAGACACACAAGGAATTCAAAAGTATGTGTGTGTCCTAGTAGACAAATATTCGAAGTGGCCAGAAGTGAAGATAGAGGAAACAATGGACACAGAAACCATCGTAAAATTTCTGGCTGACACCTTTGTGAGGGAAGGCATCCCAAAGTCCATCCTCAGCGATAATGGGCCCCAGTTCAGATCGGATAAATGGAACAACTTCATGCAAAGAAATGGCATCCTAGCGAAGCACACGTCCATATACCACCCAGCGGGGAAAGGCCAAGTAGAACGCTTCAACAGAGTGGTGATGGGGTCGATACAAGCAGCCATCGCGGACAACAAAGATTGGGAGAAGGACATATGGCATATGTTGTGGGCATACAGGATCACTCCCACAGGCACTGGCTACAGCCCCTTCCAAGTATTGCGCGGCCGGGATCCGTTCACCCAAGACAATCGGGTGTGGAAAGAGAAGACAATTGTAAGCGAATGGTCCCCGCAGTGGTACATGCCAACATAGAGAAAGCACAAGCGATCTACACGAAACATTACAATGAGCGGAAGAATGTGAAAGACACTGAACTGAAAGAAGGGGAATGGGTGAGAGTAAAGTTACCCATACTACAAAGGAAGGGAGAGAGCAAATATAGCAAGCCCATGCAGGTGAAGGAAATAATGGGTAGAGCGGCCAGATTGAATGACGGAAATGTATGGTCACAGAACCGCATGGCAAAATCCTAACATGGGACTATGGAGGAGCAGATGGAGAGAATGGAGAGCACGAACTCGGACAGCAAGAACATCAGGAGGCGGAACCCGAAACGAAAGGAGAAGAACAGCGACAGGCGAAGGCGGGAAGCACCAAGCAAGAGCAGAGGTTCGGAGATAACCGGAGTGAGGTGAATGGACAAGTAGAGGCACGAGGAAGCAGGAGAAGCGGCGAGGAAGAGAACCACTCCACCCCGGTAAGACTGACCCGGAGCGGCAGGGTGGTGGTCAAGCCCATGAGGTTCAGAGACTATGATTTGAGCGACGGACTGTAAGTTACTAATGTTATGTGTTGGAAAAAGGGGAGATATGTAGTGACGGTCTAGTCTACGCGCGTCACGTCGCTCACGTGACGCACCGGCGGCCATCACTGGCTGCGCGCGCAGACCAGCGCGAGTGGCGCCAAATTGCGAGAGCAGAGCCGGCAGTCAGCCGCGGCTCGGCGCTCTTTAGGAGTATTATAGAAATAAACGTGGTTGCAGCAAACTGGCTCCAGAGTCATGATTGGTGGCGATTATTAACACTACAGTTTCTAAAATAATTTTGCGGTACTGTTGCAACCCTAAACTGATAGTATACGAGTACAGCCTGATTGCAATAAATGTATCTGAAAATACCTGCGCTGCTTAAGAATAGTCATGGTTTTAGATGACAGTTGGAACAATTCTGCATGTCTTTTAATGGGATGTGTGAGTGGAGATGCAATATTCACAATATCGAAGCACTGCCACTTTTACAGTTCTCATGTAAAAGAACAGGCAATTCAAGAAAAGGTTGTAAATACCCATATCATACATGCCAACATTTCAGAAGGGCAAATAGGGAGATTTGAAAAAAAAATCGGGAGAATGGGGCCTTGAATCTGGTTACTGTCATGTATGGGCTTTGGAAGTGTGCTGCTGCAGGATTGGACATTTGAAACACAAATGCACGTTTTTTTTTACCTTTCCGTAGCATGCAGCGCAATGGCAGGCAGAGAGAGGGGGATGCAAGTGTTGTGCACTGGCCTGGCAGGTTGCTGGCAGTGCATGCTCCCCTCTCCCCCCCCACCTCCCCCTGTGTGACAGCCCCGGCTGAAACAGCTTTCTGTGTGCACACACACAGCCGTCCTCCCACCCCCCTACTTCACAGGTCTTTAAAAGACCATTCACTTGTTAATGACGCTTTGTTGATTTTTCACCCCTTCTAGAGCCCCTGCGTGGTCACTATGACTATTGCTGTAAGAATTGGCAGTTTACACAATACCAAGCGCTGTCAGCTGAAACTCCGAGGAATCGGGGTTTTACTTGCAGGGATCGGGAGGCGGGAGACTAGCCCTGAAATCGGTAGTCTCACGCCTGAATCGGGAGTGTTGGCATGTCTGCCATATGTCTCTGCCAGGCTACTATACTCATCCAGAGGCGGCTCCTCGAGGGAGTGCCGCGGGGCGGCGGGGCAGGGGAGGGACAGGGTGGGTGGTAGTAAACTCCAGCATACGGCCAAACGGAGATAAGTAAATAAATACAGCGAGCGAAATGTAATTTGTTTTATTTATTTATTTATTTATTTATTTACTTTCCTCTGTTCGGCCGTATGCCGGAGTTTACTACCACCCACCCTGGCCGGCCTGGCCCCGCCCTACCGCCTCGAAGCACTCCCTCGAGGATCCGCCACTGCGAGTCATGACATATTGGTAGCACTATTTCTCATCTGCTCATCTGTTTGACAATACTGATCCTATGCAAGCGCAGGCACGCCTCGCCTGTGTTGTAATAACGCTTTGCTATGTTGCCGAAAACAAGAGAAAAGTTACAAGGAGAGAGAGATTATTACACCATAGGTGAGCAGCCTTGGGGCTGGACTGCCCTCCCGAAGGGAGGGTCATAGAGGCAGGAAGGCTTAATTAACAATTAACCGAGATAAGGAAGGAATTTGAAAAGCTAGAAATGAGATGGAATTCAGTAAATGGCCGCGGGGCTCACACTTACCTGGCCACCTTTTGTATGCTTTAACGGACAGTGCTGTTACAGAGCATGTTTGTAAATGGTCTGTTAAAAACGAAAGATGCACGGAGCAGCAGCGCACCCTAGTGGATCGGAGCACAACAGCTGGTCTTTTCCAGCTAAGGCAGATGAGAAACTTAAAAGGGGCAGAGTGAAAGCCACAACAATGCAAATTGCTCTCCATTCCAAGCAGAGCCTGGCAGCTGCCTACAGTTGTTGCTTTTCCTGCTTAGACAGGGCCGGATTAAGCGCTGGAGGCGCCCAGTGCGACAATAATTTTTGGCACCCCCACACCCCATCACTGCCTCGTCAGATTCTCTCACTACCACCGGGCAAAAGTGCCCCTCCCCTCATCTCTCAAATCATAAGTTATTGCTAAATATAGCACCCCTCCCCCTTAGGTCAGCGCCCCCCTCCACAGTTCAGCACCCAATGCGGCCGCACCAGTCGCACTGCCAGGGCCGGACTGGGAACTAAAACCGGCCCTGACAAAGTGCTCGGCCGGCCCCCCACCCACCCGAAACCGGTTTTCGGCCGATTTTGTTACAGGGCCGAAACGGCCCTGTAACAAAAACCAAAACCGGCCCCCACCCGTGCGGCGCACCGGGGATTGCCCGGTGCCCGCTACGGCCAGTCTGGCCCTGGGCGCTGCCCTAAAGCCAGCCCTGTGCTTAGATTAGTTTCATCAACACTAAACATTTCTGAGCGCTCTGAAATATTAAGGTTTCAAAGTGACAGTCGTCGCTAGTCACAGTGGCAAACCTTGGAACTAAACAAAGTGTGCGTACTAGATAACGAGCAGAGTGTGAAGAAAACCAGTAGTAAAAGGCACTGTTTAACACAAAATAAAGTCTTACAACCGAAGCAGCACCTTGCAGCAACAACAGAGGAAGGAGGGAGTGGGAGGGAAGATGCAATAATAAAACAGCGCCCCAGCTGAGCATGCACCCACAATGTATCACGGGCAGGAAAGAAATAAAAAAAAAAGAATCCCCCAAGAACAGATAAACCAGCAAGGCGTAAACGTACAGTAATTAGCCCCTTCTCTGTGGGAGAAAACAAACCAACAAAAGGAGGGACAAAGAAGAAGGACTGACCCCTAGGAAGCAAGGAATTTTAAACGACTCTGAAGCAAACAAATGAAAAGCAGAGGCGGGCTTTTAAGCCCACAAAGTAAGTATATAAAGTGTATACTAAAGTAAATACAAGAGATCTCGAACGCTCGACCTAAAAAGCGTTCAGAGTACTTATGAGAGAGGGTTAGGCTCCAATCACATGCTGCTGCTTATGCGTATAGGATTTGCTTGGGCATACGTTTTGCGCATCCACTGAAAAAAGTGCTTGTATTGCATTTTTTGGCTTGTGGTAAAGTTTATAGTGTATACAGCATACAGAGTTGGTTATGGTGGCAAGGCAAGGATCATGGCTGTAGGTGTGTTTATTTTGAAATGTTATAACAAAGACAGTGGGCCTGGTGTACTTATTGTGAAAAGCATATGTTACCATCAATTCATTTAATGGTGGATTGTTATTACTTTGAATGATAGTCTGCAGAGAAGGGTTTGTTATGTGGAATCTCACACATTATTGTAGTAGTCAAGGGCTTTGGTTAAGCCCCCCCACCCCCGAAAAACTGCGGGTGTAGAATATTTGCACTCTGAGAATCTTTGTTAGGCTATTTTAGAAGAGATAGTTTTTTGCTTTGTCAACTGTAATTTTCTATACATTTTAATGTTATGACTCTGTGCCTGAAGGTAGCCATATGGGAAAGCTTATACAGTAGGACTGGATTGGTTGTGGTGGCAAAGCACACATAACAGCTCACTGGTGTGCGTAGAAAGGTTACACCAGATGCCATAGGTCTGGTCTGCTTATTATGAAAAGTTATAACAAATTCAGTGAGCCTGGTTTATTTATTGTGAGAAGCATTTGTTAAAGCCGGTCAGTGTCTAATAAGTGAATAGCTTTCGCATTGTGTTACAGACTGTAGACAGACATTTTGTTACACGTGCTCTCACAGTTTACAATTGCAGGCAAGGGTTTTGGTGTTGCTCACTCACTGATGAATCCTAGGGGTAGAATATTTTCTCAGTGGTGATTCTTGTTAGGCCCTATTGAGAGTGCTTGTATATTGCTTTGCTAACTGTAATTTTGTACATATTTGTAATGTTTTCAGTTTATGCATGATTGTTGCCCCGCTCATTGCGAGAATCGGTGATCGTGACCTTTTTAAAGCCACACCGGGACCCTCATCTTATGGGCTCGTATCGCCCCATCACTTTACTGTCTGCAGATTGCAAACTCCTCGGGAAGGTATTGGCAGACAGATATGCCCAGGTCATACGCCCGCTGGTCCACCCAGACCAGTGCGCTTTTGTCCCAGGGAGAAACACCTCACAGAACATCCGCCGCGTCTTCCACGTTCAGGACCAGGTGCAGGACAGATATCCTCGCTCCGCATGCCTCATCCTGGACCTGAAGAAGGCGTTCAACACTCTCCAATGGTCATACCTCTTTTCGGTCCTCCACCGCCTCAATATCGGGCCAATACTTTCGGCATACACGCGACTCCTCTATACCGACCTGTCCACACGGGTCCGGATTGGGAGACACATCTCGGCGGCGATCGAGGTCCGGCGAGGCACGAGGCAGGGATGCCCCCTCTCGCCTCTCCTCTTCGCCCTTGCAGTCGAGCCACTGGAGATTAGATTACGCCAAGATGGTCTGGCCTGGGGCATCCCATTCGCGGACACCACACATAGCGTCTCTATGTACGTAGACAATCTCCTCATCTATGTCCGGGATATTACGGCTGACCTCACCCCCATTTGGATAGCGCTCACCGAATTCGCGGACGCCTCGGGCCTCCATGTAAACTGGGATAAATCCACGGTATATCCCTTTCACCCGGACCTGCCACCACGCGATACCTGGCTGGGAACGCAAAAGATCTCATGGTCCACAGATGCCCCCCGATACCTAGGGGTTCGGCTTTACCATACTCCCGCTGACATCTTCGAGGGCAATCACTGCAGGGCGCTCGCGGGCCTCCGTCCAACAGTTGCCTTCTGGACCAGACTCCCACTGGCCCCGATAGGACGCATTGCCATGGCTAAAATGGTGATGCTCCCCCGGCTCCTTTATCACTTCACCAACTTACCGGTAGTCCCGCCCAGGTCCTTCTTCCAGGACCTCAATTCCCTCTGGGCACCCTAATTTGGGGCTCGGGCCGACACAGGGTAGCCTTGAAAACCCTCCAGCTTCCCACCACCCAGGGGGGCCTCGGAGCCCCATCTTTCGAGTCCTACTTTCTAGCGGCTCAGCTCCAATGGCTGTCGTATTGGACGGCAGACCGGTACACACAAGAGACCACTACCCCAGCGGGTAGGATCAAGTCACCGGAGCTGTCCCGTATACTTCTTCCGGGCACTAAACCGCGGCGCATATATCCTCTACAGGTCTCTGTGGCGCGTCAATGTATGCTCCGGATCCACCGGATATCACCCAGGACAACCCCATACTCCCCATTGCTCCCGTTGATCGGCTGGCCCAGATCGGACTCATACTTCCCAGCCCCCATGCTCGCCGAGTGGACACGGTGCGGCATCACGGATATGGAGTCGCTCTTTGAGGAAGGTCAGCTTAAATCTTTCGATCGACTAGTCACCGAATTCGATCTCCCTACCGGTCAATTCCTTCGATATCGCCAACTCCTCGAATGTTTCCGTCCTTACCACAACCTCCAGACATGCGAACCGGACACGCATCCGGTTATACATGCAATCTTGCACATGGGTACGAGGCGACATCTGGTCACCTGGTTGTATAAAGCGATACGGGAACTCTCTAATGTTCCCCTAGTGTCCTTGCGACCACCTGGGAAGAAGACATCGGGCGCCCGCTACACGACTCGGAATGGACCAAGGCGCTTGAAGCCCCAAAACGTACATCTCGGAACGCCCGCTTCAAGAACATCCAATTTTATATATTACACAGAGCGTACCTGACGCCGGCGCGGCTGCAGAAATTTTACCCCACCACTCACTTCCTCTGCCCCAGATGCCACTCCCCGACTGCAGATTTCCGTCACATGTTCTGGAGCTGCCCAGACCTCCACCCCCTATGGCGAACGGTACACGACACACTGAAAGACCTCACGGGCCTCACAACCCTAGACACCTGGGAATCCAGCGCGTTGGGCATTTTCCACATTCCGAAACAGCTCCCTGCACACAAGCGCTTTGTATCCCTGGCACTACTACTAGCAAAAAGATGTATAGCTATGCACTGGCGATCATCAGAGGGCCCCCCACAACAGCATGGACGGGGGCGGTGTGTAAGTGGGCGGCGGCGGAAGAGGACGCCCTGCGGGAGGAGGAGGCGAAGGGCGCCCGTAAAAAACGCATTTCTATGGAATGGGCCATGCTATTGCATCGTTTCCGACAGCTGATGCGCCCTGATGATCCGAGCACTCCCACCCCCACAACTACATCCACCCCAGCAGACCCCTCCGCCCCCGCGAACCTACAGCCCCTAGACAACGCCTAATGCCGGACGTAGGCGACCCCTCAGTCCCACACATCTACCCTGCTCCCAGAGCGTCTGGCCCTATGCTCAATCTGACATGACACCCCCGCCTTCTGGCAACCCAGCCCACTGTAAGCGCGAACCCCTGACCCCTCGGACGCCCTGCCCCCATATCGTCTCAACATGCCCGTGCAAACGCCCAGATGTCCCTTTCCCGAGTTTTGTCTCCCCAGTTACTTGGCAACACCAAAGTATAGCCTCTGCAGACCCACACCAATGCTCCCCATGATGTTGATTCACATGCTTGTGCCCATTCCCCTCTTTTTGGATTTCTTTTTATCCTGCATTTTCCGGCATTTGTGATTACTTGAATGGTCTGTACTGCTCTAATAACGAAATGCCAATAAAAACAAGTTTAAAAAAAAAAAAAAGATAGCTTTTGATAGAGAAAGTGACCTTTTTGTAAACCAATGTAAATCCATGCAGTAGTTTTCGAAATAGTAAGGTAAAACCAAATTTGTATGTATAGGGACGTGGATCCTCCAAGGATCCCACAGTCCCTGTGCTCAAGTCTTTTTGGCTGCCAACACTTCAAACCAGTAAGTGTTGGCACCCCAAAAAAAGTTAAAAAAAGAGAAGGGTCCAGGGTAGGAATACCCTACCCCCATAGGCCTCTGGGTGGGGGGTATCCAGCAGGGACCCCGCCTGGGGCACAAAGTAAAAAAAAAAAAAAACTTTTAGCAAAAGTCTCGCTGGATCCGCAGCTCCTGCTGGGATAAAAAAGCACAGGCTCCCGCGCTCCTGTAATGTTGGACCCCCAAGTGGGCCAGGTCCTGAGGCCTTGTGCGAATACATAAAGGAAGTGCTATGGCCTATGAAAGCCCCAGCGATTTCCACCTCCCAGGACAAATGTAGTTAAATGAATGTGGGGGCTCTCGTGCCCCCCCTGCAAAACATAAAATCAATGCAGGGAGTCCACATGGATCCCCCGCAGCCCCAGAGACTGCCACCTCCCCGGGTCAGTCTCTGGGGGTCTGCTGCGGACCCTGGGAACAGCCACCTTCCTGGGCAAAGTTTTACGACGGAAGGGGTCACGCGACCCTCCTCATGGAGCCATTTATGGCCCTGAGGACCACTACTCCCCAGGGCCAGCTCTTGCTACCTTCCGAGGTGACCACCTTCGGGAGGTAGCTGTTTGCTTTTAATTGGTGTGAGCTGACAGCTCTCACCAAGCAAAAGCAAACATAACTCTGCTTTTTGCAAGCCAGAGCTGTCAAACTGCTCCGGCTTGCAGAAAGCGGAATTCTCATCTGTTTCCCTGCACGCAAATATGCGTGCAGGGAAAAAGATGGAAAATTGCTGTGACAGATAAGGACTTGCTTTTCAGCAGCCCCCTGTCTGGCAGAGCAGTGCCAGCTCCTGCAGTAGGCGACGACCCAGCTGGGACCCCCCACCACGGTCCCATTGTACACTTGGTGCCCTAGGTGACATGGCCAGACCCTGGGGGATGAGGTCCCAGGGCCAAATTTGGCCCGGAGAGGGGGGCGCATGGCCACCCACCCCATATAAAATATTAAAAAATAAAGATCAGAAGAGAGCACAAAGAGGCACAATAAAGGCCAGGAAGAGGCAGAATAAAATTCAGCAATGAGAAGAAAGAGTCAAGATAAAGGTGAGAAACAAGCAGAAAGAGGCAAAATAAAGGTGAGAAATCAGAAGAAAGAGGCAAAATAGAGGTCAGAAGAAATCGGCAAAATAAAGGTGAGCAACAAGATAAAATCAAAATGGAGGTCAGAGGAGAGCCGAAAGAAGCAAAATAAAAGCCAGCAACGAGCAGAAAAGGGTAAAATAGAGATTAGAACGAGACAAAATAATGGTTGGAAGTGAGCAGAAAGAGACAAAATAAAGGTCAGAAACAAACAGAGGGAAAATAAAGGTCTGAAACAAGCAGAACCCACCCAGGTACTCATGCACCCACTCACAGAACCTACCCAGGTACTCATGCACCCACTCAGAACAACTAAGACACTCTCACAGCCACTCACTGACCTATTCAGATACTCGTGCACCTACTCACAGACCAACTGAGACATGTACACCTGCTCCCAGACCCAATCAGACACTCAAGCGCCCACTTACTCATACTCTCTCTCTCGCCCACTCACAGACCTACTCAGAGACTTGTGCACTGACTCACAGACCCACTCAGACTCATAAGCCCACTCATGCACCTACTCAGACACGCACTCACACACGCAGCCAGACACTCATGCACCCACTCACACACCCAGTCTGACACTTATGCACTCTGTCACACATCCACTAAGACGCTGTTGCACTCACACACTGATTTGCATAGGATACAGGTTACAGTTAGAAAATAGAATTTAAAAAACCTTAGAAATTCACTGAAAAAACCAAAGGTTACAGGGACATTATAGTTAGGCTCACATTTCACTCGTACGAAACCAGTGAACTTCAGCAGTTATAGTCACCTGAGCTAACTATAATGTGTGGCCTGGCAATGCACCCCTTATGACCTCACCTATTACATCATTCATGACATGGTCAGTGGCATCACTGATGACATCATTGATGACGTCAACCCCAGAAGCACTCACCCACTCACACCCATATAGAAATTCCTACACCCACACAATCACTCACATACCAATTCACAAACCCATACAAATACTCAGCCAACCACTCTCACATCCATAGAACCAGACTTAACACTCACTCATACAGGCACTCACACAACCACCCATAAAGCTACTCATACAACCAGTCACTTACCCATACAGCCACTTACACACCCACTTATTCACCTATGCAACCACTCAGAAACCCATACAGCCTCTTAACCCAGCCACTCATTCACCCATACTAGCACTCACACACTCCCTCATACACCCACACAACCACTTACATACTCATTGACACATCCATACAAGCCCTCACACATCTGCTCACTCACCCATATATCCATTCACACACAATTACTTTACGATACAGCCACTCATACACCAACTCACTTAACCAAACAGCCACCCAAACAGCCCTTCACTCCCCCATACAGCCACTTACACAGCCAGTCACTCATTTATATAGCCATGTAGACACCCACTCGCTCACCAATACAGTCACTTATACCTCACTCATCAGCTGCTCACCCATAAAGCCACTGACACAACCATTCACTCACCAACATAGTCACTCACTCACCGACACAGCTACTCACATACCTACTTAAACACCCATACAGCCACTCGCAAACCTACTCAGACACCCATACTGGCACCGAGACACCCACTCACGCACTGATACACCCAGTCACACAGCTCCTCGCATAATATATGTTAGAAATAGTTTTGTTCAGTAGTATAGAAAGTATACTGTTTTAATTTGGGAAGGACATTGGTATATATGTTTAGCACTCATAAACTTTTTATAAATCACGCACACTCACTGGATGATGTAATCAGTGATGTCACTGATCATGTCATGAGTGATGTAATATGTGAGGTCATAAGGAGTGGATTGTGGGGGCGTAAGTTATAGTTAGCTCAGGTAACTATAACTGCTGAATTTTACTGGTTTTGTACAAGTGAAATGTGAGCCCAGCTAAAACCTCTTTGTAACCTTTTGGTTTTTTCAATGAATTGCTAACGTTTTTTTAAATCCTATTTCCTAACTATAACATCCCTTAGACCTTTGATTTTTTCTTCCAGTGCATATGTATAGATACGAAGAAAGCCTTTGGGTCAGCCAGTCAACTATTATGGGAGGCTTCTTTCCATAGTATATCATTGTTTTACCATTCCAAGATGGCCAACACACTGGATCTAAACGTGGCTGACATACAGGAACTTTAAAACAATGATACACTAGGTACAATACCACTGCAAGACAGACACCCACTGCTATGTTTAACTTCAGTTTTGCACAAATATACCTGCTGGGTTTAGGTGGCAGCATGTTATTTCTGCTTGTAATTTTCTAATTTATCTTGCATATGTTGTCGAGTTTGTGTATTCTATTATGGTTGTACCAGAGGGTGAATACAAGAATCACTCAATAGATGGGTGAATGAATGCATGAGTGCAAAGATGAGTGAAAGAGTACATATATGATGACTTACTGAGGGCCTAAACCCATCAGTGGCTCAAGAGGCACTTTAATTTGTAAGCCAGACTATCAGCCATTGGTTGCTTCCTATATCTCCAGGGTGATGAAACCAAATTCAGGAGGCATAGGCCAAGCCTGGCCTACTCCCCACTGACTCCCACAACCCTTAATCCCATTTGGCAAGCAAAAATACATTTCTAGTTCCTGATGAGGCTTTTGTCTTTATTAGCTGACTTTGTTGAAGGTAATACATGACAGATGTTCGAATATAGGTGTGGTTTCTTGTTGTTTAAGCAATGGCTTAGAAGTGGACATACATTAGTGTCTTCAAGAGACATACATATGTGAAAGTTTTCTTCATGCGTGAGAAATGCAGTGTGTGTGTTTTTTTTTAGATCTGTAAGCTAGCATTTGCTTGTGTTTGACAGTGGAGTAATGAACAGATGAGTTATCATATTCCCTCCGTGAAGGGTCCATAGAATCTCTACTGAGAGCGGCATCCATAAAGGAAATACCATACTGCATTAGCTTACAATGCATTAAGTAATATTTAGGATTTTGTGTAGGGTGAACCAGGTAAAGGACCTAGGTCCCTTGTGGATTGCGAACGCTAACATTTATCGTGCATATTGCAGACTAAAGTACACCTTGGCGCTGACCAGTTAGAATAACGCCAGTGACTGTCGTCAAACTTTATTATGACATGGTAGTTCACCCTCTCCAAGAACCAAAATAAAGGGGCATGGCTTTATTCTGATAAAATTGCTGTGGAGGTTTAATAGGTGGGCACCCAACACATGAAGTTGTCCACCTCTCTAAGATTTTGCAGATAAAGGTAATCGTTTTCTCAAAAAGTGATAGTGGACACACCGGTAACATAGGAGGAGTTGGCCGTGCTTGATAGTGCACATAAAGTTAGAGCTTTGCACCCTGGTTAATGCAGATTTTTTTGTTCAAATGTTTTTGTAGTGAACTCAAGCTTACCATGCTATACGTCTTAACTTGCATAAATATGAATATATAGTATAAAGCCTGTCATATCTGACAATCTTTGTGAGGCTTATAATTCATTGGCTATGTTCGCCAATATATGGGCAGATCACAGCATATGCAAATGATAATGAATGCTTACATCTTTATGTCAATTATGCTATGTTGTCATTGGGTTGTCAAGTCTGAGGGGTAACCGGATGTGCCCAGGAGGGATTTTTTAAATTAATTTGAGAATCTAGAGCCCGTTTGGCCAAGCAGGGCACTGGAAAATCCCTCCGTAGGCTGGGGTACAGAGGGTTATGTTCCGCATCAGATGGTCTTCAACAGTGGTTCTTAACCTTTTGACTTCAGTGAACCCCCACTTAATCATTACTGGTATCTGGGGACTCCACTGAATCATTATTGGAATCCCAGGACCACCAGCCTAATCCATTTTGATGATTTGAATTGCCAAACAATACAAAACAAATATAAACTAATGGAATACTTGAATAAATTCACAAAACAAATTTAAAAAAATTAAAGTTTTAGTTTTAATGGGAAGATTATCACCTTTTTAGGTCGAGCACACCTGCATTCAAAGCGAAGCTTTGATTGCTGTCTGCTTCTAGACCTAATGTCAGCCGTATTTGGGAATGTGGACAAGAGATGGGCACGAGCGCAGATTGCACCTCGTGGGCGCGCACGGCGCCGTGCCCATCTCCTGCCTCGGAAGCTCCAACACGCATGCGCATACCCAGAGACACACACACACACGAGCACCCATACATACAGAGAACCCACCCCCGCCGTCGCATACACACACGCGCACACACACACACACTGCATACACACACTGTATACACACACGCTCCCCCCCTTACCTCACCAGAGACACACACACGAGTGCACATACACACACGCACGCATACAGAGACACCCCCGCCGTCGCACACATACACACACACACACACGCGCCCACACATACACACACGCGCCCCCCCCGCTCCCGAATACAGTCCCACTTACCGCCAATCCGGTGTTCTGTAGCCTCTGCGGGGCTCTCCCTCGGGCATGGGAGCCCCGCGTCACCACTGCTACTCGGGCCAGGAACTCCGTGGGCACTGATTCGCGCACAAGACGGAAGTCCCGCCCCCACGCTAGGTTTCGTTTTCATGAGTGCGCGCGCACATCTTGTTGTGATTTTGTCACTCATGACTCTTTTTCACCTTCTTTGTCCGTCTCCGTGTCGCACGGCAAGCTATTCGCCTGCGAGAACCCAATAGGGTGCTTTCCTGAGTTGTTTAGTCATAATTAGTAGATACACTTTTAATTCTTACAATTCCCGCTTATTTTGAGTGTTATGCATTTATGAAACAGCTCAATTTTTTTCCGGCCGTGATTTATTTTATTTAGGAATACACTTTTCTTGTGGTGATAAAATGACTCTGTGAGGGCGTGCCGACCACCCGGTAAGATGCCCTTTGGCTGTTAGCTGGAAAGAGCAGTTTAAAGAAGGGTATCTCGTGAAGATGGGATGGGGAGGGGTCAAACCCATGCATATTTTTAGGATATCCGGGTGATAAATGTTGTACATACGTTTAATGTAAAAGGGAGTCATTTACGTTGGCTGTGATGGTCCTGGAACATTGTGGCATTTTTGTAAAATATTGTAGCAAATTATTTGACCCCTTTGCCACCCCAGTACTCTTCTCTCAAACCTTTCTTAGCTGCTGTAAAAAAGTTTTGCGCCTCAGGTGGGGGTGTATCGGGGGCACTATAAGCATATCAAAAATAGCGCATTGTTGACTATAATTTCACAGCCTGCACTCTGTACATTTCCAGAGTGAATATCCTCCTCTCACCGCACCATTTCGCACAATAGCCAGCTTCGCTCCGTCGCACTGAGACACGTGGTGATTGGCGTGCACGTGGTAATGCAATGATCGCTTCCTGGCCCCTCTTCCCGGGCAGTGTCGTGACCCGAGCCCATGCCTCGGGGTCAGTGTGTCCGCAGCATTCTTCCGGAGGCACAGCTGTAGGCCACGTGAGCCCCCAAGCGCCAGTGCGCTGTCCGTTCTTAAAGGCGGGTGGCCCTCGTGGACACGAGCCAATCCGCTCTGGACAAATGCCCCGTCCCCGTCTTTGTTCGGATTGAGTCGCGAGGACTGTTATCAGGGCTTTTAAAGCTCTGCATATATTACCATCCAGCATTTGATGCCTGTGATAGCATATTAAAGCAAGACCTATTCGCATTGCCGGGACTTTTTTTTATTAATGTCTGTTGGGAACACTCTTGTAGTCTTTCTTTAAGTCCTAACAAATATTTGAAAAAAAGACTAATACAGTGCAAAAAATAACCTACAAACAACAAAGGATTGTTTTCTTCTAAACAATACATGTATACCATAATTTAATGTCTTTTTATTGTTTTTTTATATACACTAACATACATTTGTACCGTACCAGAAATTGGTCAACAAGTAATGGTAAAACAATATGAGCTTAATCCTGTTCAACAAGAAAGACTGACAAAGAACTACTAAGAAAATTTTCTCCCAACCTCCCTGCACCCCAAAATGCATAATCTAATATCTAATGAGTCATAGCTCTTTTGAGATGCAAAATAGTCCATTAGCACAAAGCACAGCATAGCATAGCATAACAAATCAAAGCATAGGATAGCAAAACATAGCATAACAAAAAAAACATAGGATAGCAAAACATAGCATAGCATACAGCATCACTCAGGGGCACCACCACAGCATCACAGAGGGGCACCACAACATCACTGTGCACTACCAGAGCATAAATCTGTGCAACCATTCCACAACAACTGGTTCAAATATGTTCTCTCAATGTTTCAAGCTTTATTACAAATGTAACAAAAAGATGTTAATATTTCACTTCTGTTCTTGGATGTTCGTCACAATAAAATACACTGAACATAATCTTCACAAAAGTCATTTACAAAAGTTTAAGCTATTGCCATTATAAATTACAATAACTTTTATTTAAGTATTAATTATTTGAAAAAATTAAAAGCCATTGTTATTTGTAATATCAATACATCTAAGTCACGGAAATACAACACATATTGCATTATAAATGCTATAGGTGTCACATATGCAAAAGTTATAACTATTGGCATTGTAAATGACAAAGCTATTAATTTCGCGATTTTCAAAAACAAAACAAATACAAAATGTGTCATTTACAATACCAATAGCTCGAACTTTCCTAATGCGAGACCAATTGCATTGCAAATGCTTGTTTTATTTAGTTGCGGACACCCATCGTACATACTATATTCTGTTTGATACACTTGCTCTGCTCCTGCAAATCTATCCGAAGATACAAACTTAATTTTTTGCCACCAATTTCAAATTCCTTCACATTTACAGAACGTTTTAAGCATTTCAATTTTACATTTTGCTTCTTTATTTATGTACACTTTATTAATCTGTTAATATTATTCAATTTTCTAAGCATTGATGGAGACCCTGAGTAGGTATCGCAGACCCCAAGGGGTCCCCGGGACCACTGATTAAGATCCGCTGGTCTAACAGATTCCCGTTTTTTAAATCAAACGTTTGGCAGAAGTACACACTTTTCTGACAGGCCCATGCGTGAGTGTGAAATATTTGAACACTTCAGGAATTAATTCTCAGAACTGACTTCAACAATTAAAGTGTAAAAAATCGTCCTGGAGTGGGATTGACTCATTTGATAGAATATCTAACTGGAACCCACACGTTTGCCAGGACTGCTTTAAGATCCCATTGCTACATGAGAACCGCCAGAGCCAGTAAAGGGAGTGGAGGCAGAGGAAGGCGTGTAGCCGCAGCTTGTGCCATAGGGCGGGGCTCAGAATGCATACCACTGTCCCTCTACAATGGACTTTGAACTGGTTAGCCTAGTGAGACTAATCACAGGATTTGTTGATTGGTTGGAGGGGTTGTGTAGGCAAAGGGAGTATGTTTGTAAGTGTGTTATTAACTGTATGTTCTATGTACACCAGACCTTTATTTGTTTATTACCGGTTTGCGCAAAGAGCTCCACCCCGCGTTGCCCGTTGGGCATTGCGGCGCCGGCCCAAGGAGGAGCTGCACGATAAAGAAACATGACACCCATTTGGGTGTGTGAGGGCCCTTGCTCCTAAGGAAACAGATTCCCCAATCTGACGCTTCAGGCTTGCCCCGACCGTTTCTTCTCCTATTAGGAACTTCATACCCTTTTGATTATACAGATTCTTATTAGCAACAACATTAACTTTCTCTCTCACTCCTTTTCCCTTTTTTAGGTTTATCAAACAATCATCCTCCCCCACCAGGCCCAGTCGATTTTCCACCCCCCAGGCTGCCATTGGAATCATATGGTAAGATTTTGAGTTTGGACTACAGCAAAGGACAGGACTTCAATGTAAAAGTGTGTAAATTATTTATTGATATGATACCATTACCCACTAACTCATTATACAAGCCACAGAACAGAGACCTAGCAATGTTGTCAAGAAGTTAGCCACTGTTTACAGGGCCAGTAACTCTCCTGAAGACCAGGGCCGGACTGGCGATAGCGTGCACCGGGCAGTTCTCCGGTGGGCCGCCAGGGTTGGGGGCTGGTTTTGGGCCCCTGGTGGCCGATTTTGTTACAGGGCCGTTTTTGCAGCATAGCTGCAATATCGGCCGCTGTAATGAAATCGGCCAAACCGGCAGTGGCAAACAGCTCCGCCGCACCCCCAACACCCCGGGGGGGGTTAGTGGGGGGGGGTTTGGGGATTGGCGGGGATCGGGGGGGAGCACTTTGCCCGGGCCAGTTTTGATTCCCAGTCCTGCCCTGCTGATGACACACACAAAGGCAAGATGAGCCCAAACCATGCCCCAGAGATCCGAACAATTTACATAGGGCACTATCCACAGAAAAGAGACTGAACAATTCCATGTAGTATACTAGCCAATGGGAGGCCCTTCTAATTTTCTTTGGGTCACAGTCCAGACAGCCAAGAAATCCCTTAGGGCAGTGGACGTGAGACAGACTCGACCAATCCGACAGTGCAGTCCCTAAATGTTTATTTTTATTATTTTATGTATAGCTTAGGACACCATATAATTATTTGTCACACACTACTTAACTTTAAAAGACAAAGATAGCTTGAACTAAATCTAGTACAGTGTTATCTATTCTATTTTCCTAATTTTTGTTGTGGACTAAAGTTTCTTGTGGTCCTAGGTGACTTTAGCGGCTGGAAAGTGAGCACAGATCACATCCCTGTGGATACGAGCCGGATCCCTCCCGGAGTAGTGGTATGTTATCTTCCAAACTACAGGTAAGTCAAAGCTTGAATTAAAGTTCTACCACAAAATACTAAACAGCAAGGCATAGACTTCAGGAGATAAGTCCATAAAGAATCCTCTAGATTTGGAAACAACAGTGAGACCATGATGCGAAGAAATACATGCATCTGATGTAGGGGTAGCCATGGGTAGGAGCCGCTTCCATTTACTTGACCTTTGGTACACATTGGCATTGTAGGTCAGAAGAGGTTAGGAGAAAAAACTCTTCAGCCTCATCAGCTCACGGGATGGCCAGGGGCGGCTCTAGGCTCATGGCGGCCCTGGGCAGGGAGCGTAGGTAGGGGGCCCCGGAAGCGTGTGTCCGTGCAGAGCGGAGCGCGGAGGCCAGTGAAGAGGGGGGGGTCAGGGTGTTTGGAAGTGGAACAGAGCCGGAGGCCACCAAATCCCAGCCAGGGGCCGCCACGCAAATATGTATCCATCCTCAGAGGATTATTATATTGAGGATATATATTGGCATGGTGGCCCCTGGGGTTTGGAGGCCCTGTGCAGGTGCACAGCTTGCACATGCCTAAGGCCGCCCCTGGGGTGGCCAATGTCACTTCCGCTACTCTTGGCAATTGGCGAATTAATTTCCATTACAAAATCTGGAGTCCCTGATGCTTAGGAACATATGTGAAGCAGATCTACGACCTGCATTTTCTCACAAATATGCGGTGAGATTTTTTCAAATTGATTTCATTTTTTTCTCCACCTCTTCTGTGTGCTGTAACCATGGCTATGGTAGAAAGTCAGATTTAAGCACATTAAGCATACTATAGGTTTGTGAATTTCCTCAAACACTGCTTTTACAGCGAAAGGTTGATAGACAAATGCATGTGTGCTGCAAGGTGCAGCGTCGTTTTTTTTCCTGTGATGCTTCGTGGCACATTCAACTACTTTCGTGGTGGGGTCCAAGTGGGGCCAGAAATGAATGGAGCTGGGGCACATGCCCCATATAGCCACTCACCTGTCAAGGCTCTGCTCTCCTTATTTGCTGTCACATTTCTTAACACTAATAGTGAATAATAAACTATAATAGATCATTATTCACTGTTAATGTGACAAAAACTGATGACATCTCTGAGAACAAGTTTCAAGCAGCCTAAGGCAGGCAGAGACGACTGTCTAATGGCTGGCACTGACACATAGAGGTGCTTGCCCCTGCCATCAGACAGATTGGTAAAGGCTGGTGAAGGTCCAGCCCTGGCCTCAGGGATCTGCCCATTACTGACTGTAGCATCAGTTGGAAAGGTGGATCCTGGCACTTTAGGCTTAAGCCCTGCAGTGCCCTGGGCTACCTGCCAGTCAGCCTGTCGTCCTATCCTTACCCAAATTGTCACACATTTAGGAAAACCTAGGGTGAAAAGCTAGAGGCTGAAATCTGGAACCCATGACTGAGCAGATTTGCGGTTTAGTTTTTGACATAAGGGTCACCCATGGTATGACAATGACATCAATTGTAAAGTTCTAGCACTGGTATATTGTATGTCATTTTTTGGCCTAAGGGGGCACCCACGACAAAGTGCTGGCGTTTGCACACTAGTGATAATTTTTGATATATAGGGGCACCGATGGAGAAAAACAAACCAGGCGTTGGAATAAGTGCCACATGTGAGAATACGGTGGCCCTGATGTACTAGAAATAGTTTTTGACATAAGGGTCACTCAGGGTATTTGGATGACCTCAATGGCAAAATTGTGGCATTTTGAGTGAATTTTATGATGTATGGGGGCACATATGGCACATGGAGGGCATCTATGATGTATTGCTTGGCGTGGCACAATGACGTCATTTTTGATATATCGGGGCACAAATAGCGCATTTGGGGTAAACTCGTGGGGAACATCATGTTTTGTTGTATTGGTACACCATGAAAGGACATGAATATTTAAATGCCTTTCCAGAACATAACCTATGTTATTTTAGCAAATGTATTTGAAAATTGAGCTTTAAAATACACTATTTGACCACATTGATTTCTGGGGGCATGGAGGGAGGACCCCTAACATCCCTAAAATAAGTTGTACTCACTCGCTACAAATCGGGGGCAAGTATCACACCCACCACTTTCAAAGATCACCGGCTACCACTGCTGAGCACACAGGGTTAATGCATGCAATGAGACAAAATATGACTTCATAACTAATCACACTGCTGCACCAATATGAGTTGGAGACTGAGCTACTGCTGTGGCTAAGAGAGTCAACAAATATTTTCAGTATTTCCATGAGAGAGAGTAAGTAGCCATCAGTGGAGAGGCAGAATAGCACCAAAAGCTTCGTAATGGACCTTGTTTGTGTTTATGGTGTCTGGACCAAGAGTGAAATGTAATTTTACTTGGTGCACTAAAATCCTTTCACCTTTGTTGTCTGTACTACCGATCACTTTGTCTGCTTTCACCACAGCAGGTCAATGTATATGATATCACAGAGCTCTAGCTTGAAGTAGCAGTCCAGTGCTTTACAGAGAGCATTTTCACTTCACTGTAGCAAGCTTATCTGCAGAGTGAAGTGGTGGAGGAAGGACACCGTGGTGTCTAGATTAACCCTGGGCAAAGCACTACGCTACGCTTGCGTAGTTTGCGAAGTTTGCGCAACTTCGCACTCCGCGAACTCCACATAGCACAGTGCAAACATGCATAGCTAGGTGCAGCGGTTATTTTTTGCTTGCTCGCGGTCCTCAACGTCAAGTTGGCGACCGCGAGCAAGCAAAATGACATCCTCGCGAGACTTTTTCCTTGTTCGCGATCGTGAGCATGGAAGATAAACCTCCCAGCGAGATTCTCAACGCGGAGAGGTCAGGTTTCTCATTGCGACTGGTCACGCATGCTCGCGACCGCTCGCGATGAGAAACTACCAGTCCGCGTTGAGAAAGCTGCAGCTCGAGTAAAAATTTACTTGAGCGGCAGAAAAGTACAGCTCACACTGTGCAAGATGCCATTTTCAATGATTGCACAGTGCCGAATGCTTGTCCGCACTGTGCAATTATTGAAAATGACATCTTGCACAGTGCGAACATGCTACTACGCAGTTCACAAAGTGCTACACGTAGCTGGCGCTGTGCAAAGTGCACTTTGCGTAGCTACGCGTTGTGCTACTTCGGGAACTACGCCCACCCCTAGTCTAGATCCTGTTGAGATCAGATTACAGAAAGTAGGATGATGTGAAGAGGGTAGAGTCAGAGAAGACGGTTGGAACATGTAGATTGGACAGCTCATCATACACATGCATCAACAATATTTGTACAACTTGCCAGGACTGGTACATAAGCTGGCCTGCATGTAAATGGGTTTATGCCCCTGCCCAAACTGTCTGACTCCATGTGAAACTGGTATCATGACTCCCATCTCTAAGCTTCCTGCCGGTAGTGTTCTCCTGACTGCATGTCCTGCATCAGTTCCCACTCTGCATCACTCTCTAGCAGTATGCTGACTCTGCGTCTCATGCACCAGTGCCTTCATCTTTGCTTTTCTGTGGTCTGTGCAGGTTCTCGTTTGCACTTCCTCCCTCTTTCCGCCTCCTATTGGTATTGTTCTTGAACTGTATGTTCTGCATCAGTGCCTCATCTGCATCTCTCACTGGCATTGTCTCCCCCTCTGTGCCTTCTACAAGTGCTTCTCCCTGTTTGCTCTCCTTGCCCAGTCTACACCTGCACTCCTTTCAATGGCAGTGCCTACTCCATGCTGCTCTAGCTAGCATTGAACTACTGTTTGACCTTTTACAAAGGTCTCCCTCTCTTCACCCCTGGCTGGTGGGGTCTAGATGTGCCTTCTGTTGTATAGTCTTCCCATCTGCAGCCCAAACTGGCAGTGCCTCCCCACAGAATCTCCTACTGCTAGATCTGCTCTATCTTCAACTTTTCCAGCAGGTATTCCCTCCCTGTGCCACGCTCGCGTGCATTGTTTTCTTCTCTCTACCTCCTGCTGACAGGAGTGGATTCTCTAAAGATGCAAAAATAACTGTTTCTCCTTAATGCACACCTGTCTGTATTCTACATTTTAAAATCATTTGATGTTAAGAAAAATACCTCTTGGCGAACCAACCTCCAGTCTCTCCAGTCACAGGGACTGTTGAGGCAACATGTTTATTCCCACTTGTCTTACTGCTTGGGTGCCATCTTGCATAGCGAAACAAAAACATACGTTTTTTTCTTGAAATATTCATTTATTTTTATTTTTGTATGTTGCTATACCTAGACCATCTTTCTTTCTTTTTCAAAGCTTTTGCTTTTTCTTCATTTCAACATTTGTCTCGTAGAATGTGTTTTTAAAATTCAATCTTCGTTATTTTCAGTCTTGAGATTGAGTATATGTAACAATTTCTGCAATTCATGTCAAACCCTACTAGGTTCTTCCTCAGGAGATATGGCAATTTCTGTATAGCATACACCATCATTAATCACTCTGCCTGAAACAGTGATTGGACCATGCTGCATGTGTCCAAAAGCAACTTAAGTCTCACCCCCATTACAATCTGCCTTCTTTCCATAATTTTTCTCATGTGCTATTCAAATCTTCGACACCAGTCCCTACATCCACGCCAGTTTTTCAATGTGCCTTTCCCCTCAGTGAATAATTTATAATCCCATTTTAGCTTTTTCGAGTTTTTGAGTATTTTAAGTACCTTGGTACATGAAACAACAATTTATTCAACGGGCAGTTCAACGAGAAATTGTTTGCATCTGCTTTGATAATTTCATTTGTCATAAACTTTAGTGGTTGTATTTTTTTTAAACCCCCAGAATCATCTCTTTTTCCTTCCTCTCCCCCACCCCTTCCCCATTAGCACTCTGTGCTTGTTCCATTACTTACCACCAGGTGGCACATTTTGTATGTCTCTTTACAAAAGCCTAATATGCTGCAGCGCCACTATTTTCCCTACGCTGCTTCAAGTCTCCTTCTCTTGTTCTATTATATTGCTTGCATTGCCGAAGATCCCAAAGGCACATCTTATACCTTAACACCCCTTCTTTTCCTTTCTTACAGTCAAGCGTTGGAAACTTCACTCATTTCTGTTCCAGGAGAACTATCTTATTTTCTGTAAACTGTTAAATGCAGATGTTTACAGTTTCACTCGAAGTTGATTCCTCTAGTGCTGATTAGTAATAATGCCAGGACAACCCCTGGCATATATTATGGTACTCCAGAAAGTCTGCATTCATTCATTTATTCATTTTGTATTTGCATAGACAAACGTGTTCCCGTTCCTCAGTCAGCGTCTGTGCACCTCCCATAGTTAACAGAGCAGTTGTATGTCTCTATTTTGCAGAGATGGCCTCTTCTTCTGTCTCCAGCTTACCTATCTCTCCTTCCATGGCTGACCTTTCAGGTTCTCGTTCTCCCAACTTGCACTTTTTAGATCATCGGGGACCTCATGTGCCAATCTGGGGCCGTATTACACATTGAAAGGTGTGCCGGGCGCAAAAAGGGATAATGTGCCCCATTATGGTGTATGTGCTGCCCCCAGGGCAGCCGCAAACTCGTCCTGCCCTGGGGGCTGCGCATTCATTTGAAAACACAGAGCAACCGCTACGTGTTTTCACAGTGCAGGCGGTAGCCGCCTGCACTTACAAAGGGGTTTAGAGATCCCCTTGCAGACGGGTACAGTCAGTGGTCATGGGACTCCCCCTTTTTCCCCTGCAGAGGGCTGCTGTCAGGAAGCGCACCGACAGTGTGCCACCTTTTAAACGGTGCACTGTCAATGCGCCTCCTGAGGGCTTCTTTGACTCTGCGTCTGTAATATGGCGCGGGTGCAGAGTCAAAGTAATTCCCTCGTTTGCATAGGGCACGCTCCTATGCAAATGAGGGAACACCCTCTGTAGATAGCGCTGGTGCGTTAAGTGCGCCAGTGCTATCGGTATTATAGAAGGGGACAGACAAGCATCTGCATCCTCTTCTATAATAGCAAAGTGCCCCGGGGGCTTGCACAATATACGCAAATACCCGTTGTCCCCCAGGGGTACCATCTGTAATACGCCCCATGTCTTTTCTATTACAAACCACTGCTTTCAGGCGTGTTGTCAAATTATTACATTGAAGTGAACAAAGGTATCACTCTCAGAATGTATTAAGTGGTCACACAAAAAGCAAGGCTGGAACCTTTGCCGAATAGAGTCGGTGGTAATTCTCCCATTGGCCGACCTCTTTTAGCATTTGACCCTCTCACCCATGCCATTTACCATCTTTATGACTTTGTCAGCTCCTCTTGCACCTTCAACTGATTTTCTATCCTCTCTTCTTGTGAACTTCCTCTGCACTTATCCAAACTCACCCACCGTGTAAATGTCTGCATACATCTTTCAGCTGAACTCATCTGATTTCACTATCTTGGAAGGCCTTCCATTCACCATACTCACCTCATCTCTGCACTTTGTCCAGCTCAACCCCTCCCACACCTGACATTTATGAAACTACTCCACAAACTAGTTCTCTTCCAGGGGCCGCATTACACATGCAGCGCATTTCCCTTAATTGCACCAGGTGCACCTTTAAAAAGGTGCTCCCGGCGTAATGAAGGGAAATTCACTGCATTATATGGAATGCGCTGCCCTCAGGACGGCCGCAAACTCCTGCTGCCCTGGGGGCAGCGCATTCTCATGAAATACAGAGTAGATGCTTTACAGCCGCTCCATGTTTCACTTTAAAGGCGGCAACCCGCTTGCACTTTTAAAGGGGAATAGAGAGCCCCATGCAGGCAGGTGCAGTCATAAAAGAAGGAGGACCCCACACAGGATTATTAGGGACTGGCGGGAAAATTTACAAATCAAGAAGGAATGTCCCACAAAAAGATGGACAATAAACAAATGTCCAAATTCAATGTGAATTTCCTTGAAAAAGCCTTTTGTTTTAACGGACTGCACGCCAACAATTGGGCAGGAAAGGCAAAGGTACAAGGTTAAGGCGGTATGTTTCTCAAATTCCCATTTAAGCTGCAAGGTATTCTCACTAGTACTTTTCCTTAAGGGAGACCAAAATGCAAACATCAATCATAATACACAATCAATGAAAACCAATCAAAAAATAGATGATTCCCACACTTTACGTTTCTTAAAACTTTGTTACAATTTATTCCGATACAAAAACAATTTCACATCATTACAATATTTAAAAACATGTCATACAATTTAAAAAAAGTTTTTCATGTCACATTAAAACCACAAAAGAATCAAAAAAGTCGACGCGGCGTTTCGGTATTCTGGTAGTAGACCTTCTTCAGGACTGATTCTAAACAAATTCGAAAACATAGAGTTACCATTCTTTTTTAGTCACAGAATCATCAAGCATCTCCCTATCTATTTACATCATCTCTCTCTCCCATTGTTAAAAAACACCTTATATCACATAGGCAGTACTGTATTCTATACTGGTTCCTTGCCACACAAAATGATACTCAACATTATGTTGGTCTTAAACATGTTGTGAGTCTGAAAAACATCTCCACATAGCTACACTATTGACAAAACTAATATTGTTTGCCTTTCCTTCAGACATATTGTCCAGTGCTTTTTGTCCCTTAGTTAAAAAGTATTGTGGTCGTATTTACAAGGGTTTTTTTATCATGCATACCTTATACCAGTAGAATTTCTTATGGCTACTGGGAACTGCTTTATGCTTTGCAAACGGAATCCTGGAGGTTTCGTAATGACAGACCCGCCCCTGGATTCTGTGCACACTTCTTAGTTTCTGGTGTCACTAGGTGGAATGAACAATTTTTCTTTGTTTTACTTTTTGTCCATTCTTGGTTATATAATAATGATTAATTTATACATTTCCATCAATGGCTGGGTGCTTCGCATACCTTATTAGAAGATGAAATAATCGTAACCTTTTTTAATTGTTGTTTACATCAATCCATCTTCATGTTGAGCACTTGTCTCTCTGCCCTATGGATAAAGAGAGGAGAAGAGCCACTCATGTCTGTCTGTATCTACTGTTTCTATAGTCTATATCATGTTAACCAAACCAGTTGACCTAATTGAAAACGGACCGGCCGTTAATCAATGAGATTAGTGAGGAGGTAGCCTGTCTCCCCAATTGAGTAGCCAACATCCCGGCAACCACAACATATAGAACGGTGGCTCCTCCTGGTTGGTCTAATACCCTGCAAGATGTACAACTAAAGACAGGTATATAAAAAAAAGACCAACTGGTTTGGTTAACATGATATAGACTATAGAAACAGTAGATACAGACAGACATGAGTGGCTCTTCTCCTCTCTTTATCCATAGGGCAGAGAGACAAGTGCTCAACATGAAGATGGATTGATGTAAACAACAATTAAAAAAGGTTACGATTATTTCATCTTCTAATAAGGTATGCGAAGCACCCAGCCATTGATGGAAATGTATAAATTAATCATTATTATATAACCAAGAATGGACAAAAAGTAAAACAAAGAAAAATTGTTCATTCCACCTAGTGACACCAGAAACTAAGAAGTGTGCACAGAATCCAGGGGCGGGTCTGTCATTACGAAACCTCCAGGATTCCGTTTGCAAAGCATAAAGCAGTTCCCAGTAGCCATAAGAAATTCTACTGGTATAAGGTATGCATGATAAAAAAACCCTTGTAAATACGACCACAATACTTTTTAACTAAGGGACAAAAAGCACTGGACAATATGTCTGAAGGAAAGGCAAACAATATTAGTTTTGTCAATAGTGTAGCTATGTGGAGATGTTTTTCAGACTCACAACATGTTTAAGACCAACATAATGTTGAGTATCATTTTGTGTGGCAAGGAACCAGTATAGAATACAGTACTGCCTATGTGATATAAGGTGTTTTTTAACAATGGGAGAGAGAGATGATGTAAATAGATAGGGAGATGCTTGATGATTCTGTGACTAAAAAAGAATGGTAACTCTATGTTTTCGAATTTGTTTAGAATCAGTCCTGAAGAAGGTCTACTACCAGAATACCAAACGCCGCGTCGACTTTTTTGATTCTTTTGTGGTTTTAATGTGACATGAAAAACTTTTTTTAAATTGTATGACATGTTTTTAAATATTGTAATGATGTGAAATTGTTTTTGTATCGGAATAAATTGTAACAAAGTTTTAAGAAACGTAAAGTGTGGGAATCATCTATTTTTTGATTGGTTTTCATTGATTGTGTATTATGATTGATGTTTGCATTTTGGTCTCCCTTAAGGAAAAGTACTAGTGAGAATACCTTGCAGCTTAAATGGGAATTTGAGAAACATACCGCCTTAACCTTGTACCTTTGCCTTTCCTGCCCAATTGTTGGCGTGCAGTCCGTTAAAACAAAAGGCTTTTTCAAGGAAATTCACATTGAATTTGGACATTTGTTTATTGTCCATCTTTTTGTGGGACATTCCTTCTTGATTTGGCAGGTGCAGTCAACCACCTGCAAGTGGATGCCAGGGGGTCCATAGGACCCCCTTTACCCCCTGCAGAGGGCTGCTCTCAGGAGGCCACCTTTAAAGTGGCAAACTGTCTGGGAGCCTCCTGAGAGGTTCTTTGTTTCTGCGCCAGCGTCGGTAATATGGCGCGGGTGCAGAAGCAAAGGGATTCCTCATTTGCATGGGACACTCTTTATGTGCACCAGTGCTATTGATATTCCAGAAGGAGCCGCAAAATTGTACAGCACTTTATATAATAAGACCCTTGATCTCTTTTAAGGATTGTCTCTGCTTGCCTCTCACCCATGTCCATGTCTCTGAGCAGCACCTCTATTAACTGTCCTATCCTTCTTCCTTGCAGCTGGTGTATCAAGGAGCAAATGATCGACCTGGTATCTGAGGGCCTTTGGGAAGACCTACTGGATTCCCTTCAGCCAGAGATCTGCGTCTTGGATTGGTAATGTCTTCTTCAAAGGCAGTGCATGCATTTTTTTAAGGACTGCTGATTCCAGAATGGCTCAGACTGCAGAATAGAAATATGCTGGGTGCACACTGTTAGACTTAACTGATGGTAAAGACCAGGCTTTGACTTAGGTCATGGCAAGGTCAGATCAGTATCACATGGTCAAGGGTAAGAGTGAAAAGTTGTCAACCAAGATCGGTTTGGTGGTAGGAGTGATCATGGTCAGATTGAGGAGGTTAGATATGAGATATACGAATAGGAAGACATGTCCAAGTGAGAGTGGCATGCACATCTGAAGTGATGAATGTCATGATGATTTTTTAATGATGAATGCCCTTTATGACAGGTATTGTTAACTGGGGTGATGCCCTCACATGCGCCCTGCATTCCTTAATCTTGTGCCATCCAACTCTCATATCTTTACTCCGTTTTTCTACGTAAATTAGATGTGTTGTCTGATAGGAAGACCTATGGGAATGCCATCTTCTCAGCAGGCAGATGGTTGCATTCCAGCTGAACACTTTCTTTCTCTGTTTTGAAAATAGAAAAGGGACTCATTGTGCACTGTTGGGATGGGAATTTCCCCTACATGTTAATGACACATGTACTCCTGCCTGAGAATCCTGGCTGTTATATTTTTTTATCAATTTGAGGTCCAGGAAGTTTAGTGACCTGGAGGGGCACAAAAACCACCCCCTTATAATAGTGATGGTGGAAGAGTTACATATTTTTTAATTGATATTTTGGCCAGACCGTTTTCTGTCTCAGTGAGAGTGCAGTCTATTGACCCCGCTCATGTGAAGGCCAGACCTTGGCACTGACATCCGTGTGCATGTGTGTATGTGTGCATATCAAGTGTGCGTGTGCAGTGCAAGTGTAACACATATTTGGTAACTGCCTGAGTACTGGGAACAGTGGGAGCCATGTTGAATGCTCTGGTTTAGCATGGCACACGGATTGAGGGTTGAGAAAAGCTTCTCAGACAGAGGAAGTGGGTTGCCTTCAGTCCTGAGGCTGTATGGTGGTTACCAGACACTGAAATGAGAAGGATGGAAACAGGATGTCTTTTAGAAGCTCCATGAAGTTCTTGTTAGCAAAGCTTTGCTGGTTAGCAGTTCCTGAGCGCTGCCAATTGGTAGACGGTAGTGCTGAAGGGTGAGATCAAGGTGATAATGTTTCTAGGTAGCACTTTTGTCTCTCTCTGATTACTGCTTCAGGAAGGCTGATGACAGCCAGGTGCAGAGATCTCACACATAGTTGTGCCCCTGTTTTGGGTACTCCTGCTTGGAGCCTGCCCCACTGCTACCTGATATGAGAAATATCACTTTGCATAGTGCATAAGGGCAGTGTCTGCAGAGCATCTTGAAATGACATTTGAAAGAGAACCAACCTAAAACGGCTCGGGGACCTTAGAGAGTTGAGCCATATCCCCTGTCTGGTAAATGTGTATAAAAGTGTGATGCAAACCATCGCCCTTTGTTCCAGTCCAAACATTTTGATCAAAGAAGGGAGTTCTCTGTAGACTACTCAAAGAACTTCTGTTTCTGGTGGCAGCTGGCCTCCCAGAGGTGAGGGAACATCACCCAAAGCCTTCTCTGTCTGCTGTAAAATCTGGTGATCTGCGTAAATAGCATAGGAACCTGTCTGCTAAGAAAGGGAAGTATGATGGCTGGGCTTGCAGGATAAAAGGCTGTCCAGGAGGAGAAGCCCATCATGATTACATCATGTGGAGCACCCGGAAGAAGAAGTGTGAAGAGTTTAGGCCAGAAGTGTCCCTTTAGTGAAGAGGTCACTCTGTCTCTCTGCTCATTTCCGGGGGGAACTGACATGATTGTACTAGAACGGAGATTTCTGTCTCGCTTGGCAGTTTGCTGTGGACTTGAGATATTGTTACTACTGCTGTCGGTGAAGAAACACAAGTGAAAGTCGGTCAACTGCTGAAGAAGAAAGCCAGGATCCGCATGGAGACCGCAACTGCCACAGAGACATCATCACAAAGGAACTCTGACTCTGTGCAGTCTGAAGTGCAACACAACCAAGTGCATGTAAACACAGAGTTTAGCTTGCCTATGGTGCCAGAGAATGATGTGCATTAGCATGACCTCCACACCGCTTAAGATGTTTTAACTAAGGGTTGAAAAAACACATTGCTGCAATAAAGAGTGAGACTGCTTGGAGTTATCTGCACCTGTGCTCAATCCTTGCCCACTGCATATGGACCTGTAGAAACATGCTCTTGACCATCCTCAGAAGCAGATGGGAGCTAGGGGAGAAGGGAGATGGTAATGCTTCACTGTTAGTTGCAACTGACCACAACCCTTTATTACACTCTCTGAGTTTTGTGTAGTATTTGGGCTTGCAGTGTGGTCCAAAGTATCTTTCCTTGAGCACTGGGCTGGACCGTACATTATTGTGTATGTTTGGGGCGTTCAGAGCACTTGCCCTCCACACTACCTCCCTGAGAAGGCTGTGACTGCTCACCTTTGCTACCCAGAGAGTCGGTGCAGAAAGTTCTGTACTTGGCCAGGTTAACAGAGCCATTGTAGGTGTACACCAGTGTCAAATGCCCGTAGCCATCACGGTTGGTGCCCAGTATCCCCTACCTCCCTTGTGGCCTCCAAAACGAGGTTTGACATGAACTGCCCTGTTCTGTGATGACATGTTTCTTCCAATCAGAGCAGTAGCCAACAAATTCCCTTTTCTGACCAATAACTGAAACTGTAAGGGAACTAACTGTTTTTCATCATTAATGATAACGATTTTTGACATTGTCAGTGACTTCTCTACAATATTCACTATTTGTCACCGGGATTTGCTCCGTGTTTTTCATTATGCACATATAAATCCAAAGGGCTCAGGTTGCTTTTTAGGGTGAGGGATGAGCTGGAGAAGGGTACTGAGTGAAGACAATATAAGAAGTTCACATATTTCTTTCATTTTGGGCCCCACTAACACATTCTGAATTGCCTTTTAACTCCAGGTACGAGGACAGCAAACTGCATCAGTTTGTCTATGAGCTGCACGTGAAACTCCTTGGAGCCGATAAGAGCACAGTGATTCAAGAGTTCTCGCTAACACCAGAAGACAGCATGAGCGGAGACTCTACAGGATGGAAGAATGTAAGGAGGCAGCCTGGGATACCTAGGGGCCAGTGGTTGAGCCCATACACATTAAGTAGTGAAAAATAGATTCAGAGAGGTCTCTTACACCATCAAAGAGATCCCCACAGTATGCTGTAAAAGAGACAGAAGGGAATTATGGTCCAAAGAGTTTTTCCTAAATGCATTGTGTAAACTATATGGAAGGAATTTGTCCATCAGTGGGCCACCACTTAATAATGTAACCATCAAGTGGTTCATCAAGTGGTTTCCTCGATAGACTCAAAGATGTGAATGTTTATGCCCATCACATGGTGTTACAGAGATAGGAAGGTTGCCACTCTGTGCCTGTATTTAAGGAAAGGCATATAGACAAAAGGCAGTCTCTGCCTGATGGTGTCTGCCCCTCCTCATTGTGTAAAAGAGGGCTGGAATAGGATTCATTGTTCAAGTCCAGACTACAGAATACTTTTAAGACATACCCCATCACTTTTTGGTAATTATTTGTAGCATGTTCATGTACCAAAACCTTAATGTCTGTCTAGAGGGTGGGCATTATAGTTAAACTCCCAGAAATCGCAGCAGTCTTAAAAAGGCTTTTTTAAAATAACTTCATTTTTCTATAGCCAAAATCAGTTAAGGTAGACCTTAAGCTTAATACTTCGTAGAAAAAGAAATAACTATAGAGTCAAACTGTCCGCCGATGTAGCTCAGACCACACCACGTTTCAACCAACCAAGCCCCCAGTCAGGTTCATATTAACAAAATAGACCATAACATCTTCAAATCTTGCTATATTCTGTCGTTTAAGTTGTTATTGGTGTGCATACGTGATGTTGATGTTCACATTGTACGTCATCCTGCAAGGCGAGTAGTTGTGCAATTTCACTCATGTCCAGCCTTTGAATGATTGTAAACAACCTATCTTGCATCCTTTCCAAAACATATCCCTAGCTGAAAAGAACATATTTATAATTTGTAAATAAAGCCAGTCAGTAAGCATTTAAACTTTTTAACTCACTGTAGGCATTTCAAATCAAAACGAAGTTTTGAAGAATTAAAATAAGTATAGTTTAATATGGACTCACTGTATACAGCCACTAATGAATATGTATTTCAGTGTGCACAAACTTTTTTTGTTTTGTTTACTATTTGTGTTTATCAACTAGTACTAGCAGCCCGTCCCGATGTTGTCCGGGTATGAAATAGAATGTGTGTTATGTGTGTATTTGGCAAGGGCAATTTATTTTAAAATCTCGCGGTAGACACATTTTTTGTTTCATTAAAATAGGGACGGAGATGGCCCAGCTGCAGCCCTGGTTGATGTTAGCAGGCGCGTGTAATTGGTGTAGTGATCCGCCGCCTGAGCCCGGCTACAGCCCTGGTTGATGTTAGCAGGCGCGTGCAATGTCGTTGAATGAGAGAGTAATCAGCCACGGGTAAATCCGTTTAATGAGAGAGTTGAGTGACAGCGAGTAGGAGAGGCTGCAGTTATTGTCCCCGCAGACACGCTCATTTGCATGTTCCCCCACTTGAGGCCCAGATGCAGGCCTGTTTGATGTTAGCAGGCGCGTGTTCCCCCGCTTGAGGCCCAGCTGCAGCGCTGGTTGATGTTATCTGGTGCGTTTAATTAGTGTACTGATCAGCCGCCTGAGCCCGGCTAGAGCCCTGGTTGATGGTAGCAGGCGCGTGTAATTTCGTTGAATGAGAGAGTTCAGTAACAGCGCGCAGGAGAGGCTGCAGTAACGTTACTTACCAGACCTCCAGGTGAACGCGTTTGTCACGCCCCCAGCACACGGCCACAGCAGACGATCTTCTGATTAATGTACAACCCACATGGCATGAAGGGCGGAACATAGCACACGTCCCCAGCGTTTCTCACGGCCCCAGCGTGCCCCTTGATGCGGTGCAATTGCGTTCACATGGCATGAAGGCCGGACACATACCCTCAGTGTTTCTCACGCCCCCAGCATGTCACGCCCCCAGCGTGCCCCTTGATGCTGCGCAGCAACGTAATTGGCGCTTGTATGTACGACTCACATGGCATGAAGGGTGGACACACGCCCCCAGCGTTTGTCACGCCCACAGCCCACGATGTGATGGCCGTACCACACGCCCCCAGCGTTTGTAACGCCCCCAGCGTTTGTCACGCCCCCAGCACATGCCCACAGCCCACAATGTGATGGCCGTACCACACGCCCCCAGCGTTAGTCACGCCCCCAGCCCACGCCCACAGCACAACGCAGACACGCCCACAAGGGACTACTTTGCTGGCAGGGTTCTTTTACCTTTTAAACGTATAGAGGAGTTGGCCTAACAGCTAAGGCGCTCGACCTCGGACCTGGGGATCTGGGTTCGAGTCTTGGTAGCGACGCCAAACATCCTGTGATTCTGGGCAAATCACCTAATATCCCCGTGCCTAACAAAAATGAATGTGTGTCCTCATGTAACATAACTGGTGCTATGTAAAGCGCTCTGATACCTGATTCAGTTCGGGTCAAGTTCGCTCTATATAAAACTCTGCAAAAAAATAAATATACGGTGGCCGTCTGCATAGCCTATGTCCTTCTGCTGCAACTGCCCTTTCCAACGCTGTATTGGGTGTTGTGATTGGTGCTGTGGTTACTGAGATTACCCGCCTCAAAAGTTTGGGCTCTCTCTTTATAATATTAGTATGGATTAAAAGCTACTAGAAAGCCAAGCTATGGAAGACAGAACTTTAAAATGTGTAGAATTAAATTGTGCCTCTTCACCAAAAATTGTCAATGGTTCCATTGTGTCTTTCCGTGTGTGTTTGAATAGATGAAGAGTAATCCTCAACATGGTATCTCACGGGGCAAAAGGTGCTCATTCATTAAGTGTGCACCATCACTATTGTTTGATGAAGACAGAAATGATTTAACTTCCGGTTCGTCTGTACCCGTCGCATATTATAAGATGGTATATTCCTCAGTCTTCTAAAATGAAGTACGGGGAAGGATTAGTTGAGTTTTTACAGTCTTAAGGAAGAGACTCCTTGTGTCGGTGAGCTTGACACTCCACAAACTTGTGACACAGTCTCACTAACTCTGTTTGCCATTTGTATTACATACTTTCCCTTTGTTTGACAATGGCTGACTGAATGTTCTTCAACTTGTGATGCAAAATGTCCTTCTCCAAATCTCCACACCTCTATGTTCATGTTTTTCTCAACCTCTTTGATCCAGTGTCTTATTGCACATTTTGTGTTTTTTTTATCTTTCAAGGTTTCCCACGTATTCAAAGCATATGGCCCTGGGGTGCGCCATGTCCATTTCCTGCACAAGAGTAAGGACCTCTTTGTGGTGGGGTTCCATCGCACCCGCTTGACAAACACAGCTGTTTTTGTGAAATTGAGAGAGTGACCAAGCCTTTGTAGAAAAGAATATGGAACCTTAAAGACTGTTTGTGCCTCTCTATTTATAAATAACCTGCCTTGAACCTAGTATGTGTTTTGTGTACTATGCAATAAAAATATTTCCAAAGACCAACAATACACTTATTTAACTGTTTCATTGTAGATTCTGTGACAAGAGGTCCCAATATGGCTGCTGGCCATGTTTCCTCATGTGCATCGGTCATTTTTGAGGCACTTACAGCATGTATGGTTCTACCAACCTGAGAGCTAGTAGATGGTCTTTCTGGTTATGCCTTTGCAATCCTTTGCTCTGGATACAATTGTGTTCCTTCCAAAAAACATGCATAGCACGCCAAGAAGCATCTCCTATGCTGAAAGAACAAGAGCTACATTGATTTGTGGAAAAGTAATTTTTTTAAATTTTGTTACCCTCAGTCTATCATCGTCAGAGTGTCTGTAAATGACATTGCTTTAGATTCCTCAGTGATTAACAAAATATGTGGCCAGCTTGCATCATTGTGAAATAGGGGCAGAACATCTTACTACTGAGTCACTATTGTACAATGTAAACGGTAGACCTCACTTGAAAACGCGTTTTCCTGTTTACAAGTTTTTCATTTAAACATCGAAATTTACAGAACTAAAAAAATAGCAATTCCTCGCAGTGAAAGCCGAGCTATTGTGTTTTACTCAACCTGTGGAATAGCATTTTATAGAGTATAGTACATTTCTACAGCTGATCACTATTGCATATGTTAAACAGAAAGTATGTTTTTTAATTGGTTGATTCAGTATCAACATTCAATGTTTACCGGATCCAATAGATTGCTCATGCACATTTCAATCACAAATCGCCATTTTGTGTGTTCAGCACAGCAAAGGCAGGAGTAATCCCCAGGATGAACAAGAGATTGCAAAAAAACTGAACTATACTTCAAAATCATTCTTACAACCTTTGAATGTCTTTGGAGAAGACAACTTCATTTTCAGAGCTCCTAGTTACAGGCTTCCCTGCCTACAGGATCCTGCAGAATCCACCAGCATTCTGTGTTACATAGTCTTCTCCACATCTGACAGAGTGGGAAAAAGGTATATCATGGACCCCAGCAAGGTACGCAAGTATAGGTTTAGTGATGCTTAATGTATTTTCTAATGAGGTCATTAAACAGCATGACCGACTCGCAAGCGATTTGGCGTTACAGATGCCTCCAAAATGTCAAGAAAAAAAGGAAAATATGAATGCCGTATCATCTACTCCATGGAAAGAAGCGGATGTTAGAAAGATGCCATGATGACCATAAAAGACGTGTAAAGGGCATTCTATCTAATAAACATGAACCCTTGACCACAGAAGGATGCATGCCTACCCAAGTATTTATGAATTCCTGGGAAGGAAAGTTATTCTCTATACTAGATGTTTCCTTGAGAGATGACATTGCTGTTGGAGCTGATATTGGGGTATTACATACACTGCAGGTATGTGCTTATAATACTTAAAATATATGTATGTATACAAATGTAAGTTTGTAAAATGCAGCAAGGAAGATCTGCGTAGTAAGGGCCTAAATAAGCGTGGCTTAGTAAACTGAAATATGTGTGGTAATTCCTGTTTCCCAAAATCTTGGAATTAGGATTTTACAGTAAAAAAACAACCCCCGCCGTTTTCCCCAAGTAAACATCGGCCGGTCAAACCAGTCAATATTTACCTGTGGAAAAATTCCTTGAAAATACTGGTAGACGCAGAATGTTGCACATATATCTACATTCTCAGTATGAATAGGTCTTTTCTGTTAGCAAACATTGACTCATACAATCTGCTGATATTTACTTAGGGAAACTGCAGGTGTACGTTGATCGGCAACAAACTTATCATTCTCGCATGCGCAGTAATACGATTTATGAATTCCAAATGTATTTGTGTTGTAATTGGATGCATAAGAAATGCCATCTGTGAAGGCATTCAAACAGGGTATGATTGAAAAAAGGTTCATCTTTTATTTTGCGTATATAAATTAAATACAACAATATAGCCATACGATGCGCAATAATTTGTAAACAATGATTTTAATTAATAGAGCTTTTCTAACATTGGTTCTGGCCATTCAAAGATAACTTAATGACATGATGACAGCCACATGCATCAAGCTAAAAACCGGTCGCAAACGGGCAGATTCTCAGAATCTGCCCCTTTGCGAACAGTATTTTTGCATTTGGGATTCATTTGGAAAGCATCATCCCACATGCAAAAATCGCAATTTAAGGAATCTCTAAATTGAGATTCCTTAATTTGCGATTGCATTTAAGGAATCCCACATTGAGATACCTTAAATGCAATGCATCAAAGTAAAAAAATTAGCGATTTCGCTAATAGGAGTAGCAAATTACCATGAAGTTGAACTTCATGGTAATTTGCAGAAACTTTGAAAAATGCACTTTTGTGCATTTTTCAAAGTTTCATGTTGCGCACACACATGCCCTAATGTTGCGCACACACATGCCCTAAGGGCATGTGTGTGCGCAACATTTGTGCACAGATCAATTTCAGGGGTGCAACAGGCTGTCCTTTGGACACCCCTGCACCCTTGAAATTGCATTCTCAATTTGCGATTCGCTAATTGCAATTCCCAAATTGAGAATGTCTTGCCATTCATTTGAATGGGGAGGTATTCCTTGATTGCGACTCGCAATTTGCGAGTCGCAATTAAGGAGTATTAAGAAATCGCAATTTTTTTAGCGATTTCTTCATGCATACGGGCACATGCATCATTGTCAATTACATTCGCAAACGGTGCGAATCGCAATTTTCGTCCGTTTTAGAATGCAATTGACAAAATTGGGATGCATCATGTTTTTCGCAAATTTAGAATTCGCGATCATGTTGCAATTTCTAAAATTGCGATTGCATTTAAGAAATCACATTTTGCGATTTCTTAAATGCAATGCATGAATATTTTAAATTTGCGAATTCGCAAATAGGGAGAGGTAAATTACCATGAAGTCGACCTTCATGGTAATTTGCAAAACTTTCAAAAATGCACAAAGTGCATTTTTTAAAGTTTCATTTTACACGTGTGTGTGAAAAATGCACTTAAAGTTATATTTCAGGGGTGCGGGGGGAGGGTCCTTTGGACCCCACCCTGCACCCTTGAAATTGCATTCTCAATTTGCGATTCGCAAATTGCTAATCGCAAATTGAGAATGACTTCCCATTCATTCCTATGGGCCTCTAGGCCCATAGGAACCAATGGGAAGGGATTCCTTAATTGCGATTCGCAAATTGTGAATCGCAATTAAGGAATCTTAAGAAATCGCAAAAAAATGTGCGATTTCTTGATGCATAGCCTTTTGCGATTTCTTAATTCGAATTCCTTAATTTTCGCAATTAAGAAATCGCAAACGGCAACAATGATGCATGTGGCCGATAGCCTTTTGCTATTCCTTATTAGCGAATCCTTATTTTTCGCAAATAAGGAATCGCAAATGGCATTGTTGATACATGTGGGCCTAAATGCTTACGACCACCATACAAGGAACCTTGGCAACAACAGGCATCAAGCTCCAACAAGTGATACCCCCCCAAAAAAATACCACAAATCGCAAGATGCCAAAATCTGTACTATTTCAAAAGTATCCATGCTTCTCTCAAATGTTTCAATAACTTAGTAAAACTACATCTAGAACAATGGGCCATATGTGTCAAGCCTTTTTCCCATTTGCAAACGGGTTGATTCTCAGAATCAGCCCGTTTGCGAATTAGAAAAAGCCTGTTGGGATGTATCATCCCAAAAGGCCATCGCAAAATAGAGAATTGCAAAATTTACGATACTCTATTTTGCGAATGCAATTAAGGAATTGCAATTTGCGATTCCTTAAATGCAATTCTGCAAGCACCAGAAATTTGCTATTTGGTCTTAAGGAATTGCAAATTACCACCAACTTCAAGTTGGTGGTAATTTGCGATTTTCTTTAAACACCTTTAAAAAATTTTTTTTAAAGTGCCGTATGTTGCACATACATGCCCTTAGGGCATGTATGTGCGCAAAATGTGCACACATGCATATTTCAGGGGTGCAACAGGGTGTTCTTTTGGCATCCTTGCAACTTTGAAATTGCATTCTTAATTTGCAATTCTCTAATTGCTAATCGCAAATTGAGAATGTCTTCCCATTCATTCCTATGGGCCTCCTAGCCCATAGGAATGAATGGGAAGGTATTCCTTTTGCGAATCTCAATTTGCAACTTACAAATAAGGAATATGTAGGATTCGCAAAATTTTGAGCAAATCCTACATACATTGCATTTTGCGATTCTCTAATTGCAATTCGCTAAAAATCGCAATTTGAGAATCGCAAAACTCTTTTTTCATACATATGGCCCTAAATTATTTATGTGCACTGTCCTCTCTACAGATATACTCCAGGTTGAAATTTGTTTGAAGCAGAGGCACAAATCATGCCTTCTGATGTAATTCCTATCCCATGTGAATGGATGCAGGAGACAGTAGGAACTGTGGAGGCAGTAGCATAATCAGATGTCCCAGAATATTTCAGTGCACCACATCTAACACCACAGGAGCAGACACATGCCAGCTCCTATGAAGTGGATCATCATCTTACAAGATCTTCAGACCGTCAGTTTAGACCCAGAGCTATCAACTGACCCAATGGAGCACCCCTCTGCATTTGATGGACAAGCTAAGTTAGTAGAAGGGCAAGACATGACCCGGTCTCAGATGACTCACTTTGCAAAAAGAAACCACAATATGCCATCGACTCCACAGTCAACTAGGGTTCTCCAGTGTCGTCCTGGAGGGTTCGGTCCATGGTAAATTTTTAGCATATCCACACTTAGATAAATGTAGGTATCTTAAAAATCAGACATGCATCCTGCCCTCCAGGACCGACATTGGGCAACCCTGAACTAGTGCATCATAATCCTTAAGATCTTCAAACCCATGCTGTAAACTAGAATCAGCACATATGGCTAAATGTTTATCAACTCCTGGAAAGTGTAAACCCAAGAAAAAAGGAGTAGAGGATATTTTATTATTTTTATGTTGATCACTGCTGTTGCAGAAGCATTTTGTTTTGCTACTATACATTGCTTAGTATAACCGGTGTTAAATGGTTTGAATACATCATGCCAGGAGTCAAGTTCCTCAACTGGCTTCCCATTGAAGGAAGACGCATTTTCAAAACTGCCTGCATCCCACACAAAGCCCTTCACACATATACACCCAACTATCTAAACAACAAACTCATGAAAGCAGGAAGGTCCAAAACTCTGAAGAGCTCCAACTCACTTCTCATTCTTCCGAAACTGAAAAGGAAAACCACCCAGACTTGCTCTTTTTCTTGAATTGCACCCAGGATATAGAACATACTCCCAAGAGACCTCTGATGCAACCCCATCTTCTCCCGCTTCAAAAGGAACCTGAAACCCCTTCTCCTCAATAATTACTTTACCACACAAGCCAACTGAACTAGGCTTCAATAGCTCACTCTCCTTATGACTCCACCATTTGGCATAGTTGGTTATTTGATTGTTTCAACTATTTAATATATCATTCACTCCTTTAATATATGCACTCTAGAGAGTTATGCTTGCTATTTTATGTATCCTATGTTAAGCTACACTATGCTTTTTATTTTTTTATGTAAAGCATTCTTATACCTCCGGGTCTAGCTAGCGCTATATAAAACATATAAATAAACGGTAAATTCATCATAAGTATTTTAGGCAACAAGACCTAAAATGTTTAAATTAAAAATATATATATTTTAAACTGCTACCATTTCAGAAAAACAAAGATTTATGCTGCATGCTTGTAGTGATGGCCTGTTGAAACTTTAAGAACCTATATCATTGCATCAGTGTAAATTTCAGGAAATCCTGGACTTTTGCTAGCGGGAAAGCAGTTTGTGAATTGTATAATAACAACAATCAATGTAGCACCTTACACAGAGTACATGAGCCATGTTTTATACATGAATATACTGGAAAAAAATAAAAGCCAAAGTGACGTTATAGTGAGGTTTGGCAATTCGATCTTACCCTGCATTAACACCACCCCAGAAAGTTACTGAAAAAGACACAGGTTAAAGTGACATTACAGTTAGGTCTTGAAAGGTGATAAAAATTGACTTTGAAAAATAATTCATCAGTTATATATTACTGAACTAACTATAGTTTGTGTGAGTATCACTGATAACCTATGAAAAGACATCATTGATGATAGCTGTGAGCAGTCAACCTTCAGCCAGCCCCCCACTGTGCACGGCAGAAGGCTGAGCGTAGATTGTGATTAGGTGCCTATGGCAATGTTGGGCACAGGACCTGTGAGCAGGGTGGGTCGGTGAAGAAATTTACTGATGAAATCTCAAATGACATCATTGAAGACATCATCCAGTGATTGTGGCTGTGTGCTACATGCGTTGTGGGCCTAGAGAAATTGAACAAGTTAAAAATCAGACCAGTCTATTAAAAGTAACTAGCAGATTATTTACATTATTGTTACTGTTGTGCAATAGATATTCCATTTGTGTTAACTCACCCACATTCAGTAGATTTAACTCTCATTTTACTTATGTTAACTTGTCTAAAAAAACAGCTTTGAATGATTTTAATGGGTTTACACACTTTTTAAAGTTTGACCATCAATGCAAAAACTATTAGTAATTCCCCCTAATTGTGTTACCCACCAAAACAAGTCATAAGACTTAGAATTTACAGTAGAAAGGTTAATATGCATGCATTAGTCGATGATAAGCTATCTTCTGAAAGGTGCATTGGACAACCACCTGCTGTTTTGCACACTACACACCTTGTTGAGATGAGAACAATGGCATACAACTTTAGACTCGTGCTTACAATGCTGTGTGTTAAAATGTGTAAGTGATAATTCCCACATTGTACTTATTTGTAGAATAAGCAATTCCTCACAAACTTGACAGAGGTATTGCATCCAAACATAAACTCATTATAAACCTTCATATTTGCATCCAATTTGTCTATAGTTATGTATAACAACTGTTCCACAAGGGATTGTGGCCAGCTGTGCACAAATGGATACTCTTTTGTAAAAACAGTCTTTGGCTCCGATTTTTTATGAAAAGCTTTGCTATTAAGGCAGAACATGCTTTTAAACATATCTTTGCAACCCACAAGAGGGGATGAATTACAGATGATATCCTGAGGGTGAAACAGATGTGTGTGCCCACTTTTTGCACCCCAGGGTGCTATGGCCCCCCAGGTGCTTGTGCAGTCCCTCTGCAAAAATAATAGCACTGGCTAGCCAGCGTTATCTTTAGAGGGTGTTCCCTTTTTTTCCATAGGACACAAACATGACCTTAGGAGGCGCTCTGAGAGTGTGCCACAAACGTGTTGCACTGTCAGTGCATCCCCCTAAGGGCAGCCTTTTGGAAGGGGAAACGAGGTTCGATGGATAACCCAGATGTCCCACAGCACACGGAAGCAGTCACTCTGTGCTCCTGCTTGTATGGTGAGCTATAACCCCTCTTTAAATTGCAGGCGGTTGCCTCCTGCACAAAGAAAGATGAAGTACCTGCTCTGTATTTTACTGGCTGCACTGCACCCAAAGCAGCGTTAGTTTGTTGCTGCCCTGAGGGCAAACTATTCATCGTATTAAGGTGCACTATCCCTGTTTGCACCTTATCCACCTGTTAAAAATGTGCACCATCGTGCAAACAAGGACCGCATCCCATAAGTAATACAGGCCCAAGTTTCCTCATCCTTTACCTTGTATTTAGAGGCAGTATGGCTTGCTCCCAGATGTTTACTGATCGGTAAAGCATGCACAATAGCTTTACTATGCACAGTCACACTTAGCTAGAGTGTATACCGTATTACTATTTTATGCTCCAGTAATTGTTGCCTGTACAAGACTGTAGAATGTATATATTCAATGATAAAACCAAAGTTTAAACCTTTGTTATAGTTAGGAAAACATTATTTGTTCTATATAAACAAAACTTAAACAACACAAACATTAGAAATTCTAAAGTTATAGTTATACCGTAGATTTATTATTTACCACCACCTTTAGTTTACTATAACTTTATTCTTTATATGCAAACCAGAATTAAACTACACAGTTAATAAATTCTAAACTTCTACTTATCCCTTATATTTATACATTTCTCAAAACCTTCAAATTACTATGTCATGCACCTCCATACAAAGTTTTGTCACCTCACTCGCCACACTACATTAACTGCAACTCACACCTTTTCTATGCACTGGTTATACCCTTGTGTATTACATTCCTTACACCATGTGAAATCATAGTTTTGATAGCAGCACATATGACCTCGCAAATCCCATTATTTGCTAGGACTCAGTGCATGGTAGAGGGGTGTGTGGTACAGTGTTGAAAAGTGGTGTTGAGTGGGGTAAAGTCTTGTGCAGTGGAGTAGAGTGAAATGGAGTGGCATAGTGGAGTGGTGTACAGTAGAGTTACGTGAGTGAAATAGCATACAGTGGAGTGGCTTACAGTGGAGTGGTGTTGACCGAAGTGGTGTAGAGTTGATTGGCATTACTCATGATACAGACCCTGTGAAGCCGGGCCTGAAATGCATTTGGGTATTGCTGGACTATGCTCAGATGGCATACTGGCTCGCCAGCTACAATTTACTGCAGACAGTTTTCTTACTGATGCTGTTTGTATGTGTAAATTTAAATTTCCATGACACTTGATGTTCCTTCATTACACCCTGGTTGTGTGATGGGCACATCAGGCACCCACCTGGGTATGTGTCCCTGAACCAACAACAATGGGACACACACTGCCAGGTATTCAGTTTTTAGGTTTCGGCCAGACAGCGCATGCGCTGTCTCGCAGAGCCATGTTGTTTACAATTCAGTGGGCTTTAGCCCACCCATATGCTTACCATTTCTTCGCACCAATGTTGCTCTAGTATTCCCGTTTGTCCATGGCATGCATGCGTCATGCCTCTATCTCTGTTTGGCCCTCCCCCAGTGCGTGAACCAGATACATGTGTCCATTCACTGTTCCTGTTTTCGGAGCGACTTGTTTCCTTGTCTTTTAGGGATCCCCATAAGTGCTTTTGCTTTCACTCGCTCGGTCTCCTCCCACCCACCCCAAACCCTGCTGCTTCTTTTCCTTTGTAGATTGGTTTTATGGTGTTTCATTATTAAAAGCAGATCGGCTTTATTTATGCACCTCCTCATCTGCCCTCACAACGTTTCTGCACCATTTTGTAATGTGCTTATAGTGTTTCATTATTAAAAAAAAAAAAAAACCTGAAATAGAAACTGACATTCCAAAATTAACAAATGCAAATGTTTCGCTGAGGCCCAAGGCTTTTAAAATGACACTTCACAAGGCATGTTGTTTATCAAGCGAGATGCCACCCACATATTCTCTTTTTTTGCCATTTGTTTAATTTTCACTGTCCCACTTCACCCACCATGCCCCACTCATTTAAACAGAATTGCCAGCTTCTGGCAGATAAGTCGCAACAGAGCACACTACAGCTCAAGCAGGCAAAAACAGGTGTGCTGTTGGGGGCTGGACATAAGCCTGGGAATTGGCAGGCCAAGGAGCAGCTGTGTGAGCTTAATCTCCCCATGCCTATAAACAGAGCTTGAGTAATACAACTAGTGCTCATGTAAAGCGCATGTCCTTCGGTCAAGTTTGCTGTATTAAAAAAAATACAGCAAATTGAAGAAACGGGTAAAAATAAAGCTTTAACATAAGGAAAGACAAATAAATACTTATTTCCTAGCTGTGTTGTATGAAGTGCAACCAGAAAACCTGAATAAATCATGGATTCCCCAATCAAAACGTGTGCTCTTCCCCAAATATTTTAGATCACCAAAACCGTTTTCTTCATTTTCGTGCATGAAAGCTCTTTCAAATATGTGAGCTCATAAGACAGCACAGGCTGGGTCATAGCACTTTTTTGCATGACTACCATCCATGCTGAAGAGCAGCCATGCTACTATTCAACATAGTTTAAAGACCTTGACATTGACAACGCCAATAACTCTGTGATTAGCCAGCTTTATTGGCTTTGTCAATGCGTGTTTATCATGCTCTCCCAGAACCAGGACTAGCTCAAATATTGTAGGTCAGTAGATCTTAACCTACTCAGGGGGTCAGCAACTGCTCAGTAAATGTATACATTTGTTAATATTTAGGTTTATATAAATAAATAAGCAAAATGTTAAATTGAAACATTTTAAACAGTCTGGCAGTATTCTCAGATTGATTTGTGGGAGCTGTGCAAGTGCATCAAATAGAATATAGTATGGACAACAGTGGCCTCAATTGAGTTTAGAAAAGCTCCAACCTTCCCTTTAAAATTTAAATAGTGATTTTTAAAAGAATTGTTTATGAATTAAAAAACAAAAGTCATAATTTGTGTATTTGTTTGATGTATGCTGGTTTCTGTTTTTCTTATGTATTCGTATAGTCGTCTGGTTGAAATTATCAAAAATGATTAGGCTATGGTCCCTGGCGTCCAGTAATAACTCATTATGGGTTCCTGGATTCCAAAAATGATTAGTGGGGATCCTTGGGTTCCAGTAATGATTAAGTGGGGGGTCCACAGCTGTCAAAAGGTTAAGGATCACTGTCCTAGATGATTTTTTGATATAGGGATGTGGCTGACTGTGCTCCCCTTCAGTCAGTTTCCATGAACTACGAGCCAAGTCATGCTTCTAGTTTCCAAGAATAAATGATCATTCAAGGTGCAAATTAAAAGTAAGGAGCAAAGACTGAAACTTTATTCTTCTCACTTGACAGACGCGCAGAGACACGAAATACACCTCACACAGCGCTTGCCAATTGCCACATCATTGTACATTCAAAGCCACACCTACCATACAGTGTCAGGTACTCACAGGCTCATTGCACAAGATACCACAAAAACAAGGCTGTCAGGTGTTAATATCACATCCCTCTGCGGGATACGTCAGGGCGTTTTCATAATTGACGGGAAACAGTAGCATTTCTTTCCAGTAGAGCCACAGGCACCTAGGAAGGGAGGGTTGGTGCCAAACTCACCACCAGTTGCCTTACCACATACATTAAAAACATTGGGGCATATTATCAAGGACCGGTGTTAAAATTATCGCCGTTTTATCGGCAGGAAATTGCAGATAAAACGGCGATAATGGGCTTGATAATACGCCCTTGTTAATTCCCATAGAAGCCCATGTTTTGGTGTTAACATGGGCTTCTATGGGAATTAACAAAGGCGTATTATCAAGCCCATTATCGCCGTTTTATCAGCAGTTTCCTGCCGGTAAAACAGCGAGAATTTTAACACCAGTCCTTGATAATATGCCCCCTTATCTTTCATGAGAGAGAGAGGAGCTGGCATTCCCAGGAAAAAATTGGAGCAGTATCTATGAGAACGAGGCAGCAGACTTTATATATGCATAGTCATGCAGCCTAAAAACCAAGCCTATGCTTTCTGCAATATATAACACATTTTTCAAGACAAAAGTCTTCCGAGTTAGGTAAATAAAAGTAAAAGTAGAAAAATAATTGCTTCACAGGTGCTGAAAATGTAACCACAGTGAAAAGAGAAATTCGAGAAAGCCCAATTGGCTGTATATGGTGGGATCAAAGAAGCACTAACATCGGCTCCAGTAGTTGTTGGGAAGGGAATGTCCAGTGCATGGATACAAGTGCGTCCCCTGCTTTGATTGATGAACAAAATGCACATCTGATATACTGTTTTTTATTTTGTCCCTGGTGTCACTCTATAGAAATACAAAAGAGTGTCCCTGGGTACCTGAATATAGGGAGAGGTGGGCAGGGAAATAACAAGGAACAATAACATCACCCTCTCCATATAAATTACTTAACTATTGGTGATACATCCTAGATAAGACACAACATCATTGTCCCATACACAGAAATTCTTTTCATGTTTTATTTATCAAAAAATGATTTTTATATATGTATAAATAATTTCATATATCATTTCATTATGTGAAAAATTCTTTGCAAAACGTCCTACAGATAAAACAGCCCCACTATGACCTAATACACAATGTGGAATAACAATGAGACACCACACAGCACATACATACTAACGATACCATGCCTAGACCCAATAAACAGACACAATCACACACAACAACCTATATACAACAAGGTTACAAAACATAAAAATCTATGTTCGGACCGGAGGCTCCGATTATGCTTTTCTTCCTTCGCTTTATTCCAATACAAATAAACACAGCAGCCAGAAAAGCAATAAAAAATGACTATTTCTTATAAACAGAAAGAAAAAACGTAATTTGCTTCCATAAACATATGAATCCAGTCCATAAACATCAATTCCCATAAGTCCTAGGGATAACACCATAACGGAGTCCTTCCACGCTGTCCATAACTCCTAGAAAGCTCCACCATCTTGTGAAGACCTCTATTTCTTTGCTGCTGCGCAGCTAGATAATTGCTTTTTTTCTCGCTCTACAATAATGTTCATTGTTGTGTGAATATTGAGTGTTTCTATGCTAAGGGGGTCCGTTATTGAAGGGCGCGGTGTATTCTGTTGTTTCCCTTCACAGGTTCCCTCTCTCTCTTTTTTGTTGCCGCGGGAGCGTTTTACTCCTACACGGCAGGCCAACACGGCGGTGAGTATTGGGACCGCCAGGGGGCGCTCCCGCATCTCCTTGCTCCCGCAGCGCGGGGTCTTCAAAGCGGAGCCGCGCTGAGGGAGAAACGGCTCTGCCGGAGCCTGTCCCCCGAGCTGCCAAACCTCTACGCCCTGCGGGGTCTGTATTGCCACGATAAATTCATTGTTTACGCCCCACTAGGGTCAGTAATCAAGGCTTGTCTTGTTTAGCTTCACCAACGGATAGATCGCACACTTTGCAGAGGCGCGCTCGGTGGCTGCTGGGCCGTGTCAGTTTCTTCTGACGGCCCGCGCGCGCCTAGGGCTTTGTGTGCAGCCCATTGTTGGTTTGTGCCCCAACCCAAAAGCAATCGCAGGTCTCCGATCTGCCCACAGACAACTGGAGAGTGAGGGGGGGTCCTTTCTTTCTGTCTGTTTGCCCACCAATTCCCCACAGTTGGCAGTTGGGGAGGTTAGGCCTGCACTGGGGGGGGCTCTCTGGTGTGTCAGGTCCTGTTGCTTTACTGCCAGCCTGTTTTCCTGCGTGGAGGTTCTTGGGGTGCCCTAATTTGGCTGCATACATACCTGGTCATTAAGCTAAGGGGCCATGGAACAGGATGGTTATTTTGAGGAAGAGGAGGTGACGCAGTACCTACCTCTGGACGACGATTTCTTTGAGGCGGTGGATACCTCCATTCTCAGGTGTGCCACGGAGGTGGTGACTCCGATGGAGGAACGCCTGACTAACCGCATTATTGCGGAGAGTGCTAGGTTGGCCCAAGCTCACGGGTCCTCCCCCGTAACGCTACCCACAGGTGAGGGGCCCCCACCACCCAAGAAGGTTTGCGGGGAAGGTGGTGCGGAAGGAGCACAGGGGGTAGACCAGGATGCCTTTGAACGCTTGAAAAGTGTGTTCTTGGCCAAGTCCGTGCCACCCGCTTCTGCGCCTCCCCGCCATCTGAACCCCCACTGTCCACAGCACCTCCTTCCCCGTCGCAAGATGGGGGTTCCCCGACTGATTCTGACGACAACGGGGGATCCTCACAGTCCTGGCATCCGGCTAGTTCTTCGGGCGCCTTGCCCCAGGACGCCTCGGGCATGCTAGATCCGGATGAAATTATTCATCCACAGTCCGCAGCCTGGGCACCTGGGGACAAGGTGGCCAAGTTCGTGGTGGGACGCCTCCGCAAGCCTCTGGAGAAGGAGGCATGGTGGTGCCTGAGAGCGGAGTGTCCGCGCCCCACGTTGGAGGGGAAGGTAGCTCTTACCCCCGAGCTAGACCCCAAAATGGCGACCTTCCTTGCAAAATACATAAAGGACCCTCGTAAGGGGATAGATCGTTCCTGGAGATCATGCCAGGATAAGCTCCCGGACACCATTGGTCCAATGACCAAGATCCTGGATATGGCAGAGGAGGTAAGGCAACGGGGTCCGTCATCTCCCCAGACGTTCTGTCCAACTGTGCACAGAGGGCAATAACCTTTATGGGTAATGCCAACTGCGCGCTGTCGACTGAGCGCCGTCGCTCCTTACTCATCAAGCTGGACCCAAAGTTGTGGGATTTGGCGTCCTCCGAAGCAGTAGCCGTGGCACAAGGGGGCCTGTTTGGGGACCCCTTTGTTAAGGAGTTGGGAAAGTTTGTGGCCACATTCACCTCACTAAACAAGGCCCAATCAAATATCCAGGGGGTCTTCCAGTCATATTTTTCCCAGGGGGCCGGTCGCGGGAGGGGCCGCGCAACTGGCCACGGCAGTCAACAGACCAACAATAGGGGACAAGGCTCCAGCAAAGGACAGTACCAGACCTCAGCCAACTTTAATAATTTCTACCCCACCAAAGGGCAATGATTCCGGGGCCGCGGCGGCTTCAGAGGCAACTCAGGCGGTGGTCAGTCAGGAAGTGAGTGTCATCCCGGCGGAGCAAGTGCGAAGGGCGCTTGGCAGATTTTCAGCATGCTTGGTCGGCACTCACGGCAGACGCCTGGGTGCTGCAGACGGTGAAAGGTTTTCATATAGAGTTCTACGACCAACCACGGCAAGCAGGGTGCCCACATCCCATCTCTTTCTCCGTGCCAGATGCACAGCTGATCGACAAAGAGGTGTCTGCTTTGCACAAGAATGGAGCCATCTGTCATTCAGCGCTGCATCCCAACGGTTTCCTCAGCAACATGTAAATGTAAATGTACAGGAATTTATATAGCGCAAATCACCAAGCGGTTTCTAAGCGCTTGCTTAGGGAACCCGTCATGGTATTCCCCTGTGAGATAACCGCGGCAGGGTATCCGCAAGGTGAAAGCCAGGCATCCCGCCGCGAGGGGCCGTTGTGGAGATTAAGCAAGCTATTGCCCAGAGTCGCAGAGTGTGAACCCGTGAATCGAGTAGGCACCGGAACGAGAATTGTCGAGTCCATGGACATTTTAGGACTCAAGACCCCGCCAAGCCGGGAATTGAACCCTGGTCCCGGGCTGACCTCTGCTTCCAGGTCTGCCTCCTCTGACCAGTGAGCCACACTTCTCCACATCCACTTTTGGTGGAAAAGACGGACGGAGGTCGGCGACTGGTGATCAACCTCAAAGAATTCAATGGATGGTTGGTTTACCGACACTTCAAGATGGATGGGATCCATCTTCTACGGGATGTCCTCCTGCCTCAGGATTGGATGGTCAGGTTGGACCTAAAGGATGTGTATCTGGTGGTCCCGATCCATCCTCCACATCTCAGTTTCCTCCAGTTCTTATGGCGGGGTCAAGTGTACAAATTCACCGCCCTTCCATTCGGACTCTCCTCGGCACCTTGGTGTTTTACAAAGGTGCTACACCCGGTGGTGGAATCCCTGAGAGGTCGTGGGGTACGACTGATCATGTATCTGGACGACATTCTTCTCATGGTGCAGTGTCCGAGGATGTTGCTATCACAACTGTTGCAGACAATATCCCTTTTGGAAGATTTGCCGTTTGTCATCAACAAAGACAAGTCTGTTCTCTCTCCGACTCAGAGTCTTGTTTTTCTAGGTTTTGTCGTGGATTCTGTGAATTCTTCTTTGAGTCTGCCGGCCCGCAAGATGGCCAAGATCCGTCACACCTTGAGGCAGACTATCTCCAAACCAAAGACATCACTCCGCCAGATAGCGCGGGTGGTAGGTCTTCTTTCCTCTTTAATACAGGCGATCGGTCCGGGTCCACTTCACTACCGGGCCTTGCAGCGCCTAAAGGCGCACCATCTCTGAAAGGGACTGTCGTTTGATCAGTCAGTCCCCTTGTCGGATGAAGCCAGAGAAGAAATGGCATGGTGGTTGCAACTCATGGAGGCCTGGAATGGCTAGACAATTTTCGGGTCGTACCCAGATCTGGTAATAGAATCGGACGCCAGCAGGTCTGGTTGGGGTGCCCGTTGCGGAGAGTTCTCTACCGGTGGCAAGTGATCATTAGAGGAACAGAAGTTGCACATCAATTGCTTGGAGTTTCTCGCAGGCTCTTTCGCTGTCTGCTGTTGGACCAGGCGTCAGGCGACCTCATGCGTGTTACTGAAGATGGACAATGTTTCTGCGGTGCATTACGTCAACCTCTTAGGGGGACCTTGTTCCTGTGCCTTGGTGGACCTGTCGAAGGAGTTTTGGAAATATTGCCTGGCGCACCAAGTCTCGGTGACGGCGGAGTACCTACCGGGTCAAGCCAACCAGGTGGCAGGACTCCAGCCTGTGGGAGCTGGATGTTCGGGTCTTCGAATGGTTGAACAGCCTCTGGGGACCTTTTTCGGTGGACCTATTTGCCTCCCGACTGGACTACCAGCTCCCACGCTTCTGCAGCTGGAGGCCAGAGCCTCTCGCGGAGGCCACAGACGAGTTTCTCCTGGACTGGAGTCTGGTGAAGGGTTACGCCTTTCCCCTTTTTGTGATGGTGGTTCGGACGGCGGCTCGCATCCGCCTCTTGAAGGCGGAGGTGGTGGTGGTGACCCCATATTGGAGGCCTCAAGTCTGGTTTCCAGTTCTTTTGGAACTTTCTTGGGATTCTCCAATCCTACTCCCCCGTTTCCTCATCTTCTTCGGAATCTGGACGAGGAGCATCACCACCTCATTCTCCAGGGATCTCTCTGCCTCCTGGCATGGAGGCTTTCAGGAGACTCTGGTCGCTCCCAGGCCTTTCGGGACAGGCTCAAGGTCTCTTGGCGAAGACCTGGGCAGACAGCACATCTAAACGCTACAGGTCTGGGTGGAGTAAGTGGATGTGTTGGTGTCTTTGACGGGATCTGGATCCTGTGGTCGCAGGCGTCGTTCCTCTGTTGAATTCTCTGGCTGAATTGGCTACAAATGGCCTGGCTTACAGATCTATCAACGCGATAAGATCGGCGATATCGGGAGCTCACTGCCCAGTGGATGGTTCCACGATCGGTGAACACCCGTTTGTCTGTAGGCTCCTGAGAGGGATTCTTTTGTTTTTGCCCCCGGAGCCGCGTTACTCAGTCCTTTGGGATGTTAATTTGGTTCTGAACCTTTTTTTGTCTTGGCAACATAATAAATACCTTTCTTTGAAGGAGCTTTCGGCTAGATTGGCCATGCTTTTGTGCTTAGTGTACTGTCGTAGGGTCTCGGATGTCCGAGCTCTAGATTTTACGGCGAGAGTTTTCTCCCCAGACGGGGTTACGTTTACACTTGGTTGCCGCACCAAATGGGATTCCAGGACAATCTCTTATCCGGCCTTTACGGATGTGCCCAAGCTCTGTGTGGTAAACTGTCTGAAATCCTGTGAGGAAATGATTATTGAATTTCGCCCTCCGGGCGAACTGCAGCTCTTGATTGCCTTGCAGAAGCCGCATCATGCTGTCTCTTCTCCCACGATAGCCCGGTGGGTGAGATGGGTCATGCAGGAGGCTGGTATTGATATAAAACAGTTTGGTGCACATTCAGCGAGAGGTGCGATGGCCTCAAAGGCTTTTTCTTTAGGAGCTCGGTTAGAAGACCTTATGCGTGTGGCAGATTGGTCTTCTGATTCCACCTTCAAAAGGTTTTACTTCAAACCGGTGGTAGAGGTTGCTCAGTTGGTGGTAAGTAAGCTTTGAACTAGCATAATCGGAGCCTCCAGTCCTGACATAGAATCGAAATTTGCCTAGCTTAGTAACGGTAAGTTTCAATTCTATTGAGGACACAGAGGCGAGGATTATCCCTCCCGTTGCACCCTTGGTGCGAACCCTCCCGTACTTCCGTAAGTAAACTGGTTTAATGTTTCTGTGACAGTACTGGTTGCCTGCATGCTACTGTTCTTAGCAGATGTGGTGTTGACTTTAGGAAGGTGACTTGAGATACGTTCACAGGCTGTCCTTACATTTCAGGGCATGAGGGAGCCAAACAGGACCAATGAAGTGAAGGCGTGACTTGTGCGAAGAAAGAGGAGGTCTTCACAAGATGGTGGAGCTTTCTAGGAGTTATGGACAGCGTGGAAGGACTCCGTTATGGTGTTATCCCTAGGATTTATGGGAATTGATGTTTATGGACTGGGTTCATTGGTTTATGGAAGCAAATTACGTTTTTTCTTTCTGTTTATAAGAAAAAGTAATTTTGTTATTGCTTTTCTGGCTGCTGTGTTTATTTGTATTGGAATAAAGCGAAGGAAGAAAAGCATAATTCTCGCCTCCATGTCCTTAATAGAATTGAAACTTACCATTAGTAAGCTAGGCAAATTTCGATTCATAAATCATATCAGAAGGACAACCAGCGCTGACGTGCATTTCGGAGTAGAACTTTATCCCCACAGTTCCTTCGTCAGGGCGCAGAAGGTATAATTCATGAGGTGGCCAGATACCATCCAGGCCCATAGTAATGAATGGGAATCAATTCCTTAATTGCGACTCGCAATTTGCGAGTCACAATTAAGTAATGAGTAGGAATTGCAATTTTTTTTGCAATTCCTACATGCATAGGCAATAGCGACTCTTGAATTGCGATTCTTTAAAAAACGCAGTTAAAGAATCGCTATTGTCTATTTTGATGCATGTGCACCTTAGTGCCGTGATGGCACCATACCATGTTTTTAGAGGAAATCAACAGTGTGACCAGACCTTTTTACCTGTGCCATTCGTGATATAGGCCTCTAGGTACAGCTGTGTTGATTTATGCTAATATGTATATGCCGATACTCTTGTGTTGACACCCTTATGTGTGTCATGTGTATGTATATGTGGAGTGTGTGTAATGTGTGGTGGTAAGTTTGCTGCATGAGTGTGTCTGAGTTATGAAGGGCAGAGGGAACCAGTTTGGATCTCTGGCTTGGATTAGAGCCCAAGATGGAAGACTAGGACGGTGCTCTCAGACTGTGGTGGTGAATTGCCTGTATTCCTGCAGCTGGAGGGAAGAGAGCCAGACACTGAAGTAAGGCGATGAACACAGGGCTGCCTTTAGAAATCCCATGAGACATTTTGTTGGCAAGGAGCTGCTGATTAGTCTTCTTGAGCACTGCATATTTGTGGATGGTTGGCATAAGGTGTGAGACTGCAGACTGTTGTGAGAGTTATTGGTGTCTCTTGGTGAGACCTGTCCTTTTGCCTAGCCTTGATTACTTCTTCAAGTGCACTGATGACTGCCTCACTCCCCTTTGCGTCTTTGTTGTTTATACTCCAAGATGGTGACTGTGTTGGTGCTACTTGCTGTAAGAAGCATCACTCTATGCAAAGGCTGTTTCTGGCGAGCAGCCTTAGGAACCTAAGAGAAGAGCTGGTTTTATATCTTGAGACAGTATTCAGCCCCCCTTGGGAAGAGGTTATGTTACATATAAAAGTTTGAGACAGTTGAGGCTATATGTAAAATTTGGACTCTAATCACCCTATTTGTTCTATATACAAGTCCTTTATAACCAAGGAAGTGAGTGCTTCACATAGTACAGAAAGGTCTTCTGTGCAGCAAGCATGGCTGGTCTCTGCCTGACAGCCAGGCTCCCAGAAGTGAAGGGACATCACCTGGAGTCTGTACTTTCTAGTGGAAGAGCTTTGTATCTGCCCTGCACCACCTTGAAGCCTGCCTGCTGAGGGAGGGGAGGAGTCTGCCTGGCACTACAAGAGGAGAGACTGTCCTAGAGAAGAGATTATGAGATGTCCAGGGAGAGCTTAGTGCAAAACAGCAAACTGGGGAAGGTTTGTGTTTCCTTTGTGCCCCCTACTCACCCAGTCTCCCATCCTGCTTCCTGGCAGGAACCGAGCCACTGTGCTAATCACCGACCCAGTTGGGGCTGCAACTGCATGATTGTTGAAGGCCCGGACAATGACTGCAAGTTTGTGATTGCTGTAAGCCCGGATGGAAGCTGCCCTGCATGATTGCTATAGGGCTAGACAAGAGCTGTAGCCGCGTGTTTGCCGGAAGGCCTGGACGCGGGCAACTGCAAATTCATTATCATGCATTAACTCACAAAACGCCTCAGCACGACTGATCCTCGACACACCACGCCACGGCCACATCATCCCCCACCTGAGAAACCTGCACTGGCTCCCCGTAAACAAGAGGATATCCTTCAACCTCCTCACCCAGGCACACAAGGCACTCCACAAGTCCAGCCCAGCCTACCTCAACAGACGGCTTTCCTTCTACATCCCCAACCGCCAGGTACGCTCCGCCAACCTATCACTCACCACCATCCTGCTCATCCGAAGAACAACCACCGGTGGGAGATCCTTCTCCCACCTCACCACCAAGACATGGAACACCCTCCCACTGAGCCTACGACAGACCCAAGACCTGCTGACCTTCAGGAGGATACTCAAGACCTGGCTGTTCGATCAGTAGCGCCCCCCCCCCCCCAGCGCCTTGAGACCCTTGCGGGTAGTGCGCTTTACAAATGATTGATTGGTTGATTGATAATTTCAAGAATTTTAACAAGATTGATTTGTTCATTGACCAGCAAAGATATTAGTCAACAATATTAGCCAACACGTATTCACTACAGCTGTATAGAGAGAGTCACAGGGCAATTCTGACCTGTGATGTACATTTTGTCTTTGTGAAGCCTTGGGCTTAAGAGGCCTGATGCGGTCAGTAAACACAGAGAGGAATAAGTGGGATTACAGCCTTCAGTGTTAATGAGGCTTCAACTAGTTTGTGTCCTTATTCCTGAAACACTCTTTCATAATCCCAATAGCCCACATGAGACCATCAAGGATGTGTGTACCTTAATATAAAACAAAAGCAGGAACTATTTAAGAAAGAAGTTGAAAGAAGGCCTGAAAAGAGTGATTGTTGAATCAGAAATAAGAACTTCCAGGTCAGGCCGAGAAGTCAGAGAGAGGTTTAAAAAAGAACAATTATATGGCCATGGAAAAATTGTTGAAAGGTCTTGTAATGGTATTTGTTGAGTTTCTTTCACCCCTCACCTGGAAATAAAATGGTTCTAGATATATTGTTTTCGTTGTCTGCATGCATACTATATTAGTTTATGCATGCATAGTGGTGGTCCTGAAGATTTGCTTTCGGGCCTCATTTACAAGAAAGTGCTGCAGCACGACACCACAAGCACTTTGGCTGCGCCACGCTGCAGCACTTTCAAAGCACAGGGATGCGTGATATCTACAAGGATATGATGGATCCCTATGCTCTCCCCTGAGCTGGCGCACAATTAGCTACCATGTGCCGATGCAGGCACCCTTGCACCATGGTGCATGGATGCCTGTGTCACAGGGATGATTGTTTGTGTGCAGGAAGGTGTCCCTTCCTGCACATAAACAATATGAAATGGTGTTTTCAAACTTCTATGTGTGCTGCATTAGCACACATAGAACTTGTAAAAAGTCACTTTTTAACTGATTGTTTATGTGCAGGAAGGGACACCTTCCTACACATAAACAATCATAATAGGTGATTTCCTCGTTCTATGTGTGCTGCAGAAGGCAGCAAGCATAGAAAGAGGAAACAAAGCTAGGAGAAATGAATACATTTCTCCTTGCTGGGCCTCCCTACGCATCCCCTGGGGAGGTGTAGCTTTCAGATGCATTTCCAGGTTTACAATTTCTCGTAAATCTGGAAATGTGTCAGGTTCAATGGGTGTTGCGTGGGAACACCAACAGCAACACCCATGGAACTCCCCTTTCACACAAAGTGCTGCACGTAAAGCGTCCCTATTTTCAAGGACAGGAAAAGCCATGCTGGGTGGCTTTTCATGTCCTTGCAAATATGGGCAGCAAAATGCAACGCCTGTGCGTCACAAAAAGTGACACACCGGTGGTGCAAGGAGCTTGTAAATAAGCCCCTTTGAATGCTCCAGGAAGTTATCAGAAGACGGACTCCCATGTAGTTACAGGTAATGGAAATGTGTCTCTCATTGATTAGCTCTACTAAATGAAGACCATCCAGAGTACTTGATGCAGTACCAGTGTGACACCCACAGCAACGTGGCAACCATAAGACATTGCACAATGGCAAGTACATCACAAGAAAACGCCACCTCAATGATCTGTTGGCGAAGGTATGTAGCCCATACCATACAAACTTTACCATGCGGGATGTAACTGCTCAGGTAAGTGCCATGCAGGTAATTATGACACAGTCCTTTTTTTCATACTTTACTAGTAACTATAACTTGAGCCTTAAGGTAACTATAATGTGTGCCCTTGCAATTGTCATGTGTTTCCTGCATGGCCCATTGTAGTTTCCTTGTTAGCTTAACTGTGCACGTTATAGGCCTCATTTTCCTTTGCACACATTACTATATAAATATGCTGGCTTCCACTTTGTACTTTCACATGGAACCTGCATATGTTTTCTCATTCTGTTAATTTCCTGGGAATTAGGTTGACCATCATAGACCAGGTTAAACAACAATGTCCCTTGTTGTTCTTTCTAGCCAGGCACTAGCACCTAGACATACCACAAAAATGCAGCTGTTGTTTATATGCCCACGTCTTGTCACATAGAGGAGAACAGGAGCCAAAAACACACACGTGGAACGAGAGTTCTGAGACAAGACCACTGCTTCTGCTGTGATTTAGAGCTTCCATCTGTGTATGATAATGTACAGGGTCCGCCACTAATCCCAGAGAACAAATATATATATACATAATTATATATATATATATATATATATATATATATATATATATATGTATATATATATATATATATATATATATATATATATATATATATATATATATATATTCACTGAAAAAACCATAGGTTTGACACCAGTTATAGTTAGCTGGAAATTTTACTCGCATAAAACCAATTAAATTCCCACGTTATAGTTAGTTGGACTCACTATAACTTGCGCGTGCAATGCACTGCTGATGACGTCACATATTACATCACTCATGACATGGTCAGTGACATCAGTCATGACATCACTGATGACACTATCCAGTGAATGTGTGTCTTTTTAAAAAATAAATATGTGTTATATATGTATATGTAAAAGTTGATGGAAGAACAAATGTTTAAATAAGTGATTACTTGGATGGTTTTTTGGAGAAAAAAATTGATTGGTTAACTGGTTTATTAAGTGTATCTTAGTGAATACATATATTAGAGAGTAATGTTTAAATATTTAAATATATGTATTAGTGTTTCACTTTGTGTATAAGTGGTTGCATGGGTTGGTGAGTAGCTACATGTGTATGTATATGGGTTATTAGATGTTTATGTTAGTATCAGTATGAGTGTTTGTATGGTTTGGTGGGGGTATTACTTACATAGATGCATGAATGACTGACTCTCTCTTTGTATGTGTTTTGAAGACAGCATATGTGCAGGACTGTATGGGTGGAAGAGTGTGTATATGTGTGTGTTAGTGAGTGAATGACTGTCTCACTAGTGTCATTATCAGTAACTACATATGTTTTAATCTAATATATGTGAATATTGATGTATATAAGTGAGTATATGTGAGAGAAAGAGATTGTAAGAGTTACTGTTTAGATAAGTATGTGTTTCTATAAGTGATTGTTTAAGAGAGTAAGTATGTGTAAGTTTCCATAGAAGTAAGGTGGTTGTGTGTGTATAGCTGTATATGCAAATAAATGGATGTTCAATAGTTTATTTGCATGTGTGAATATGTGTGAGAGTATCTTTTGGATGACTGTCGGTGTGTAACAGGATGTATAGGTGTATCACTACATATCATGAGTGAGTATATGTACGAGTGACTATATAGAACTGTTGATCAATGAGTGGATGTGTATATAGATGGTCGAATTATTGAATTGGTTGTTGTAACTGGTATGGGTATCTCCATTTTTTTGGAAAATTTTAGTTTCTCTTTTTGAATATGTGTTTCAAGGGTTACATTACAGTGAAAAGAGGTCTGTCACTCTGTCACAAGGATGGTGTCATCAGTGATGTCATGACTGATGTCACTGACCATGTCATGAGTGATGTAATATGTGACGTCATCAGCAGTGCATTGCACGCGCAAGTTATAGTGAGTCCAACTAACTATAACGTGGGAATTTCATTGGTTTTATGCGAGTAAAATTTCCAGCTAACTATAACTGGTGTCAAACCTATGGTTTTTTCAGTGAATTTCATAGGTTTTGTAAATGCAATTTCCGAACTATAACGTGTGTAAAACCTATGGTTTTTTCAGTGAATTTCAGTTTTTTTAAAAATGCTACTTCCTAACTATAACGTGTTTAAAACCTATGGTTTTTTCAGTGAATATATATATATATATATATATATATATATATATATATATATATATATATATATATATAAAATTTCTATGGCAAAATGAAACCCCTCATTTTGTTCCTTTTCAAATTAAATGTATTAAGTGTTACCACTTTATTCCAATCAAGATGACTTCAGGTGTGCCCAACTTTTGTCATAAGTAAGACTGTTAGCGTTCTAGGTGTTCTTTAGAACACGCTGGGACATTCTGTCATTGGGCTATAGTTGGGCTACATCTGGCTGATATTTGGGCTACATTTGGGCTCTTTTGTCTCTGGTGGCCATCTTGGGAGACTGCATATCCGAATTTTTTTAATGAAATATAAGAGGATTTGAGAAGTCACTCAAAATGTGCCCTAATTTTTCTTTCTTCAGCACTAATCATAATTTCTATGGCAAAATGAACCCCCTCATTTTGTTCCTTTGCAAATTAAACGTTTTAAGTGTTCACACTTTATTCCAATCAAGATGACTTCAGGTGTGCCATACTTTTGTCATAAGTAAGACTGTTAGCGCTCTAGTTGTTCTTTAGAACACTCTGGGACATTCTGTCATTGGGCTATAGTTGGGCTACATCTGGCTGATATTTGGGCTACATTTGTTTTTTTTGTCTCTGGTGGCCATCTTTGGGCTACATTGGGCTACATTGGGCTACATTGGGATACATTTGGGCTCTAACATATATATATATATATATATATATATATATATATATATATATATATATATATATAGCCCAGTGTAGCCCAATATATATTTTTTCAAAGTTAATTTTCTCTGCAACTACTGAACAGATTTACACCATTCAAAGAAAAGCGTAATCTGCGAGCCGGACTCTACCTTTCTACCAAATTTCTTATAAATCCATTCAGCCGTTCGAGCTGTAGCCATGTCTAAACGTCCTATGGAAAATAACATGGGGAAAACACGTTTTGGGACCCCCCTTTTATCTCAGCCCCCAGTTGACGAATCCCCCCCAAACTTTCAGGGAAGGAGCGGAGCAGGCCATCTTCTTTGAGAAATTCGCAAAGATTCGTCCACCGGCGCCAAAGTTATTCTCAATAGAATGTTGCAGATTTCCTATGGAAACTAGGTCCTAACTACTGTCATTGGGCTATAGTTGGGCTACATCTGGCTGATATTTGGGCTACATTTGGGCTCTTTTGTCTCTGGTGGCCATCTTGGGAGACTGCATATCTGAATTTTTTTAATGAAATATAAGAGGATTTGAGAAGTCACTCAAAATGTGCCCTAATTTTTCTTTCTTCAGCACTAATCATAATTGCTATGGCAAAATGAACCCCCTCATTTTGTTACATTTGCAAATTAAATGTTTTAAGTGTTAACACTTTATTCCAATCAAGATGACTTCAGGTGTGCCATACTTTTGTCATAAGTAAGACTGTTAGCGCTCTAGTTGTTCTTTAGAACACTCTGGGACATTCTGTCACTGGGCTATAGTTGGGCTACATCTGGCTGATATTTGGGCTACATTTGTTTTTTTTTTGTCTCTGGTGGCCATCTTTGGGCTACATTGGGCTACATTGGGCTACATTGGGCTACATTTGGGCTCTAACATATATATAGCCCAATGTAGCCCAATATATATTTTTTCAAAGTTAATTTTCTCAGCAACTACTGAACAGATTTATACCATTCAAAGAAAAGCGTAATCTGCGAGCCGGACTCTACCTTTCTACCAAATTTCTTATAAATCCATTCAGCCGTTCGAGCTGTAGCCGTGTCTAAACGTCCTATGGAAAATAACAGGGGGAAAACACGTTTTGGGACCCCCCTTTTATCTCAGCCCCCACTTGACGAATCCCCCCCAAACTTTCAGGGAAGGAGAGGAGCAGGCCATCTTCTTTGAGAAATTCGCAAAGATTCGTCCACCGGCGCCAAAGTTATTCTCAATAGAATGTTGCAGATTTCCTATGGAAACTAGGTCCTAACTATAACTACCTACTGGCGACCGCCAGTAGGTAATATATATATATATATATATATATATATATATATATATATATATATTCTTTTAGCTTCAGTAGCAGGGGAGGGGGGTTTAGGCTGTTATGTCCTATATAATACATATAATGCAAGGGCTTTTCAGGGTATGCAGTTTATTAACCATGCTAACAGTGGGCCCGAATCACAAAGGTAAATTGAGACGAAAGTCTAACTACGACTTTCGGTATTCACAAAGGGCACTTACGAGCATTAAAGTTAGACTTTTGTCTCAGTTAAACTTAAGTTAAACTTAACTGAGACCAAAAGTCTAGTCTCAGTTAAATTGAAGACCAAAATGTAAGTTAAACTGAGACAAAAGTCTGGCTTTACTACTCTTAAATGCCCTTTGTGAATACCGAAAGTCGAAAAGTTAAACTTTTGTTTCAGTTTACCTTTGTGAATCGGGCCCTACATTTTTAGTATGTATTTGTTTTCTAATAATGTCACGAATACTGCATTTCAGAGCATGATCGTTTAAATAAATATTCTAAACTTCCTTCCTGTCTCCTGGTTATCGTATTGTGGACGAGTTCAAGTGAGAGACCGAAAGGATGTGTTCTGTCACAGCGATTCCTGAGAGGGTCGAGAGTGTTGTGTTCTGGGGTGCGAATTCACTTGCTTCTCTGGTAAGATTAGGAGGACTTGGGCTCATGGATACTGAGGTGGTATGGTGACTCAGTCCCTACATACTGATGTTCTATGGTCCCAAGCATTGTTCTGTTCCAGAGCAGAATCCCTGCAACACATTTTTTCACCAATAATTTAATTGCAAATGTTGCAGTGATATTATCAATGACATCATAGAAGAAGTGAGTGATCTAATATGAGGGGTAATTAGCAGTGTATGGCGAGGGTGCGCAATACCAGGCAACTTTTAGAAATATATAGGAAGAGGTTTGTTTGTGCCCACCCGGACACCCCACACTTTTATTTTTGTTCAGGGACGCGGCGCTCCTGCTGGAGTCGGCTTGTTTTTTTAAAAAGTGGGATGCCCACCAAGGGCACCTCACAGCACAATCCCTCATTGGGGGTTGCTGGCAAGAACCAGGGCTCCAGCAGCCCCAGCAGCTCTCCTGCTTGCCCCTATCATGGGTGCAGCAGGAGCTGAAATTGCTCCTGCCCCACCGGAGCAGTTTTCTTTTGCTCCCACAGGGTAAGAACAATTCTGTGCAATTTCCCTTCTTGAGAGTACGGGAAGGGAAAACACCGGGCGGGGACAGCTTTGTGCTTCTGCCTGTTGAGACAACAATACTCTTTCCCTGCAGCACCCTAGGGCAGGGAAAAGATGGTGTCCCGGGGGGTTGGGGATCCCTCGACACTGTCCCTGATCTGGCACCGGGGAATGCGGTCCCCAGGGCCATGGTATGGCTCCGGAAGGGGCCTGCCCTCCTCCCCTTTATGAAAATGTGAGGATGGGGTCCACAGGATATTTTTACTTTTGGGGATGGGGGCCACCCCCTTCTCTATATCATAATAGTGGCCTCAAGTGACGGGGTCCCTGGGGCCACTAAGAGGCTTGGGGAAGCAGGCCATGTGTTCCCCGCCACTTTCTTTATGACACAACTCCGGGGATGGGTCCTCAGAGTCAAGACTTCTGATAGGCTGGTAGGGCTAACTTATTATTCACTGCTCCCAGCCAGGGGCACCGAGTAATGCCGTTTGGGGGCTAATTTGCATATTCCTGCATTGTGGTGTCCCAATCAAGGAAGTGGCACCACCGACGTGTTACAAAAGTGTGGTGGGTGCAGCAGAATGAATCATTTATTAAAAGTCATCATTTGATTTCTGGGGTGTGTACAACATAATCCATAATTGATTGTCTTTCTAAGCATTTCCTGAGCTGGAGCTTCAGCTTCACAGCTAAGGATCGCAGGGTTTCATTGTGCAGTCACAGTTGGTGAATTTTGAAAGTAGGGGGGTGTATGACCAAATCCTGAGTGAACCATGCAAGTGAGTGCAATTAGTGCAACTGTCACGATGAGACTTCATGGGTGGGTGTTTCAAGGTATGTTAGTCAAGAGTAGTACATTTATATTTAGCTATATATACTTGCATAAAGCATATTTTCCCAGTTGATAAACTGGTTATAATATTTCTGTATGACAATATTTCGGTGGACGATATTTGGAAACACAATCCCCTCTTTGCATCCTCTATGCCCTTCCTTTTAGTTCCTTCTCTTTTTTCCTCCATTACTCCATTCCTCCTTATCCCCTACCACAAACAGGCAATTCTATTTCATTTTCTGTCCCTCCATATTCTTTGCCCTCTTCCTATCTTTCGTTTCTCTTCCCTTAGATTTGTTTACCCAATCTGTTGCCTTTCCCATCCATCCCTCATGTTTTCAATTTCTGTGTCCTTTCTCGTCCCTCCCATCCTCTTTCCTCAGAGATTTCAATTTGTCCCATGCCAGCTGTAACTTATTCAGCAGTCCATTTACTCTATCTACTCCCAGCTTGTTTTTCTGAGTCTCCCTTCCCGATATGTATCATGTATCCTTTTTTCTACATCTTACCTTATTCCTCCCTTAGTCACCTTGACCTGTTTTATCTCCATCATTCTCCCGCTCTTCCTCTTGTTGCCTCTTTTCTCAATTTCCTCCACCAGCTATATAACATTCTCACTTTCCCTCCTACTGATGGTCTGGTCTTCCACTTGAGATTTTGAAATTACCTTATGCGAGTAGTAAGTAGCTCATCCTTCTAAAACGTCACCGCAGAAAGCAAACAGTAATAAAAACGAAGTTCTCTGTAAGATTCTGAAAACATTGACCCATAATCTTTTACTGAAAAACATTGTTTTTTTATTTTTACAAACCAGTATATACTGATACCGAAGTTAACAACAAAAAGAAATGAACATAAAAAAACATGAAAAATAGCATTTTGTCTACAGTAGGAAATCTTGCAATCATTGGCGTCTCTCTATTTATGAGATGTATAGGTGGACACATGCCACATGGGTCTGGCATGATTCATTGCATGAAGATGTTTTGCAGACCATTCATTTCTGTAGAGCTACATATAGCAGTCTGTCAAAAGAGCTATGTAAATTGTAGGTTAGTCACAGAGTAGGCTGGGCCGGTGAGTCTTGCTGCTTCACCCCACGCTGTGACGAGTTGGGAAATGCAAACTCTTGCTGATTGGCACACTAGGAAAGCACAGGTTTCAGCCTGCATCGCCCATATGTAGTCAGTCACTGAGGGTGTGACACACTACGGGGGAGGAGTGGTCCTATGCTCAGGCAGGCCACAGAAGCTAGGGCTGAAATCAGACGAGACCTAAAAACCTTTGACAGGGAACATGTGCAATGTAGCCCCCACAACCTTAATAAGGACCCCGTCCTGCCCGTGTGCTATGGCTGTATTATGTGGCCCCAGGAATGTAGAAGAAAGTCTGTAACAGTGTGGCTTATATGGTAAACTACCGCAAATACTTTTCCCCGCAGGGACTTGCAACGCAATCGTTACAACGCGTTGTAACAAAGCCTACCATTACTCCGCAAGGTGGAACAACGACTTGTGGAGGGGCAGAGAGTGTTGGATTTAAAATCAAACACCTTCCCTACTGTTGCACAGACTACTATTCCAACATCCAGCACCCCCTACGCAAGTCGTTGTTATGACTTTCGGGGTGATGGTATGCGTTGTTACAACACAGTCATTGTAATAACCACACAGTAATTCCCTGCGGGGAAAAAGCATGCAGAAAAAAGAGGTATATTCGGTTTATATTGTTGACAAAGCCAATAGGTTTGTTTCATATATTTATGTGCTCACCCATTTACAAAGCCAATACGCTTGTCTTCAGATGTGATGACCCTTATTCAAAGCAGTAGGCTTTCATTTTATATTGATGTGATCATCCTTTGACAAAGCCAATTGGCTTGTTTTCTGTATTGATGTGGTCACCCCTTGACAAAGCCAATAGGTTTGCCTGTGTATATAGATGTGGTCACCCCTTGATTAAAGCCAATACGCTTTCCTTCTATATTGATGTGGTCACCCCTGAACAAAGCCAATAGGTTTTCCATTCTATAATGATGTGGTGACCCCTTGACAAAGCCAACAGGTTTGCCTTGTATATTCATGTGATAACCTTTTGACAAATCAATTTTTTATATACTGATGTGATGACCCCTTGAGAAAGTCAGCAGACCTGCTTTATTTAAAATGATACCACTCTGTGTTGTGATGAGTGCTCTCACTGGCTGGCTGTACATGGATGGAGTTGGCTGCCCCCTGCGGGGTTGGGCGCAGGGCTTTTCTGTCTAATGCCAAATCAAAGGTAAAAGTGACATTATAGTTAAGTAGGGTAATAAGATGTTACTTCAAGGTCGAAAAAAACAGAAATTCAAAGGAAAAAAGGTTAAAGTAAAGCAGTTAGATATTTGTTGCAAAAAAGGTACTTGAAACAGCTTAATGCAATTCATTTTAAAAAACAATCTGCAGCTGTAATTATGCTCCATGACCTGCCTCTCATACCGGCTACTCGGCCCGGCAGCTAGAATTGTGAACTTGTCTAAAATGAGCTACTACAGTTGAACTGCTAGGTCATTTCTACAGGCACTGGACACATCAGAAGTTGCCTCTAATAAGGATATAAGGGACAGGCTTTTATCCACGCATAACAGGCTCCCATCTATTATAGCATAATTACAGCTGCAGTTTAAACAATGAGAATACCATCTGACATTTCCTTATTCTAATCTGTTTTTCTAAAATAAACAGTGATCACCAGAAATCAGATATTTATAGTAACAGATTTATTTTTGCAAGCTATAGGTCATCTCAGGAAAGATAGTCTAGCTCTGCATGCATCTACACATTACCAGCTACAGCATGTTTTAAACTGACATATTAAACTAATTGCAATATCGTTTTAAAACCGATTTCTAGGTGCTTTTTGTTGTGTTTCATTTTGGTAACACAGATTACATTTTTGTTTACATGTTTGAAGCATCCTTTCTCTTTAATATGAAAGAGGAAGATACTAAGGGCATTATTACTATGTCGGGTAGACTGTATCAGTTTTGGAACCACACAACCATTGATCGGCAGTTCCGCATACTTAATTACAATGTGACCACACATAGGGGCCGATTATGATGGAGGATTTTCCGCATCCTCCGGGCCGGCGGATGCCACCGCCGGCCCGGAGGATGCAGAAAATCCTCTGCGGAGCCTCAGAAGACCCACCGCCATATTAGGATGGTGGTGGGTCTAGAAATCTGTCCGCAGCTTTTCTGCCGCGGTTGCCTTCGGACCGCGACGGAAAAGCTTTAACATGGGTGGCGGTGTCTATCAGACACCGCCAGCCATATTAGGATGGTGTAGAAAGTATGCTTTTCCACGGCGGCTTTCCCGCCGTGGAAAAGCATACGGACCTTCACTTCGGGGGCCCGTTGCGGGCCCCCTGGGTGAAGGGGGGTTGGGGGATGCACATGGGGGGTACCTATGGTACCCCCCTGCATTTGTGTGAACAAAGCAGCAGGCACCGCGCGGTGCCTGCCGCTTTGTGCATGCAAATGCACAACTTACATTTTTAACATTGCGGTGGGTGCTGCTTCAAGGGACCGCCGCTGCCCCTGCGGACGGTCCCTCCTACTCTATGGTGGCGGACGGACTCAGGTCCGTCCGCCATCATAATCGGCCCCATAGTGTGGTCATAAACTCCCATTTCCCTATGGGAGCATGCGCTGCAGCCTAAACCGTCCGTAGCACAAGCACCCATAGAGAAATTGGAGTTTGTGTAAATCCCTGCACCGTGTGGCAGGCAACTCATGGTGTTTCCACATGGTGGGGATTCAAAAGGGGGCACCATAATTGCCCCCTCTGCCCCCAGTGAGAGACCACAGGGTGAAGGGGGCCCTGCTAGGGTCCCCCAATGTCCTTTTCCAAAAGGCTTTCCGTGTCAGAAAGCCCAATACGGAAGTCTGTTGGAAACCGACACTGTAATCTCAACGGCGAAAATGGCGTCAATTAGAATTATGTGCCAGACTCTGACTGGCCACGGGTGTCCTTGGGCCCGATTCACAGAACTAACTTAAGACAAAATCCTAAACTTACTACCATTTACGTATTCACAGAAGGCACTTACTCATTTTGGTATTCACAGAAGACACTTACTCATTTCGGTATTCACAGAAGTTAGGACTCCTAACTTTAGGACTCCTAAATGCATTCTGTGAATACTGTAAGTCTTAAAATTTGTGTTTTTCTCAATTTAATAGTAGTAAAGTTAGGACTCCTAACTTTAGGACTCCTAAATGCCTTCTGTGAATACCGAAAGTCTTAAAATTAGGATTTTTCTCAATTTAGTAGTAGTAAAGTTAGGACTCCTAACTTTAGGACTCCTAAATGCCTTCTGTGAATACCGAAAGTCTTAAAATTAGGATTTTCCTCAGTTTAGGAGTCCTAAAGTTAGGAGTCCTAACTTTACTACTTCTAAATTGAGAAAAATCCTAATTTTAAGACTTACGGTATTCACAGAATGCATTTAGGAGTCCTAAAGTTAGGAGTCCTAACTTCTGTGAATACCGAAATGAGTAAGTGTCTTCTGTGAATACTAAAATGAGTAAGTGCCTTCTGTGAATACGAAAATGGTAGTAAGTTTAGGATTTTGTCTTAAGTTAGTTCTGTGAATCGGGCCCCTTGAGCCTGTCGGAATCCAGCCGGAATGACCGGCTGGTTTCAGTTTTGCCCATCTGCTTTGTAATGCGGCCTGTTGAACGTGAAACCGCAATGAGCCTCGGAAAGCCTCTGACAGCATGTCGGAGGTTTTGCGAACCTCAGCGTAATCGGGCTCTTGTATTTAAATGGTGTGTGGGACGGGTGATTGTGTGACCCTATTTTTAAGAAATAAAATACCCTCTGCAGTACATTAAAAAGATATTACAAATCACGTTGGAGTTCTGTGACCGTATAAAAGAATTTCAGCCTTGTTCTTCTGTATAGTCGCAAAACTCCTGAGTGACTTGCAATATCCTCATAGTGTGTGGCACAAAGTACTTTATACTATACGGTATTAATTTTGCTATTTGTAATATTAGTAGAAGTAGTAGCAATAGTAGTAGTAGAAGTAGCAACAGCAGAAGTGGTGGAAATAACAATAATATTATTGTTAATAATAATAATAATAAATAATGATGATAAGTGGGGAAACACACACTTTATAAAAAATGAGTTACTATATATATATATATATATATATATATAACGACCTTTACAACGCGGTCATTATACTGCGATACATTTACATTGCGGTCATTACAATGCAAGTGGTTACAACGACTTGCGCTGGATGGCGCTATACACTAAGGAATAGTATGATTTACTATTCCAACACCTTCCCTACTGTTACTTAGGCTGGAGTTGGAATAGTACCTCATACTATTCCTAAGTCCAGCGCCCTCCAGCGCATGTTGTTGTAATGACTTGCGTTGTAATAACTGCGATGTAACGTACCACAATGTAAATCATCACGTTGTAACATCACATTATATAAGAGGTGTGCCGTCTTCCCGACGAAATAAATTACACTGCTCACCTGCACTTGGGTCTCCTCTCTTCTTCTGCGCTGCGGTATCCAGGATTGGGCTCCAGGCGAGAGTGGCAGGGACTGTTTCATATATATATATATATATATATATATATACTATATCTAATCAATGGTAATTATAGTAATAATAATAATAATAATCACAACACTAAATTATTTTATGTATTTCTGTGTGTCACCACGATTTTTCCAGATTTAATGGTACTAACTAGGCCTTCATACTTGCCCTATAATTTCAAAAGGTGAACAGAATTCAGACTGTCTCTCGCTATGTTGAGAATGTCAATGTCAAGAATAGTCTCCTTGTGGTGTCAGTGACTAGAGAGGTGGGGGTCAGATGAGTGGTTCTGCCAGAAGAGGCAATAAATATTGTTGCATGCAGTAGCTTGCACTACCTGTGCATATTATGTTCAAGAGGCGTTTTGCCAAGGAAGGTTCAGCTGTTCTAACTGGTACCTCTTCTCCATAAGACCCCAGCGCCTTTTCCATTCCACTTTTTGACTCTGTCTTCCCTTCGCTTCCAGCCATAGTCTTAGCCTTACCTTTTAGTCATTGCACCCCTGTTTCCATCTATAAACGTGCCCTTGCCTTGTCCCTGTCTCTGATTTGATCCACTGCTGGTCTTCTTTTCCAGGGATTGCCCTCCACACCCCACAGCACTGTCCACAGGCACAAACCTTTCAAGTGCTTTCTAAATAATCTTCCTCCACCATGCATTCCACTCAAAGTGCACAGACATGACACTGAGCAGTAGGCCATGACAACTTGTGATTTATTGCAGAACATTACGGGGGACCGATGTGAATTGCTTCCTTTCTGACTGCCACCTGAGGCTAGACGGGCAACACAGAGCCTGGAAAGACTGATACAGAACAAGAATATATTCGTAGAGAGCCATAATGGACAAACAGAGATCCATGGCAGATGAATGTAGATGCAAGACAAAGAGATAGACATCAAGCCAGACCTAAAGGACACAGAGAATGACACACAGTGCTTACACTTGGGTAGCTACTGATTTCATAAATAAGATTTCTGCCATGCCTGTCTTTTCTCTCCCAAGACTCTAGACATTTACTAAAGGCATGCAAAGAGGGGCTCTGCATCCTCTGGGCAAGATGGCTGACTCATGATGGTATGAAGGCACAGCAGCATGGACACCCCTCTTCCGGCCTGGATGGTGTTGGCATTGGCTTATATGGAAGATGGACTCTGGATCCTCTGGACAATATTGTGCCAGAGGTAGTATGGAGGCTTGGCAGTAAGGACTTCCTCGTGGAGCTTTGATTCTTAGTTCTTGCTTATCGGAACTCTCTTAACCTTGGTTTCATCCCTGTTGCTACACCACCTCTCCTGTATTTAAGCTAGTCTTTTGTCCTTAGAAGGTTTTTCTTGATGCACCATCTGTTATTGTGATTACTGTATGAGATGAGATTTCTCAATGCTCATATTCCTGGATGTCTTAGTTACGTAGTTAATCCATTTTTCTGCAATTCCTCTCAATGACCTTTTGGCCCTCTGTAGTTCTTGCATTTTGGTTCACCCGCTGTTTTCTTGGGTTCTGGTATGTACTTATTCAATAGTCCTTGAGGTTGATTCAGTGCAGTCACTGTTTCCTGCAGTGCAGCTGCTGGTAAAGGTAATCTTTATTGTAGATTTCGAATTTCTGTGTACCTAATGTTCTTTGTGGTGATTGCAGGTGTTGCAGCTGCTTGTGTTGTCTTTTTTCACTGTGGTCCTCAACAGTTTCTGCTCGCGGTACATCCCCCATGTTCTGCCTCTAGTTGCACTTGCAGTAGTAGGATGAAATTGCGTTGTCCCAGGTCCCGATGAGACCATTCTTAACATCAAGCAGACGGTATTGAATGCCGCTGTTGAAGCGTCGCATGTTGCCCTCTTTGGCCTTCCTGTCCCAGACGGTGAGCTCGCAGCGCGGTGCTACCACCAGGGATGAAGCGCGTTTGTTCCAGAGCTCTGGCATGTAGGGCATGTCATCACCAGGACGGGCGTCCAGGGAGTGGCCTCCACAGCACTTGTCATAGTAAGGGCTGCTGATGTCGAACATGCGGGCGCAGACCTTCACCCCTTCAGCATCCATAATATCAGCTGGATTGGGGCACAGGGCAGAGGCCAAGGCCAGGAAAAAGGGCAGCAGGAGCACAGTGAGCTGAGCAGGCTTCATCCTTGATTTGGAGTGCTGACGACTGATGGGAGAGACTGCCCCTTATATATACTCCTCTTGGTTAATGAGGCTGAAGGGGCACTCCCTGTAGTTAGAAGTGACTGGATGATTAAAGACTACTTTCCTGGACAGGAGTCAACCTAGACGATGCAGATGGTGTTCTTGTTATCTCTACTGAATGAATGCAGAAAAGCCATGAGATATGGGCTTGGAACAATCCCAAGAGGTGTATAAATACAGACGGCAGAGAGATAAAGGGAGCTCAAAGTGATACAGAGGAAGGTGAGTTCTGCAGGTGTTCCAAGGAGTCAAGAAGGGAAATGAGTTCATGGAATGCTTAAAGGGGTATAGGAGTGAAGTAAGGCCAGAAGGCATATATAGGGGCATATGTATCATTGAAATTCGCATTCGCATATGGCCGAAATTCGCAGAATTTCGGCCTTTGCGAATGCAAATTCTCAATATGGTATGTATTAAACAAATGTGGTACAAAATAAGGAATCGCACAATTTGCTATTCCTTATTTTGCGATTGCATTTAAGGATTCGCAAAATTTGCGATTCCTTAAATGCAATGTATGATGCAATAAAATATTGCTAATTGTTCCTAAGGAATCGCAAATTACCACCAACTTCAAGTTGGTGGTAAGTTGCGAATTCCTTTTAAAAAGCATTTTATTCAAAAACAAAAGGTGCCATGTGACGCTCATACATGCCCTTAGGGCATGTATGTGCGCCATATGCGCACACATGTCATTTTCAGGGGTGCAGCAGGGTGTCCTTTGGATACCCCTCCACCCTTGAAAATATTCTCAATTTGCGATTAGCTAATTGCTAATCGCACATTTCCCCTTCATTCCTATGGGCCTCCTGGCCCATAGAAATGAATGGGAAATTATTCCTTAATTGCGATTAGCAATTTGCTAATCGCAATTAAGGAATATTAAGAAATCGCTAAAAAGAAGCTGATTTCTACATACATTCCATTGTGCGATTCCTAAATAGCGATTCCTTAAAAATCGCTATTTAGGAATCGCACAATGAAATGTTGATACATATCGCCCATAGTGTTGTAGGAGTGAAGTGAGGCCAAAGGACATCAAATACATACTCATCGGAAGAGATGCCTCATGTTGTTCAAAGGGCTACAGGAGTGAAGCGAGGCTAGAGTGTGTTCAAAAGGACATTGAAGTGAAGTGGGGCCAGACGTTTTTCAAAGCGATACTGGAGTATGACGAGGGCCCAACGTGTTCAAAGAGATACAGTTGGAAAGCGAAGTCAGAGGTAATTCGAAAGATTACAGGAGAGGATTAAGGTCATAGAGTGTTAAAAAAAAGGACCTCAAAGGGGATTCAGGAGTTGAGTGAGGTCAAAAGGTGTTAAAAGTTGTTAACGTGGATGCAGGAGTAGAGTGAGGCTAGCGGATATTCAAAGGGTTAAAGGAGTGGAGTGAGGTCAGGAGAATATCAAATGGATACAGGAAGAAGGAAGGCCAGAGGCTGTACAAATAGATACAGATAAGGAGAGTTGCTAAGGTATGCTTATAAAGAAATAGGTGGGTGTAAAACCAGGGTGCTGAGAATTCTTAGAAATATATGGGTGGCAAGTGAGTCCGGAGGCTCCCTTTATTAATTTACTCCTTTTATATGTAGTTATTTCTATTTTGAAATATGTTTATTTAAAGCAAACAAGGCTCACAAGGTTGTCTATACGGAACTTGCCACTCCAGTAACTATCAAGAAACCCGTTTTGCAGTTACGACACAGTATCTAGAATACAATCACAGCGTCAGTGAAGGCTCTTGAGGAATTGAGACCAACATCGAATTGCTAGGACCATACAGAAGGTTGAAAAAGTGTTGCTCCTCCATAAGGGGTCAATTTTGGGCATGTGGGTAAAGAAGGCTTAGCTTAATTAGACTTTATTCAGTGGAGGTATGTATAGGATATCACAAGATGAAGCAAAAGAGAGAAAATGAAAAGTGTGATGCAAGCACTGAAGCTTTATGTGAGTCAAGGAAGGGATGAGGTAGAAGAACCGTCAACAAAGAAATCCATCCATCATAACTATTGTGAATTTAAGGGAAGAGGAAGACATTGAGACGGGTGCACAACCCTTAGCAACTCAGGACCCGCTGTGGCCTGTGCAGGTAAGAGCAGTGGGGCCGGGTGGGAGGAATTTCGACAGATGCAGATGAGGGAAAATTAAATAAATAATTTCCCCTCACTGTCTGTTTCCATTGTCAGCGTCTGTCGAAATCCCACCCCCACCCGGCCCAACCGCTCTTACCTGGACGGGCCACGGCTGCTCAGGACCAGATTCACTATTATTGGTGCAACGCAGCAAGACAGCTTGCTGGCCTGGATCAAATGGAGATTACTTTACTAATATGTGGTGCATTTGTGGTCCTCTCTGCACTCCACCCATGGAATGCCTTCACAATGCAGAGTAATACAAGCCAGCGATTTGCACTGCCATGTGTTACTCTGGATTTCCTAGACATGCTGAGCCACGGAAAATGGCGTTGAGTGGCTTAAAAAATCTCACTGAATTCCTTGCGTTGGCTTGTTCCTCCTTTGGTGATGCAATGGCAATGCAAGGGCTTCTTAAATCTGATCCTCAGTGTGAAAATTCTAGCTTCAAAGGCATAATCTCACCGGCAACTCCACTGTATGACCGGAGGACGCCGCACTTTGCTGTTAGACCATACATGTCCACAGGAGAAGAAAACTAAAGAGGAGATGAGGGAGACAGGAAGGTGATTAGTCAAGTGACTTCTGAATGAGATGATAAGGCATACAGTTAAACCATAAGACAGACTAGAAGTCCAAGCCTTAGGTTTGGGATCAGGACTTCCACCCTCATGGGTTGTCAGCAGCACATTGCAAAAAGTGCTCACCTGGAGGTCCATCATTGACCAACTACCTAGGGACAGCACCCGTTGCACCAGTTTAAGACAATGGTGGAACCCCAGATAATTTATATAGTGTTTTATGTCACTATAAGGTCCCTTCTAAGTGCTGATGATTGTAGATGGAAAATATGATCCAAGAGAGAGGAAAACGAGAAAACAGTTTTGGGGAAATGAGCCTAGTTTATTAAGTTGTCTTCTCCAAAATATGTGAATCTCACAGGCATAGGTGCTTTGTCAATAGGGGCGTAAGGTGCAGTCGCCTACCACATTTCGGGGAGGAAAGACAGAAAGATTGACAGATATGACCAGAGGTATGGATTTTAGATGCAATATAAAATCAGTGCAAACTACCTCAGTGAAACTTTATCATTGCTGTCAATAGGAAAAAACACTAGTGACAATCTGTCATTTGCAGGTCGCGTCGCGTGAAACCCTTGCAGTATAAAGATGATGCGGGTCCAGCACCAAGCCATCACAGTCAGTTCAATTTTACTTGGCCAGTGGAGCCCGGGTACAGAGTTGTCTTGGCTTTCCCTAGTGCTGAACGGGAGACGTTGGAGAGGTGCATTTACTGCTGAAATAGCACTGCTTAATAAATTGTACCTGCTCTGTTTAACTAATTTTGATTGAAATGAATTCGTACTTGTATAGCGCACTTATACCCTGAGGTGTCTTGGCGCTGTACGCATACTGCTGTGGAACCCTTCCTGGCTTTTCCCTGTGAAATGCCCACTCCTGGGCACCCCGAAGGTGGGGCCGTTGTGGAGATTAAGCAAACTATTGCCCAGAGTTGCAGAGTGGGACCCATGGTTAGAATAGGAACCGAGGCGAGCATTAAACCCTGGTCCCGGACCAGACCTCTGCATCAGGGTCTGCCGCTCTAACCATTGAGCCACACTTCTCCACTGAATGATATCTCTCTACCATATAATGTACCAAATTAGTATATTAAATGATGCTCATAATAGAGTTGTGAAAGGGCAGTTTGACGGAGAGCCCCCTACAAGGAGGACAATTTGAGGGAGATGGGACGTGGTAAAATTGACAGTTTGTGAGTAGAGTCAGCTCTTTCTACAGATGTTCTCATTTTGAGGTTGATGCCACTAATACTAGCAACCATTGTCAAAGACCTTTGTTACAATAAACCAATGCACTAACTCATCTCTCTTTCTGTCAACTCCATGCCCAATGCCAGCACCCCTCTAAATGACTTGGTTGCTTTTTTGGAAAACCACAAGAGCATCCACTTGCACATGAAAACACACAATTGAAAGCCAAAACCCACATCACCCTGGTACTCCAAAGTTCTCTCAGACAATAGATATGACAACCACAGACAGGAAAGGTAATACATGAAAACAGAACCCCTGATGACCTCAGGATAGTGAAGTCCACTACTCAGATAGCTTATTGCACCATCTAAAGCAAAGTACTATACCAACCCAATAATTTAAGCTACCAACAAAAGCAGAACACTTTTCAAGACACAAAAGCAGTGCATAGAAACCCCTGCCTGCCCCACTGATCTCACACTCAACCGATCAGGTACATTTCCTTGAACCTCTTCTGCAATAAAAAAGAAGATCTGAAAGCACATTGACAATACCAAGCTGCTTTTCCTCGTACACCCATCACTTCTTGTAGCACCCACAATAGTCGTCCTCTAAAATCATGTCTCACACAGATCTCACTATTTTGTAAAGTGGAGAGGCACCGGGCTCAGTGCTGATTCTGATTCACAGTAAATCTCACATTATTCTTCACATTTAATATAATTCCAACACAATATGCAGCAAAGATTTGTTGACAAATTGTACAAAAGAAACCACTGGTAGTGATGTGTGCAAAAGAAACCACTGGTAGTGATGTGCAGAATACCACCCTAATGTGAGATGTACTGTGAATTCTAAAAGTTATCTATTAATTATCAATGAAATATATGGCAACATGTGCAACCATTCAAGTATTGAAGTAAATGGTGCATACATTGTTTTTATATGTATTATTATATGAACAAAACATAAAACCAAAATAATGAAAATAAATATATTTTTCTAAATTGATGGTTACAATGTTGGTCATGTATTAAATATATCTAAAGTTTGTGCACTACCTTATTCAGAATCAGCACTGAGCCCGGTGCCTCTCCACTTTACAAAATAATTGTTTTCCCTGATAGGGTATTTATCCTTTTTTCAGGGGCACCACACATTTTCCAAAGTTCACACAGATCTCACTTACATACTCAACTCCCTCAAAGGTACTTCCTATGAAAATGATGTCTTATCCTCACCTTTATCAAAGCCCTCTCTGTGGATGCTCTCTCACACTACTCACAATGCTCAACACCTTCCTCGCTCGAAGCATATTTCCAGACGCCCTCAAGGCAGACTAGATTCTCCCACTCATTACTACTTGAAGACCTCAACAACTACAGCCCCATCGCTCACAAATCCGTCACTGGCAAGGTCATTGAAAAAGCAGTCTATGTTCAACTCAAGATCATATCCATGCAAACAATCTATTGCATGACTACCAATCTGCTGCACAGAAACTACTGCCTTAAACTTTATGATTGATGCCCTCTGGACAGCAGATGAAGATGAGCCCCACGGGAAGCATCCTTAACAACGAAGTTTGAATAACGAATGACCTGAACCACGAATCCTGAACAACGAACATTCAGTTAACCACAACATCCTTAACAACGACATCCTTAGCAACGACTTAACACCTCCGCACCCCCTCTGACACGACTCACTTAGCACTTGGCAAACATGGGCTCTGACAAATTCATGCCAACATGATTTTCTAATAAATGCATTTATCACATATTGCTTTTTCACTTTATTTTCAGATTTATGGATTCTTTACTTTTCTTTCAAGCCTTTCTGCTAGTCCCAAACCAATAAAATGGACACTTACGTAAATAAACATGTTCGAAGCATAGGCTCACTATGTGTTGTCTATTGTACTTTTCTGTCCCTCAATTTCTCTCGGATTTGTTTCATGAAAACAGTACTTAATTTGAATACTTTTTGCGACCTAAAAGTTGTTTTAATGAAAATGTGAGAAAATATAGAACTTTGCAACTCTGCAACTTTCTGAAGTCTTCAGTGGACCTTTGTAAAGTTAGAGAGAACAACGTTGTAACCTGACTGACCATCCGCGTGCTATGTATACAGAAAACCACTCTCTGGCCTCTGACGATTGCGGGGCTGCAGTCTGTCTTCATCCTGCCGGTGGCACATGCCTGCTTAGGTGGTTTGAATGCGGAGATGTGTAGTGACTGGGTACAGGGCGTCTTCCCCCTTGCCCCCCGACCTGAGATGCTCCTCGCCCCCTAGCAGGACTTACTCGGCAGGGGAACAGGACCGGTGGAAAACGCCTATTAATGTGGTTACAATGCGTGCAACGCATCTGCCACTGGTGGAATGTGAGGATGATGTGTGGTGACTGGGCACAGGGTGCTCGTGTGTCTCTCCCCTCTGCTCCCCCTGACCTGACATGCTCCCCCCCCCCCCCCCATGACTTACTCGGCACTGCAGTCACCAGGCTTGTGGGTTCTGACGAGCGCGTTGCTGCAGCCTGCTTTCATCCTTCCAGATTGGCAGCACGTCAGGGGCATAGCGTCGCAGGGAATTCTCTGGCCTCAGCCAATGCGTGCTGGTGGTTTATGTGATGGGCAGATGAGGTTTAACGATTTAAGGATTATTCACTCAAAACTTGTTTATTTAAAAATTCATGCATTATTACATTTCTTTTTTTTTAAATGTCAAAAACATGCGATTTTAAAGAACATACAGGCAGATTCATCAACCGAAAATCGGCTCGCAAAGGGCCAGATTCTCAGAATCTGGCCCTTTGCGAGCACAATTTTTGCATTTGGGATTCATCATCCCAAATACAAAAATTGCAAATTGCGAAATTGCTAAATTGCGAGGACTTGCATTTAAGGAACCTCTATTTGAGATTCCTTAAATGCAATTCATGAACCATTTTTGAATTGGGAAATCGCTATTTTTGGCCGCTATTTACTGCGTAGTCTGACTTCGTGGTAAATAGCGAAAACTTAGAAAAATGCACTTTAGTGCATTTTTCTAAGTTGTATGTTACACACACACATGTCCTTTTGGACATGTGTGTGCGCAACATCAGTCTACATTTACATTTTAGGGGTGCTACAGGGTGTCCTTTGGACACCCCTAGCACCCTTGAAATCGCATCCTTATTTGCGATTAGCAAATTGCTAATCGTAAATAAGGAATGACTCCCCATCCATTCATTCCTATGGGCCTTTAGGCCCATAGGAATGAATGGGGAGTCATTCCTTATTTGGGATTAGCAATTTGCTAATCGCAAATAAGGAAGCTGTAGAAATCGCAAATAAAATTGCGATTTCTACATGAATCCCATTTTGCGAGTCTTTAATAGCGATTCCTTAATAATCGCTATTAAGGACTCGCAAACGGGACAATGATGAATCTGGGGGATAGTGGTGTAAATGGGTAATGAGCAAAATGAATATTGTTTTCGTGGTTTAGGTACTCGTAAAAAATGTAGTGGTTTGGTATTGCTTGTTGTTTAGCATTCGTGGTTAAGGAATTTAATGTTCAGGGAGTAGTTGTTTAATCATGTATCTGCTCCACCACTTGAAATTGCTGGACCTTTCAGCTTTTTTCAACATAGTTGACCTTCTAACCCTCATCCACACCCCTAAGTTTCAAATAGGGTTCACTGGTAATATACTTTACTTTCTACCTTTGCAGTCTTCACCAGTTTGCTCACATGGGCACCTCTATGGTTTCAAACTGTCCTTATCACCCGTAGAGTTCTCCAGAGTTCCATTGTGTTTTATTCAACTTCTGCATTAGCTACCTGGGGCTCTAGTTACAGATACCAGCATCAAGATTCACTAGCATGCTGACAATACAAAACTCTATGTGAAAGTTGCCTCTCTCCAGACATACAATTCCTTAAACACTGCCTGCACCACATTCAGATCTGCTTGTCCAACGCTTAACTCACCCAAGTCCAAATTCCAGCTATTTACGAAGAATAACACGCAAGATATAGTGCAAACCAACGCCAATGACACAAACCTTGACATTTTTGAAACCCAACTTTCACTGAATGCTGGGTCACGTGTATTTCCTTTAGACACCAAGTTCATCCTCAAGAAACAGACCTAAAAAAAAGATGTCTTGACACTAACTCGCTCTTCTAAAGAAGGTGAAACTATTTTTCCCAGAAAGCAACATCAGGATGGCAATTCAATCCCTCATAATCTTGCATCTGGGTGGGGGATAACAGTTTGCTTTATGGCCTCCCAGATTCTACTCTGGCACCCCTTAAGGGCATCTTACACTATGCAACATGTCTCATCTAAACACCAAATGCAATATATCACATCACTCTCATTCTGACAGAACTCCATTGGCTCTCCTTGCTAACTCACACCATCTTCAAACCCGTTGTTTCATATACAAAGCCATCATGTCCAGCATCCATGATTATCTTGCAGAAATGCTCACCATCAATGGTGGATCTCAGAAGACCCAGAGCCAGACCACCATAAGACTAGAAACTAAGAAGTGTACAAAAGAAAAAACAAGGCAGGAAGCGTTTTCCATCAATATGCCTAGGAACTTTAGCAACAAATTTGTATCCATAAAAAGCACGCGACCGCTGCTCCAACTTTGAAAATAGTTGAAAATTCAACTCTTTAAAGAACACTATTTCATAAAGCAGTACACTCCAATAACCATCTGTCTCTCTTATCACTCACTGACTGTATGCTTGCCTTTGATAGTATGTAGTGCTTCACTGCCTTTCAGGCAGTTTTGCACTATATAAATATTACACACGAAGATACATAGAAGACTACACCACACAGCTCTGCCTCTAAAAGGCCAGTAGATCCTTGAAGAGTCTGTCACATATGGCTGTGTCTGCCCAGACCATTCTGGTCTTTTACAGATATTGTACTGCAATGATGTGGTCATAACAAGTGTGATATAAATATGGCGTCCTAAGTATTGTTTACAAAAATACCACCCAATAGAAAATCTCCACCAAAATGGTATGTTTTTGTAAACAATATTTCGGTTGCTTTATTTATGTCGTCAGACAATATTTCTTTACACAATTTACTGACATGCAAACCTTTCAGAAGAGACAGCATGTACAGTGGTCCCCGAACATCGCTCCAGGTCAGTCTGGATCTGACCTGAAATTATATCTATGTCTTAAATAACTAAATCACCATCTTGGTGCCCTCGTAGAGCCTGGATCAGGAGCCAGCTGCTGCCACTATGGGAAGTGTGCCAAGATACACAGGCACATATCTAGTACTCATTACTCACACCTGAAAGCAGGTCTCATTTTCCTGGCCGAGCTCCATGGTCTGCTATTGATCTAAGTGCGCTTGGCCTTGGGTGGCAACTGTTACACACTGTACTTTCTCAAGTGAGGATAGGCTGCCCCACATGTATCTTTTGCCACAACTCTGGCTGCTTTCTCCTTTCCAACATTCAAGTCCAGCTCTTGGCCTCTCGTAGGGACATTCCTGGCCCCTGTCTGTGCCTTTCATAATTACCGGCCTCTTTCTGGGATCACACACACTTGTGATCAACAGGTAGGTTTCTTCACAAATACAAAACAGTGCACTGTCACCTCACTGGCGCCAACAACATCAACAAAGCATATGATGGGAGCAAGATGACAGTCAATTAATAAAGAGATGCTGAGATGAAACAGCAGACTCAAAAAGACATTGAAGGTGGTGAGGGGATGGGCTGATTTAAAATCTTTGTCTGGGTCAGTCATAGCCATCAGGGCTTTGATCTTTCGGTTTAAAAAGAAGGGCTCAGAGAGAAGCACACCTTGTTTGTGATTGGGTATTAGGAGAGAAAAGGTGTGTTTGACCCTTCACAATCCAGACAGCTGCCATTCTACAGGTACTGCTTCCTATGGTACCTCTCAGCTGTCCCCACAGGCACATGCCACTCACTCACTCACTCACTCACTTTCTCAATTGAACTGCCTTAATAGCTAGAGCCATTTACTAAGTGTATTATCAGGTAAGATTGCTCATTTTGGTTGAGGCTTCCTTTGCAGAGTTTTTTATGTACTCTGATTTTCCATCACTGGTAAAATAGCTTCAGGTGGTTAATGTGCCTGCTGGAGAACAGTGTGTGACTAATCTATAGGTTACAGGCAGTTTAGTGGGTGCCTGCATTTGTTGCAGACACGTAAGTGTAACCTACAGGTTACAAGTTCAAATCCAGCTAATAAAGGCCAGTAGGCTATGCACCTGATGAGAAGGCATGTGTTTGATGCACAGGAAGTATGTTTAAATAGAACCAACAGGGTAACTTAGGGAGCTGAATACTCGCAGCTGACAGTGATCTGCAGGTGATGATTATGAAACTCAGCCTTCCGTTCTCATGAGGCTTATACATTGGATAATAGTAACACCTCTTATTTGTAATGATTGAAGATATCTGGTATGAAGCACTATGTAAAACATGTTTTTACATAATGCTTTATTAAGTCAGTGAGTGATAAGAGAGATAGCTGGTTATTAGATTGTAAAGCTTTGTAATGTATTGTTCTTAAAAGAGTTGAGTTTTCAACACTTTTTAAAACTGGATCAGCACTGGGTTGGTCCTTATAGATACAGGAATGTTGGTCCAGATCCTTGATGTATAGGTAGAAAAAGCTTACTGCTTTGTTGTTTTTTTACACTTCTTAGTTTCCAGTTGGATTGTGGACTGGCGGCAGGTGTTCCAAGATATACCAGAGATAGTGATAATTTCTGCAAGATAAGCTTGGATGCTGGCATTTACGTTCCCCCCCATTTAGTATGCCCAGACTTTTAGTTTTGGACTTTTTACTTTGAGTGAGTTTTACTACTGGTGTCTAATCAACAGTAATCACATAGTAAATGGACTGCTCGTGTTCAATCTCAGTGTCTGCCTTTTAAGGCAAAGCCATTGTGATAGAGCTAGGGTAAGTGGCACTTGGCTGGTTATTAGTGAACACATGTGCACATAAGCGTACACACATGTGGGGGCTGGGTGTGTGAGAGCAATGCACGCAGCCTGGTAACTACGCATAGACAGCCTGGTGCAGAGTGGAATCTGCAGGGTTAGATGTTGACCTGGGATAGGCCTTACAATATTTGTGGGCACTCAAACGTAAAGTCAGTAGAGTCTACTGTATTTTGAGCAATGACACTGTATTATAAATGTAGGAGAAATCTGCCTAACAGTGTAGTTTCACTTCCCTTAGTCCTTCAAAGTCCTATAAGGTATTAAAATGGGGTGAAATATGAGCGCCTAATTTGAATAAGCAAGTCCCAAGATCCTATATGTACACTCTATGGGTCATCCAGAATTTTCATATATCTGTAGCTCAGCTCAGGATCAGAATCCAGGCCTTGTTGCCCCCCTTTTGGCCCAAGTTAATTACTCGGGGACCCACCAGGGGGAACAAAGGCCCACTCCCTCAGCAGGAGTAGTTAACCATGCTGTACTCAGCTACTGAAGAGGAAGGGTAGGGTAGAAAATTTGCATCTGTATTAGTTGTCACACTGTACCAGGGTTGGGACAGCCCAGGTCCAATTAACAAAGGAGAAAGCACAGACAACTGAAGTAAACACAGGAAGGATCTCCCTTTACATTTTTGGTGGGCTTGTCCCTGGCATTGATGTCAATTGGGGGTGGTGCTGAAGCCACCAGAGGAGATGTGTAGAGTGACTTTTGCCAGCACTATCTTGAATTGTTGCTAAAATACTGTACAGAAGGGCTGGGCAGAGGTGGAGGAGTGATGTGGCACCCTAGGATCAGCCAGGGATGCCTGGTGTCTGGAACTTTCCACTCAAAAACAAGCTTGGTTATGTCAATGTGCTTTACGATCTTTATTTCTTTTGCTGAAGAAGAGGTTCAAGGCATTCCACTTGTCTGTGGAGGGTGGGATAGGATGAAAGGAATGTGATATATTGCATCTGTTTTTGGATGAGACATGTTGCAGTGTGCAGGATTCCCTTAAGGGGTGCCAAAGCAGAGCCTGGAAGGTGATAGAGCAGGTTGTTATCCCCAGTGCAGATGCAAGAGTACAAGGGCTTGAACGGAAGTCCCAAAGTTGCTTTCTGGAAGAAATAGTTTCACTTTCTTAAGAGGAGAGAGGTAGTGTGAAGCCATCTTTGCTTTTCAATGTGTACCTTGAGGGTGAGGTTGGTTTTCAAGGTGAATTCAAGTGACCTAGCAGTCAGTAAAAGTTGGGGTTCGAAGATGTCACGGTTTGTGTCATTGATCCTGGTTTGTATTAAATCTTGCTTGTTATACTTGGCAAATAAATGGAATTCTGTCTTGGTTGGGCTGCGCTTCAGGTAAGCATTGAGCATGCAGTTCTGAATGAGGGGCAGGCAGTGTTTAAGACATTGTATGTCTGGAGCAGAGGTGACTTTCACATAGAGTTGTTTATTGTCAACATACTGATGAATCGTGTTGCTGTTTTTTGTAAGTGGAGACACTGGCGGCTAAATGAAGGAGTTGAAGGTGACTGGAGATACAATGGAATCCTGTGGAACTCTTCTGGTGATAGGGACAGTTAGAGAACGAGAGGTGCCCATGTGAACACATTTGTGAAGATTGGAATGGTAGAAAAATCAGTGAAGTATATTGCCAGTGAATCCCATTTGAAACTCCATGGTATACACGAGGGTCAGCTGATCAACTGTGATGAAGGAAGCTGAGAAGTCCAGCAATATCAAGTGGCAGGGATCATCTTAATCTGTGGTCCGGAGGGCATCATCTGTGAAGGGTAAGGTAGTGGTCTCCATGCTGCACCATGATTTGAAGCCAGATTACTAGTCTTGCACAACATCGTTAGCACTGATTTGATCTTGGAGTTGAGCATAGACTGCTTTTTCAATGACTTTGTTAATTACAGGTTGGTGATCGATGGGCCTGAACTTTACAAGGTCATCAGGGTCCAAAGTAGGTTTCGTAAAGGGTGGGAGAATATAGTCTCCTTTGAGAGCGTCTGAGAGGTGAGAGTATGATTTTAATGCACGAGGAGTGTGAGAGAGCTTCCACAGAGAAAGCTTTGATGAAGGTATGGGTAAGACATAATTTCCCAGGAAGTGGCTTTGAAGGAGTGGAGTATGTCAGTTAGATCTGTTAGAGACAGTACTTTAGAGGATGGCCATTGTGGGTGCTCCATGAAGCAGCGAGTGTGGAAGGAACAGCAAGATTGATGTTTTTGATGTGCATTTGGACATTCTTCATTTTTTGGGCTGGTGAAGAGGTTCCTTGAAAGGTATTCAGGTTTTGCGGGGAGCTTGATTCATTGGGTTGGTATAGTACTTTGATTTGGTGTTGCAACAAGCTGTCTGCATGTTGCACGGATGGATCTATCATGTATCAGCATCAAGAGGTGATAATTATTTTGTTTCTCATTCATAATCTCTCCTGTCTTTGGATGTCATATTTATTGTCTGAGAGGTTGTTAGAGTACCAGGGTCCTGAAGGTTTTGGTCTGCAATTGGGTGTTTTCATTAGAATGTGGATGTTCACATGGTTTTCCAAACAAGCATTAAATTCCTATTGAGGGGTGTTGGCATTGGACATGGAGTTGACAGGGCGAGAGATGAGTTCATGAATTAGGTTATTGCTAAAGAGGTTTGTGAATATTCTGAAGGGTTGACCTCAGTTGTTTGGTAGTATGCTGAGCAGGGATCTAGAGAGGGAAAGACAGTCAGTCCAGTCCAGGATTATGGGTGATTTTCATTGGATTGTTGGTGATGTTGAAAACACTGGGTTGAGGATGTGGCCTTTGAAGTATGTTGGCTGCATGCTATGATGTATGAGGTTGAGGAGGATGTCTCGTGTTTTATGAGCTTGTGTTGTCTAGGAGGTTGAAGATACCCAGGAAAGTGGTGTGGGCTTGTCTGATAGATGAGGTGGAAAAGAGATCTGAGAATTAAACAACAAAGCCTTTTTCTCCCTGGGATGCCAGTAGGTGAGATAATTCTACAGAGGGTTGGAAGTAACATGTGTGTAGTTGAATGGAGTTGAGTGTCACTTGTTTTCCTAGGTTGCAGATTCAAGAGAACCTATGGATGATAGTAAAGTTTCCTATCAGAAATCGAGGCTGCATGTCATTTTTTAGGAGTGGAGATATGCCTCTCTCCCTAAGACAGCGTCCCCTCGGTATGATGAGTGATACATATAAAGATAAAGCTACCTCAGGGAAAAGATGGGTCAGAAGAGAGAGACAGTAACAGTAATAATGGCAATGTGGTTCAGTATGATGCAAGAATTCCCAAGGACATGCTAGATCTCCAGATTTCTATGCAGAAAGCGCACAACACATTAGAAACAGATCTATAATAACTATTAATCTCTGCAATACCTAACTCAAAGTTATGCTTACAGGGCCTCATAGATGAATTTTTTTTACTAGCCCCTAGCTACCAGATTACAGTTGGAGACCCGAAAGGGTAAGGAACATTGGGCAAGTGGGGCTTTGGTCTTGGAATCTTCAGTAAATGAGACAAGGAGATGTAGAAACACCAAATGGTGAACGGCACAGGACTGTATGGAAACAGAGGGAAGAAGGAAAACGGTAGAGCCGTGCTGAAGATGGACCTAACTTGACTTGAAAAGCTACAAAAGGGGCCCCCTGAAGAAAGGATAAAACCCTAACAGGGAAAATACTTGTTTGGAAAGAGTTGCGCACCGGGCATGGTGCTAGATATACATTTAGTAGCGCTTGCACCATGAATTCAATTTATATATACATGACACAAAACTTCATATATTTATACGAAAAATATATATTTATTTATTTATTGTTCAATTATTTCTTTTCCATTTTATATTATTGTACATGATAAATTGTTTCCTATTTTTCACATTCAATTAGTTTCACATTATAAAAAAATATGTACACAATAATTTCATTATCAGTCTATTGATGTTTCTATCTTTCCCTATCTATACAAAAAAACACAAATCTCTTATGGTATGTTTTGACCTAAGGAGCATGAATTGTCTACTATCGTAGATAAAGATAGTGCAAATATCATACTAGACAATTGGACAGAACGTATATCTTGTTATGATCTTAAATACTTTGTATAAACAACCAAGAACATTGATTATTTTAGCACCAAGTATACATCCAGTTTTGGCTTGAGACTAATCAGAGATGTTAAAATGCACCAACGCGTTTCGGCGATAGCCTTCCTCAGGGTGTTCAAACCAGAATTATAGCAATTTTTTGCAATCGTGGTCTTCATGTGATTCTGATTTGTCCTTGTATTCTATCAGCATGAGTATTTCTACAATTTTCCAATAGAACTTTAATGTTCTTTTTTTCCCCAACTCAGTTAGGAGATAGGTCCTTCATTCTGGTTCCTTACTGAGATTTTTGTATAATATTATGTTTAATCTTTGCATGATGATTTTATCAATAATATTATCAATCTTTATGCATTGAGGACAGTACGGAGATGAAGCCTAAAGTGTGACCTATAAATTAATTTGCACATTGCAAAAATAAATTGCATTCATTCCAATGTATTAGTATATTTTATGCACATATATTTATATATTTATATATTTTACTAAATTGATTTGCATTTTTGCACTACTCTGGTATTAATACCAACATTTGTGGCAGCAAACAAGTATGTATATGCAGAGAAAGGAAACTCAACAGAAAGTTAAAACCGAATCACTAGATAAATAGTTATAATTTTCTATAAAATACCCTTAAAAAACAAGTCCATGCAACTCATTGATATTGGCGACAGTTATTCACCGACCGGAAATTGGGGCTCCAATTTCCTTGCGCGCAATTGATGTGAAGAATATGAAAAACATGAAAGCGCAAAGATTAAAGTTTGAAAGTAAAAATGAAACGTATTAGATGTTTACTTGAATTAATATGACTTTGGTGAACCTTTTGATAAGCACAACACGATAAATGCGAACAACTAGCACTTTTCCACTTCATTAGCACATTTTTTATCTACACTAAACATTGTGGTATCAGAGCTAGTATTTGAAGATACGATGCATACCAAGGTCTGTTGGTGAAAGTTTGAATAAAAGTCAACATTTATGAAATAGATTTTAAACTTTGTAATTCAAACTTCCAATTATTAACAACATATTTTCTGGAAATTTTTAACCCTGTATTTATGCAATGATTTAAGAGGAAACTACAATTGTATAGACAGAAGATAAACTACAAATCTAACTTTTTTTATGTTTATGGTGTATTATGCACATGTGATTTCACTTACATAGGCACCGGGCACTTTAAATAGATCGATTGCAACGTAGGACTCTGTCATGTGATCAAGGCTCCCGTATGAGCTGAAACGCAGCATGCCGATCTGCAGTCAATAAAGGAAAAATAAGCACTTACTTTGTGGTCCAATTCCGTTTTTGAATGATCCAGTGGGATAACGGAATCGAATGGAGATATATATATATATATATATATATTCACTGAAAAAACCATAGGTTTCAGGAGTTATATAGTTAGGAATTAGCTTTTAAAAAACCTTTGAAATTCACTCAAAAAACTATAAGTTTTAGTGGTGTTATAGTTAGCTGGACATTTTAATCATACAAAACCATTGAAATTGCTCCTATATAGTTAGTTGTACTAACTATATTTCGCGCACCCACAATCCACTGCTGATGATGTCACATATTAGATCATTCATGACATGGTCAGTGACATCACTGATGACATCTCAAATGACATCACTGATGACATCATCCAGTGAATGTGGTTTGCTTCGTTATTTAAATATGCATTATATATATAGCAATTTGCATTGAAGAATAAGTGGATATATATATATAAATAAATATTTGGATGGAGGATTTAGTAGCAGTGTAATTGACTGTTTACTTGACCAATTTATAATGTCTCACTAAATATAGTGGATAGTGACTAAACTGTGTGAATATCTGTATCACTTTGTCAGTTGTTGTGTAAACTGATTCTACAGTTGGTTACTAGCTATGTGAAAGTCTATATTAGTTATTGATTAGTTAACTGAGTATTTGTATGGAAGTGTGAAAGTGTGTGTGGTTCGTTGGGGGGTGTGTGACTGTCCAAAGATGTGTGAATAGTTGATTCAGTAGATATATGAAGTTAAAACTACATGTTCTAACAGTTGTTTGGGTGAGTGAATATCTTTATGGGTGTGGTGATGAGAAAATATATTTCTCAATGGTACAGGTCCAACAAACTAGAAAAATAAAAGGCAGTGTATGTGTCAGTTGTTGTATATAAATAAGTATACATAAGACACAATGATTGTGTGAGTGACTGTATGGATAACTGTATACTTGTAATAATGATTTTATAATTCACTAAGTATGACTTACTATCTAAATGAATAAATTAAGTGGTGTTTGTATAAGTGTTTTGCTAAGTAAATATGTAAGTATGATCCATTGTTTGCATAAGTGAGTAGGATGACTTCATATGTGAATAGGATGCGTGCTGTTGTTTAATGTCAATATAGATGTATAAGTATTTTTGATAGTGTTATATTGTTCATTGACAGCATGTATGAGTGAATCCATAGGTAAGTGATTAGATGTGTGTATACATCTATGAATCACTGAGTGGATTTTTAGATACTTGTATTGCTGTGACAATGGATTTAAATATGATAGATACTCTGTATTTTACAAAGAGGGATGAAAAATTGTAATAGTGTATGAAAAGGTGTATGTGATTGTCACGTGGATGATGTCATCAGTGATGTCATCAGTGATGTCATTTGAGATGTCATCAGTGATGTCACTGACCATGTCATGAATGATCTACTATGTGACATCATCAGCAGTGGATTGCGGGTGCGCGAAATATAGTTAGTACAACTAACTATATAGGAGCAATTTCAATGGTTTTGTATGAGTAAAATGTCCAGCTAACTATAACACCACTAAAACTTATAGTTTTGTGAGTGAATTTCAAAGGTTTTTTAAAAGCTAATTCCTAACTATATAACTCCTGAAATCTATGGTTTTTTCAGTGAATTTTAAAGGTTTTTTAAATGCTAATTCCTAACTATATAAGGCCTGAAACCTATGGTTTTTTCAGTGAATTTGCAAGGTTTTTTAAATGCTAATTCCTAACTATATAAGGCCTGAAACCTATGGTTTTTTCAGTGAATTTCAAAGGTTTTTTAAATGCTAATTCCTAACTATATAAGGCCTGAAACCTATGGTTTTTTCAGTGAATTTGCAAGTTTTTTTTAAATGCTAATTCCTAACTATATAAGGCCTGAAACCTATGATTTTTTCATTGAATTCGCAAGGTTTTTTAAATGCTAATTCTATTAGCGGATAACGTTTTTATATATTAAAACGTTTTTTAAATCTCAAATGCCTGCTTTGCTAACAGAGTTTTTAAGCACAGGCTCTTTTGTCTCTGGTGGCCATCTTGGGAGACTGCATATCAGAATTTTTTTAATGAAATATAAGAGGATTTGAGAAGTCACTCAAAATGTGCCCTAATTTTTCTTTCTTCAGCACTAATCATAATTTCTATGGCAAAATGAACCCCCTCATTTTGTTCCTTTGCAAATTAAATGTTTTAAGTGTTAACACTTTATTCCAATCAAGATGACTTCAGGTGTGCCATACTTTTGTCATAAGTAAGACTGTTAGCGCTCTAGTTGTTCTTTAGAACACTCTGGGACATTCTGTCATTGGGCTATAGTTGGGCTACATCTGGCTGATATTTGGGCTACATTTGTTTTTTTTGTCTCTGGTAGCCATCTTTGGGCTACATTGGGCTACATTGGGCTACATTGGGCTACATTGGGCTACATTTGGGCTCTAACATATATATAGCCCAATGTAGCCCAATATATATTTTTTCAAAGTTAATTTTCGTAAAAACCACTGGAGCACATATCTTGAGACATAGCAAAGGCACATCGGGCTACCAGTCCCTACAATTTTGCCAAGATTGGTGGAAAACCATTCAGCCGTTCGGGCTAAAAGTGAGTCCAACCGCCCTATGGAAATTAACATGGGGAAAACACGTTTTGGGACCCCCCTTTTATCTCGGCCCCCGCTTGACGAATCCCCCCCAAACTTTCAGGGAAGGACCGGAGCGCCGTGAGGCAAAGTTAAGGAAAATTTCAGGAACATTCCTCAACCGGCGCCAAAGGTATTCCCAATAGAATGTTGCGATTTCCCTATGGAAAACAATCCTAACTATATATACCTACTGGCTATCGCCAGTAGGTAATATATATATATATATACCTGTGCCCGGTAGGCCTATCGTCTCCGCCATTAAAAGCGTGGGCGAAAAGGTTGGCCAGTATATAGACTTTTTTCTCCAAGACATTGTGAAAAATCTTTCCAGCTATGTACGTGACACCAGTGACTTTTTGCTCAAAATCGCTAACATTGAATGGGAAGACAGTATGTGGTTAATTTCACTAGATGTTGAAGCGTTGTATACAAGTATTGACCATGTACAAGGTCTTAATGCTATCCAGTACTATTTGGCCAAGAAACCGATAGCTTTTTATGAGCATAACAAAGTCATTTTGGGACTTATCAAATGGTGTCTGTACAACAATTTCTTTACCTTTGGCAAAGACCTCTATAGACAACTAAGAGGAGTAGCGATGGGGGCCTGTTTCTCCCCCAGCTATGCGTGCTTGCACGTTGTTTGGTGGGAGGAGCAGGTCCTCGCCGCACTACACTCCACTGTGATGAATAATCAGGTTATATGTTATTTGAGGTATATAGATGATATATTCATGGTGTGGAAAGGTTCTAAGGATGATGCACTACTGTTTATTGAGAGTATCAATAACAACTCCATGAATTTAAACTTCACTGCACATATTGACCAACATAGGATGCAGTTCTTGGATGTAGATGTTTATGTAGCTAACGCTAAACTCAACACTACATTACACAGAAAATCCACCGCCGGGAATATGACTCTCCATGCGGCTAGTATGCACCCTAAACATACCATCATGGGGATACCGTACGGTGAGATTCTCAGGCTCAAAAGAATCTGCAGCTCCCCCTCTGACTACGAGCGTTGCCTATCAGAGTTGTTGGCGCGTTTAAAAGTCAGGGGTTATTCAGATATTATTTTGAACAAAGCAGTTGAGAAATCGAAACTCAGATCCAGACAAAGCCTTTTTCCTGAATCTCAGTTAGAACTAGATCAGGGAAACATTTCAGAAATTCAAGAAGACAGTCCACGAATGATCACTGCCTTTAGTAGTGAGGACAGAAAACTAAAAGCGATACTAAAAAAGAATTGGCCTATTGTTCTTAGTGACCACATTTTGAACACTAGGCTGCCGGCCAACCCAACTATTACCTTTAGACGGGCCAGAAGTATGGGCTCAGCTTTGGACAAAGCAGCCCCTGAATTGAAATCTAAAACTCTCTGGTTAAAACCCTCGAAAGGTTTCTTTAAATGTTCCAGCTGCCGCGCGTGTAGGTTCGGTATCAATACTCTACATTATTCAACTCCATTTGATGCAGAACCCAAAACCATTATTGGCAATTTCAATTGCAAGACTGACTTTGCTGTGTATGTCCTGACGTGTACCTGTGGGTTAAGATATGTTGGTAGTACCAAGCTCCAGGTACACGTCAGGATTTTACAGCATCTACGCGCTATACTTCATAGTGACCCGGCTTACCCCGTAGCTTGTCACTTCAAAAGAATCCACAATAATGATCTTTCTTGTTTAAAATATTTTGTGATTGGAGCTATACCCCCCTCAAAAGAGGTGGGGATAGGGAGTCATTATTAAGGCAGTTGGAAACTAAGATGATTTTAGAATTAGATACCCGTTGGCCGAATGGATTGAACAATATTGATGAAATGCATAATTTTCTGTGATGCCTCTTTCTTATTCAGCAATCCTTGCTTTAATATTATTCCAGTGTCCGGCAGACTACATTTCACTCCCTCTTAGTTAGGTTGCCTATTTCGAGGTCGAGGCCGGACCTAGCTTCTGCCCCACACTTAATTGTCTTTCTTAATATGTCTAAGATGAATAATATTTGGTGTATGAATTTTTGACTTATTAGTTTGGAATATATTTATCCTAGCATATATGGAGTGTGTTCTGTTTGTAAATTAGTCCTTGATGTACATGTATTTGTATATAGATATTTATATTTTTTATATGTTTATCTATATATACCTCTATTTTTCTATTTTCTACCTTGATTGGGCCTGATTTGAAAACATGAAATATTAAATTGGTCATAGACTTCATTCTTTGTTTATATATGCGTGTATATATTCTTATATGTGTGTATATATATGATTGGATGGGGTTTTAGGTGTATTTGTTGGGTTTTAACACATTTTTGATACTATTTTATGCTATTTATTGTAAAGTGATAAATCATGCTCATAAATTTCGTATATTTAAATGTTTCCAGGGACCTGTGAAACTTTTTTATGTCATGATATTTTTGTCCCTTGTATAGTGAATGGTATTGCACTTATCTTTCTCTCCCTTTCCTGTGCTTTCTCTTTTTTTTGCACTTTATTTCACTCTCACATAGCACTTTACTGTCTGCCACTGTTTTATGATCATATAGGCACATTGTGTATTATACTGTATATGTTTACAATAATACGTCCTATGAGAACTCTGTATTCATACAGTTAGATTTTGTTCCACTGTTTGACGTATATATGTAGTTAGTTTACTTATTTACTTATTACAGTATACACACAGTAATCCTGGATTCATCCGGTAATACGAATTGGTGCTAAATTGTAGTTAAGGAACTACCAGTGGCAGTATGTTTTCACTTTTCATTTTTGTCACATGACACATTACGTCACTGTGAGGGGGTGTTCCCTTCCAACACTGCATTTAAAAGTAGCATTCTGTCTGATATGCATGTTGCGGCATGATCAAGGGCATAATTTGCCAGAAACGCGTAGCTGCTCTGTGCATCGAATAAAAACTTGCTGATGCTGAATCATCGTGGTCCGTCTCCCTTTGTTTGCTGGCGGGCGAGGCTGTGCTGGGTCTGAGACGCCGAGAGATTCGAGGAGGAGTCACGTGGTATATATATATATATATATATATATATATATATATATATATATATATATATATATATATATAGTTCTCCTAGGGGATCTAACCAGAAATCTGCAGAATCTCTGATCGTTTCTGTGTTCTGTCATTTTGTGGGAGCTTTTTACTGATTAGAATCATGTGTGCATATTAACACAAATCTTTTATATTTGGAATAAAATTACTAAGAGTCATAGAATCACATTTTTCTAGCCTATGATGAATTAGGACTTAACTAGGTCACAACTCCATTTTTAATACAATGGATGCTGGCTCATATTAATCATTGCATGTTGATATTTTCTCATTTGACACAGCACACAACAAAATGTGCACTCTTATTTTGTAATGGCATCCTGTATTTGAAGATTTCCAGAGGAAGCCTTTGCTACATTCAATGTTCTTCCTGTTTTTTATTGTAACACATTTGTTCTTACACCTCTAATGACATTAGGTCAGACAGAGTTTAATATATTCATATTAGGGGTTAGTGCTAACATGATTGGCTTAAATGATGTTTTATTATGCTGAACTGTGATCTGTTGCTAAAATGATACATTTGCTCATCCGATGCTGACTGTGCAATTCTTCATTTTTTTCTATGACAGAAATAGCTAAATAAGACCCTCAAATTTGAGGGTGAGCCAGAACGTGGTTACACTTTTGAGTTCTGCCAGGGATGCTACCCATTTCTCTATCAATTTGCTGCACAATTTGAGCTGGTGCTATTTTTCTGATTTTGCTAATTAGTGTATTTATTTTAAATGCTTAGAGCCTTTATGGCAATTGAACTCTATGTCCTCTGATTAATTTATTCAGTTCAGTTCAGTTCTGAACTGAACTGATTCATTGAACAGAGCTATATCTTTGCCTTCTGCATCGTACTTCTATATTTTAATGAAACCGCATGATTTTCTCAAATTTTCTGATCTCAAACTCCCTTTTTGTATAAGTCCTTTCTTTCTTATTGACCTGTTTTTGCAATGCTGCTTTGAATCTTATCTTTAGGGACACATTGCTGCATCTATTCTTGAGGTCAACACCATTCGTGACATCGCAGCCAAGCACACCAACATGCAGATTATCTAAGTGATAATGCATTCACAATTCTGTCCTCATTTTTGAAAAATGCTTAGCAATTTTGTATGCTGAGATTTCACTGACATGCTGTTTCACAGACCCAAGCTAAAAAGGTAAATATTGATCCCTCAATATCACCCATCCTTATTTTATCTTCTTCCCTCTTAGACACATGCACCCACAAACAAAGACTGAGCCAAAGACCCCCTTCACCTCCTCACTTACCTCCTGGTGGCCCTGCATGTCCCAAATTGTTCCCGCCAAACCCTGTCATACTCAGTAGCAGGCAGCAGGAAAAGGTGGTGGTAGGAGAAGGTTGAGGGCCCTGGTGAAAGCAATCGTAGGGTGTTAGGCCTCAGAAGGATTCGGGAGACATACAGCTGCCGTTTACAGATCTCTGACTCTGGAACCCTGGCCAGTGTTTCTTTGCACTGCTCTGCTGTTCTCCCACTGCCAGGCTAGGCAGTGCGACCAGATCATGCTATCAATCTTTCCCTCGCACCCTACCCAAAATTGTTGGGGCCCTGCACCCTATGCCCTCATTGGCTGCTGCTCTCATCAACGTCCTGGGACTTACTCTTTCTTACTGAGACATGGATCAAGGACTCTTCCAATCCAGATATTTCTCTTGCTTTGCTCCCGGGATACCGCCTCACAGGAGTAAGCCGTGAGGGCTCTAAGCCCAGAGGCGGAATCGCGGTTATCTTACAGTCTCACTTGACGATCACGTCCAGGAAAACCCGAATTTAGGGCCCATAGAGGCACTATACTTTTCCATCTCGGATACCATCACAGCCATCTTTTCGGGGGTCCTGGTATATAGTCCTCCTAATACCCTACAGCCTGCCATTTCTGCACTATTAGCAGTTATTGCAGATCTGTCTCTTAAACACCCGCATTTCACGGTACTGGGAGACTTTAACCATCATGTGGATGTACCTGACTGTACTCGAGCCATTCATCTTTTAGATTCCATGCAAAGTTTGAACCTGACTCAATGGGTTAGTGGCCCCACACACTCTGCAGGACACACCCTTGATCTGATTTTCTCTAACTGGACGGAGCTTAAGATCCTCCCCTCCACACCTCTGACTTGGTCTGATCACTTTTTGATCCCGTTCGAAGTGTCCATATCCCAGCCTCCTAGGAGGGAATCTGCCATTAGAGAACAAGGCAGAAAATGGCATAAGGTCTCATTTAAAGCCCTGGAGCAAACGTATAAGAGTAATTCATACTCACTCCCTGACGACCTCAATGAAGCAGTATCTATATTTAATAAAGACCTCATGGCCACCATTGAGCGAGTCGCGCCCTTGCAGACCCTCACCTCCCGCAGATCCAAACCGTCAGCTCCCTGGTTCACTCAGGAATTAAGGGAAAACCGAAGCAGGTGCCAAAAACTGGAGCGCCTATGGCGCTGAACCTATGACGCGGCAGCCAAATCCCTTTATAGACGGGCTCTTAAAGAGTTTCATGAACTCAAACGCAATACTATGAGTCAACACTTCGCAGAAAAAATCATTGGCGCGAAAAACTCCACTAAGACCCTCTTCAACATTGTCAAAGAGTTCACTAATCCTGCTGCTCTGTCCGTTCCTGTCACCCCCAGCCAACTGCTCAGTGAAGGTCTATCAGATTTCTTTTCGAAAAAATTGCCAATATTACGGCAACAATTCTTCAGAACCGAACAGAAGTAACTTTGGATCCTGACTCCTCCTGTGCTAAAGCATTTACTTCTTTTACTGACTGAAGAGCATGCCCTGACTCTATTTCTAAAATGTAAATCAGGTTCACCCCTGATCCAGCCCCGGCACTGATCCTGAATGACATTGCCCCTTTAGTCATTAATCCCCTGCTTGAAATCTGGAATACCTCCCTGCAATCGGGTATTGTCCCGTCTTTATGGAAACACGCGCTGCTGATTCCTATTAAAAAAAAAGCTGGTGTCGATCCAATGTGTTTTAGCAACTACCGACCAATTTCGCTTCTCCCCAAGCCAGCCAAAGTACTTGAGAAAGCGGTACAAGAACAACTGTCCGACTATCTTGAATCAAACCTGCTGTTCCATAACTCTCAGTCAGGATTCAGGCCGGACTTCAGTACTGAATCAGCCTTACTAGAAGTGTCCGAGTCTATTCGGGAGTGCACGGATAGGGGAGAGGAGGCCATGCTGGTCCTCCTCGACCTATCCGCAGCATTCGATACCATCTCCCATGAAACTCTGATAACACGTCTTCAGGAGGTGGGAGTTGGTGGGACCCCGCTGGCCTGGGTCAAGTTTTCCTGACGGATCGATTTCAACAAGTGATGTTGGGCTCTTTCTTTTCCACCAAGAAACCGTTGACATGGGAGGTTCCACAGGGATCTGTTCTCAGCCCTCTCCTGTTTAACGTATAACTGAAGCCTTTGGCAAAAGTGGTAGAATCATGGGGCGTCAGAGTGATCTTCTATGCTGACGATACTCAGCTTGTGTTTTCCTTTAAAGATCACTCTGAAAGCTCTCTGTTAAATTTTCGCCACTGCTTGGTGAATATCGCCTCTTGGATGTCCTCAAATAACTTAAAACTAAACACGGGTAAGACGGAAGTCTTATTTTTTAATCAGAAATCCCCCATCTCCACTGGCCTCTGGTGGCCAGCTGAACTGGATCCTCCCCCCGTACCCGTCCAATCTGCCCGCAACCTGGGTTTCCAATTTGACTCAGCCCTCTCCTGCAAAACCCAAATTAATAAAGTCTCGGCGTCCTGTTTAGGAAAGCTCCGCATGATCAAAAAAATTATCCCTTTCCTACCACTCGATTCTCGTAAAATAGTAGTCCATGCCCTCATAACATCCCATTTGGACTACACCAATAGTCTGTATGTGGGAGCCCCGGCGTATCTCATTAATCGACTACAGACAGTACAGAATTCAGTGGCCAGGCTGATTTGCAATATCCCCTACTGCCACTCCATCTCTCCCCATCTTATCAAACTGCACTGGCTCCCAGTGAGACTACGTATCCAATTTAAATCTCTGACCATTGCTTTTAGAGCTCTCAATGGGCGAGGCCCTGCTTACCTGAGACACAGACTGAAGCTCTCACAAGCAACGCGTAATCTCCGATCTAACCATCTTCGCCTAATGCTTTGCCCCAGATTTCGTCTTGCGCGTACGGGAGGGAGGGCCTTCTCAGTGGCCACCTCCAGACTTTGGAATCATCTGCCACTGGAACTTAGATTTCTGACATCAGAGCAACTGTTTCGAAAGAAACTTAAGACCTGGCTCTTCTCCCTGATCTAGCCCACTTTATCTCCCTGGATTTTACCGAACCTCACTAGCTGCTGTCTTCAGCGCCGGGACAACCCCGTTGGGGGTAGCTGTGCGCTCTACAAGCCTCAAAAATAAATAAAATAAATTAATTAACAAGATGCGCATGCCTGTGAGATACTCATATTTTGTAGAATACAACTTCATCCACAAAGCTGATTTCCCCTATCCTGTCTTCTCCTTTCCCATCTCATGGCTCATTGTTTCCATCTACCACTATCAGCACTAAGAAGTGACCTTGCAGTGGCTTAAAGCACTATACAAACATCTTAAGTATCACCCTCTATCCTCTCGCCTATCTCTTGAACAACTGCAGTCAGTTCTAACATTGTTTCATGCTAGGACAACAGGTGTTGTCACTGTGTAGTTGGACACTGATGTACTGGCAGGTTAACAATTACTGTTAGTAATGAGCTGCCTACAACCCATGAGGGTGGAAGTACTGATCCCATACTCAAGGTATGGCTTTCTATGGGGTTTTATGGTTTAACTGCCTACCTGCTCATCTGGCAGTCATGTGACTAATTGTTTTTGTGTTTCCCACACCTCTGCTCTATCTTCCCTCTCCTGTGATCATGTATAACCTAGTTGCAATATCTGGAGTCCTCCGATCATACAGTGGAATTGCCAACACCAAGAGTTTTTGGCCGCGCTGTTATTATTTTTCACACTGAGTTGCCAACACAGTTCGGTTGCACTCCTATCCTTTACAATAGGAGCTTTCATTCCGAATGCATGCTTTTATTGTAAAGAGAAGAGGCGCACTTCATACCTGCACCCCGTGGCAGGCACCTTGGGTGCCTGCCACGGGGTACAGGTATCAACAGGGGGGGCACCATTCAGCCTCCAACTGAAGTCCGTGCCCCCATGGGGCCCTGCTGGGGGCCCCAAAGTCAACTTCCAACAGACTTTCTGTGTTCGAAAAGCCAGCACAGAAAGGCTGTCAGAATCCGACACTTTATTCTCTCAGGCGGAAAGAGCTACCCTTGGGCTTACTGAAGGCTTTCCGAATGGCAGAGGGGCTCTCCGAGCCCGTTGTAAGCCATTTGGAAATCCAGTTCGGATTCCTTTCCGACCGACTCCATCCAAATGGGTCAGTCGGAATTTAATCCAAACAGCTGATTACGATGCTGTAGGAACAGCTCTGACCGAGGATCGGAACAGTTTACTTCGGCATCATAATCGGCCCCTAGGTCTGTGATGACCTAAAAATTCTCAAATAATCTTGTTTGTGTTGTATGGATTTCTTTGCTGACAGTTTGGTCTTATCTCATACTCTACTCACTGAAAGCTGCACTACTTGCATCATACTTTCCATTCCTCTCCATCGCTTCCTTTTCTCATAACCCGCAAAGACCTCAACTGACTGAAGTCTAGTTAAACTAGGCCTTTGTTTACCCCCGTGCCCAACAGTGACCCCTTGTGAATGAGCAGCAGTTTTTCAACCTTCTGTTTGGCAATTGGAATTGGTCTCAGTTTATCACTCTCAGGTAAGGGCCTTCAATGAAGTTGTGATATGACTGTAAAGTCTGTCCTTGCTAACTGCATTCTAGATACTGTGTTATAACTGTACAAACGTCTCTCTTTATAGTCACAGGAGTCCCAAGTTCTGTGCACAGACATCCTCATGGGCTACATTTGATAGAAACAGAACAAGACAGTACGAATATATAAAGTGCATTTATAAAAGAATAAATTAGTAGCATGGAGCCCCCAGGGTCACTTGCTGCCTATATCATTCTAAGAATCCTCAGCATGTCGGTTTTACATCCACCTATTTATCTTTAAGCACACCTTAGCCTCCCACCTAATATGTATCTATTCGAAAAGCCTCTGGCCTCCCTTCTTCCTGTATCCCGTTATCATCCCATGACCTCACTCCACTCCTGTTACCCTTTGAACGCCCTTTGGCCTCACTCTACTCCTGCATCCACTTTAACACCCTTTGAACTCACTCCACGCCTTTAGGTACATAAACACCCTGTGACTTCAATCCACTCATGTAAACCTTCGACTACCCTCTGAACTCGCTTCCCAACTGTACCTCTTTGAATACCTTACAGCCTCACCCTACTCCTGTATTGATTTGAACACCATCTGTCATCACTTCACTTCAGTATCCATTTGATTACACACTTGCCTCACTCCACTCCTGTTTCCCTTTGGACACCAACAGGCCTCTCTTCCCATCAACATGTATTTGAATGCCCTCTGGATTTACTCCACTCTTGTACCCCTTTAAACATTCTCTGACCTCACTACACTCCTAGACTCCTTTGACCACCTGTTGCCATTACTTCCCCTTGTATCTATTTGAGCACCCTCTGTCTCTCTGCCTTCTGTATTTAAACACACCCTGGGATAGTTCAAAGCCCAGATCTCATGGCTTTTCTCCATCACTCTGAAAGAGACAACACTAATACCATGTCCCCTATCCAGGGTGACTCTGGTCCAGGAAAGTGTTCTTTTATAATTCTAGCACCCCAAGTGCAAGGAGCACCCCTTCTTTCCCTCTAGCTAAGAGGAGTAAGAATTTAAGCCTGCGTCTCCCATCAAGCCAGCTTCTGCTCTTACACCTGAACCAAAGATAAAGCCTGCTCAGCTCACTGTGCTCCTGCTGCCCTTCTTCACATTTTTTGGTAAATTAATTATTGGGTAAATTTGTAGGTAAGTATATGGCATTTTTATAAAAAAAAAATAACATTTTAATATTTAAGTTTAAATGTATGCAACATTTTTTACAAATTCAACATGTAAGGGGTATAGGTGTAATGGGTGGTGAAGTGTTTTATTACTCTGGTATTAATTTGAACACTTGACTATTAATGTTTTTACATTATAATATATGATATTTAGTAATAATCTATTTTTTAACTAAATTAAAAAATACTGTAACACCCTCCATTAATGATGGGATGAAAGGGATTGTGGGTACTGGCTGAGTAATTGTAGTCATTTTCATACCAGTGTATTAATGCATGCACGTTATAATATATGATATGTAGCAATCATTTAAAATTTCAAAATGGTTTAAAAAACAGTAACACAATTGTTTAGGGATGGGATGCAAAGGATACAGGGTATTGGGTGGGGACGTGTAATACTACTCAGGTATACATTTTAATACCAGTGTATTACTGTATAAATATTATATTATATGATATCTAGTTATAATTGTCTTTTTTTAATTAATTTAAAAACTGTAACACAATCCTTTAGGGATTTTGATGTAAGGGATATGTGGGTATTCGCCGGGGAAGTATAGTAATACTTTAGGCATTAATTTTAATACCACAGTATTAATGTATAAACATAATAATATATGATATCTAGTAATGATTTTATTTTTATAAATTATTTAAATAAACTGAAGCACAATCCTTTAGGGGCAGGATGCAAGTGATATAGAGGTATGGGGGGGGGGAAGTATTAATACTCAAGTATACATTTTAATGCATCAGTATTAATGCTGAAACATTAATTAACTATAAATTTGCTGACATAGGTAATCATAATATGAGTTAAAGCAATTTGTAAAATACTTCAAAACAACATCATTAAATATAAATTAAGAAACATTAAAACATTGTAATTAATTTATTTGTCTGAGATAAATAAGCACATCATGTTTTTTATTTATTAACATATTTCTAAAAAATCTCTCTTTTTAAAAAAATATATAAAAGATACACAACTTATTTTTTTAAATATAATTATTTTTTCCAAAGACCATACAATATTTTGAAATAAGTTTTTACAAATTTTCCCACAGTTTCCCATTGACTGTAATGGGAAAAAATGTCCTTTTTTCCTTTCCACTATCAGACTTAATGTACACGGTTTTGCATCTATTTCGACAGTCGGCGGAGATAAGATGCAAGGAAGAGCTGTGGTCAAGTAAGAACAATTTACTTTACTATTGTAAATGTATAAGTCACGTTTATTGTAAGAAGAGAGGGGAGAGGTAGATAGGTGTTTGTATTACACAATTGTGTTTTATTATTGCTTTAACCTCTTTTACATCCCCATGCAGGTTGTGTTAGCATGTCCACCTCGGTAAGGTGCGAAAAAAACATAGTTACATCTTTTTTAAACCTATTTAAAATAAAAACATAATTGTACTTTTTTTGCATCAAGGTTTTTTACAATTTAGTCATTTTGAAGACAAAGACTAAGTCATTGATGGATAAACTCTGGATTTGTGGATGGATTACTGCTGGACGTTTTTAGAATTTCATTTGGCACCTTGGATTTTATTTTGGGATTTTTTAACTATTGTTTTTTTATTCTGGAATTTCTATTTGGATTATTTATCTGTCCACTTTATGGGTTGCCAATTATTGGAACTTAGGAGATGTTTATTTCGGGAATAAAGCTAGTAGTGGTGATTTCCACGAGTTTGGGTTTCAATGTTATTGAACTACTGAAGACTCCTGGTGACAGGTGGTATGAAATATCACCAAGAATTGAAGAAAGAAGACATTGAGGTTCCGTGGTTTTCGGGACCGGACTCCATTTTGTTTACGTTGTTCGCGACGCCATTTTGTGTTGCCCTCACGTAGGCCATAGGGATAAACGAACGAACGAAGCTACATGGGCCTCGTTGTTCATGTAAGCATTTAACATGGCCTTTTCGACTTGCGAGTGAACTGCAAGATGCTGACCCCGTCACCTGAAACTGACCCTTTCACGAAGCCAGTTTCTCTAGCTGATCGTTGTCTGAAGTTAGTAATCAATGTTCAGGATATCGTTAACTTTTAGTTTCTTGCATATATCTTATCCTACTCAACATCTGAATTGTTTCTTTTCTTTACGACTTTTCATTACATGGGTAGTGCTTTCAATTATGGGTTTGTCCGGCTTCTGGTAATCGAATTTGGGACAGTCCTAATAATTAACTTGTGGGGTTGGTACGATGTAAATTGAGCTTTTTGGAATGTAATAATGTGTAGAAATTTATTTTCATTGGTCAGAATTTGCCGCAGTGGGTGTGCATTCGTAATTGTCTGAATTCGCGATAAAAAGTGGTGTCTTGCTCCACGAAAATTGAGCAGTCTCCTGAGTTGTACACCGTGTTGTATTGCTTCGTTTACTGTTACTAGCTGCAGCTAATAAATTTGATCTCTGACGCCACCTAGAAGTATTCCGTGTCTCTGTTTGCCAGGACAGGGGAACCCGAAGACATCGGGCGTGTCCCTGACGCCGCTGTGTTCTGAAAGACCCGGTTCTTCAACATCTACAGGTAGGAACACAAATGTTTCATGTAACTTGTTTATTAAAAAAAATCCTAAATGGCAAATGAAGTTGTAAGTGTTGTTAAAACAGGGAAGTTCTTCCACTGGTTGTTAGTATGTGTTAGAAATATAAGATGTACGCAATATTGTGCAGGTAGTCTAAAGCGCCAATCAATGGAAATTGATCGATTTTAGCCAGTAGACTTTCAGGAATGTCTTTACTTTTTTTGGATACACAAGGGTTCAGACTACCTGACAATGATTGTGCCATTCTCATTTCCTGTACACTCCTTTCGTGGCCTGATTACGATGCCGTTCAGATGAGCATCCGCCCACCATCACCACGGGCAGATGACCGTCCGACAATATGTCGGCAGTGCCGTCCACCCTATTACAATAAGACCACCTTGCAGGTGTTCCTAAAATGCCTTTTTCTACTGCAGCTTCAGCTGCGGCCAGGAAACTGTCTCAGCACAAGCCGCAGTAGAAAAAGGCACTTTACAAACATCCATGCATCCCATGCCAGGCACCAGATGGTGCCTGGCACATGGTGCATAGATGTGTGAGGTGCACCATATGTGTACCCCTGACCTTCAACAGTGGCCCCAGGGTGACAGGGGCCCTGCCTGGGGCCCCCAAAGTCTGTTTCCTTCTGCCTTTTCATGGCAGTGGGACTGTTTCTTTGAAATAGTTAGCAGGACACGACCACAGTGAAACAGGTGTTTTTCTAATTATGAAAGCGACATCAGCCTGTCTCGTAGGTTAGAATTCTGGAAATCAGGTTGATTTCCGGAATGTTTAACCATGGTCGTGTCCGGCTAACTATTTAGAAGAAACAGGACTTGTTTGTCACACAAAACAATCTTTTTTGGAAAGCCTTGAGGAAGTCACTGGATGAGACGTAACACTGTTCACGCGCATCTTGATCAAGACTGTATAATTTCGAACATTCTTCACAAATAGTTCCCCCATTTATATGTTCTTTCATGGAATAAGGGGTCTTTATGCTCTTGTCTATAAATGTTGATACTTTTATAATGTCTGTTTAAATTAAAAAGAACGTCATTTGCAGAAATCCATTTTTGTCTGTTGCCAGTGATATATTGATTTAATTGGATGAACTTTGCTTATAAAGGCTATACATGAGAAGGGATATTACATTAGAGTGCCGGGGTACTTGTATGTTATATTGTCCAGTACCTTCCCTGGGGTAAGTGCCCGGCAGAGATAGAATAGCAATTTTTACCCTCAGTCATTGTCCAGCATCTTACCAGAGGTAAGTACCAGACGGAGTTCAAATAGTAATTTGCCCCAAGACACTGCCCAGCAACTTCCCTGAAGTAAGTACCATGGTGGAGTTAGAATAGTAATTTTACCACCCAGGCACTGTCCACGTGCTTCCCTGTGGTAAGAACCCAGCGGAGTTAGAATAGTAATATTTGCCACCACCTTCCCTGAGGTAACTACCTGGCAGAGTTAGAATAGTAATTCGCACCCTAGTCACTCTCATCACCTTCCCTGAGGTAAGTTCCCAGTGGAGTTAGAATAGTAATTTTGAACCCCAGTCACTGTCCACCACCTTCCCTGAGGTAACTACCTGGCGGAGTTAGAATAGTAATTCGCACCCTAGTCACTATCATTACCTTCCCTGAGGTAAGTACCTGGTGAAGTTAGAATAGTAATTTTGCCCGCTAGATACTATCTGTGCCTTCCCTGAGGTAAGTACCCGGCAGAGCTAGAATAGTAATTTGCCCCCCAGTCACTGTCCAGTACCTTCCCAGATGCAAGTACACGTTGTTTTCTAGTAATGTTGACTTCTTTTCTACTAAACGTTTTATATATATAAAAATATGTGTTGTAAATGTTAGCGTTGTAGTGGTATGCATGCTAATGGTACTTATAATGTACCTCTATGTTTGTTTGTGGTAATGACATGCATGGTATAGGCATGCTTGGTAGAGGTAGATGCGTTGTAAAAATTGTGGTGATAAGGCAAGCGTGGTAATGGCATGCATTGTTCCATCTTACATCCCTGCAATTCAAACTCCATGACAAAGACTTTTCTGCCAAGCCTTCATACAACGCCTGGCACAATGTTGCCCAGAAGAGTTCCTCCTTCTACGTAGCCATCACTAACGCTAACCTGACAAGAAGAGGAGCATCTTTGCAAAGTCTTCTGTTCATCATGAAGCAACCATCCTGCCCTACCCTACCACAATCTTCATATTGCCCTAACTTGAGAATGCATAGTTTATGCTGCTGGGTCTTCATACCATCAAGAGTCACCCATCTCGACCCAGAGGATGCAGGGTGCCTCCTTGCAAGCCTTTACGGAACATCTAGAATCCTGAGATAGAAAGGGCAGACAAGCCATACATCTAATTTATGAAACCAACAGCTATCCATGTATAAGCATGCTTTGCCATCCATCTGTCTCTATGTCCTTCAGGTCTGGCTTTGTGTCCAGCTCTCTGTCCTGGATCTGTGTCCATCTGTTGTGGCTTTCTGCTTGCCATTCTGGCTCTCTATGGATAATTCCTAGCATTGTATCTGTCTTTCCTGGCTTTTTGTTGCCTGGTTAGTCTCAGGTGGCAGTCAGAAATGAAGCAATCCCCTCATGCAATAAATCTCAAGTTGTCATGGCCTATTGCTCAGTGTCATGTCTGTTCTTATTAAGTTGAATGGGTGGTGGGAAGAGTGTTTAGAAAGCAATTGAAAGAGCTGTGCCTGAGGACAGTGATGAGGGGTGTAGAGGACAATCCATGGAAAAGAGACCAGCAGCGGATCAAAGGAAAGAAAAGGACACGGCAAGGGCACGCCAGAAGTTACAAAACTAAGGCGCAATGACTGAAAGGCAAGTCATAGGCTGAGACTGTAGGGGAAGACTGAGGCAAAAAGTGGAGTAGAAAAGGCCCCGAGGATCTCATTAGAGAAAAGGTGACTGATAGAGCCGCTGTCTCTGACTTTGCAATGTGCCTCTTGGAAATAATATGCATGGATAAGGGAGGCTGTTGCATGCTTGCAATATGCATTGCCATGTCGGGCAGAGCTGCACCTCTGTCCACACCGCTCCAGCCACTGACGCCATAAGCAGACTCCTGTCTTATTTAATGTAGCAAGAGACAGTTAGAATTGTGTTCTCATTTTGGAATATGTAAATATATAGGGCAAGTATGAAGGCCTAATTAGTACCATTTAATCGGAAAAAGCATGGCAACACCCATAGGTAAAAACAAAATATAATAATAATAACAACAATAATAATAATAATAATAATAATTACTATTATTTTTATTATAATTTTTATTATTATTATCATATATTCATACGACTTACGACTACTAACTTTACGTCCGCGCTCTGGCCGAAATTTCTGCACCCGGAGCGGAATTTCCTTATCCAGAGGGGAAATCCTGCACTTGTGCTGGAATCTCCGCTCCCGGTCCGGAATACCCGCATTCTGGCAGGTTGAGCACTTTCCTCCATGCTAATCACCTGTCCAAATGCCTACCAACCCCACTATGCTTCAGAAATAGGCAATTAACACTAGATTGTGAGTATTCCGGCCTGAAAGCAGATATTCCGGCCCGAGTGCGGTAATTCCGGCACAATTGCAGGATTTTGGCTCCGGGTGCGGAAATTCCGCTCCAGGTGTGGAATTTCTGGCCCGAGTGCGGACATAAAGTTAGTAGTCGTAAGTGCATTCTGTGAACACCATAAGTAGTAAGTTTAGGATTTTGTCTCAGATTAGTTCTGTGAATTGCCCCCCTTAATTTGTTTTATCAAGTGTGTGCTACCATGCATACTACTACTACTGCTACTACTACTACTAGTAATAATAATAATAATACATGTGGGATAGAGTACCCACTGCCATGCATTATAATGATATTACAAGTCGTTGAGAAGTTTCTTCACTATGTAGAAGAACGAGGCAGAAGTTCCTTTATAATGTCATAGAGCAAGACCTCTGCAACTCACTCGCCACTTTCTTCCACCGCAAGATCGCCGAACAGACCACGCACCCTACCACCGAACCAACGCCCGCCACCACCACCCTCTGCAACTGGACCCCGATCAACACCGAAGACACCACCCGCACGATGAACTCCATCCACTTCAGATCACCAACCGACCCCTGCCCCCACCACGTCTTCAACAAAGCCGAAGCCATCATCGCACCCCATCTCCGGGACGTCATCAACTCCTCCTTCAACACCGCCACCTTCCCGGAGAGCTGGAAGCACGCCGAGCTCACCGCCCTCCTGAAGAAACAAAGAGCGGACCCCACGGACCTCAAGAACTACCGCCCCATCTCGCTCCTTCCCTTTCCGGCCAAAGTCATCGAGAAGACCGTCAACAGCCAACTGGCCGCCTTCCTCGAGACGAATGGCTCCCTCGACCCCTCACAGTCCGGGTTCCGGGCCCACCACAGCACCGAGACCGCCCTAATCGCAGCCACCGACGACATCAGAACCCAGATCGACAACGGGGAAACAGCGTCCCTCATCCTCCTGGACCTCTCTGCGGCGTTCGACACTGTCTGCCACCGCACCCTAGTGAAGCGCCTCAGCAACATCGGAATCCGAGAGAAAGCACTGGAATGGATCATATCGTTCCTGGCCGGAAGAACCCAGAGGGTCCGCCTCCCCCCGTTCAGATCCGAGGCCACCGAAGTCATCTGCGGCGTTCCTCAAGGATCTTCACTCAGTCCAACCCTCTTCAACGTCTACATGAGCCCCCTCGCAGCCATCGCACGCCAACACAACCTCAACATCATATCCTACGCCGACGACACCCAGCAACGGCCAGTCCGTGCCTGATTCATCCGATACATTGGGCAGCTCAGCGTACCTCTCATCAATATCATGTTTAATTGTAAAACTGTGTTCATGTAAAAAGCCCCACTGACACACATCTTAACTGTATGCTTAGGGTCGAAACGTTGACTTGACACAATTATAGTGTACTGTTTTTATTTGGATTCTGGAGCATTTCACTCTTTTTGAGAGTGGCACTATGTTGTTGCGCGGTTTGGGATCACCTTCTTACTTTCATATTGATCTATACTACTATTATAAAGGAAGAACTTTGGACCTTTGAGGTGGGTAAACTCGGGTACCACAGCGCCAATCCACACACCCGATACATCGTTGTAATCGTCAGGGTGTGCAGATGAACATAGGCTATATAAACCTAATAAATATACGTTATTTAAAAAATTTACCGAAAAAAAGTAGTCCCTTGGAAGAAGCGCCGGCCGCGACGTGCGTGCTGACGTGAGGAGCGCGGGGAGGAGCGGCGTCCAGGAGCGCGAGGAGGTCCGGCGGACATGGCGTGGGGAGGAGCGGTGAGGAGCGGCGGACAGGCGGTGAGGAGCGGCGGACAGGCGATGAGGAGTGGCGGACAGGCGGTGAGGAGCGGCGGACAGGCGGGGAGGAGCGGTGAGCAGCGGATGAGGTAGGTTATATATTTATTTATTTAGGAGCGGTGAGCGGCGGAAAAATGAAGCAAAAATGACAATCGTGAGCAAGAGGAAGCAAATGGAGCATTACAAAAGTGAGCCAAACGGTGCATTACAGGAGGAAAAAGGTACGTGTGCAGGTTACAAAAGCGTAGAAAGTAAACATAGAGGTATAATACTGCAATATATGGAGGAAGCTCCGGGGAACCCACGGACAACGTCGGGGCGGGCGGGGGCCCTGAAGCCTAATTGCTCCCGGATAACGTCGGGACAGGCTTCTAGTTGAAGTATAAAACTGCAATGATTTTTTTCTATCTGTTTAAAAATTTTAATAAAACTGCCTAAATTGAGAAATGGAATCAACCTCTTTATGGTTACAATTTCCCTCTACAAGGAGGTAGAAGTGCACACTTCCCCTTTATAGAACACTGTGTTGCTGCATTTCTAGATTACCCAAGTCCCATTGTTAATGGGTTGCCACTTTTCTTATACACACAATGCCGGCTCCCAGAGCCAACAGCCACTGCGAAAGGCAGGTCATGGAGCACAAGAAAAGCTGCAGTTTAAACAATGAAAACAAAACCTGGCTTTTCCTTCTGTTTTTTTTTTCTAGATGAACAGTATTCAGCAGAAAGTAGACTTTTATGGCAACGTGTATTTTTTGCACACTTCAGGTAGTTATGGGAAAAGCAGTATCTTTCTGCATAATTTCGAAATATTCTGAGCTAAAGCATTTTTTAAAAATGCATCTCATATTAAACTGATTCTCCTACCCTTTTTCCAACAAATATCTAACAGCTTTTTGGTATGCTTAATTTTGTACTACATAGTTTCGTTTTTTCACTAATGTCTGAAAAGAAGATACTATCTCTTTTTAATAAAATGAGAAATTCATCAATTCTTCATGTGGATTGTGGTAATGGTGTGAACAAGGTAAATAGGAAATCAAGTACCCCCTGCTGTTCATTAAAATGTTATTACCAGTAATATCAGAGCTCCATGACCTTATACAGGAACTCGACCTTCGACCTGAATCCTCTATATGGCCAACTCCACTTTCCTTATAAGATACAGCTTGGGGAACTTTAGCCCATAAATATAACCTGCCTTATGGCTTGACTGCTGGATTTGGGAGCCTGCATTATGACATTAAAATACAACTGTAATAACTTACTACAGCTGAGCAGCTTAATTTGTTTTTTAAATTACAGGTTACTAGAGATGTCACAGCTCAACTGTAATAAGAAAATTAGAGATTAGATTTTATACAAGGACTATAGGCAAGCTCTCAAGCATAATTATGATACGAAACATAGCAAAATTTGCATTGATTTTATTTAGTTTTTTTACAGCATGGACAGGATTTGAGCGAGATTTATTAAGAGTAAATGAATGTGTTACATTATCAGCTTAATGTTTACAGAGGTCATAAGAAAGTGCATGTATGTCAGTTTCTATCAGGCAATTTCAGCATGAGTGCAAGACTGCAATATTACATTCACAGTTTGATATTTGTGGAGGCTCTTATAAGTAGCCATTTCCGGGTTTGAAAGGTTTTAATATTGCATACAGTCATGATGGGTTTCTGTTCGTATGCAGAGTAATCTTAATAGTGCTACTCTGAAAGTACTTATCTGTTTTAGAAGTTAGTGTTTTTAAAGGATGTGAAACAAAGGTCCTTTATCATATTTTAGTCAATGCCATCCCAGATCATAATTAGTTAGTCTATGTAGATTCTTTGTTCCAGCAAAGTATTCCCGAGGTGCGAGACGTTGAAACGACTTGCGATGTAATGCCACGCGTGGTAACAACGTGGTCGTTGTAACGACCACTTTGTTACCTACCGCATGGTAAAAGCACGCGTTGTAAAGTGCTACATTCACTTTAGTATATACTTTAGTATATATACTTTAGTATATACTTTAGTATATACTTATATGTGTATGTACTTTGTGGGCTCTAGAGATCAGTCCTAGGACTTGTCTGCTTCTGCTTAGGGACCTTCTTTTCTGTTCAACTACCTCAATTTAACTGTCTTGATGAAAAATGACCAGCAGAGGTCAGTAAAATACCAGAATTGCTTTCTGCTGAGGGACTTCTTTTTTTAAATGTTTCTGGCAACTTCCTCTATTTAACTTTCTTAATAGAAAACGACCAGCAGAGGTTAGTAAAATACCAGAATTACTTTAGCATTCTCTAGATTACTGTCCATACAAATTGTCTTCCACGAGCACCCGTAGACAGTAATATTCTTTTCAAATCTTGTATTTTCAGTGCTATGACCACCGAAGGCCCTGCTTTTATAATAAAAACAGAGCTTTGGACTATACCATTTTCCGCTGAAAGGCAATATTTTTCTCCAATGTGTTCCCATACCTGGCGTGCCAAAAACAAAGGGAGTGAAGAGGTATAATAAGTCTTGGACTCTGCCTCCTCTACAAGTAATGAAAAAACGAAGGGAGTCCACTCTCAATTCCAAAGAACTGTGCTATCCTTACAAACAGTGACTAAACCCAAGAGAACCATTCGGTTTCTAGCATGGGAGAAACGATTTGTGTTCTAAAATAACCGTCACCCACCAAAATGTCCCTTGGTGGCATGCACCATCATTGAGTTCTTCCTGCCACGCTGCGGGACGGGCGTGCTACGATCTACCGATATGTGGGGGCACTTTCAAGTGAAGTGAAATAATGTGTTTGATGTGAGAGTGGAAGGGTCAGAAGATAAGTGAGTTAAAAATACCTGGCTGCATGGAAATCAAAACTTTAATACTCCCTATAGCTGGTATTATTAAAAATGGGGAAAAGGAGGCAAAAGTGCTATAATGGGCAGTTTTATCACAGGTCTACATGTTTCGAAGCCTATCCCTAAGCCTCTCTTCAGGACCTAGGATGTTGATCCCTTTTACCACTCTGACTATTACCTAGTGTGGTCAGCCTAGTCAATGTCGAAGGCTAATATGCATCTTTGTCAAACATACATTCATCCAATACCTACTTGGTATTCTCTTTAAAAAGTATCTGGAAGGATAGAGGTACAAAGTTAATAATCGTAGTATATACTCTGATATACTCGAAACACCCCTTCACCACACTTGTGAAAGGTTTAAAAGATTATGTATTTTTCACTCTATGCACGATAGTTCATCGTAATGTTTACGTGTATATCTTGCTGCCCTTTTGAAGTTCTGTTCAAGACGTACAAGACAATCCAATACATATAACAAGAAACACACACTCTAAATGCGCTGTCAGTTTGCAAAGATCGGTGCCCTTTTATAATGCATAAGTGCTGTGTGCCAGTAGTCATCTATGCAGGAGAGAAAAAACACAATGTGACAGTTTCACAGCATTTTATAAAAACTGACAGGGAACATACACTTAGGTTGCCTAATTAGGGCCCCATGAGCTTTAACACGGGAGGGGAGGAGCACTTGTACTCAAACACTGTGGGTAGAGGAAGGATTCAGTCAAAGTAACAAAAATATATAAATACAGCAGCTTACCCATCGCGCGGTGCTGCGATCTCCTTAGAAAGGAAATTCAAGGAAACTCGTTATGATAACATTCAATTTACATTGTATAATTTTTATTGAAACTTATTCATGTTAATATGGAAAACATTTCAAATTCTCCTTTTAATTCTATTTATTTATTCGAGTGCTTGTGGATACACAATTTTTTGGTTTTTCGTCTGGTGCATACATCAGTATTCGAAAGATTATGAGGGCCCTGGGGGGCCGATATTTAAAAATAATTTCTGCCAGAAACCTTAGCGGGAGTGTACTCAACAACTTCCGAAAGTTTCCTGGTGATCGGATGAATGCTGTTTTAATTCTATTTATTTATTCGAGTGCTTTTGGATACACAATTTTTCTTTTTTCCGTCTTGTGCCTACATCAGTATTCGAAAGATTATGAGAGACCTGGGGGGCCGATATTTAAAAAATGTTTATGCCAGAAACCTTCGCGGGAGTGTACTCAACAACTTCCCAAAGTTTCCTGGTGATCGGATGAATGCTGTTTTAATTCTATTTATTTCTTCGAGTGCTTGTGGATACACAATTTTTTGTTTTTCCGTCTTGTGCATACATTAGTATTCGAAAAATTATGAGGGCCCTGGGGGGCCGATATTTAAAAAGAGTTTTATGCCAGAAACCTTCGCTGGAGTGTATTCAATAACTACCCAAAGTTTCATGGCGATCGGATGAATGGTGTTTTAATTCTATTTATTTATTCGAGTGCTTGTGGATACACGATTTGTTGTTTTTCCGTCTGGTGCATACATCAGTATTCGAAAGATTATGAGGGCCCTGGGGGGCCGATATTTAAAAATAATTTCTGACAGAAACCTTAGCGGGAGTGTACTCAACAACTTCCGAAAGTTTCCTGGTGATCAGATGAATGCTGTTTTAATTCTATTTATTTATTCGAGTGCTTTTGGATACACGATTTTTCTTTTTTCCGTCTTGTGCCTACATCAGTATTCGAAAGATTATTAGAGACCTGGGGGGCCGATATTTAAAAAATGTTTATGCCAGAAACCTTCGCGGGAGTGTACTCAACAACTTCCCAAAGTTTCCTGGTGATCGGATGAATGCTGTTTTAATTCTATTTATTTCTTCGAGTGCTTGTGGATACACGATTTTTTGTTTTTCCGTCTTGTGCATACATTAGTATTCGAAAAATTATGAGGGCCCTGGGGGGCCGATATTTAAAAAGATTTTTATGCCAGAAACCTTCGCTGGAGTGTATTCAATAACTTCCCAAAGTTTCATGGCGATCGGATGAATGGTGTTTTAATTCTATTTATTTATTCGAGTGCTTGTGGATACACGATTTGTTGTTTTTCCGTTTGGTGCGTACATCAGTATTCAAAAGATTATGAGGGCCCTGGGGGGCCGATATTAAAAAAGAATTTATGCCAGAAACCTTCGCGAGAGTGTACTCAACAACTTCCCAAAGTTTCATGGCGATCGGATGAATAGTGTAGTAATGCATTAAGGACAAACAGACAGACAGACAGACATTCATTTTTATATATATAGATACATATACAGAGTAGAATGGTAGTATATGTCTGGATATGCTGCCCGGGGTATCGGCTATGCCGTACTCACTTCGTCAAAGCATCTCTCCCGCCCAAGACACTGCCTGCCCGTGGCTCCGATAAACAATGAGTGTTTGCAGAGCGTCTGTATTTATAACCGGTTTGTTTTGCAATCAGCATGCATGTTCATCTAAACACTAGAATGATAACCTCCAAGATGGCCGCCTACCTTGGGATGACTAACTTCCGGGCTCGAGGTAAAGCTTCGACCATGAAACTAGAACGCTGGGTTCACATAATGGCTGCCTTAATATGGCACAACTTCCTGGTTGGTTAGTTGATACAAACTGGGGTTCGCGGTTGCATATAGACCAGTAATGTGTGACCTGAAAGGTTTGAAATGAGAATTAAAATTATGAGGCAACATTAATTACCAAAGAAAAGGTCATGATCAGTACTATGTTAAAATTGAGTACTATGCTGAGCCATTTCTTGATCATGAAAAGAAAACCTTCCTAATGTTGGAAAAAACCAGGGTTGTGCAGTTTTACCTCTGCTGTTACAGGAAAAAACGGCTTGATGTGGCAGATCTCCCTGGTTGGTTGTTATTCACAGGTATCAGTGCATATAAATCAAATAAGTGGGCAAAATTGAGAGGCAAACTTTTGCAAAATCATTGATGTAAGTAACACAAGATCAGTGTTTTATTACCAAAGTTAGGTCTCGTAGGGAGCCAATTAATGTTCATAAGTAATGCATACCAGTCGTGGAATGAATAGTAATTGCTAGATGGAAAAATATACATAGACTACTTATTTTGCTCCCATGGAATATCGTCATTGAGGCCCCTTGTGTGTGTGCCAAGATGGAAGACCCACCACTGTTCTTTTTTGAACAAAGTGTTTTTTTAGTTCATTTGTTCGCCGTACCTGGCATGTCACGCAGTTTGGTGCTTACTTTCCCTCCATGTTAAAGAACAGTAGATGTTTCAGCACCTAGGCTAATGTGCTGCATTGCTAAATACATATAAGGTCCCAAAGGCGAGACCTAATGCATTTCAAATGCTTGTTCTTAAATGCAGGGACTTGTTTTCGGAGGAATCGGTAGGCAGAGGTCAAAGATAACAGGTGCCGGTTAGTGTACTCGGCCAAACTGAATCCAGGTTTTCAAGCCTGAGTAAAAGGTTTCTCAAGCAAGGCATGCGGTGCGACAAAGTGCATTGCTCCACTTGAGAGAATTATGTTCATGCACAAGATGGCATCTTCGTCCACTGAGTATAACGTGTGTGTCGTTTGTAAGGATTAGGAACCTGCCTCCGTTGAGTTCTACAAGAAATAGGAAATTATGTGCTTGAGATTTGAGTGTTTTTAAGTGGAGATTGGAGATTATAGCCATTAACGTTGCTTTCTAAATTCCGTAAAGAATTTTGCATCTGGCATGCGTGAAAAAAGTTACACAAACCCAATGCAAATTCTTTGTAAATCTGGGGTCATATTTATGAAACTTGTGGCGCAGGGCAGCAAGCCACCTTTCTGCCCTGCCCTGCATCACAGGGAAAGGGTAGGAATGCGCCATATTTATCCAAATCGGCAAATTCCTGTCCTCTCCTCATGTGCTGGCACCGTTATGGCAGCCTAAGGCCAACGCAGGTACCCTTGCACTGTGGAGCGTCTGTGTTGTAGGATTGTTTTTGTGCAGGAAAGGGCACCTTCCTGCACAAAAACATTCCTGCGACACATAGAGAGAGGAAAAAACGAGGATAAAAAAAGATACTTCTCCTCGTTACGCCTTTCCTGGGGAGTCTTATCTTATTGGCGCATTCCCAGGTTTACAAGTCTTTGTAAATCTGGGAATGCATTAAAAACAATGGGAGTTGCGTGGGAACAACCAACACAACGCCTATGGAACACTTCCCTTGTGCAGAGTGAGGCAATACAGCAATTTGGATCATACACCTGACTTAGAGTTTTGTGTCACCCATGTACCACATTGTGTGGTGCAAGCATGACACAAATGTCTCATAAATATGCCTCCTGGTGTTCTTGGTACTAGTTAGGGACATGTATGTTAACATAAAGCATAGATCCACAAAATGCTTTACATTTTTTGCAATAGAAAAAACATTTAATTTGACCTTGCAGGAGAATATCTCGTTTTTAAATGTATTTAAAGCATCATGAATGCAAACGGGTGCACCATTCTAAACAAAGTACTTCATTATATGAATTCAATATATATATTATGTTAATACCATACCAACACACAAACATTAGGTTCCTAGGAATAATAAAAATGGCAAAATGCATCACCATTTGGTGAATTTCTTATTACATTTACTTGCTGGCATAGTTATGATTGCAGAGCCTGTGCTAACTAGGGGTGGTTCATTACCAGAGAAGGCATATTTCATTTACTGTGCCTAGGTACAGCACCACCAGTATTGTCCTACTTCTCTGACAATGCCATCATGGCAAGATTCCCTACTCACTCCCAAATACCTGGTTGACCATTACCAGGGCTGTTTCCACATTGCCTGAATGGATAAAGTCCCACAGCTGCCCTTCTCTCCCTTTACTAAGGTATATGGCCAATAAGGGGATCATTCACAAATGCTATTACAATTAGTTAGAAATATACCATATATTTCTTCAATTTAGCCATGAAGACTTAATCAAATTGATGAAGTGACAATATCTCTAAAAACAGATCACCATAATTGCTTCATTAAACTTCCAAGGTTTTAAAGGAAAACGGAATAGATCACAAGGCAGACATGTGCAAATATTTTAATTATCACCCAGAGAATGTATATTGAAAGCAGCAAATCATTGACTATAATCACTGGTTCCATGCTTATCCAGGCATCATACACTAGTTAACACATGAATGAATCAATGGTTGGATCAATCTGGGGTAATTTTGATATGTGTATGATTTTCCACTGTTGTCAGAAGAAAAGGTCCACAATAAAATAGTCGTCAAAATGATTTTAGGGGTTCAATCATCAAAGACAGGAAGTCGATTTTTTTCTTCAACGTTTCGGTCTCTTGTGTAGTAAATAAATAAGAGCTTCCTCAGGACTGCATTTTGAATCAATGACAAAAAGACCCCTGATGATCCCAAGTGTGGATCTCAAGTAAACAGATGGTGTATGGATTAGATCACTGAGTTGGGCTAAGCAGAACTCATGGGAACTGAGAGAGGACAAATGGATGTATGCAGGAACTGTTGTGTGCAGTAAGTATTCAAACAAAACAAGCCTCAGACTGAAGGCTATGCTGAGAAATCGAGATACGTTTTGGGGAAAAGAGACATTCAGTAGCAGGACTGCTCTGTCGACATCACTGACATCCATCCAATGTCAATAGACTCACTCAGGCCCCTTAATGCAGCATGCAGCTTTTGTTACACAAGCAGGGATTGATCTAGTCTATGTACAGAGTCATCATCCACTGCATCCCAGCACAATCTACTATGCACCTAGTCTCCCTGGCACTGTGCAGAGTGAGTATGAGTAGGGGAGAAGCCCAGCAGTGAATGTTGAAAGAGATAAGGAGAAGCATTGTGCAGAATAAATTTGAGGGAGCCAGAGAGAAGCAGCACGGGCAACGAGCGGTGAGTGAGGGAGACGTACTGTGCAGACAGTGAGGGCAAAAGTAGAGCTGTGTCGCCAGTGAGTGGCTGAGACACACGTCACTGCGTAGGACAGAGGCACATAGCGCAAAGCAAGAAAGATAGAAAATCACTATGCACAGAGTGCGAAAGAAGCGCGGTGTTCATAGTGTGAGTAGAAGTGAGTACATGTGTTAGAAAAAGTGTGTGTACACAGTGTATGAGTGGAAGTGAGTAAAACTACCAGTAGAGTGTGGTGCATTGAATATGTGTGACATAAAAGTGCAGTGTATGCGGTAAATGGGGGAAAACAGAAGGCACCCAATGCCGTCATGGCCTCCTACTCCTCCTCAACATCTCTACGAAGATGTTGAAACCCCAAAGAACCCTCTCATCTTAAAGTGTAAAATACAATACATAAACGTGTAATTGGGTTCATTTACATTTTTGGTCAACTGCTTAAGTCAGAGCACGTCTCCAGCTACTGGAAGCACATGCGATGCTTTCGACACAGCGTGCAGGAGAAACGTAACAGGAGAGATGTGGAGCTAAGGTGAGTTGGTGCTTTGCTCCTAAGTCCTCCAGGCGAAGGTGACAGTGGAGCCAGCAGCTTTGAAGGATCACGTTAGGTGCTCCCAGATGGCAGTGGGACTTGGGTGGTGGCGGATGCAGTCCTCCTCGATGCAGGTGCAGCTTGCTGCTGCCCCGCCCCCGCAGCACCTGCATTTGGACATTCATTGGCACACTCTTAGAGGCTAGCCCGCAAGTGACTGCAAGTTTTTTAGAGATTCTCACTTCCTGTACACAGTTTGGCCCCACCAAGCAGCAGCGACAAGCCTCCATATCCTTTATTCGATCTAAAAGGTGTGAAATAATTACTGAAGGAAAGTAAGGCATATCCAATGCCTGTGGAATCTGAGGAGAATATGAAGGTTTGAACCACCACAGCCCCCAAAGCTAATCATGGAGCCAGGCACGGGTTTTCAAGTCAAGAATGGTACACAAGGCGTTGCTTCAAAACAAGGAGCTCCCACTATTCAGGTTGCACAGGTCTTAGAGCATACAGCCAAGGTGGAGAGGTTGATACCGCTTGTGGCAGAGAATTCCAAGAAATGCTGCCAAAGACCATCCAGCTGGGGAAAATGCTTCAGGTTATCCTAAGAGAAATTAGGGGGATGAAGAGCGCACAAGAAAACGCCACAGAGAAGTGCAGACACAGCTAGTAAAGATTAATGATAACTTGCTTCAATTAAATCTAAGACTATCACAAGCTGAGCAACAGATTTCAGAGCTAAAGGACCTACAGAAAAATGTGGATTTGCAGATTGCCAAGTATGAACAACAGATGTCGGAAATCCAGATGAAGCTGGAGGAGATGGAGAACAGGTCCAGGCACTCTAATCTGCGATTCACTGGGATTCCAGAAGGGCAAGAGACTGGTCAGGATCCCATAAAATTAATATCTGACTTGATCCAATTCTTTCTGGATATTCCCCTCCAGGGGAAGGATTTTTCTATTATGCAGGCTCACTGATTCAGCCAGCAAATTCTAGATACCGCCGTAGATTCTTGGTCAATTTTGGAGACTTTTGTATGAAAGAGTGAGCTCTATTGGTGGCTATTAAGCAAAAGGGATTCCAGACTTCGGATACATTTTGATACAATATTTTTTCAGATATGTTGGTGGCAGCAGCCCTGTGCTGCAGAGAAATCAAATCCATGTTGGATCTTCTTAAGAAACACGGTGTCTAAACTATGCTGGTGCAATAATAAAAACTGAAGGTTCTGATTAAAGGACAGTTCATTATTCTGGGGTCAGTTATGCAGGTAAATAAAATTTTACACCAGCTTCATAGCGAAAAATGTTCTACACAGTTAAGCTATTGTATGTTGTATGCTCAAGTATTATTTTTTCAAGCTTTCCAAAAAATCCCTGGTATTTTGCTATCATCTTGCTAGGTATAGGTGGTGGCTTCCACCAGAGGTTTAAGCTTGAGGTGTCTTACCAAGGCACACCATAATAGGGATGGAAGGGGGGAAGGGCACCTCCCAATGGAGGACTTGATGCAGGTGTAGCTCTTCGGGAAAACTGCTCAAAGAGGGGGAGTGGATGGGGAATGAGTGGGGGGTCAAGGAGTGCAAGTGTGAGAAGGGTGCATGTGTAGATGTTGGGGGTGCAAAATAAATGTAGCAGAGACTCTTGGAATTGTGGTTGGCAGGATATATTGAAGAACTGTTTTGCTTTTGCCTGAGTTTATGATCCACAACTATGCCTCAGTCTGGTGAGCCATAAGCAGTACTTGCAGAGTTAGTGTTTGAGCAGGAGAGGTTGGGACTTCAGCTCAAAAGGTTCTACAAGGTTGACAAGTGTTCTTTTAAAGGACTCACTGGGAATGAGGAGATGCAAAATGCACTGAGGGCCTGGGCGGCAGCCAGTGAGGCTGATGAGCACTCAGAGGAGGTGGTTGTGGAGGAGGAGGAACATAGTCTGCACCTGGGATGACTAGGAGGAGCCAGCATCGCCTGTGGGATGGGGGACAGCCTGCATGGTGTAAGAGCTCCCTCCAAAGCTGTCAGCAGTGTTCCCTGTCCAGGTCTGTCCCCAGAGGAGCTGGAGGAAAAACGGAAACAATTAAGTTCCAGTTGGAACTTGCTAGACTCAAAATGGAGGAGAGAAAAATATTTTAAGCTCCTGAACTAGGAATGAGAGAGGTTGAGCTGGAGCTAGAAGCCATGAGGGCTGAGTGAAACACATAGGGTGGCTGCAAAAGTACCATGTCCTGACTGAAGAAAAGGTCCACACACCCAGAGACTTGGTTTCTGATTTCAAGAAAGGGGTGGCATACACCAGTGGGCTCAGGCATATGAGGTAGCTCCAGAGGCACGCAGGGTCCCGGAAAGGTGTACCCTATGGAAGAATCCTTGGTTGGAGAGTATGGAGTCACCCCAGAGGAGGGTAGTTTAGCTTGAGGAGCAGTTAAGTACTGTCTCAGCAGATTCGGGATGATGTGGAGTACTTTTCCAAAGCACACTGGATGGTTGAGTGGAGGGCAGTCTGTAAAACACATGTGAGGGGCTGTAAAATTTGATTGCTGGAGAGAATATTTTCAGCCACAGTTTTCCAGAACGGTACCAACACCCAGTGGAGTGTGAGTTCTCTGACCACGGGGAGCTTGCACTGGAGGCAGACCTCTTGGTGGGTGCCAGTGGTTCTGAAGAGGCATTTGGGAGTGATCCTGAAGAGAGTGGCTCCGTTTTTCTCCAACCAAGAGAGGGGGGAAAGGTTCACAGTAGCCCAGAATGGTCCCAGTGTAGTGGGTTAAGTAGAGGGTCGCATGACCCTTCTCAGGGTAGGAGGAGCGGTGGGGGTGGACAAATTGCCCAAAACCCAGTCCCAAGGCCTGGACGATTCCCAAAGGGAGCATCAGGAGGGGGCCTAGTCTTAGTGGGGAACCATCCAGTGAGGGAGATCACACAGGGCCAGGAGATCCGGGGGAGGGGGGGCGACGGCTGTCACCATTATCCTATCATTTCTCGTGTCTGGCAGCACCACTCCAGAGAGGAGGGTGCAGAAGTCCATATGGAGGTATGAGTGGAGGAGACAGCCGGTCAGGGGTTCCCAGCTCTGAGGTCTGGACACCCCAGGACTGACCTTGATGATGATATTTATGACTTGGGAGGGCTCCATCCTCTGTCAGATGGGCAGGGGGCAGTAGACCATTGCTAGGCAGACTCTTGCACAACACTTACAGTAAGGGTTTCCCTTGGGGGGTGCCTGTACTCCCCCAGAGTTCCTGGTTAGCCAGGCACTTGCTCAGCCTAAGGGTACAGACCATTGGTTGGGGACCAGTTGCAAGATTGCATCCCTGAACTGTGGGAGAATTTAGCAGGACAGTTGCCTCAAGCACCCTGCCAGTTCTGGAGTCCCAGGGTACCGCGCCACAGTGGAAGGTACAGGACTCCAGAGAGTGGAGGGACAGGGTGTTGGAGAGCCCACCCCAGTCCTTAGCTTTTGGCGGGAAAGGGGTTGTGACGGACCTGGCCCTTTTTGCAGGGTTATCCCCAAACATTTTGCCTTCTTCCTCCTATTTTTTCTGACCTGTTTTGCTGGCTTTAGGACCATGGGAATTTTACCACTGTTGATCAGTGCTACAGTGCATATGCTCTCTGTCTAAATTGTAATGGTGATTGGTTTGTCCATGATTGGCATATTTGATTTAGTGATAAGTCCCTAGTAACGTGCAGTGTGTGTGCCCAGGGCCTGTAATTCAAGGGCCCCAAGTGGGCCTGCAGCACTGATTGTGTCACCCACACAAGTAACCCTAAAAGTGCCACATCGACCCGGCAAGTGCACCTACTTGCCAGACCAAAACCTTCATTTTTACTACATGTAAAGCACCCCTAAGGTAGGGCCAAGGTGCCTCCTTAGGCAGGGTGCAGTGTGTTTAAAAGGCACGACATGTATAGGTGTGGTTTGAATGTCCTGATCGTGAAATGCTGCTAATTTCATTTTTCCCTTTTGGAAGGACTATCTTTCCCATAAATTATCATTGGAGCTGCCTTGTAACATTGTACAAGTGTAACATCGTACAAGTGTAACTTCCAATTGGGAAGAGATGGAGATTTGGAGTTTGAGTCACTGAACTCACAATTCAAAAATACATCTTTTAGTGAAGTTGGTTTTTAGATTGTGTATTTGAAAATGCCACTTTAACATTCTGTACATCTATCTGCCTGTGTAATCCATGTCTGAGGGAGGGTGACAGTTGGGCTGCTTGTGCATTCACTCTAGACAGTCACACAAAGGGATCTGAGGTGTGCCCTGCATATCCTGATGGGCCATCACCAGGCTGGCTGATGGATCTTCCTGATCTTCCTGAGCTAGAGTGGTGCAAGGAGTTGTTACTGACACTTGAATAGGGCAGTGCCTGTCCTCCACCCCTCTGCATGAACCAGATCAGGGAAAGGCAGGGTCTTGTGCACTACAAAGACTTTCCTTTGATGTTTGCCTACTTCAAAGATGGAAACTGGTATAAATACTGGAGCTGTGACACCATAACTTCAGAACACTTCTGGACTCAGAGGAGATTTTGCCAAGAAGAAGAGCTGGATGTTGTAGAACGGGAGCTGGATGCTGTAGGAGGGGAACTGCTACTCTGTTTGTTGCTTTGCTGACCTACTGCTTGCAGCTTCTGTCTTGGGCAGTGCATGGACTGGACTTTGCTTTCTACATCCTGCTCGCCAAGGTTCTCCAAGGGCTTGTGTGTTCTTGCCATTTGTTAAGAAGTCTCATCTGCAGTCCTCGAACTCCTTTGCTGGGAGGTTTGACCTGCCAAGTGGTGCCAATCAATTCCAATTCTGGGCCCTTGAAGGTGGCTTTGGCTGCAAAGAACCATGAAAGTTCATGCTTCGACCTCCAGTGCCTGTTTTTTCTGATGCAGTTGAAAAACCAACTCATCACTGTGGTGCTGCCAAAGACTCGACACAGTGCCTTTCATGCGGATCAAGGGTGTAAACAGGATGTCAGGGTTGAGGAGTTGACCTAACGGCTAGGGCGGTGACGGTCGACCTTGAATCTGGGGAGCTGGAACCCCGAAGTCGCTGCCACATCATATGGCTAACCTAAAGATATGAGTCTGGAAGTGATGCTTGGCAGCAGAACAAAGGCAGCTTGTGAGGTGGTAATAGTGCAACTTGAATGCAAGAAGCTAAGATTGGACTTGTTGTAGATGCAAAGTATAATGCACAATGCTTTAAAGATTGAGGAGTATCTTTTCAAACATGTTGCTCTGAGTTAGCATCACAAAAGTGACACTGACTAGCACAAATGTTTTTGGGGAATATTTTGGGCGTTCCCATGCAACCACCGATGCCTTTAGACACAAATCCCTATGTACAAAGAACTGTAGACAAGGTTTAGTGTCAAAAGTTAACGCCATTTCAAAGAAAGTGCTAACAGGAGAAACCGTAATACTATGGGACTTGAGCTCTGTTCCATTTTCTTGTTTGTAATACCCTTGAATGGTCCATCAAGACCTCAGGATGATCTCCATGAACTGCTAAGGAGGGGACCGAAATAACAACACAAAACGAGCTTGTGAGGGTGGTACTGAATCTGGAGGAAGGAAGATATCCAAGCCTCACTTTTCTAAACCATCAGGGCTGGATTTCTTGGACATTCTATACGTTAGACCTTGTCCATATGTTTTATAGTGTTGATTTTATGTGTTTTTAGTAGGGAGTGGTGATGGAGTTCAATTTTCCCACTTCAAAAGGGACGTAAATAGGGCAATTGTACAGTAAAATCTTTTTCTACTTTGAAGAATTGAATAATCAAAATAATTTCCTCCTTCTGTGAATTATATAACATCAAATGTAAAACTATTAACAGATTTATTTAGTGCATGAGGGGCACTTTGTTGATTTTGATAGTTCAATTGTGGCATATTATGCGTAAATGTCTGCCTACCATACCGAATTCCATATGTCTTGATGGCTACCAAACATTTTCACCCTAGTACATTTAGGCAAGTTTGATCTCTCAAAATTGACCTGGGGAAAATTGCAAGAGTGAAATATATTTATCACATTTGATATTTACCCTATTGCAGAGTTCACAATACCTATTCTTGTGCAAACAGCAGTTTGAGCAGGGAACAGAATTCTGTGCCATTTTGTAAATTGTTGCATTAGTACTTTCTCATGATTTTTCTAATTAATTACGGTTACCTCAGTGCAGTGTCCTATGATTTCCATCACAATCAATGTAAAGGGCTGTAACACCTAATCTTTTTGCTGCACTAATGGAAAAACTCAACTAAATCTCAAAAGACTCCTTTACTCTGGGAGGCTCGGCAGTATCCATATTTTTGCACTACTAAACTCGACTAGATATAGGGTGTTTCCTGGTCCACAATGTCAAGAAACCCTTAATCCTGAGTTCCAACACTAAGCTGAAGCACGCTGAAGGGGTTTATTCCAAACTTCCAGGAATCCCTGGTGCGTCAAAATTTAATAGACATCATTTTCTGTTTCTTATAGACACCAACTGATGCAGGTTTCCAAATCACATACACACAAAGGGGCAGATTTACGTTTCCTGGCGCATCACTGCAAATCAGCAGGGATGCACCAGGAAAGATGCGTGACGCAAGTTTACCCTTGCGCCACCACAGATGCGCCGCATTGTAAATGCATCATCATCATCAAAGCTTTATTTCGATATAAATGTATCATAAAAGCGTTTTACAAGTTATGTAAAAAAAGAGTGCAGTTTGTAAAAGTTACACAAAGAAACCAGGTTAAAAATCTTAAAAACACCATTCGGGGGATGCAAATTGCTTTACAGAAACAGTAGAATACTTATTCTGAATATTGGATACTTAATAAGCTACATACCACAACCTGAAAAATTCATTTTGCATAATCGTATCATCAATATATAACAACTTGTTGAAGATATAAACCCACAAGGGAAAGTTAAAAGATGAATTAAACAATCTCAGCTTTGAAGCAGAATAAAAACAGATTTAAGAAGAATCTTCAACCAGGACATAACACTTTTGATCCTATCACCCATGCCCAGCTAAGAAATTTGGCCACATCGCAAGCCAGAGCTGTGTTAGTATCTGTTTGCAAAATTCTAAGTGCTTCGCGGTGATTCCTAGTTCCTAGTTGCCAGCAGATAACCATCTAATTCTTGGTTTAATGTATGCGGGCATGCAAACACAAGATGGGGGACGCTCTCAACCACTCCTTAGTAGTGTGGGCAAGTTAAGGGCGTTTGATGGGGAGGCCTCCATTGTAAATGCGCATGGATAAACAGATGTGTGTCGCATCTGCCGGCGTAAGGTTGGCGCAGTGCTGGAGTTGTGTCGCTGGCGCGACACAACTCCAGCACTGTCCCAACCTGGCCTATCCACAACATGGTGCGTCACTCCTTATGCCTGCTCCAAGCAGGCGCAGGGTTTTGAAGCACTAAGGCTGTAAAAGTGTCTCAGTGAAATCTTGTAGATTTCACTGCGTCACTTTTACGTGGTGTTCCGGTGACGGTATGCCCACCCTGCGCCGGAACGCCCACATGAAACCTGAAGCGGGTTTCATGTGGCGCAGGGCTTTACAATGTGACGAATCTCCCTAGATGCTTCACGTTGTAAAAGTGTCACAACATGGCGCATGGTTTATGCCACCGCTGGGTCACAAAAGTGATGCAACGGCTACGTAAAAGTGTCGCAAGGGGCTTGTAAATCTGCCCAAAAGGATCTAGTGGCAGAGGCCCAACGAGATGCCTACTGCTCCCTGTCTATTCGTTTTATGATAGGCAGGTTTACAAATCACACAGTCAAAAGAGCCTTCTTTGTGCTCAGGAGTCTCTGGCAACCACCACAGTTATCTGTGATTGACATTCTGGTCACTTGGCTTGAATCCTTCCAGGGTCACACAGGCTTTCATCCAAGAAATGGTAATACAATGAGTACTGTTAGGTGACAATGAGCATCTGTTATCTATCAAGTGCCAAGAAACTACCTAGTGGGTGAACCTAATTCTCTTAAGTAGACCAAGCCACTTCGTTGTGCTGCCTTCTCTACTTAAGAGAACTTTTACTCAGTAGTAAAAACCTGGACACAGGCTGACTTTACAAACATTGAGGTTCTCTTCTGCTTACTTTGACCGCTGCTGTTGTGAGAAAAAAATCCCAGTTGTAGGTGAGTTGTTTTTTGCTGTTTGATGACCACCCTTTTACATCTGTTTTCAACATCCCGCATCTCAGAGGAAGCTGTGAAGTTCCAAAGACTATGGGGCATATTAGCAACAAATAGCGATTTTTACCGCTAAATGCTCTTAGCGCATTTTTTATTATCGCTGACTATCGCCGGATTTTATCGCAGAGATAACATGCTATTAGCAATGTTTATCTCTAATGCGATAAAATATCCGGCGATAGCGGCTCAATGTGTGAATATCGCTGAAAATATAGCATTATTCAGGCATTAACGCTAATGGAGACTTAACCTGAATATCCACCTCCCATTGGATAAACAGGTGAAGTCATGATCTGAGCAGGCGTTAGGTTCTGGCGATAATCGCGCTTAGCGCAACTTTTTTAATCGCACAACTTGCATTGCTAATAGGCGATGGCTGTGTTAGCGACTGCTTTTAGTCGCTAACAGGTTGGGTACGCCCACTTTGCATGTCATTAGCTATTAATATCGCTGACATGCATAGTGGAGCCCCAAACCAGTCGCTATCGCCTACAAGCTGTCGCTAACTGCTGTTAGCGACAGCTTGCTAATAGGGCGAGAAAATTATCGCCGCTTTAGCTGGAAAAAGTCCAGCTTAAGCGGCTATAATGCCCTTGCTAATATGCCCCTCTCTTAATAATGACTTTTACCCGGTGGTAGCAGGTGACCGGGCATATTCTTTGGTTTAAATTACAATGAGAGAACCTGACTTCTCAGTGGGTTCGAGGGGAGCTCACTCAGTCCCACTCTTGTTATCTCACTCTCACTCAACCTCACTCATTCTCATTCTGAGTCACTCACTTAGTCTCACGTAATCTCATAAATTCTCACTCAGACCCACTCAACTCAATTTCTTTCTTATTCCCCAGAGTCACTCAGTCTCACTCGTTTCCACTAGGCCTCATTCATTCAGACTAACTCTGTCTCACTCAGACTGGTACTCACTCCGTCTCACTCATTCTCAGACAGTCTCACTCATTTTCACTCATTCTTATTGAATACATCTTACTCTGATTCATTCAATTTAACTGACTTGCCTATTCTCACTAATTCACACTCATTCGCACACACAGTTATTCCCCCTCACAGTTACACTCACAGTTATTCTCAGACATTCTCCCTCAAAGTTACACTCAATGTTATACTCCCTCACAGAAACATTTTTTATCGAACTTCCTCACAGTTACACTCACTGTCATCTCCCTCAGTTACACTCACTGTCCTTCTCCCTTGCTCACTATCATTCATTCAGACCCATATTCACTCTTTCTATGACTCATTGTCACTCCCTGACTTCTTCAAATGTTTTTCTCACTTTCATTTTACACACCCCACATGCATATGCTCTCTCTCACAGACACAATTTGGCCCACAAACACTTATCCATATGCACAGCACAACTTTTAAAAGCTTTAAAACGTTTCCAAATATCGTTTTGCATCAAATAACTTACTGCTTTTTGATGTGTTAAATTTTTCACGACAGATTCCACTTTTTTTACATGTCTACAACCATCTTGTCTCTTTTATATGTAAGAGCAACACACCAATAATTTAAGTGGCTTGTGGGAAGAGTGATGGTGGGAGCATGCATTGTACATAAGAAAATATTCTCTGCCGCACATTAAAAGGATATTGTAAGTCACCTCAGAGTTCCATGACCTTAAATGGAGCTTCAGCCTTGTTCATCTATATGGTCACTAAACTCCATGGTGATTTCAATATCCTTAAAATGTATGGTATGGGGTACTTTATCCTGTATATTAATATTGCTATGATTAGTATCACGATTAATATTATTAGTAATAACAACAATAATATTAATTTGTATTATTATTATAATACTTTGTTTTATGTAGTGTGTGCTACCACACTTTTTCCGGATTCAATGGTACTAAATAGGCCTCCATACTGGCTGTATATATTCTAAAATATGAACAGAATCCTGACCCTCTCTCGGTACGTTAACCAAGAGTGGAGGTTCTTTATTGTTTCAGTGGCTGGGAGGTGAGGACAGAGGTGCAGATCTGGAAGAAGCAGCAATGCATATTGTGAGCATGCAGAAGCCTGCACCATCCATGCATAATATGTCTGAGAGATACCTTTCAAAGGCAGGGACAGCTGCCATATCTGGTACCTCTTCTCTGTTTGAAAGCCCCAATTCATCATCCTTTCCACTCTTTGCCTCCCTCTTACCTTCCAGCCAAAACCCTAGTCTTACCTTTTAGTCATTTCCCCTCCATTTCCAGCTACTGGTACACCCTTTCCTCGCATAATCCACCCTTTATTCCACTGCTGTTCTTTCACAGGAATCACCATTTCCACCCACAGCACTGTCCACATGCACAACTCCTTTAATTCACTTCTAAACAATCTCCTCCCCATCCCCATTCCACTCTATGAGCACAGACATGACACTGAGCACAAGGCCTTGAGAAGATGAGATTTATTGCAGAACATTAAAGGGTAACATAAGTGGATTGGACCTCATTCTAGGCATGCTACACAGAGCCATGAAAGCCAGGCATAGAGCTAAGATATATGGATAGAGATCAGATGAATAAAAAGAGAGACATGACAGATGGACATGTTATGGATAGCCACTGGATTCAGAACAAAAGTAGTATGCTCTGTCTGTATTTTCTCTGCTAGGATTCCAATCTTTTCCTAAAAAATTGCAAAGAGTGACAGTCGTCCATGGGCAAGATGGCTACCTCATGATAGTATTAAGATCCAGCAACATGGACATTATGTTCTCGAGGCTGGAAGTGACATGAAGGCTGTAGTAGGGCAGGATGTTGCGTCATGAAGAACAGAAAGCTTGGCGGACTATAGTCGCGGATGGTCTTGCACTACGGTCAGTTGACTTGAAAGGATGGTTTCTAGATCTGCTGGGGCGGAACAAGCCTCAGTCAGTATGAAGACTTGGCAGCAAGGACTCTAAAAAGGGTAGTGTTCACAATGAGCAGAAGGCTTGGCAGGAGGGTTCATGCTTATTAAATGTCCCCTTGAAACATGCAAGATGACTTTTTGGGAGTCTGTTCCTCATGGAGCTTGGTATGAGGTTATTTCATAAGTGAACACTCTTTGCCTTGGCTTTCTGCCTGTTACCACACCACCGCCCCTGAATTTAGGCTATCCTTTTGTCCTTTGAGAGTTTTATCTTTGCAATGCTCCAGGGGTTATTGTAGTTACGTCAGGATCTGAGCCGCATCTATATATATCATATACCTGGAGATCTTTGTCAAGATGTTCTTGTATGTCGTGAGCCCTAGCTCTATTCAGTTCTTGCATGTTAGATCAACAGATCTTCTCTGGGGTTCTGGCGTGTCCTACTGCTTCTTATTCTGTAATCGCCGAGCTTGGTACAGCTGTCACTGAATCTTGCGCAGATACTCTACAATGCATTTCTGCTGGCGTTCAACATTATGGTTTTTGTAGTTATTGCACTTTAGTGTACCTCTTGCTTTCTGTCGTGCCTGTAGGAGGTGTTGTTCATGTTGTTTGTTGTCACTGTGGTCCTTAACAGTTTCTGCACGCGTTACGTCCCCCCATGTTCTGCCTCTAGTTGCACTTGCAGTAGTAGGATGAGATTGCATCATCCCAGTGTCCGAAGAGACCATTCTTCACCTCCTGCAGGCGGTTTTGTATGCCGCTGTTGAAGCGGCGCATGTTGCCCCCCTTGCCCCAATGGGACCAGACGGTGAGCTCGCAGCGTGTTGCCACCACCAGGGATGAAATGCGGTTGTTCCAGCTCTGTGGTATGTAGGGTATGTCGTCATCAGGCCGGGCGTCAAGGTATTCACCACCGCAGCACTGGTCATAGTAGGGGCTGCTGTCTTCAAACATGCGGGCGCAGACCTTGACCCCTTCAGCATCCTTAATATCTGCTGGGTTTGGGCACTGGGCAGAGGCCAGGGCCAGGAACAGGGGCAGCAGAAGCACAGTGAGCTGAGCAGGCTTCATACTTGCTTTGGAGTGTAGGAGCAGATGGGAGAGGCAGGCCCATATTTATACACTCCTCTCAGTTAGAGGGAGTGAAAGGGTGCTCCTTGAACCTGGTGGTGATTGAATGATTAAAGACCACTTTCCTGGCCCAGACTCAATCTGCATCAGGCATATGGTGTTCCTGTTATCTCTCCCAGAGGGTTGGAGTCAAGCCATGAGATATGGGCTGGCAACTATCCCAGGAGGTTTTAAAATACAGAAGCCAGATACAGAGGGTGTTCATAGAGATAATTGTGGAGGCGAGGGGTGCAGGTGGTCAAAGGTGTCCACAACAGTGGAATTTTCAAAGGGCCATTAGTAAGTAAGACCAGAGGGTGTTCCATAGTGCATGGGGCCTACTCACACTCATTTTTGAGGATCATCATTTATTTTTCCTCATCAGACATTTACCAAGAGCAAGAGAGAGACAAACTCACTACGCGGAATGGAGGAGGAAGAGAAAGACAGAAACAATGTCACAAAGGAGGAACGCAGGAACATGCAAGAGTGAGATAAAAGGCTAGGGAGTGTCTGGGAGTGGATTAAAGACCCATGAGGTGGATTCACGATTACACAGCCTTGGTATTGGGGGCACTTTCAAGCAGATATTTTAGCACTGGTACACACTTTTTATTTTTTTACAAAGTAAGAACTTACGTTCAAAGACATACTAATGGGAAGAGAGGCTTGTAGGTGTTTATATGGATACAGGTAGTGTGGAGAAAGGCAAGTGTGTGATCAAACGGATATTAAAAAGAAGTAGGGGCAGAGGGTATTGAAATCGCTGCAGGAGTAGGGTGAGGGCCGAAGGTGTTCAGGTGGGAATCGAGGTCAGAGGTCAGAGGGTATTCGAATGTTTATAGGAGTGGATGGAATACTCAGGGTGTTCAAGAAGCTACAAGAGTGTAGTGAGGTCAGAAGGTGTTAAAGGGGATGTAGGAACAGAGTGAGGCCAGAGAGTGTTCAAGGCGTTACATGAGTGGGGTGATATTAAGGTGTGATTTGAAGTGATACAGGAACAAGGGGGTGCCAGAGGCTATTCAAATGGATGCAGATTAGGAGGGAGGCGAGAGAGAAGCGGGCGGGTGTAAAACGGAGGAGCTGGGTATACTTAGAGAGATATAGGTGGCAAGTGAGTTTGGGTGCTCCTCTTTATTAATTTTTTTTTTTAATAAATGCAGTTATTACTATATTTACACAGTTTTGTTTAGAGCATACCAGGCCCACAGGGATTTCTGTATACTGAACGTGGGAGTCCTGTGACTATCAAGAGACAGGCTTTATAATTATAACCAGCTGCACTAGAATTAGGCTGCAGGAGAGGATCAAATTATGTGGCAGAGTTGACGTAGTTATGTAGCAAGAAAAGGCAAATTATGTGGCATAAGGCAGAACTTTGTGTGACAGCATTACTTCATAATTTTGTCAGTTTTACTAATGTTAACACTGTCTTAGCAACGGGTTTACTTCATTTGTACCACTCCAACGCTCAAAATACAGCAATAAACTACAAAAAAGCAAGTCAAACTTCGCCAAGGGCCTTTTTGATCCATTTTAGCTTAAAACAAAATTGTTTTGTTAAAATTTGCAATGTATGCAGCAGATGATGTGTTTTATGGCAAATGCATCAAATCCATAACTATGCAAAAACCGCTGCAGCCACAGAACCTCATAATTCCAGGGGCCCTGGTTATAACACAGTATATTGATCATGGTTACCAAGGATCAGACTTTACAGTCATATCACAGCTTCAGTGAAGGCCTTTGCCTGAGAGTGAAGACTAAGACCAACTCTCATTGCTATGACCAGACACAGGCTGAGAAAGTGATGCTCATCCACGAGGAGTCAATGTGAGGTACGGGAGTAAACAATGCCAAGCTTAATTAGGCTCAAGAAGGGAGGTCTCTTCAGGATAGTAGAAAAGACAGCAATTTAGAGGAAATGGAATGTATGATGGAAGCAGTGAAGCTCCTAGTCGGTAGAGAAAGGGATGAGATAGAAGAAACATTCGTGAGGAAATCTATTCAGATGTGGCAGTATTGCAGAGGGGAAAGGAGAAGACAGACAGGGTATGGGAACTGAGCCTTCTGGATGAAGTTTTCTTCCTCAAAATATGTGTATCCCATATCTTGTCAATGTGGGTGTAAGATGCAGTGTCTCACCAGATTTGGGTGAAGGAGGCCATAAAGGTTGACAGCGTGGTCTGCTGCTCTCACACTGCCCAGCCTACCAGTGGAAGAGCAGCGAAGCATTGTATTGTTGTGTATTAGAATAGCATTTATATAGCGCTTACTACTCATGACGAGGCGTCAAAGCACTTTTTCAACACCCCATCAACGGTAGCAAGCGCTATTAAATGCAAACCTTTTTCCCTCTTCTATCCCTCCTCTAACCTTCTCAATCCAAATAACTAACATATCCACCACTCAAATTACTTTCATATTTTCACTATACTAATTCACCACTAATCCTTTATGGGTTCTGGAGTAGTGTTGTAGAGAAACTCTGGGCATGAGAGCGGGACTTCTTCAACATCACACAAATCTCATATGGACAGTGTGTGTCGATGAAACACCAACTAATATAGGGAGACGTATAAAAAGCACTTGTGCCCAGGGTGGACTCGATCATTTCCTCAGGTTCATGGTGGCTGAGTTAGAAGTCCTCCTCCTGTTGCACAGGCCTCAGTTCTGCGGGGTGCCATCTTCTCTTTGGTCTTGGCTCAGATATCATACCACCTTTTGCGAATCTCTTCCATAGAGCTCTGATTAAACCCCACAGAGTTAATGCACTCATTGATTTGGAGCCATACTTTTTCTGCCTGGCCTCTGGCACAGTGAGGAATGTTTTCGCAAACAAGGCTTCGTGATTGGAAACACACTCTTCAGTGAGTTTTCTCTGCAAATTTAAGTGTTCTCTTCCTCTCTCCAAGGTCCTTCTCATACTTAGGATTCTGCTGAGGAATTTTACTGCTTTCCAGGGGTGGATGACTGTGATTGGTGCTGATCCCAATTGGATTGTATTGGCAATCGCCTGCCCCAAGGCTCTCCAGTGTTCTTATAGCCTGCTACTACTCTACTTCCGGTTTGTGATGTCATCACATCACTCACTGCTAGGTAAGAATTCTGTATTTGTGACTCGATTTACTATTTACCGATTTGAGATTCCTTAAATAGCGAGTGCGACTCGTACCAAATCTGTAATGGCCAATCGCTCACATTCGTACATGCCAAACACTTATTCGCAAATTACAATTCCATAAGAATTGCAATTTACATCTAGCCCCTAATCACTCTCTTGGTGTCCGCATAGAGTCTGGATCAGGTGCCAGCTGCTATCACTATGGGAATGTGCCAAGACACACTTGCAGAAAATAGTACTCATTACTCTCACCTGGAAGCATGTCGCATTTTCCCGACCAAGCTCCAAGGTCTACTTTTGGCCTAAAGGCACCTGGCCTTCAGTGGCATCTGTTACAAACTGTACTTTTCTCAAGTGAGGGCAGGCTGCCTCATGACACCCACCGCTCACGCAACATGTTTGTTTTGGCACCATACCAGCTCCGCTCTCCCCTCCAACATCCAATTCCTTCCCTTGGCCTCTCCCAGGCATAGGCCCGACCTCAGTCGGGTCCTTCTCACAGCTACAGACTTCTTCCCAGGATCACACACTTGTGATCAACACGTAGGTTTCCTCACAGACCCAACATAGTGCACTGCCACCTCACTGACCTTAGTTATTTAACATAATCAACAAGGAATGTGATTGGCGCAAGATAGAAGTCAATAACCCAAGGAATGCTGGCATTAAATTGTAGACTTAAAATGCCATGGAAGGGGGTGAGGGGGTGGGCTGCTTCAAATCTTTGATCTTTCAGTTTTAAAAGTAGTGCTGAGGGAGAATCACACCAGGGTTGTGATCAGTGATATCTGGGTATCAGTACAGGAAGGGTGCTTTGGCCTTCACAGTCCAACCTACTTCCATTCTACAGGTACTGCTTCATAAGATACCTGTTAGCTGCCCTCCTTAGGCACATGGAACTCACTCACTCACTCACTCACTCACTCACTCACTCACTCACTCACTCACTCACTCACTAGAAATACCTTAATAACTAGAGCTGTTTGTGAAGTATATTAGCAGATAAGATAGCTAAGTTGGTTAAGGCTTCCTTTGCAGAATTGTTCTGTGTACTCTTATTGTCCAGCACTGGTAACACAGGTTCAGGTGGTTAATGCACCTGCTGGACAGCAGTTTGGGTGACATTTGCAGGTTACACGCAGTTTAGTGGGTGCCTGCATCTGTTGCAGCCATGACAGTGTAACCTACAGGTTACTAGTTCCAATCCAGCTAATAAAGCTCAGTAGGCCATGCACCTGCTGCAAAGGCCTGCGTGTAATGCTCAGTGAGTGCATTTGAATTGAACCAGCAGGATTGTTTAGTGAGCTGAATGCTCACTGCTGAAGTGCAGTAATCTGCAGGTAATGAGTCTGAATCTCACTCAGCCTTCCATCCTGATGAGACTGATAGAATGATTGACATTAAATTGGTAAACTGGGTTATAGTAACACCTCTTATTTGCATACAATTGAAGATGATTGGTATGAAGCATTATGTAAAAACAAGTTTTATTGAATCTCAGCAGGACTCAAGAAAGGGGTGATAAAATCAGTACCAACAAGTAGGGTAGTAATTAACACCTACTATTAATGATCAAGAAAATATGTTGTATTTTGTGATGTATGTATTGCTATTATTTACTAACATTATTGACATAAACCTAAAAGGCAGTCTATATAGTGCTCTTTTAAGAGACGTTATTTTCTATGTGCATCTTGAAGATAGAGTCTTCAGCAAAGTCTGTCTTCTTGAAATGCTCTATACACATTTGTTACCTTTATTTGGAATGTATTTTGTCTTTGCAGATGTACAAAGCTTTAACATATATCATTTCAGCTCACAGTTACTAGTGAATTGGAGTTTCACGCCTAGTAGGCATGCCAACAATTCCTCTGCCACAGGGCATTCATTGACTGCCATCAGGTCAACAGTTACTTGGAGTACTCAGATCATCTCTCTTTTGCTTCCCCATTTGCTCACCTTACTAGTTTAGCAGCCTTACATGTAAAGTAAGCATTGCCAAAGCCAATAAGTCTAGCATTGGCTGCCAGCCTTTTGGCTTTGTCATGTTTGTTTTGTTTTTTCATGGTTTTTGTAAAACTTTGTTTTTGAGGAGCTGCCAGGCCCTTACCAATATAACAAATAAATATTGGCTAAAAGCCAAAATATATGTTTGCCTCCCAAAGCACACTTTGCTATGGCAGTCCTTGGTAGCAAGCAGAGCTTTGTTTTGATGTGCTCTTTGTCAAACAGTAGAATGCAGGCACTGACAGGGAAGTTAGCTAAAGGCTGAATTGAGCTGAGCCATTGCCCCATGCTGTAGAAATTAAAAGTAAATGACACAACTTGTGTGTGTGTGTGTGTATGTATACAGCAACTCTGTAGTTATAGCTCAGATTGCCAGAGATAAGAATTCCCCAGATGTTTCACCATTAATAACTTTGCACCATTTGGACAAATCTCCATAATATTTTGCAGGCCAATTCATTTTTCTACATTGGCAGAATATGCAAAGTTTAGCAGAGATTCATCAAGGGGGTGCGAAAAAAGAGGAGGGTTCCAAATCACATTTGAGCACACATGCATTTTAGTTTGAATTGGTGCTCACACATAGTGTGAAAACTGCTGGATGAATTTGAATGAAATTTTGCAGGATTACACATTAGGGTGAGCAGAGGATCCTTTTGGTTACTACAGGAAAGTAGGGTAAGTATATTTCAGCTTATAAGCTATTTTAACTTCGTGATAGCTGTAGTCACTATATGTTTGCGAAAGTTCGCAGTATTTTGCAGTATTTTGTGGAAGCACCACAGTACACAGCGATGATAAATCATTATGTGACTGACTAATGCTATTCTACTGTATGCCACTGTAAAACACCTCACTTCACTGTATGCCACTCCACTCTACGCCACTGCGCTCTATGTTAGTCAACTGCTATTACACTGTAACACTCTCCATTTTACGCCATTCCACTCTTCGCCACTTCCCTGTATGCTATTCTATTGTATGCTACTTTACTAGACGCCACTACACTCAACAAAACTCAACTGTATGCTATTCCCCTCTATGCCACTCCAGTATACAATAGTCCACTGCATACAACTACACTTTGTGCCAAACATTTCTACGGCAACAATTTGACTCTTTGCTGTGCCACAACACCCCACTTCACTGTTCGCCACTCCACTGTATGCAATTTCATTGTACGATACTCCTCTGTATGCCACTTCCATCTATGACAATCCACTGTAAGGGATTCCAATCTATGCCACTCCAGTGTACACCACAACAGTGAACACCACTCTACTGTAAGTCACTCTGTCCTAAACTGCTCCACTGAACACTATTTCACAGGATGCTACTATGCTTTACGCTATTACACTGTATGCCATGGAAGTCTATGCTACTCTACTCTACACCATTCCACGGTACACCAACCCACTTTACGCTATTACACTCTACACCACTACACTCTACTCCACTACACTCTACACCATTCTACTGTATGCCACTACTCTGTAACTCACTCCACTGTATACGCAAGCAAAACTTTACAACACTCCACTATACGCTAATCCACTCTACACTGCTCCACTGTATGCCAATCCACTCTACACCACTCCACTGTACCCCACAGTATTCTGCTCCACTCTACTATACAGTATTCCACAGTATCCAACTACACTCTATGCCACTCAACTAAATGCTATTCAACTTTATGCCACTTCTCTCTATCCCACTCCACTTTACGCTATTCCAATCTATACCACTCTAGTGTACGCCAGTCCACTGCATGCCAGTCCACTGTACGCCACTCCACTGTACTCTATTACAATCAGTGGAGGCTCGCAGAGGTAATGCTGTGAGGCAGGCGGGGGCGCGGCTGGGTGGGGGGGGTAGTGGAGTCTGACATACGACCGCAGATATTTATTTATTTACGTTCACCTTTGCCGTCGCATGCCGGACTCTACTACTCCCACCCAGCCCCGCCTCACAGCCCCACAGCTTTACCTCTGCTTACCACTGATTACAATGTATTGTAGTGTAGTGTATGCTATTCCACTGTTTGCCACTCCACTCTACCACACTCCACTTTGCGCCACTCCACTCTATGCCACTCAACTGGACAACACTTCCCTTTACGCCACTCTACTTAATGCTATTCCACTGAATGCCACTCCACTCTACACCACTCCACTTTACTCTAATCAACTAAACACCAATCCATCCTATGAAACTCCACTGTACATCACTCCACTGTACTTCAATGCATTCTATGCTATTGCATGATATGCAGTTCCACTCTAGGCTGCTCCAATTCTATGCTATTTCACTCTACCCTACTCCACTGTGCGCCACTTCACTGTATGCCATTAAAGTGTACACCACTCAACTGTACGCTACACCCCTGCATGCTATTCCACTCTACGGCAGTGCACTGTATGCCACTCCTATCTATGCTATTCCACTGTATGCCACTCCACTGTAAGCCAATCCAGTCAATGACACTCCACTATTCTCAACGCCACTTGATGCTACTCCACTCTATGCCTCACCAGTGTACACCACTCCACTGTACGGCACTCCACTGTATGCTATTCCATTTGATGCCTCTCCACTCTACAGTATTCCACTGGATGCCACTTCACTGTCGGCTGCTCCTCTCAACATCTCCCTATTCCACTACACTCGACAGCACTATATGCCACTCCATTGTAGTACACTGTGCCACACTCTAGTTTACTCTACCTCATTCCACAGTACAACACTGTACTCCACTTTATGCCACTACCCTATACTTCACTCTGCGGCAGTTTTACACACTCTAAAGGGCAGCATACCACTCCACTGTACGACACACCACTCCACTCTTTAACACTTTACTCCACTGTATGCTAAGCCACTACAGTGTAATACACTCCATGCCACTTTATTATATAAGACGGAACTCCACTAAATGACACTATAGTCCTCAACTATCCTGTACAACAGTTTAGTCCACTGTATGCCACTGTACAACACTCCAATGTATGCAACTGCAGTCTGCAATGCTCTACTGAATTCTATAACACTGCATTCTACAGCACTGTGCTAAGCTCTATGCAAGTGTACCACACTGAACTACACTGTAAGCCCCACATTGCACTGTACAATACTCTACTCCACTCTATGCCATTCTATGACACTCTACTCAACTCTATGCCAGTTGACGACATTCCAATCCACTCCATGACACTCAACTCTATGACACTACAGTCGATGATGCCCCACTGTACAACACTCAGCTGTACTGTACGACAAGCCACTACACTGTACAACATGCCACTACACTTTCCCATACTCTACTCATACAATGCACCACGCCACTCCACTCTATTAGACTTTACTCCACTGTATGCAACACCACTCCACTCTACTCCACTCCACTTTATTCCCCTCCACAACACTAGACTCTATGACACTACATAGTACGACAGTGTCCTTTACTATACTCTACGACACTGTAGTCAAATCAAATAAGTCTTTATTTCGACTTTTAGTCATCAAAGACATACATAAACATATTAAAATCAACGTTTCATCATTATTACATCCATTTTAAATATTTACAGGGAAATACATCATTTAATCATCCAGTTGATATTATCCACATATAGGGTGTTCCAACACGACTGATTAAAAAAAAAAATAATGTGTTTGATAAAATCATTAAAATTGATTCCATTTGTTTTCCTACATAAATACCAGATTAAATTTGTGGAGGCTGCAATACTTTCAGCTTGTCCCTTCGTATTAGCCACATCCACTTTAAAAATTTAGCAAGCACAACCACCATACTTTCAGAACAATCGGTTTTGAGAATTCTGAGTGCTACAGTCCCACTCTGAATACCCTTTTGTATACAGATCGGCCTTATCCATTTGTGGCGCGGAGCTTTGTACGCTGGGCAGACAAACAACACATGAGCTATACTTTCAGGGTGTACTAAACAAAAAGGGCACATATGATCATCTGTATTGCTCGACCATTTGCTAATGAATGTATTAATTGGAAGTGTTCCTACCCTGAACTGATGGAACAGTTTCCTGTCATATGGTATAGTAATTAGGTCCCAATAGCTCTCATACACAGGGATATGTTTCTGCTCCAAGAAAATCCTGGTAAGCGATGGAGCAGTGTGTTTCTGGAACTCCTCTTGGGTTACGTGTGACCAGTAAGCATCTTTTAGAGTTTGTTTAGATGGGAAGGTGTTCTCCTCAGGTTTTTCCCATACTTCCCCCATCCCTAAGGCCTTAAATAAAGATTTAACCTTTCTGAACCACACTATTTTCCCCCCAGAGTCCATATCTCGTGTCTCCAGTAACGCTGAAGCGTAGTGAGAGAGTTCAGGCGTGACCCATAATCTCCTCCAATAAGCAATTGGTCTGAAGCTGGATATGTCCTGTATTTTTGCGACAGCCCAAGTCCATATACAGAGGTACAATTGGTGTTGATTGTGGGAGCCCCGTTATGCATCGCAAGAATTTATTTTGTGCATTTTTTAGAGCCGTAACATCAGAGACCCCCCACAATTCCGCCCCATATAACATAGAAGATCTCACTTTTGTATCATATATTTTAAGTGCTGGGGCTATTGGTTTTGTGGCTGAGGACTTAAACTCTCTCAATAAAACACCTGCCAACTGTGCATGCTTAGTTGTTAGATAAGACATATGTGGCTTCCACTCTAGCCGGGATCCCAATGTGATACCCAGATAGCTAAAGCTGTCCGTCTGTTCTAGCAATTCACCATTCATAAAAATTCTGCCCCTTATTTTCCTGTGCCTATGCATTACCATAAATTTCGTCTTGGATACGTTAATGACTAGGCCATAGTCATTGCAGAATTTTTCAAAACACCCAATAGCTTTCTGGAGCCCTTCTTGTGTTTTAGAAATTAAAAGGGTGTCGTCTGCAAACATTAGCAGGGGGACTGGAATACCATTTTGTTTGGGTGCGTCTGTGCGTGCATCCCTATAGTAGTCTATGACCCGGTTAATGTATAGCGTTAATAGAGTTGGTGCCAATACGCACCCTTGTCTTACACCCCTTTCTGTTGGAAATCTGTCTGTAACTTGGCTCTGATTTCCCCACCTGACCTGCGCGTAATTATTTTCATGGAGTTTGATCAGTACTGCGAGGAGTTCATATGGCATGCCTTGTTCTTCTATCAATGAAGTTCGCCCAGTCCCTGGAGGCCATCTTGTTCCTGAGGCCTGCCACATTCCAAGATACTAGGAACTGTCCACCTGGGACGTTGGATGGATCACTTTGGGCCTGGGTGTTCCTTAAGCATGGTTCCCTGTGAAAAATGATTGATCCCGGGGAATCGGAAAACCCTATGGGCCTCTGAGGATTAACATCTAAACCCATGGCAACTAATTCTGTTTTACCTGTTGGACTAGTTGTTTGATTACCAAAGCCTACACTGTAGTTAGTTTGGACAATCGCTGTTTCTCCCATTCTGGTAAGGTCGATGTTTGGGGCGTTCATGTCCTCGATATCATACAGATTGGGCCCCGAGACCATAGCTGTCTCTAAGTTATGGAGGTCAGCGTGTAATGATTTTACCGCTTTGTCTTGTAAAACTGGAGTGCAACGTTCTGGCCAAATGTAAGGGGCTATGTTAATCCCCCTCACAGATGGACATGTTACACTAGTTATAATATTAGCCCTGAGATCTCCCTCAACCTCATCTTCCTCATCAGTACCCTCCGGGCCAAAGATGTGCGTTCCATCACCCCCATCCCCGCTATTCTGTGAACTTCAATCGCAATCATCCAGTCCATTTAATATATTGTACCTTTTTGTTGTTTCCAGTGGCGTAAAGGGCTTTAGTTGGTCCATTCTCCTGTGGGCAGTTGTATTGAACCTGGGGGGTACGGTATTCCACCCATATAGATCAGGAGCTGGTACTGGGTAGTGCACATGTGAGGGGCTCCATATGTTCTGTGCGATTGGAAAATAATTGTTGAAGTGGGCTTGTCTAAGTGGATGTTGAGGCGGGAACACTATAGATCTCGGGTAAAAATACGTTAAAGGACGGGGGGTGATGCAGTTATTGGCATTACCTGATGGCCAGTTAAGTATGTAATGGACCGCATTTTGGTCTCTAAAGTTAACTACCACCACATCTCCCTCAATATCCTTAGGTCTGCCACCCAACCACTGAAGACGGCGAACATGTACTATATCGTCGTTGATGTTACTTGCAATTGGCCTGTATATACTCAGCCAGTGCATAGTTTTGTTCTTCAGCTGGGCATATCCTTCCCGCTTATTCTCTTCCAACTCTGGCACCCCCGTGAGAACCACCACGAAGGGCACTGCTTCCGGTGGAAGTTCTGTTAGTGGACCCTTGTACTCAACAACACTCAATTAAATGGCACTGAACACTATGATTTGAAACATATTTTTATTAAAATAATCTAACCATTTAAATGTAATGAAAAAAACAAAGATTAAAGCTAAGTTATAGTTAGGAAAACTTTTTTTTAGTCTTTATATATAAACCCAACTTAAACTGTACAAACAGGAGAATTTAAAATTCATAGTTATTACTTTAATTTCTAATTTACTCACCACTAGGTAGAACTTACATTTACAAGTTACTCACCTTCTTCAATTTACTATACTCGCACACCTTTGTGCACATTCTTCTTACATCAATTTCCACATTTCAATAACTATTACTCACCACTCTACCATGCACTGTGTTGTGAGAAATTGTGTAATTTGAGATGGCATAAGTCTTATTATAACTGCTATTATTTTGCATGCTATAAATTATATAATATGCAAGGGTATAATTAGTGCATGGAGAAAGGGTAAGTTAATATTAATGCAGTGTGGTGATTGATGCGAGAGGAATGTTCCAAAATTGCGAAAAATGCTACAACTCATGTTGCTGCGAAGTGGAGGGACCTTTGCAAAGGTTGAATTGTCACCTCTCTAATGCTTATTGCTATAAAAGGGTGAGAAACTGGCACTAATGAGGTGCAAACTGTGCCCAGACAGTGTTAACAAGTGTACAAATGACAAAACAAAGTAATACTATCACAAAATGTGCTGCATTAATCTACACGATTTAGCCTTCCCATACCGCCTAATTCCAGTGGCCCTGGTTATAGTTAGTTAGTTATAGCTAGGACCGAGTTTTACTGAACAAAAATATTTTTGTGTTTTGCTAATAACCTTGGCGCTATTTGATGAATCTTCACAAAACTTTCCCCTCAAAAATGTTTCATCCACCTAAGCTCCTTCTTTGAAACGGTTTGGGGTGATCCATCAAGCAGAGGCAGACAAAAATTGAGAAAAAGGGAGGCCCTAAAACCCAAATTCTCAATGCAATTTCCTTTTTTTTTTTTTTTTATTATTTTTATAGAGACCAAACATTTAAACAGTACAGATTTACAATTGAGCTATGAGTTGGCTATACAGAATTCATAAAAAAATACTTAAAACAAACATTAATTCATCGAATAAGACAAATAATAAGACAAAAACATACCAGCCAAATAAAGCTAGGAAAAAAGCACTTTCAGAAACATATGAATATGATACTAATACAAAAATACCGCCCTAATACCACTAATTGTTTATCCGATCCATTCGGCAACAGGTGCCCAAACTCGGGTTGCCAATTGCCGGCGTCTCCCCCCTCTACAAGAGAATGCTGAAAATTCTAAACAATGTATGGCAAGTAATCTTGCCCGCCACTGTACAAATGTAGGTGCTTCCGGAGATAGCCCTGTGACATAGCGATAAATATAAGGGCTGATTCATTGAAGGTGTACCCACCTACTAATATATTTCCTTCATCTACCCCAAGCATCACCAGTGCAGGTGTTATTGTACACCGGATCTTAAGCGTAACATTAATAAAATGCTCAATGTCATCTAAAAAAGCCCGGAGCGATAAGCAGGAATAGAACATATGTGTTGCATCAGCTGCATGCAGCCCACAGCGCGGACATGCATTACCTTTTGTGGCCCCCCATTTTGCAACCTTAGCAGGCGTGTAATATAAGTCCAACATAGCCATATAACTTTGAGTTTTTAAAGAGCCAGACACTATAACCTGATTAGCAAGTTCTATCACCGAACTTAAATCGATACCTGCTATACCCAATTTCGCTTCCCACTTGGCATTTTGAACAGTCAACTCATCGGGGAATGTTGATAGAACATAATGATATAAAATACCAATCCTACTTCTCTTTCTTATAAGCTCGATAACAGGCACTTCCTCCAAAATACGAGAATTTGTCCTACAAGTTTTTTGAATAAAACTTTGAATCTGTAGATACTTAAAAAAATCTCGTAGAGATAACTGAAATTTATCCCTTATTTCCCTATATGATAAAACAGTGCCATTCTCTGTAATATCACCGAGCACAGAAATACCCTTATTTTGCCATCTGTATATAGGGTTATCCTGAAATATGCTAGGAAATATTCGTATAGCACTAAAAGGTGTATATAAATTCATATTTGGGATATTTAATTTCCTCCTAATCTTTCGCCAAATGGCATATGCTGCTAGCAAGACCTTAAATCGAGTCCGCTTAAAATAGCTAGGCTCCAGGACTTCAAGTAACATACCTTTTGCAGCTGAACCTAGCCCTATCTCATAAATAGTGGGAGAGTTACATATTGGTATGATCACTTTATCCCCACACAGCAACACACCCATTCCCTGCAGCATTGCAGCCCAGTAATACAAAACAAGATTAGGAACCGCCCAACCCCCTCGATCCCTGGGAAGATATATCCATTTGGCTGCTCTCCGTCTATATCCCCACAGAAATCTATAGCAAACTCTATCCGCTTTTGCCAAACATGTTTGGGAAAACAAAAGAGGAATGGTCCTAAATAAATATAAAAACTTGGGCAGTATTAGCATTTTAATGACACTGCACCGTCCAAATAAGGAAAGGTGTAGGCTATCTAATCTTTCCAGTTTTTTATTGGCTTCATCTATAATGGGTAAGATGTTTAGATCAGGTATACTCTCCACTACAGAGGTTATACGCACCCCTAAGTACATGGCTTCCGCGACCACTGGGGCATCTGAAATAGCCATGCCAGGTGTCTGAACCACCTGCGTCTTTGAGACATTGAGCTTGTAGCCCGACACTACCCCAAACTGTTCTGCCAGTTGCTTAAGTTCCCTAAAAGCTGAAGACACTTCAGAAGTTATAACCACTATATCATCTGCGTACGCTAATAAGTTGTAAGACATATTATTAACTCTTATCGGTTTAATACGCAGATTAGCCATAATCTTAGAGAGAAAGGGGTCTATATAAAGAGCAAATAATAGGGGAGAACAGGGACACCCCTGTCGCGTGCCTCTGGAAATAGAAAAAGAACGAGTCTGCTGGCCAGAAATACGGAGTTGAGCCCTAGGAGAAGTATACATTGCTTAAATTGCCTGTATAAATTCTTTTGGGAATCTCTTCCACTTCAGGACGGCCCACAAAAACCCCAGGAGACCCTGTCGAACGCCTTTTCGGCGTCCAACAGGATCAACCCGAGAGGAGAATTAGTGACCTGAGCCCAATCCAGTAATGCTATGGAGCGTCTGACATGATCGGCAGTATCTCGGCCAGGTATAAATCCATGCTGAAATACTGAGACCAGAGGGGTAATCGCCTGTACAAGTCGACCGGCCATAATTTTTGAGTATATTTTGGAATCACTATTAATTAGAGAAATAGGTCGGAATGACGATGGTAGCAGCTCAGGTTTGTCTGTTCCGAACCTGCCTCAACCTTGGGAGGGGCTGGGGCATACTGCCTGCTTGCTGACACGCACAGACGCCCAGAGGAGCTCGGAGTGTGCAGTTTGTTTGCCTGTTCAGCTACGCGGCAGGGACTTACTCGGTGGAGGAGAGGAAAAAGGAAACATTGTCTCTATTGCTCGAACTGTAACCCCTGTGGCATACTTTGAAAAACATTGCAGAGTCAGGTGAGAGGGGACTATAATTTCCAAGTCCACTATCGCTTTTACTAAAATATAAATAAAATCCCCAGCAGAGTTTAAAAGCTAAATTCCTCAGCTTAATAAACGTTTTTGATATACAGGCTTTTGTGATGGCACCAAAAGGAAGGGGAAACATGAAAAATAAAGGCGGAGGAGTGATTGAAACTCCGGTTGGAACTCCTACAAGGAATGGGCTTGCTGAGGGGAATGACTTTGGTACAAAAACGAGAGGAGCTGCCTGTAAGTCCAAGGTTCTTGAGGCAGAAAGTCGACTGAATCTGACAACTGTAGATGCTGGTACAGGTGGAAAGTCTAACGTTATAAATGCAAAAGGGCACTCTACTTCACAGTTACATGCACGAAATGGGCAAGGAGCCTTAGGTGACAGACAAATTATAGAGACTCGGCAGCTCACCAGTCTCAAGAGACACCCGTTAAACAAAAAACTACCGCTGTTGCAGCAATCTTTGATAAAAGGCGGGGAACTCGGCCGAAACAAACTACTGAATTATATATTGAGCTCACTAGCGAGTTTAACGCCAGAAATGCTGTAGCTGGAGATGGAAGTGAAGTGAACACCTCTGAGTCAGCCATGAGTCGGGATGTAATGGAGGTTGAAGGTACGACTGTCCAGACTAGCACAAAAGCTGCTTTGGATAAAGATCTTGAATCCGAGGTAGAAGGGAAATTTTACTCAATGTCAGACTTAACTAACTTTTCTGACAAAGAGCAAGAATTGGATAGCGCCAGCAATCTTGGTGACTGGGCGGATCTACCTGAATATGAGGACGGAGAGGACCCGGAATTGCTTCAGACTCAGGTTACAGTGAGGAAGATGAAGGATATTGGTGAAACATCACAACTAGTCCAAGAACAGCTATTTGCTCAGATTAACTTGGATGAAGAGCTGGAGGATGAGGCAATTACACTTGGCCTCATATATAAGACTATCATGACTCATCGTAATGAGACAAAATGGAGGGTCTGCGAACGCAAGGTGCGGTGAGGAAACTACAGAACAATGTGCGGCGGCTAATTAAAACTTGTGCAGAAGTTACATCACGTGTGGTGGAAGTAGAGGAGAGGGTCTCCTCTGTAGAAGATACTTTGAGGAAGCAACAATCTGCTGTGGAGACTTTACAAAATGCAAAAATTGATGTAGATTGGAAGCTTACGGATTCAGAAAATTGCTCACGACGCAATAATTTGCGAATTTTGGGTGTAGCAGAAACAAGAGAGGGGTCAGATCCTCGCAAGTTTGTTGTGCAGCTGTTCAAAGAGACTTTTCCAGAACTGTCTAATTGGGACTGGGAAAGGGAGGTAATTCGGGCGCATAGATTTCCGTTTGTAGCACGACAGCGTGCGAGGGATAGACAGGGTGCCCAAAATATATATCCAAGGGCTATATTAATTTGCTTGAATAATTATCTGCTGTGAGAAGCCCTTTATGATCTTGCCCGTCCTGGAAAAAAGCGCAATGCTATGGGCTGTGAGTTCTTCGCACGCCGGGACTTTTGCCCGACAACTGTAAATGAACGATGGCATATGCAGAAGTTATTTACTCCCTTCCAAGCAGCAGGTGCCCAGGTCTTTTTGCTTAATCCTTCCAAATTAAAGGTTGTCATCAATGGGCAAACAAGGTACTTTACGTCTAGTCGCCTGGCACAAGACTATTTGTCTGATATCAAAAAGAAGGAAGGTTGAAATAGATGATTACTGCTAAAATTTATCAACAGGAGAAGCTGATTTATTTAGATATGTTGCTTTAATAATTCGAATCTGAACCGGCAACCTGTAAATTACTATTTAATTTCTGAATCTGGGGTGATGGGTAGGATTAATGCCTTTTTTTTCTTTTTAGTTGAAAGTTAAAGAGTGTATCTCTCTTCATATAAATATCGGCTATGTTACAAATACAAATAAAAGAGGAGTAGGCCATTAGCTTGTTTAAGAGCTGGTCCCTGGGAGACAATGTATTAATTGTATTAGTTTATAATTGTTTGTATGCATAGATAGTGCAGTTTCTTTATTATTATTATTATTATTATTTCGTATAGTTCTTTAGGGATTTGTGTTTAAAGAATGACTTAATACCGATATTAACGACTAAAAGTCAACTATATTTGAGAAGAGAAGTAAGAGAGTACCATATATTTTGGGCAGGGAACTCGACAGGGGGGGAACGGTTGACGCATCTCAACATCAATGAGGACAGTGTCCTTAAGCCTCCTTTTTGGGTGGTGTGGGGGGGTTTGGGTGGGTGTGGGAGGAGGGGGGATGGTGTTGGAAGGGGTGGGTCGGGATGGTGGGGTAAGAGTAGGGTTGAGGAAAAAAATAAAAATTGAGACCTATCATGTAGAATTGGTTGTACAAATTCTTTTGTATTTTTTTCAGGGTTTAGATGGGGGAGGATAAAATAACTATTAGCACCTGGAACATATGTGGCCTTAATGACGCTAAAAAGCGGGCTCTTTTTCGTAGAATTGTTGATTTTATGCATGTAGATATCCTTTGCATACAGGAGACACATATTCCATGGGAGAAGAGGGAATGTTTGAAAGTTCCTGGTTTTGAGTTAGTAGTCTGTTCTAAACAGACATTCATGATTAGAGGGGTCGCTATATATGTAAGGTATGGCTTGTGCAAATGTAAAAAGTCATTGGCCGATAAAATGGGTAGGTGGGCTATAGTGGAATTGTGCATTGGGGGGAAGTCGCTAACAATCTGTAATGTGTATGGATCGAATCTAAATGATCCCGAAGTGTTTGAATACTTAGATGTTGAGTTGGCAGTATGGCCTAACCCACTACTCATTTGTGGTGATATGAACATTAATATGCCAAGTGATATGGATTTCTCGAATGTTAGTACTTATGCGGGGAGAAAACCAAAAGTCTTTAGGGCCCTTCAGTCTCTTCTTCAAGAGCATGGACTTATAGACTTATGGTATCTTCATAAGAGAACTGAAGATGGCTATACGTTCTACTCCATGCCTCATAAGAAAAATGTCAGGTTAGATTTTGTTTTTCTATCTAAACAGCTAGCAGAGGTTAGTAATATCTCCTGCTTACCACGTTTTCTCTCAGATCATGATCCACTGAATGCTCAGTGTCCCTGGCCTCGTGATAGAAAACCACCAAGAGACTGGACCTTCGATAGGAAGCTTCTATTTGATGAGGGGTATCGAGCACATATTAAAAAATGGGTAGCTCAATTTTTGAGTATTAATAGAGGGTCTGCTACAGATCAAGTGGTCTGGGACACTTTGAAGGCTGCGTTACGTGGGGAGACTAAAAGCTTTTCTTCGTTTAGGTGGAAAGGAGAGCAAGAACGGATGCGTAAGGGAGCTAGTGAGCTTAGAGATGCTGAAATAGCATTGACCTTAAATATCAAGAATGGGAATGATACAGCTCCCTGTTTACAAAAGATAGCGATTCTTAGGGCTGCTCTGTTGGAGCCTCTGGGGCAGGATCTTGCGCTAAAATTTTTACAGTATCGCACAGAAATGTTTGAATTCGGGGAGAACTCTGGCAGGGTCCTGGCTAAGAGGCTACGCCAGCGGAGCATTCAGAGCCAAGTAGTGGAAATTCAAGATGAATATGGAGTGGTACATGGATCACAGGAAAAAGTTAACGATGTCTTTTTAAGATTTTATTCTTTTTTATACAGTGAAGATACCACTCGGCTTAATATTGAGAGAGCTGCCGAAGCTTACCTGACAGACCTGCAGACTGTCGTTATTTCTTCTGAACAGGCTGAAAACTTGGCCTCCCCCATTCAATGGGAGGAGGTCGAGATGGCAGTAAAACCGTTGGCTAACGGCAAGGCCTGTGGACCAGATGCTGTACCTCTCGAGTTTTATAAGGTGTTTTTACCTGAAATTGGTCAGTTCTTCTTGGAGGTATTAAGAGCAGCCCAGAGGGGTATGGTACCAGAATCGTGGCAAAATGCAATCATAGTTCTGCTCAATGCAATTCCCATAGGAATGTTTAGACAATGCTACAACCAAAATGGCTACAGCCAGGTTGACAGAAAAGTACATCTTTTTCCACAAAGGATGCTTTTTTTATGATTTGACAAAAATCTGTTCAGCTGTTTTTGAGAAATTAAGATAAAAAATGTATAGATAGTTCATGCCGCAAAACCGTTGTGGTAGTACTGCAATACTGCAAGGACAAAATACACAATCTGATTGGCTGGCCCCAACTTATTGCATTAATTCCACACCGCAATGGCCGAAGGACGTGCACGTGGGGGTTGGCATGTTTTGGTATGGTATTCAAATCTTACTTTATGTTAACAAAAGCCTAGAAATGTATTAAAGAAATAAAGGTATGATAAAAATATCTTACTTATTGGAAGAGGCAGACGGCGATTTCACTCTGCCGGAGACATTGTGGAGCTCTTCCTTCATCGATCAGGACCTCGACAACATCTGGCACTCCTCCTTTAAGATCTTGTGGGACATTGTGAAACCAGCTTGGCTGCGCAGGAATCATCTTTTTACCCTACATAGGGCGTACTACTCACCTCAGCGGCTATCGAAATTTTCAATAGATTCCCCTGTAGCTTGTCCCAAATGTGGACTGTTAGCTTCCTCTGACATACATATTTTTTTTGAATGTCCACTGGTGCTTTCCTATTGGGATTCAATTAGTAAATTCCTGACTACATCACTGGGCTTAGCAATCTCAATTAATGCAATGACTGCAATTTTTGGAATATCCCTAGGAGTTCGAGGCCCTGCTAAAAACCTTCTTTTTTACTGTATGTTATTGGCCAGAAGAGAAATCTGTAGGAAATGGAAAGACCCAGCACCCCCTACATTATTAGACTGGCGTATCTCAGTCTTGCAAACAATGAAAGTCGACCTTGCAAGATCTGGTAATCCCGATAAACGTAACTTCTGGCTTCTCTTGAATTGGAATTAGTTGGCATTTGACCGTGGTTTTTTTCCCCCACTGTCCTATGATTAAGCTGCTTGGCCTATTCCTCTTTTTTCGATATACCCAATGGCTCCCCCCAACGGTAGTGGGTATCGAATTGCAGCAACATCACTCTGCTATGCTATATTGTGGTGCTTTATGGAGAGGTGTGATAATACTGAGTGTCAACACCGACCTGTCGTTGAAGGCACTACCAGTATATCTGCGACAGTATATTCCTCTCTCCTAGCGCTTGATACGATATACTAAGGGCGAAAATGAGGACAAAAAAATATATATCTTAATTTACATACAAAAATACCTTAGAGAGTTTGTGAAAGAGCCAAAGGTTAAAGTGACATTATAGTTAGGTGAACATATCAGTTAAACTATAACATTTTAACTAGAAAAACACTGAAATTCACCAGTTATATTTAACTGAAGTGACCATAACTCAACCCCTCGCCAGGCACTGTTTCTGACGTTACATATTGCATCACTTATTACATGTTCTATGATATCATTCATAATCATCACTGCAATATCTGAAAGTACATCATTGATGACAACACTGTGCATGGTGGAGGTGCAAGTTATAGTTACTTCCGGTAATAGCTAGGGCCACTGCCAGGTTTGATTCTTCACTCAGCCACGTCTCCGTCAGGAACATAAGGTCCCGATTATTATCCACAATGGATTGGTGTATGTCAAGAGCGTGTTTTGGCAGCAACCTGCAATTAACAAGGCAGGCTTTTAAGTCCCAGGGCTTAAAGGACTTTGGAGGGAATGGACGCGCCTCCCTATCCAGCAGGGGCGTGCAACCAGGATTAAGGGAGAAGTTGCAGCAAGGGCAGTGGAAGTACCCCACTGAGTCACTGAGTAATGTGCGCTGCTGGCCTGGGCAGATGGAAGATCTCAATGCGAAAAGCTCATCTCTTTCCCAGCCATTTGGGCATTCAGCAAAATTTTGGGCAGCATAACTGGTCCTGGCCGCTGTGTGGATGCACGCAGATGGACTTGCCTTTGGCGCACGTTTGGCGCGCCTGCTGCACATGTCCGCTGCGCGTCGGCGCCATTAGCCCTAATATATTGAGGAAGCAGACCCGATGGAGGGAGACTAGAGCGTCTCAGCTCCAAGAGGGCGGCACGAAGATCGCCCACAGGAAGTGAGGGAAAATCAGGAAGTCCTCCTCCCCAGGAAGAAACTCCCTCCACGCAATCAGCAGACTATCTGCTGCAGTGGACCGGGGAGAGAGGCCCGAAAATGCACACGGCAAGGTAAGGTTAGACCGATTCAAAATCCCCAAAGAGAGCTGATAAGAACACAGTATTAACAAGCATTTACAATGCAATGGTCTCTGCTTTATTAAAGTTAGAGCTATTGGCATTGCAAATGGCACTTTTTTCATTTTTTAAAAAAAACATAAATAAATGGTATTGTCATTTACAATGGCAATAGGTGAGCATTAGAGAGTAGTAGAGAGTATTAGCGGACCCAGAGCCACACACACACACACACACAGAGCCACACACACACACACAGAGCCACACACACACAGAGCCACGCACACACACACACACAGACAGAGCCACACACACAGACAGAGCCACACACACAGAGCCACACACACACACACAGACAGAGCCACACACACACACAGACATAGACACAAACACACACATAGACAGAGCCACACACACACACAAAGACAGAGCCACACACAAACAGAGCCACACACACACACACACACACTGAGCCACACACACAGACAGAGCCACACACACAGACAGAGCCACACACACACACAGCCACACACACACAGAGCCACACACACACAGAGCCACACACAGACAGAGCCTCACACAGACAGAGTCTCACACAGACAGAGCGACACACAGACAGAGCCACACACACACACACACACAGAGAGACAGAGCCGCACACACACAGACAGAGCCACACACACACAGACAGAGCCAAACACACAGAGACAGAGCCACAAACAGACAGAGCCACACACAGACAGAGCCACACACACACAGACAGAGCCACACACACACAGACAGAGCCACACACACACACACAGACAGAGCCACACACACAGAGCCACACACACAGACAGAGCCACACACACACAGACAGAGCCACACACACACAGACAGAGATACACACACAGACTGAGCCACATGCACACACAGAGCCCCCCACACATACAGAGCCCCCCACACACACAGAGCCCCCCACACACACACAGAACACCCCCCCACACACACAGAGCCACACACAGAGAGATCCACACACACACAGAGCCACACACACAGAGCCACACACACACACACACACACACACACAGGGAGCCACACACACACACACACAGCCACACACACACACACACACACACACACACAGAGACCCACACACACACATACACACAGACCCACACAACAGAGCCACACACACACAGAGCCTCACACACACACACACAGAGCCACACACACACACACAGAGCCACACACACACACAGAGCCACACGCACACACAGAGCCACACACACACACAGAGCCACACACACACACACACACACACACACACACACACAAACAGAGCCACACACACAGACAGAGCCACACACACACAGCCACACACACACAGACAGAGCCACACACACACACAAAGACAGAGCCACACACACACACAAAGACAGAGCCACACACACACAGAGCCACACACACACACACACACACAGAGCCACACACACACACACACACACACACAGCCACACACACAGACAGAGCCTCACACAGACAGAGCCTCACACAGACAGGGCCTCACACAGACAGTCTCACACAGACAGTCTCACACAGACAGTCTCACACAGACAGAGCCTCACACAGACAGAGCCTCACACAGACAGAGCCTCACACAGACAGTCTCACACAGACAGAGCCACACACAGACAGAGCCACACACAGACAGAGCCACACACACACACACACACACACACAGACAGAGCCACACACACACAGACAGAGCCACACACACCCAGACAGAGCCACACACACAGAGCCACACACACACAGAGCCACACACACACAGAGCCACACACAGACAGAGCCACATACAGACAGAGCCACACACACACACACACACACACAGACAGACAGAGCCACACACACACAGACAGAGCCACACACACAGACAGAGCCACACACACACAGACAGAGCCACAAACAGACAGAGCCACACACAGACAGAGCCACACACAGACAGAGCCACACACACAGAGACAGAGCCACACACACACAGACAGAGCCACACACAGACAGAGCCACACAAACAGAGCCACACACACACAGACAGAGCCATACACACACAGACAGAGCCACACATACACAGAGCCACACACACAGATGAGCCACACACACACACAGAGCCCCCCCCACACACACAGAGCCACACACACAGAGAGCCACACACACAGAGCCACACACACACACACAGCCACACACACACACACACACACAGAGCCACACACACACACATACACACACAGAGCCACACACACACACACACACACACACACACACACAGAGCCACTCACAGACACACACACACAGAGCCATGCACACACACACACACACAGAGCCACACACACAAACACACACACACACACATAGCCACTCACAGACACACACACACACAGAGCCATGCACACACACAGAGCCATACACACACAGAGCCACACACACACACACACAGAGCCACACACACATACAGAGCCTCACACAGACAGAGCCTCACACAGACAGCCTCACACAGACAGAGCCTCACACAGACAGCCTCACACAGACAGAGCCTCACACAGACAGTCTCACACAGACAGAGCCACACACAGACAGAGCCACACACACACACAGACAGAGCCACACACACACAGAGCCACACACACAGAGACAGAGCCACACACACCCAGAAAGAGCAACACACACAGAGCCACATACACACAGAGCCACACACACACACACAGACAGAGCCACAAACAGACAGAGCCACACACACAAACAGAGCCACACACACACACAGACAGAGCCACAAACAGACAGAGCCACACACAGACAGAGCCACACACAAAGCCACACACAGACAGAGCCACACACACACAGACAGAGCCACACACACACAGACAGAGCCACACACACAGACAGAGCCACAACCACAGACAGAGCCACACAGACAGAGCCACACACACACAGACAGAGCCACACACACAGACAGAGCCACACACACACAGACAGAGCCACAAACAGACAGAGCCACACACAGACAGAGCCACACACAGACAGAGCCACACACACAGAGACAGAGCCACACACACACACAGACAGAGCCACACACACAGACAGAGCCACACAAACAGAGCCACACACACACAGACAGAGCCATACACACACAGACACAGCCACACATACACAGAGCCACACACACAGATGAGCCGCACACACAAACACAGAGCCCCCCCACACACACACAGCCCACACACACACAGAGCCCCCCCCCACACACACAGAGCCACACACACAGAGAGCCACACACACAGAGCCACACACACACACAGAGCCACACACACACACACACACACACAGAGCCACACACACACACATACACACACAGAGCCACACACACACACACACACACAGAGCCACTCACAGACACACACACACACACACACACACAGAGCCATGCACACACACACACAGAGCCACACACACACAGAGCCATACACACACAGAGCCACACACACACACACAGAGCCACACACACATACAGAGCCTCACACAGACAGAGCCTCACACAGACAGTCTCACACAGACAGAGCCTCACACAGACAGCCTCACACAGACAGAGCCTCACACAGACAGTCTCACACAGACAGAGCCACACACAGACAGAGCCACACACAGACAGAGCCACACACACACACAGACAGAGCCACACACACACAGAGCCACACACACAGAGACAGAGCCACACACACCCAGAAAGAGCAACACACACAGAGCCACACACTCACAGACAGAGCCACAAACAGACAGAGCCACACACACAAACAGAGCCACACACACACACAGACAGAGCCACAAACAGACAGAGCCACACACAGACAGAGCCACACACAAAGCCACACACAGACAGAGCCACACACACACAGACAGAGCCACACACACACAGACAGAGCCACACACACAGACAGAGCCACAACCACAGACAGAGCCACACAGACAGAGCCACACACACACAGACAGAGCCACACATACACAGAGCCACACATACACCGAGCCATACACACAGACTGAGCCACACACACACACACACACACACACCGAGCCCCCCCCCCACACACAGAGCCCCCCCACACAGCCCCACACACACACAGAGCCCCCCCCACACACACAGAGAGCCACACACACAGAGCCACACACACACACACACACAGAGCCACACACAGACACACACACACACACAGAGCCACACACACACACACACAGAGCCACACACACACACACACACAGAGCCACACACACACAGAGCCACACACACACACACAGAGCCACACACACACACACACAGAGCCACACACACTGACAGAGCCTCACACAGACAGAGCCTCACACAGACAGAGCCTCACACAGACGGAGCCTCACACAGACAGATCCTCACACAGACAGTCTCACACAGACAAAGCCACACACAGACAGAGCCACACACAGACAGAGCCACACACTCACAGACAGAGCCACACACACACAGACAGAGCCACACACACCCAGACAGAGCCACACACACAGAGTCACACACAGACAGAGCCACACACAGACAGAGCCACACACAGACAGAGCCACACACACACACACAGACAGAGCCACACACACACAGACAGAGCCACACAAACACAGACAGAGCCACAAACAGACAGAGCCACACACAGACAGAGCCACACACAGAGCCACACACAGACAGAGCCACACACACACAGACAGAGCCACACACACACAGACAGAGCCACACACACAGACAGAGCCACACACTCAGACAGAGCCACACATACAGAGCCACACACACTCAGACAGAGCCACACACACACACAGACAGAGCCACACATACACAGAGCCACACACACACAGAGCCACACACAGACTGAGCCACGCACACACACACAGAGCCCCCCCACACACACAGCCCCACACACACACACAGAGCCCCCCCCACACACAGAGCCACACACACCGAGAGCCACACACACAGAGCCACACACACACAGAACCACACACACACACAGAGCCACACACACACACACACACATACACACACAGAGCCACATGCACACACACAGAGCCACACACACAGACACACACACACACACACACACACACAGAGCCACACACACACACACAGAGCCACACACACACAGAGCCACACACACACACACACACACAGCCACACACACACACACACACACACACACACAGCCAGACACACACACACAGATAGCCACACACACACACACAGAGCCAGACACACACACACACACACAGAGCCACACTCACAGAGCCACACACACACACACACAGCCACACACACACACACAGATAGCCACACACACACACACACACACACAGAGCCAGACACACACACACACACACACACACACAGAGCCACACACACAGAGCCACACACACACACACACACACAGCCACACACAGGGAACAGAGGCCAGAAAAAACAATCACAACGAGAGAACAGGGGGCAGAAAAGCAAGCACAACGAGGAAACAGGGGGGGGCAGAAAAGCAAGCACAAGAGGGAGCAGGGGGGCAGAAAAGCAAGCACAACGAGGGAACGGGGGGCAGAAAATCAAGCACAATGAGGGAACGGGGGCAGAAAAGCAAGCACAACGAGGGAACGGGGGCAGAAAAGCAAGCACAACGAGGGAACAGGGGGGGCAGAAAAACAAGCACAACGAGGGAACGGGGGGCAAAAAAGCAAGCACAATGAGGGAACAGGGGGGGCAGAAAAGTAAGTACAACGAGGGAACAGGGTGCACAAAGGCAAGCACAACGAGGGAACAGGGGCAGAAAAGCAAGCTTGAGGGAACAGGGGGGCAGAAAAGCAAGTACAACGAGGGAACGGGGGCAGAAAAGCAAGCACATTGAGGGCTGCGGGCAGAGGGAAGGGGGAGGCGAGTGCGGGACAGAGGAGGGCAGAGGGAAGGGGGAGGCGAGAGCGGGACAGAGGAGGGTTGAGGGCAGAGGGAAGGGGAGGCGAGAGCGGGATGGAGGAGGGCTGCGGGCAGAGGGAAGGTGAGAGCAGGACGGAGGAGGGCTGCGGGTATAGGGAAGGGGGGAGGCGAGTGGAGCCGAGCAGCTCCAGAAAGCGCCGAAGTACGCTACGTCTGCATTACAAAGCTGCTTCAACAAGAGCCGTTTTTACACCCAGACTCATGCCTCCCACAGTCCCACTTCGTAAGAAAGTGCAGGCTGCTGAAGCTTGGGGCGTAAGGCGCAGCAACATGTCGCCATACGCTGACACAGTTGGGTAACGCAGTTAGTGCTCTAGTTGTTCGTAAGAGCTGCAGAGTGTTCTCTGACTGTGTGATCTAATCCTCTTCGCAGGCCTTTACCGAGAGGCACATTCTGGCCAGTAAGAAAGAGTCGGAGTCCGAAGTAGGTGGGGGAACGGTCCAGGGGCGTGGGAAACATGGCGAGCTTATGGATGGGAGATGGGAGTATTTAGTTTATACCTTTTCTTGAGCCGCTTTCTTTGTGGGATTCAAAGACTGGTACGCCACCTTTAGCTCTAACGTGCAGGCTGCATCTTGCCAACCCACTGCCCACGCCGCAGACCTCCAAAAAGGAATCCCTGACTGCAACCCCAGTTTCTACGGTACCCTTGTAGTGCATTTCTATGCACAGCACCTTAGTGTACGCACCCAATACATCCCCGTACTGCACTCTTCTCCACAGTGCCTTCTGTCTCCGCTGCACACCCGACTCCCAGTGTTCTAACCCTCCGTCTGCAGTGGTACTCCTTCAACTGCACTGGCTCTCCCCTCCATTTGCAATGATCCACGCCAACTTGTCTGCGTTGTTGCCCTCAAACTTCGCTTCTAGGCGAGAGCGGGACGGAGGAGGGCTGTGGGCAGAGGGAAGGGGGGAGGCGAGAGCGGGATGGAGGAGGGCTGCGGGCAGAGGGAAGGGGGAGGCGAGAGCGGGACGGAGGAGGGCTGCGGGCAGAGGGAAGGGGGGAGGCGAGAGCGGGATGGAGGAGGGCTGCGGGCAGAGGGAAGGGGGAGGCGAGGGGAGACGAGCAGCTCCAGAAAGAGCCGAAGTATGGCCCTGCAGCAGGCAAAGGATGAAAGCGCAGCCTGCGTGTCCCAGTGTCCCCGTCGACCCTCGGGGTCCTCAAATCTCCTGCTCTCCTGGCACCCGGCTGTTCCCTCAGCTTCTCTAAGAACTAAAGCTTAGCAGCCGAAAAGTCCTACAAAGGGGCGGCACGGAAGCATCCATTTGTCAAGGGAGGGGCAGAGCTGAGAATCAAATGACCGCAAACCTCTGCTTTTGTAATGTCCTTTTGTGGTTTGTGTTATGAGAAGTTGAGGAAGACAAAAATACCGTATTTCAAGCGACACGTTTGCAATAATTAATTTTTGGTGTGCTTGGCTGTGCGCGTCTGTCACGGACGAGGACACTTTTACCCGGAGTGTAGGGGTCCATTAGCTGTGGCAGCGAAAGACGCCGGCAGGGCACCGGCAGCACGTGAGGCAGGGGACAGGGAATTGTAGACTTTGGATACGCAGGGGTCTCGTGCTGGCACGTAGACACGCACAACTGGAGAGGGCAGTGCTGCAGACTCAACCGCAAAGGAGTAGCTGTAAAAATGAAAAGTCCCCCCCCTTTCAACTATATTGCGAGTGGCATCAGTGAAGCGAGTGAACCAGGCACTCGTTCGATTGCTTCCCTCTGGGAATTCTGACAATGTGTCCTAATAGAAATAGAAAACAAGCCGTCAGGAGGGCAGTCCAACACCACCATCTTTCTCCGAGGCGAGGCAGGAATGCCTCAAAGAAACGCAGCATCATTTTTGGATTTGGGGGTGTGTTTTCTTTCTCTCCTCTTCCCATTGGCTGGAATGTAAAATTCCAGCCAATGGGAAGAGGAGAGAAAGAAAAGAGAAAGAAAGTAAAAAACACCCCCCGAATCCCGGCTTAAACAAAGTGACGCCCCTCTCCTCCAATGGCTGGCCTCCGTTTAGGAAGCCAGCCAATGGAGAAGAGGGGCGAGTTCAAGCCCCACACTCTAAGACACAAGATCTCCCATGCGAGACTGCGCAAGCGCAGCCTACGCAGGCCGAGACCTAAAAACGGGTAAAAAATAGCGCAAAAGCAATATATACTACATAAACACTCGGGGGCAGATTTACTACTTCTGGCGCATCTCTGCTAATCAGCGGAGATGCACCAGAAGAGTTGTGACGTATCTGCCCACCCGTGCGCCACCAATGCGGTGCACCGTGGCGCATGGATGGGCAGATGCGAGTCACATTCCCCGGCAGAAAGGCGGTGCATTGCTGTAGTTGTGTCGCAAGGCTCGGGGTGCACCTATCCCTAACATGCTGCCTCAATCCTTACGCCTTCTTCAAACAGGCGCAGGGTTTCGAGGCAGCATGGCTGTAAAAGTGACTGAGTGAAATCTTGTAGATTTCACTCAGCCACTTTTCGGAGGCGTTCATGCGCCGGAACGACCCCCCGTGCAGGAACACCCACATGTGACGCAGGGCTTTACAACGTGACGCATCTCCCCAAATGTGATAATATGATGCAAAAGAACAGTAGACAATGAAGTTTGAAAGTTATTTGGTAAACTCATGTCTGATCGACTATTAATCACTTTAAAAGCATTAAACTTATAGATGATTGAACATGGCATTCAACAGGGCCTAGGGGCCATACAAAGATATAGCAAACTTAGCTTTTTTGCATTTTTAGGCAGCTATTGATAAAGTAGACCAGCTTTGATGAATTTCTTTGCTCGCTTTCTATCCATTAATTAGGGCCGTTTCCCCTGTAGTTTGAAAATGAACAATTTTAAAATATGGTGTGACGGGGAAAGTACCTCTAGGTTGGGGAAAATAAGGGAATAAGGCCGTCTGCCTTCAAGCCCTAATGCTGCACTTCTTGGAGACATCTGCAGTAGTACCTTCTCTTTATGTAATGGCCCTATCGGTCCGATTAAATGTTGACGATTCCATTTCAATGAACTGAACAGAAAATGCCATATTAAGAAAGTTACCAAATTTGAGTCTTTGTGTGGGTATAAATGAAACTCTGGGGCATATTTACGAGCCCCTATAGCCACATAAAAGTCCCCTTTTACGACGTGCCTGTGGCGATAGGGGCTTTGCCTTATTTACAAGGTGGCGTTAAGCCACGTTAAGTGGCTTCACACCACCTTGTAAATAAGGCACGCTTTCACACTATACTTAGCATGAAAGGGGTGGTCAATGGGTGCTGCAGTGGGTGTACCACCGTTAACTTTGACACTGCCCCATATTTACAAAGGTGGCGTAAATATTGGGCAGCACCAACATTAAGACCAGGGAAAACCTGGTGTTAATATGGTGAAACAAGGAGAAATGCTTAATTTATCCTAGTTTTTGCTGTTTCTACAGCAAATCGCCATGAATCATTGTTTAAGTGCAGGAAGGTGTTTAGAGTTCAGCTATAGAACACCTTAGAAGAAAACATAAGCAGTCCTTGTATAAGCAACCACCAGGCACTCTCTATGTTTTCTTCTGAGGGTGGTCTATAGCTGCACTCTATATGAAGTGGACCCCGAATGCCATATAAAATGATTTGATGTATGTGCCATACCAAGGGCTTTGTGTATATTATGTTTAGTTGAGTGGTGGGCGCCCTTGTCATGTCAAAATTATCCGGATTGATCCAACAATTAATTTAATTTTGTGTTGACTAGTGTATGATATATGCTTACGAATACACCCCGTGGTTATATATTCGTTTACTTTCAATACTTTCAATATGTATTGTCTGTGTGATAGTTAAAATATTGCACATGCATGCCTTTTGACCTATTCTTCTGTTCGCCTTTAAACATTGAATGTTTAATGAAGCAAATATGATCATCTCTTTTTAGAGATATTATTATTGCATCAATTTAATTAACTCTTCATGTCTCAATAGAGAAGGCACATGTCACATTTCTAACTAATTGCAAAAGTATTTGTAAATGACCCCCTTGTTAGCCATGTACCTTAGTAGTTACTAATACCCAAGCTCACAAGGGGTTATTGGGTGGCCCTATTTAGTTTTCTTCACTCCCTTTAGTTACGCACCAGCGGAATAGTCTCACTCTAGGTCTCTCGATGCAGCATGCAACTTTAACTACCATACTATCATAAGCAGTGATTAACCTAGGCTCATGTTCAGAGTCATCATATACTACATCCCAGCACTCATCTTTCATGGATGATTTTAAGAGGATCAACACTGGATGAAGTTCCCACCCAACTTGGAAGCAGATCTAGCCTGTAGCCTATCAGAGATTCCCCCAGTGCCTCGGCTGATCTGTACCACAGGGCTAACTTTCCAGCAGGCCACCTTCTCTCCTTTGTGCGAAAGTCAGGACAGGTATTTGTCTGACCTTGGACTGTGGCAGAAGGAGCTTTTTCCCCACTAAACTACCCTATTTATTTTTCTCAGGGCTTATGGTTTAGATCAAATTGGGGTGCAGGTTTGATACGTTCTTCAGCTTACTATTCATCAACCACCCCACCGCTCCTCGCAAGTTTTTGAGGTTATTGCGGGACACTTTGTGAATGAATGGGACTCGCCTACTATGGAGGACATTTTTTGCTATGTGTCGCAGTCTTCCATGCTCGTGTCTTGTGTTCATGCAGCTGGTAATTTTCTCATAATTCAGCAAATACCACCTGTTCCACAATGTTGGATATCATGGATTCAGTGTATGAGTGGAGATGCTGTCTACATCATGGATGAGTAGAAGTGAGAATAAGTATATGAGTAGAAGTGCTGTGGGGTGAGTATGTGTGACAAAGAAGTGCAATGTATGCAGAAAATGGAGAAAGACGTAGACATGCAGTGCTCTCATGGTCTCCCTACTCCTTCTCAACATCCCTCAGTAGGGGATTAAGCCACCCACTTATTAAACAATCCATATTGATTTGTTGAAAACCTCTTCACCATAGAACCCTTTAATCTCAAAGAGTAAAATACACCTGTAAACATGTAATGAGAGTCATTGAAGTTTCAAGTTCACTACTTAATCAAGCCAATGCAATACAGGAGTTCGACCACTCAGTCATGTGCTACCTAATGGAGAAGTTCATGTCTGGACCCATCCCACCTATCTATTTTGTTAATCGTGTAAATTACAATTACTCACAACCAACTGGTCACTTGGCACTAGAGAGTGCAGCTGTTGAGGGACAGGAAAGGAGGACACAGAAAGCTTACAGATTTTTGTCGAAAAGCCAAGTTTTTACTTCATAGTAAATTGACCTTCGTTTTCAGGCAATAACTTTTCAAGAACAACGGCTATAGGCCTGAAATGTCTATTATGAATGTATTTAATAATATTAGAATTAGTGTTTTTAATAAATTGTCGGCAATCGAAAATATCATATTACATGATAGTGAGCATTATAAATTTAGGAGAATTACAGATTAGAAGGTTCATGGTCTTGTGATATGAATCAAAGAATATGGAGGCAGGATTCCTAGCAAACTTTTAAAGTGCCTGCACACTTTATTAGTATTTGTTCTTGGAATATCGCCAGCCTCAATCATCAGCTAAAATAAATTGGTACTGACCTTCTAAATTTTCTAACAGCCAATCATATTGTCTGTCTTCAGGAAACATGGAGAACGGATTCTTGTTTTATTTCAAATTTTTAGGAATTTAAAGTGAATGCAGTTAAAAACAAAATGGGCAGGCCCAACGGAGAGTTACTTGCCCTAATATATCTCAATTTAAGGTTCCAATATTCAGCTGGGCTATTTAAATCTTCTTTTATACTTTCTGTGCTTATAGAGTTTTTAGATCATTCGAAGCTTCGATTTATTAATGTATACTTTCCACCTTCATTACTAAAAGACCTTTCTAGTCGTTCTTCCTGTCTGTTTTTCTTAGAAAATCAAATACTGATATTGTTAAACATGCAACGATCATTATTACTGTGATTTTAATGCAAACGTTTTCTATTAAAAGAATTTTAATAGCAGAAGAGGATTCTGAAGATAGTTGTTTTTGTATCCTGTCATTAAAGTACTCTCCTTTTTATGCTGAAACCTATAGATAAATATATCGGATTATTTTTGATCACCTAGGCTTCTGTACACTAAATGGGAGATTTTCTACTGATCAACCAGTAAATTACACATATCAGTCAACCAGTCATGAATCCACTTTAGATTACACATATGCATGTCACAAATTTTGATAAATGCCAAAATGTTAAGATTAGTTATATAAAAAAAAGTGACCACACCTTAAGTTAATTATGCGTAAATGGTCGCATGAGGAGTTTTGTAATGGTAAGGAACTGTCTACTCAGATATGACAGTTTTCATCCGCGACATCTAAGGATGAACCTTCCATACGGCCAATTCCTTAGGCTAAGGAGGAATTGCACACAAATGGCCAACTATAAATCTCAAGCCAGGGATTTGAAAAGCAAACTACAAGCCAGGAAGTACCCGGACAGAGTAATCAACACAGCTATGAAGAGAGCCAAGAACAACAACAGAGAGGCTCTTTTGGAAGACAAGTTGGGATCTAGTGCCAAGCAAACCAGACCCATATGCATCACTACATATAACACCCATTCAAATGAGGTATCAAAGATAGTGAACAAACATTGGCGCATCTTGAATTGTGGTGACCTGGTGATTGAAAAACCAATGTTTTCCCACAGACGCGGGAGGAACCTCAAGGACATACTTGTACATACGCGCCCCAGAACATCTCCCCAACTACAACCTTCTGTACATGGTACACAGGGACATTTCCCTTGTGGTAACTGTGCCAGCTGTCATCTGACAAAGAGAACTAAACAACTGACTTTCGCCAACGGCACGAGATGGGACCAAAGAAAGATGACAAACTGTAACAGCAAAAACGTTGTCTACATGATTACGTGCCCCTGCCATTTGGAGTACATTGGCATGACAACCAGAGCGGTAAAAACAAGGCTCAACGAACACAAGAGCAATATACGATGCAAGAAAAGCACGTCGAAAATGGCGACTCATTTTTTAGAAATGGGACACTGTGTCAATGACATCCACTGGACCGTAATTGAACAATTACCCACAGAACATGGTCTTTTTGAGAAGGAACAACGTTGGGTTTTTCGTTTGGGGACCCATATATCAGGCCTGAATGATGATATTCCATGGGGGCAATTGAAGATGTGAACTTTGTCCTCAACATCACTGACACGAATCCAGGCGCTAGCATTATCATTTATTTTAAAGAAAACCTCCCACAATGAACAACAATATCACGTTAAAAATCACCTTTGGCCGTTGCTGAAATGAGACATTCCCTCCTTGCCCCACACATACAGTCTATGGTACTGAAACCTTTGTATATATTTATATATATAGAAATCAGGATAGACTGGAGCGTGTGAGATCATTAAAAGGGGCATGCGCGAAGAAAAGATAGTTCCCCTAGCCTAGTGCGCATGCGCCAGCTGAAACGCATGATCACAATGCATGCGCTACGTGAGAGAAAAGCAAATCTAACGCGCATGCGCCAAAGTAAGACGGAAGACCACAACGCAGGCGCGATCTCATACAAATTAACAGAGAATGAAACCAATTACCGGCAGACCAAATATGGGCCGCCCCGGCCGCCAATTATCAGGAATAAGGGTGTGGTTACAAGCACATAAAAGACCTCTTGAAAACACACTCTCAAATACAGCAGAGCCGGCGAAAGGGGCAGCGAAGAGGGATTCTCCTCATAGACCCGTGAGTAATACCTAAAACGGATGAGTCTGGAAAACCCTGAACACTATGTAAGTACTAAAATACAGAAAACAGCAGAAGGTGTATATTTTGTCCACTCCTTCTTTTTACAGGCAGCAAGGAAGCACGGGTAACCCCTTCGTTAGAAACGGTCTCATGGAGCAATGAACTCCTCATTTTACAGTATGTCTCTCTCTTTTTTCACTGTGAAACATCACAGTGGCCTCACCACCAATCACAAAACTTTGATACATTTACAGGGCACTTGAAATGGCCTGATTCAAGAGCGTGTGTTTTATGTTATGTGTGTGTCTGTCTTGTATGTGCTCCTTTTTTTGAACATTTTTCGAATTTTTTCAAAAAATTATTTTCACAATAGGCACGGTTATTATGTGTAGATTGACACCTTCGTGTCCCAAATAATTTTTTTTTTTTAAAACCGCACTTTTTTGCATGACCAGCACCACGGATGCATTAACCCATGGTCTTTTTGAAGGAAAGGATCACCTGAAAAAAATGTTTTGTCCTTTCTCTCCACAGGTCAGCATAATAGCGGCTAAAGTTTAGGTACATTGATAGATCTTCACTTGTAAATATCACTTTTTTGTATATACACAGAAAGAGATTAGAAAAACGTGAGTAAGGTGGGGATTTTGTTACCCCAGTCCTGAAGGTAGATGTTTTTACATCGAAACATGTTGACACACACAAAGAGGCGGCGCACATAATACTACGCCACACCTCCTCTTGTATTCCTTTTAATGGTACCAACTCGGGGACCAATTAAAGTTTTTTTGTAACCCCACGAGTCAGGTCCTTTTTAATTCTCCACTCACTACCCTAAACCCCACCACAACACTCACTCACAATATTATAAAATCACCCCTCACCATACACCACACATAGTCAATAAGTGCTCCCGCGCAAACGCAGGTTGCAGCACGCCGTATCCCGTAGAGGGATACGATGACCCCGATGATGAAGCATGACACCAAGGGGCCTGTTGGTGTGTGAGGGGTACCCAAAAACACTAGACGTGCTCCCAACCACAGTAGGGACACGGTCAACCCATAACTTTATGGATTCTTCTTGTTCATAAACGTAATTTAGGGAGAACGAATCCATATTCTCTCTCTCTCCTTCTTTTGTTTAATATTGATTTATAGGCAGCGCGCAGCTGCGGGAGTTCCCCTACCCCAAAAAGGGACATGCAAACAACACATCACACATACGTAGCACACGCTCGATCACAGAACCATGGATTCAGAACACGGTCTTACATTTGGCGAGGAAGATGTGGACGCGATCCTGGCGGCCCTCAACCCTTTCGAAGGACTAAGCAATACGGATCCTGGGCCCAGCACCGTTGACTGGGATGAACTGATAAACTTAAGGAAGTCACAGATTAGGGCAGCATTGCATGGCCTACTGATGACTCAGTACCTGAGAAATAAGATAGCACCCCAGGGCCTACTGGTTAAAAATGAACCATTCATTTTTCAAAATGACAAAGTCTTCAAGAAGGAATGGTCTTTGATCTCGTGGCATTGCACACGGGACTGGTTGGTCCTCATAGTGAAAACCGCCACTAGAATAACACAAGAGCTCAAATTGGATATACAAAAGATTGAAGTACAGCTCAAAACATGCATAAAGCCAGCTGAACTTAAGAAAAGGCTGGAGGAACTAAACCAGCAAATGGCCGATTTCGAGGCCACGCTAAAACAAAGCAAATTTAAGAAACTGAGCAAAGACAAAGATCGCTTCACTCCAGAGACTGCATACCCTTACACCAAAGACGACTACAATAAAAGCAACGGGAGCAGTGACAACGACAGTGACGGCACAGATAGCAGCTCTTCCAGCGCAAGTACCCGCAACAATCAGCGGCAGAGAGGGTACCAAAGACGACAGGGCCAATCTTATCCGAGACAGAGAGGGTGGCGAGGTTATCAAGCACAACCTTTTCAGCCACCGTTCACAGTACCGACACCATATCCACCATTCAACTATGGACAAGGACCTTTTGGACCAATGTACCAACCATGGGTCCCTGAATTTGATCCAAACCTTTACAGTAATCAGCCTTTTTTAGGCACCCGCCGAGGAACCAACAGAGGGAGGAACAGAAAAGGAAACACAGTGATGTGGCAAGACCCAAACCAAGAAGACCCAAGAGTGAACACGAGGAGCATGACGGGGGCACTGCAGAGCAACCCCTCAACCAGTTTCAGAGGGACCTAGTGGTAAACATTACACCATGGGAACTCACAACAACACAAAAGGATGTATTGAACAAAGGCCTGAGTTTCGTGCCCACCAATAAGTTGGACTCATTCAAACTTCACACAGAGATACAAGAGTTCCTGCGAAATATCAAATTACAGATTTTCTTTAGGGATAAAGAAAGTATCCCAGAGACAGACACAGGTTTGAGACCAATATCTACTTTCATACCGCCTGATGCCCTACTACCCATTGAGGTTTTGACTTTCGAGAAAGCAATAATGAACGACCTCAAAAAATTAAACTCCACTGAACGACCAGTTTTCCACAATACCAGCAAGGAGGAACAATTGGCGATACGAGAGCTGACAGGCAATCAGGCAATAACCATCAAACCCGCCGATAAAGGCGGAGCGACGGTCATACAAACAACAACAGCATACAACCAGGAATGCCTGAGACTCCTATCGGACAGACGTAATTACACTGTACTTGCGGATGACCCGACCGAGTCTCTGCGGAGAACTATAGGCGGCATGGTTGAGGAGGCTGTGACACATGACTGGCTATCCAAGAAGGAATCAGAATTCCTAATACAGAAGCATCCTCGAATACCCCATTTTTACTGCATTCCCAAAATTCACAAGAACGTAGATAACCCACCAGGGAGACCCATTGTCTCCGGAATCGGTTCGATCCTTGAACCACTCTCAAAGTTCTCAGACGCTTTCTTACGACCTCTAATCCAGGCCACAGACACTTATCTAAAAGATACAAAAGCTGTCTTACAAATGCTTCAAGATCTACCATTTGACCCAAGTCAACAACTACTACTCAGCCTGGATGTGGAGAGCTTGTACACTAGCCTCCCCCATGACGAGACCCTGGCCATAATTGAGGAAGTTTTGTACAGCGCGACTTGGCGGTACCAAACTCCAAGAGGAGTAGTAATGGAATGTATCGCATTAGCACTGACTAAAAACTTTTTCGAATTTAATGGAACAATCTACCTTCAAAGCCATGGCACGAGCATGGGAAGCACCTTTGCGCCGAGCCTGGCAGGGTTGTATGTACACCACATGGAAACAAACAAAATCCTAACCCCTCGGAACCCCTACAGAGACAACATACTCACCTGGAAACGTTACATCGACGACATCTTCATTATCTGGCAGGGTGACCAAGAGACGGTGATCAAATTCATGGAATGGCTAAACACCCAAGACCGTTTCTTGAAATTCACTCACTCAGTTTCTAATGAAGAACTAGTCTTTCTAGACCTCAATATCTACCATCGGAACGGAGGCCTGGAAACCACGACACATTTTAAACCGACGGCAAGGAACTGTCTACTCAGATATGACAGTTTTCATCCGCGACATCTAAGGATGAACCTTCCATACGGCCAATTCCTTAGGCTAAGGAGGAATTGCACACAAATGGCCAACTATAAATCTCAAGCCAGGAATTTGAAAAGCAAACTACAAGCCAGGAAGTACCCGGACAGAGTAATCAACACAGCTATGAAGAGAGCCAAGAACAACAACAGAGAGGCTCTTTTGGAAGACAAGTTGGGATCTAGTGCCAAGCAAACCAGACCCATATGCATCACTACATATAACACCCATTCAAATGAGGTATCAAAGATAGTGAACAAACATTGGCGCATCTTGAATTGTGGTGACCTGGTGATTGAAAAACCAATGTTTTCCCACAGACGCGGGAGGAACCTCAAGGACATACTTGTACATACGCGCCCCAGAACATCTCCCCAACTACAACCTTCTGTACATGGTACACAGGGACATTTCCCTTGTGGTAACTGTGCCAGCTGTCATCTGACAAAGAGAACTAAACAACTGACTTTCGCCAACGGCACAAGATGGGACCAAAGAAAGATGACAAACTGTAACAGCAAAAACGTTGTCTACATGATTACGTGCCCCTGCCATTTGGAGTACATTGGCATGACAACCAGAGTGGTAAAAACAAGGCTCAACGAACACAAGAGCAATATACGATGCAAGAAAAGCACGACAAAAATGGAGACTCATTTTTTAGGAATGGGACACTGTGTCAATGACATCCACTGGACCGTAATTGAACAATTACCCACAGAACATGGTCTTTTTGAGAAGGAACAACGTTGGGTTTTTCGTTTGGGGACCCATATATCAGGCCTGAATGATGATATTCCATGGGGGCAATTGAAGATGTGAACTTTGTCCTCAACATCACTGACACGAATCCAGGCGCTAGCATTATCATTTATTTTAAAGAAAACCTCCCACAATGAACAACAATATCACGTTAAAAATCACCTTTGGCCGTTGCTGAAATGAGACATTCCCTCCTTGCCCCACACATACAGTCTATGGTACTGAAACCTTTGTATATATTTATATATATATAGAAATCAGGATAGACTGGAGCGTGTGAGATCATTAAAAGGGGCATGCGCGAAGAAAAGATAGTTCCCCTAGCCTAGTGCGCATGCGCCAGCTGAAACGCATGATCACAATGCATGCGCTACGTGAGAGAAAAGCAAATCTAACGCGCATGCGCCAAAGTAAGACGGAAGACCACAACGCAGGCGCGATCTCATACAAATTAACAGAGAATGAAACCAATTACCGGCAGACCAAATATGGGCCGCCCCGGCCGCCAATTATCAGGAATAAGGGTGTGGTTACAAGCACATAAAAGACCTCTTGAAAACACACTCTCAAATACAGCAGAGCCGGCGAAAGGGGCAGCGAAGAGGGATTCTCCTCATAGACCCGTGAGTAATACCTAAAACGGATGAGTCTGGAAAACCCTGAACACTATGTAAGTACTAAAATACAGAAAACAGCAGAAGGTGTATATTTTGTCCACTCCTTCTTTTTACAGGCAGCAAGGAAGCACAGGTAACCCCTTCGTTAGAAACGGTCTCATGGAGCAATGAACTCCTCATTTTACAGTATGTCTCTCTCTTTTTTCACTGTGAAACATCACAGTGGCCTCACCACCAATCACAAAACTTTGATACATTTACAGGGCACTTGAAATGGCCTGATTCAAGAGCGTGTGTTTTATGTTATGTGTGTGTCTGTCTTGTATGTGCTCCTTTTTTTGAACATTTTTCGAATTTTTTCAAAACATTATTTTCACAATAGGCACGGTTATTATGTGTAGATTGACACCTTCGTGTCCCAAATAATTTTTAATTTTTAAAACCGCACTTTTTTGCATGACCAGCACCACGGATGCATTAACCCATGGTCTTTTTGAAGGAAAGGATCACCTGAAAAAAAAATGTTGTCCTTTCTCTCCACAGGTCAGCATAATAGCGGCTAAAGTTTAGGTACATTGATAGACCTTCACTTGTAAATATCACTTTTTTGTATATACACAGAAAGAGATTAGAAAAACGTGAGTAAGGTGGGGATTTTGTGTACCCCAGTCCTGAAGAAGATGTTTTTACATCGAAACATGTTGACACACACAAAGAGGCGGCGCACATAATACTACGCCACACCTCCTCTTGTATTCCTTTTAATAGTACCAACTCGGGGACCAATTAAAGTTTTTTTGTAACCCCCCGAGTCAGGTCCTTTTTAATTCTCCACTCACTACCCTAAACCCCACCACAACACTCACTCACAATATTATAAAATCACCCCTCACCATACACCACACATAGTCAATAAGTGCTCCCGCGCAAACGCAGGTTGCAGCACGCCGTATCCCGTAGAGGGATACGATGACCCCGATGATGAAGCATGACACCAAGGGGCCTGTTGGTGTGTGAGGGGTACCCAAAAACACTAGACGTGCTCCCAACCACAGTAGGGACACGGTCAACCCATAACTTTATGGATTCTTCTTGTTCATAAACGTAATTTAGGGAGAACGAATCCATATTCTCTCTCTCTCCTTCTATTGTTTAATATTGGTTTTGTAATGGTAAACAGCTCGATTTTCTAATTATTGAAGCGATAAGTTTAAGATCAATTAAACTAAATTGTCGATTAGTTTACAGATTATTAGTGCTGTGGGAATTTTTTCTCCTATTAAATTGATTCTAGTTAATGTCTATGAGGGCCGTTATATCCTAAACGCATTGGTATGGGAAAATGTAGTTGCAGAAGTGTTTAATATTCTTTCAACAAGAACACCTAGTTCAGGCAAAAGTATTGTACCTGAAAAACATTGGCCCAGGAATTTTCAAAATTTTAAACAAATTTATAGGCGGAATATGAGAAGGGATCTGAAAGCTAAAAATAGCAGAACTACAAATAACAGTATATGCCAGTTAAAAAAAGACTTATCGTCAGCATTGCGTGAATTGAAATTTAAACAGCAACAGCACTTATAGATGGATTTACATGATTAAATCATTTCAAAAAAGCATAAAATGTTTTGGCCACTAATAAGATCCGGTCAAAATAAGAAGTATACATTTGGGGACTATCATATTACTTCCAACACATGGTGAGGCTTATTTACAAGCCCCTTAATGTACCTGCGCGTCACTTTTTGTTATGCATCGGCGTCGCAACCTGCTGCCCCGTATTTACAAGGACACCTAAAGCCACCCTGCATGGCTTTTCATGTCCTTGTAAATATGTCCCCTTTACATGCAACACTTCACGTAAAAGGAGTGTGCTATGGGTGTTGCTGTGGGTATTCCCACGCAACACCCATGGCTTTTGGCTCATTTCCAGCTTTTCGAGAAACCGTAAACTTGGAAATGGGTCAGAATGCTATGCCCCACCAGGGTAGGCATAGGGAGGCGCAACAAGGAGAAATGTTTCCATTTCTCCTAGTTTTTTTCCACTTTCTATGAGTGCTGCTTTCTGTACCACACATAGAATGAGGAAATCACCTCTTGTGATTGTCTATCCCTTCCTGCACATAAACAATCATTCAATGAAAATTATGCTTTGCAACTTCTATCTATGCTGCATTAAGCCATTTCAGATTGTTTATGTGAAGGAAGGGACATCTTCCTGCACATAAACAATCATTCCCCTCACCACAGGCACCCTTGCACCATGGTGCAAGGGTATCTGCATTGGTGCATGGCATCTAATTGTGCCCCAGCACAGGGAAGAGCAAAGGGATCCGTCATATCGTTGTAGATATGATGCATCCCTGTACTTCGGAATTAACGCAGCGCGGTGCCGGCAAATGGCCTGAGGCACCACGCAGCGTTAATTCTTTGTAAATAAGGCCCGGAATATTTACCTTACTGAATTGTATAGCTTTGGTGGTCAGTCTGCATTAAAAGTGGATATTACGTATGTTTGTGCTAAAAGTGAAACATCTATTGAGGAGATTAGCATTGTTATTTTAAAACTAAAAATGTCTCGTGCCCCTGGGATCTCAAATGCCATATTAAAGAAAAACTTAGCAAATTGGAATATCCTCTTAATGTCTACTTTCAATTTAATTTTTTGCTCTGGCACCATTCCCTCATCATGGGAAGGCACTATTTTACAAACCTTGTATAAACGTGGCTCCACATCAGAATCCAATAGTTATCACATGGTTACTTTAATTGGTGCAAATTGCAGCATTTTTTGTAAATTATTAGTAATGAGATTGACTCATAGGGCAGAACGCCCCTCTGATAAATCATCAAACTGGTTTTAAATCAGGTTGTTCAGCAATGGATAATATTGATGCTTTGAACAGTTTGGTAAAAAATACCTTTTCTACTAAAACAGAAACATATTTGCCTGTTTTATAGACTACTCAAACGCGTTTCATAAGGTAAATCGAAACATATTCTGGTCAAAACTGGCAGGTTGGGGGATTGATAATATTCTTTTGAACTTAATTATTCAGCTACGTTCGGATACATGGGTTCAGGTTAAATGAAGTGATAATAGAGGTTTGCCACCATGGATTAAAGCCACAAATGGTTTAAAACAAGGATGTATGTTGGCCCTTCTGCTATTTTCTTTATATCTTGCTGATCTCTATATAACACTAAATAGGGGGACGATGCACAATTGGGGCAGGGTAGTGTACTATATTTGGCCTATGCAGACAATTTTGTGTTGTTATCTTAAACCCAACTTGGTCTCCAAATAGCTCTTCAATGCCAGAGAATAGATTTGCAAGATTAAAATTGAGTAAATAACTTACAAATCAACTATGAGAAGACCAAGAGTATGTGTTTTGGGAAATCTAAAGGCTCCTTTACGTGGATGATAGATCTACGAAAAATTGATATTGTAAAAAGTTATGCTTATTTGGGTATAATTATACAGGACCCTCTACACTGGTCTCAGCAAACTGTGTATTTGAAAAATAAATGTACAAAATCAACAATGGTAATTAAACACATTGCTTCCAGATATGGAGGGGCTGCTATTCTTCCACAAAGATGTATGGTTCTATTATAGTAAAATCTGTTCCTCTCAGGACATTGGACAAAGGGCCAGATGTAGAAGCCCAAATACCGGCCGGTATTCAGGAATTGGCATGTAGGGGCCTTATTTTACCGATTCGGTAAATTTACCAAATCGGTAAATTTACCAAATCGGTAAATTTACCAAATCGGTAAAATACCTAATCGGTATTTTTACCGATTCGATAACTTCAAGATGTAGGTGGGACTCTTCTGAGTCCCAAAGGCCTTACAGATTCGGTATTTTACCACCCAATACAATTGGGTGGTAAAATACCGAATCCAGGTGTGCATGCACATGTGTGCATGCACACCTATGCCATGTGACAGACAGACATGCCCTTAGGGCATGTTTGTGTGCCACATGGCACACATGCCTGTATTTGGGGTGCTAGAGGGTGTCAAAATGACACCCCCTGCACCCTTGCTGGAATCGGTATTTACCGAATCTGTAAATACCGATTCGGTAATGCCCATTAATTCCTATGGGCTTCAATGCCCATAGGAATCATTGGGCATTACCGATTCGGTATTTACCGATTCTGAAATACCTACAAACCCCCCCCCCTCTATTTTACCACTTCTTAAATACCGAATCGGTATGATTCGGTATTTAAGAAGTGGTAAAATAAAATTACCTACATCTAGGCCATAATGTTTTACAATTGCGTGAGAAGGTCACTTAATCTTGGATATTCTTCACCCCACACTGGGCTTGATTTGATTTTAATTTGATTTGATTTTCATTTTATAGAGCATGACATTTACCTGAAGGCTTCATGGCGCTGAAGCTGACCGTGCAAAGCTAAATCCTGTCTATAAGCCCACCATAGAAAGAGAATGCTGCCTACAGCGCATAGAGCCAGGTTGCAAGAGCCTTTCTGAAAGGCAGCAGCTCTGAGATAGCTGTCAGAGTTTGCGGAAGAGAGTTCCGGAGTCTGCTTGCAGCAATCGAAAAGGCTCTATCTCCCCATCTTTTGTTTCAGGTCCTAGACACTGTGAGCAGGTTACAGTGTCCCGAGCGGAGGTTTCTACCTGGAATATGCCAGGGAAACATGTCTTTAATCCTTGCCAGGCTGGAGAGAAAAAGGCCTTATGCACCATACAAATATCTTTAAACATAATGTTCTTTCTGATGGGGAGTCCAGTGTAAGGCACCCAACCCCACAGCAGCCGATTAGCGACTGGGAATACCAAGAATCATTCTGGCAAACGCATTCTGTACTACCTGCAGTTTGTGCTGAGCGCGGATATTGGAGTCAAGATAGAGGGAGTTACAATAGTCCAATCTGGACATGACCAAGGCTAGTGCGACCTGCTTTCATGCTGGCAGGAGATAAAAAGGAACATTTTCCTAAGCATCCTCATGAGCCAGAAGCAGGTCGCCACCGTGCGATTAGCCTGGTCATTGAGTGTAAATTCAGTATCTAGGATTACCCCAAGATTTTTAGCCTTCTCAACTGGGATGGGTACCTAGAATGTCAGGCCACCAATTGCTATTCCAACTTGAGGAGTGCGGACCAAAGAGTATTAGAATGGAATTTGGTTAACCGTCTATTTAGTCCCTGAATAATATTAACGTGCTTAATTACTTCTGTGATTGTGTGTCTGCAAAAGAGAATTCTGTAAAACATTTCATTTGTTCTGAATTATCTTCAAAGTACTAGGTCGAAAAATGTGTTTTCAAACCACAATGCCTTGTTGACAAATTATAATCTCTCCTCCTTAACTGTTCTTGCTGATATGACGCTGATATGGAGAAATATTTGGGGCAAAAAAACAGCTGCTACGAGATTGATTCCTGTATACAAACAAGACAGGATTATTTACATGTATCAATTGACCCTTTTATGATTAAAATTGTTTCAAGGTTTCGTCTTTTATATATGTTTAACTCATCTAGTTTAAGAGAGCAAGGAACAAAACAATGAATCAGTTTTTGCTTTGTCGTCTGTGCCACTTAAAGAAAGAAAAAATATGACATGTTCTCTGAATTTGTCCTAAATTTCTATCGATACGGGAAAGATGTTTAAAACCGCTGTTTAGAGAGTACCGGCTGTGAACAATTAATGATGTCACTAGGGGCCATATGTATCAAGGAACCATTTTGCGATTCTGTAATAGCGATTTTTAAGAAATCGCTATTTCAGAATCGCAAAATGGTATGTATCAAGAAAAATGATTTTTTTTTGCGATTTCCTGATATTCCTTTATTGCGAATTCGCAAATTGCGAATTCGCAATTAAGGAATACTTTCCCATTCATTTCTATGGGCCTCCTGGCCCATAGGAATGAAGGGGAAATTTGCGAATCGCAGTTAGCTAATCGCTAATTGCGAATATTTTCAAGGGTGCAGGGGTGACTCAAGAACACCCTGCTACACCCCTGAAAATGACATGTGTGCACATATGGCGCATCACATGGCACCTTTTGATTTTTAAAAAAATGCTTTTTTAAAAGAATTCGCAACTTACAATTTGCGATTCCTTAATGGCATTTTGGCATGTTTTTTTCCTTGATACATTGCATTTAAGGAATCGCTAAATTTGCCATTCCTTAAATGCAATCGCAAAATAAGGAATGGCAAATTTAGCGATTCCTTATTTTGCACCATAATTTGTTTCATGCATACCATTTAGCGAAAATGGGTTCGCAAATGCCGGAATTCTGCGAATTTCGGCGTTTGCGAACCCATTTTGCCTTGATACATATGGCCCTAGGTTTTCTTTAATGGGGATGTTAGGAAAAACAATTGTTGTGCGATGAAATTTATTTCTCTCATGTCTGAACGTTTTAAACATTCAATGTAATCTATATTTATTAATCCTCTGATTTTTAAATGATGATCTTTTATAATTGGATATGGACTGTATTTTGCATTGTTATTCTAGATGATTTTAAGAAATCTTAACCATAAATTGTATACTACTACTACTCCTACTCTCCAACACTAAACTGAAACACTCATGATGTTTATTCCAAACTTCCAGGAATCCCTGGTGGGTGGAAATCTCAAAGACATAATTTCCTGTTTCTTATAGACTTCAACTGATGCAGGTTTACAAATGACAGAAAATTGAGCTCAGGGGGCTAATGCACCTACCTCAGTCATCTGTGTTGAATTCTTTTGGGGCCATGCAGGCTTTCATCTTCAGATGGTGATAAAAACGAGTACTGTCCCTGAGCATCCATTTTCCCAGTAGCTTACCCAGTGTGTCATGGGTCCCAGTGCAAGAAGGAAATTGACCCCTATGCTGCTGTTTGAAGTATAAAATACAGCAATAATCAGGGTCCAATGGGCCCATCCGGGCCCCTGTGCCGCTGTAGCAATGAAAGCTACGAGCCTGGGTTATTATCCGTCAAGTGCCAAGAAACCATCTTGTGGGAGAACGTATTCTCTCAAGTCGACAAAGCCACTTCAGAAAACTTTCACTCAATATTGAAAACCTGGAAATAGTTTGGCCGACTACACTATGATAGTGGTTCTGTTTGCCCTTCTGGTACCTGCGAATTTTGACCTCTGCCTACTAGAGTTGGGCGAGCCAACAAATTAACAGGGAGGGCTGAGCCAGAGCCGACCCTGGGGTCTGACTTGGCTCTTAGATCCCGTGCACGAGCTGATCCCTGAAACGATTTGCTATGTAAATCAAACCTCACGTAAAATATGATAAAGTCTCTTCAGAATTCAAAAAAGTGCATTCCATTGGAATATGGAAGCTTTGACACTAAGATGTTACATTCAAGTGATACTTTCTAAACATGCACCCTCAGTGAACTAAGAGGCAAGACAGTTGCTAAGTAAACACTGTATGTGGCCCAGATTTGTATAGAGCAACATTGTAATCTACTAAATCCCACACAATAGGGTTTTGTACAGCTAGTATTCCTAACTCACATATATTTGAATGATGTTAAATAGGCGACAATGAAGAAAAGAGAGTTTTGGTAAAATAAAAACACAATTTAAGCGATAAAGCTGCAATTTATCCAGGTTTTCTGCACAGCTACTAAATTATAATTTATGTGTCGTTCATATTTTATGCCAACGCTTTGTTTTAACTCTTTGTTCACTGCTCAGTAGTTTTATATAGCAAGACCGCGACCCGAAGATAGGCGAGTACCAATTACATTACATAAGGACACATTATTTTCATAGGCACAAGGAGATTTAGGACATGATTATGATCCATGGGACCGCCGAAACCGTGGTGGTGGTCTGCCTGCCAAACTACATGTACAGTAGTTAGACCGCCACTGGACCGCTTGCTACAGCCAGGATCTTTGATCCCGTGGTGGTGGTATGGCAGTCTGAGGAAGTAATATGCTGGCAGTGCCGCAGCTGCACCGCCAAGCATATTACAAATTTCCTCACTGTCCTCCTTTCCATGGCAGTAGGTAGGTAGGTAGGTAAGTATACTTGTAAAGCGCACTGTTACCCCATCTCGGGGTGTCCTGGCGCTGTATACCGCTGGGGAAGCCGTCCTGGCTTTCCCTGTAAGATGGTCCCTCCAGGGCACCTCCAAGGTGAAGCCAGGCATCCCCGGCGTTGATGGGGCCGTTGTGGAGATTAAGCAAGCTATTGCCCAGAGTTGCAGAGTTGGACCCATGGTTAGAGTAGGCACCTCGGCGAGAATTATCGAGTCCGCGGACATTGACCCAAGACCCTGCCGCGTCGGGAATTGTACTCTGGTCCCGGGCCGATCTCTGCTTCAGGGTCTGCCGCTTCTAACCACTGAGCCACACTTCTCCCAGTGAGCCCCCCATGAAAAGGGTGGCAGAGAGGAAGCTGAATGGGGCCCTACATGGGCCCCTCTTGACTCTGTGCATGGGGTTGCATGCAGGGGGGCACATGTTATCATTAGCCATGGGCTGTGTGGGGACCTCCTGAGGGAAAGGGGCTCCTGAAATGATTGCCCCCTGCGCCTCAGGGGATTGCGTTACACCCCTCTCTCTATAGGCACGTAATAAAAATGAGAACAACATTCAGACTGTCTCTCGCTACGTTAACCAAGACAAGAGCCTCCTATTGTCAGTGGCTGGGGAGGTGAGGACAGAGGTACAGCACTGCCAGAAGCGACAATGAATATAGTGAGCGTTCAGCATCTTCCATCATCCATGCATATTATGTCCGAGATATGCCTTGAAAAGGCAGGGACAGCTGCGGTATCTGGTACCTCTCCTCTGCTGAGAGCACCAGAGCCTCTTCGGTTTCACTCTTTGACTTTGTCTTCCCTTTCGACCAAAGCCCTAGCCCTACCTTTTAGTCATTGCTCCTCTGTTTTGAGCTATTGGCATACCCTTGCCTTGTCCCTGCCTCTCCTTTGATTCACTCCTTGTCTTCTTTTCCAAGGATTTCCCTCTGCACCCCCAAACTATCCCCAGGCACAGCTCTTTCAATTCCTTTCTAAACACTCTTCCTCCACCACACATTTCCATTCAATGTGATCAGACATGACACTGAGCAGCTGGTCATAAGAACTGGAGCTTTATTGCAGAACATTAAAGGGGGACATACGGGGATTGGTTCACTTCTGACTGGCACCTGAGCCTAGCAGGGCAACACAAAGCGAGGAAAGGCAGATACAGAGCTAAAGTAAATGGCTAGAGACCAGGATAAGCATGCAGGGAGCCATGACATATGGACATCACTTCAAGACAGAGAGACAGATTCAGTGCCAGTCCTGAGGGACACAGAGACAGGACAGGTGGATGACACGTGGTGCTTACACATGGGTAGCCATTGGTTTCAGAACAACAGGTGTATGCTATGTCTGTCTTTTTTCTACCTGGACTCCAGTCTTTTGTAAAAGGCTTGCAAAGAGGGACCCTCATCCTTGGGCAAGATGGCTGCCTCATGATCGTATGAAGATCCAGGTACATGGACTTTCTGTCTTTGAGGCTGGACGGTGCTTCACAGTGATATGAAGGCTGTAGTAGGGCAGGGTGTTGCCTCATGATGAACAGAAGGCTTGGAAGAATATAGTCCAGGATGGTCTTGCCCTACGGTCAGTTGACTTGAAAGGATGGCCTCCAGATCTCCTCGGCAGGAACATGCCTCAGTCAGTAGGAAGACTTGGCAGCGAGGACTCTAAAAAGGATAGTGCTTCACAATGAGCCGAAGGCTTGGTAGGAGGGTACCTGCTTGTTAAATGTTCCCTTCAAACATGTAAGATGAAGACTTTTTGGAAGTCTGTTCCTCATAGAGTTTGGTTTTGAGTTCTTGAGGATTTGAACACACTTTGCCTTAGTTTCCTGCCTGTTACCACACCACCTCCTCTGAATTTAAGCTAACCCTTTTTCCTTATAAGGGTTTTCTTGGTAATGCACCATGTTTATTGTAGTTGCTGCAGGATCTGAGGCTCCTCTATGGCCATGCTCTTGTAAGCCTTATTTAGTTGCCCTTTCTAAGTTAGTGACCCTCCAGCCCTCTGCAGCTCTTGCATGTTGGTTCACCTGCTGTTCTATTGGGGTCTTGCATGTGCTGCCACTTCTTATTCTATAGTTGATGAGTTTGGTGTATCTGTTGCAGAATCTGATGCAGCCATTGTTCTCTGCAGTTCTGCTGGTTGTCAACGTTATGTTTTTGGTAGTTTTGGGATTTTGGTGTACCTCACGTTCTCTGTGGTGCCTGTAAGAGTTGTTGCTCATGGTGTCTGTTGTCACTGTAGCCCTTAACAGTTTCTGCATGCGTTACGTCCCCCATGTTCTGCCTCTAGTTGCACTTGCAGTAGTAGGATGAAATTGCGTTGTCCCAGTTCCCGAAGAGACCATTCTTGACCTCCTTCAGGCGTTTTTGAATGCCACTGGTGAAGCGGCGTGTGTTGCCCTCCTTAGCCTTTCTGGACCAGACGGTGAGCTCGCAGCGCGGTGCTACCACCAGGGATGAAATGCGATTGTTCCACCCCAGAGGTATGTAGGGCATGTCATCATCAGGACGGGCGTCAAGGTATTCACCACCGCAGCACTGGTCATAGTAGGGACTGCTGTCTTCAAACATGCGGGCGCAGACCTTCACCCCTTCAGCATCCTTAATATCTGCTGGGTTTGGGCACTGGGCAGAGGCCAGGGCCAGGAACAGGGGCAGCAGAAGCACAGTGAGCTGAGCAGGCTTCATATTTGCTTTGGAGTGGAGGAGCAGAAACGGACGATTGATGGTAGAGAATGCCCACATATATATATACTCCCCTCAGACAGGCAGAAGGTGTACACCCTGAAGTTGGGAGTGACTGCATTATTAAAGACCACTTTCCTGGACCAAACCCAACCTGGATTAGGCATATGGTGTTCTTGTGTTATCTTTTTCAAAAGGATGGAGAAAAGCCATGAGATATGCGATGGGAACAATCCCAGAAGGTGTTCAAGTACAGAAGGCAGAGAGACCGAGGGTTCGCAGAGTGACACTTGGGGAGGTGAGGACTGCAGGTGGTTCAGGGAATGCAGGAGTCGAGTGAGGTCAGAGAATGTTCAAAAGGATACAGGAGTGGAGTGAGGCCAGACTGTATTCAAAAGAATATTGAAGCGAAGTGGGGCCAGAGTGTGTCCAACACGATACAGGCAGTGCTAAATTTGTAACAAATATAAGTGCCAGGGCCACCATAAGGGGACAACCGTAGCTTGCACCACACATTGCCACTGCCATCACTTCAGATGACAGTATCTACACAATTACTAACCATCACACTAATACAAGTGTGACAGTTCAGACCGTTCAAGGCTCCCGAAACTGTAAGAATGGTTTGGGTGTCTGGTTTTAGTTGTTTTTTTAAGTGTATTGAATTAACAAACAACTTTTGTTCTGCTTATCTCTAATTTACATAAAGAGCGCCACCATGTGGCAGCTGTTATGAGTGCAGGTGTTGACAATTGAGTGTAGGTGCTGAGCTACGGAAACCACAGGCTCAAATTAAGCACTGGACAGCCGCGGACGGCAGCGGGAGTAAATGCAGGGCGGTGACGTGGGGAGGGGGAGGGGCAGGGCGGGGGGTAGTAATGTATGGATTACGGAGTTTTACAGGTAAGTAAACATTTAAATACATAAAACAAATTTCGTTGATTACACTGCATCCCAATATGCGATGTAGTGCGCGCAACGAAATTCGTTTTATTTATTTAAATGTTTACTTACCTGTAAAACTCCGTAATCCATACATTACTACCCCCCACCCTGCCCCTCCCCCTCCCCACATCACCGCCCTGCATTTACTCCCACTGCCGGCCGCAGCTGGCACTGGATACAGGAGTAGGACGAGGGCCTTAGGTGTTCAAAGCAATTAAAATGGGAATCGAAGCCGGGAGTATTCAAAGGTTCGCATAAGTGGATTGAGCTCAGAGGGAGTTCAATATGCTACAGGAGTTTAGTGAGGTCAGAAGGTGTTAAAGGGACACTGGAGTGGAGTTAGAACAGAGGGTGTTCAAGGGGATGAAGGAGTTTAGTGAGTTCAGAGGGCGTTAAAGGGGATACAAGAGTGAAGTGAGGCCAGAGGGTGTTTAACAGGATGTAGGAGTGAAGTGAGGCCAGAGGGTGTTCAAGGGGATACTGGAGTGAAGTGAGGCCAGAGGGTGTTCAAGAGGATGCAGGAGTGAAGTGAGTCCAGAGGGTGTTCAACGGTATACTGGAGTGAAGTGAGGTCAGAGGGTGTTCAAGGGGATACTGGAGTGAGGTCAGAGGGTATTCATGGGGATACAAGAGTGGAGTGAAGTCAGAGGGTGTTTAAGGAGATACAAGAGTGAAGTGAGGCCAGAGGGTGTTCGAGAGGATGCAGGAGTGAAGTGAGGTCAGAGGGTGTTAAAGGGGATACAAGAGTGAAATGAGGCCCGAGGGTGTTCCAGAGGATTCTGGGGTGAAGTGAGGTCAGAGGGTGTTAAAGGTGATGCATGAGTGAAGTGAGGCCCAAGGGTGTTCAAGGGGATACTGGAGTAGAGTGAGGTGAGAGGGTGTTCATGGGGATACAAGAGTGGAGTGAAGTCAGAGGCTGTTAAAGGAGATACAAGAGTGGAGTGAGGTCAGAGGGTGTTAAAGGGGACAGTGGAGTGAAGTGAGGTCAGAGGGTATTCAATGGTATGCAGGAAGAAGGGAGGCCATGGTCTATTCAAATTGATACAGTTCTGTGTAAAACCAGGGCCTGGGGATTCACAGAGAGATATAGGTGGGAAGTGAGCCTGGGGGCTCCTCTTTATTAATTTATTCACTTTAAATGTATTTCTTTCTAAGGTTAAACATTTTTGTTTCGAACAAACCAGGACCACAACGATGTCTGTACATTGAAGCAGTGATTCCAGTGACTAGATAGAATGCAACCACCGTGAGGCAGGTTTCACAGTTATAACACAGTATCTACAATAGAATTAACAATGAATACAGTTAGGTCACAGCTTTGCAGAAGACCATGCCTGAGACTGGGGAACTGAGACCAGCTCTCATTCCCATGACCAGACTGAAGCCTGGAGAAGCACTGTCAGTCCACCCATAAGAGGTCGATGTAGGACACGGAAGTAACAGAGGATTAACTTATTAGACCTCAGTCAATGGAGGACTCTACAGGATATCAGAAAAGGAAGCGATGGAGAGGAAAGGAGAGTGTGACGCAAGCAGTGACGCTTCAATGAATAGAGAATGGGATGAGGCAGAAACACTGTCAGAGGGTGAATTGATCCATCACGTGGATTTAAGGGAAGAGGCTGGTATGGAACAGAGCGCCCAACCCGTGGCTACTTGGTGTAAAAATGCTAACAGCTAAGCCAAAAGTTATTGATTTTGGTGTGTCCACTCCACTGTCTCCTAGGAGAACTCCAGACATTGCAGCTAGATCCCAGATGATCACACAAGAGGGAAGATAGAGAGAAGGTGAGGAAAGCCATGATCAGCTGTCAGGCAGTTAAGTCACGAAACCCCATGGAAGGCCAGAACGTGGGTATAGGATCAGGACTCCAGCCCTCTTGGATTGTCAGCAGCTTGTTGATGACAGAAATTACTCACCTGGTGATCCACTAGCTAGTGCCCACCTACACAAGGACAGCTCCTGTTCTGCCAGCTTGAGCCAATGGCAGAGCTCTCTGCGGGCATCCAATGAGATAAAGGACAGGCTGGAGGGTGGCACTGAGGATATCATTAGATAGTGCTTTATGCCACCCTAAGGTCTCTTCTAAGAGCTGATGGGGGAAGATGGAAAGGATGGGACGTGAGAGAGGACAGCAGAAGACAGGACAGGGAGGTACAGCCAAAACCGGCAGCTGTTTCCTAGGTCAGGGCGAGCCTTGACCTGTGTCTGTCAAGTCCTGCCATCAGGATCGTGACTCTCCTGTCGCGACAAAGGATCAGCCAGTGAGCAGAGGAATGTGCACTCGTGAGAGACGGAGCGTGGGGCAGCCATTAAACTAGATTTGCTTTCCTTCTCTCACTGCTCTCATCCTTCTCTGCCTCAGACTGCCTCATGTTGGAGCTCGGTGTCAGCAGGGCAGAGGGCTGTAAACAGCAGTTGCCTGTCTCCTGACGCCTGCTGAGGCATAAGAATGCTTGTTTGCTGTCACTGGGCACTCAGCCTCCTGCTTCCATCACCAGCTCCCGCTGCCTGCAACAGAGTCACAGAGTGTGAAGTGGGCTCTGGGGGGACACACTGGGACATGCAGGGCACTAGGAGGTGAGTGAGGAGGGAGAGCGGGTCTCTACCTGAGTGTTTGTGTGTGGAAATGTGTACAGGTGTGTGAGTGACTGTGCTGTGTGTTTTGTGTGCCTGTTTCTATGGCTTTGCAATGGGAAGCAAGCAGGGGCAGCTGAAAAATTCTTGGTCCCTGAAGTTCACAATTCACCAGGTGCCCCTACTCACAGGGCAGTGCACTGTGGGGCAGCAGCTGTTTGTGGTTCATTTCACAAAGACATATCAGAGTACGTGAAAGAGGACTACTGTATTACTGTTCTGGGTACTCATAAATGCCTTTGTTTGAATGGTTTGAATGTAGACGAATGTGAAACGTGACAAAAGAGGTGCTTAAAAAATGACAGCCAGAAAATTAAAATGCCCCCCCTTACTCTGACCTAACACTTTTGATGGCACCAAGCAGGCCAAACAAGTAAGCCTACCCCTCCCTAGAAGAGCTCTCATGTGTCTTCCGCTCAAATATATCCATTCATCCTTTCACCCCTCAATGCCCCAGCTGATACTCACTATTTCAGCTCAATATTCTGTCATCTATTCATTATTTCATTCATCATTTAATCTCTCCCTATTTCATCATCCATCCATCCACTCTGACTATCGGTCCGTCCGTCCATCCATCCATCCATCCATCTCTATACCCAACCACTCTGCCATCCATCCTTCCATCTATTCAACCTGCATTCATCCACTCATCCATTCACTCTGCCATCCACCCTTCAACCATCCATCATCCACTCTGCCATCCATCCATCCATCCATCACTCTGTTCATGTAAATGTAAATGTAAATGTAAATGTACAGGAATTTATATAGCGCAAATCACCAAGCGGTTTCTAAGCGCTTGCTTAGGGAACTCGTCCTGGTATTCCCCTGTGAGATAACCCCGGCAGGGTATCCGCAAGGTGAAAGCCAGGCATCCCGCCGCGAGGGGCCGTTGTGGAGATTAAGCAAGCTATTGCCCAGAGTCGCAGAGTGTGAACCCGTGAATCGAGTAGGCACCGGAGCGAGAATTGTCGAGTCCATGGACATTTTAGGGCTCAAGACCCCGCCGAGCCGGGAATTGAACCCTGGTCCCGGGCTGACCTCTGCTTCCAGGTCTGCCTCCTCTAACCAGTGAGCCACACTTCTCCATCCATCAGTCTATCCGTCCACCCGCCTGTCCATCCATACATGCATCCATCGTGCCATCTATCCTGTCATCCATCCATCCACCCATCCATTCATCTATCTATCCATTCACTCCGCTGTCCAACCACCAATTCTGCCATCTGTCCCTCTGGTCATCCATCCATCTATCCGTCTGCCCGTCCAGCCATACATCCATCCATCTATCCTGCCATCCATCCTATCATCCATCCATCCACCCATCCATCTATCTATCCATCCATTCACTCTACTGCCCATCCACCAATTCTGCCATCCATTCATCCATCCATCCATCCATCCATCCTCTATGCCATGCACCCATCCATCCATTTGTTCATCCACTCTACCATCCATGCACTCTTTTTATACACTCATCCATTGATTTGCTTCACTGTCCTTTTAACTGTCCATCCAACCTTCCATCCATCCATCCATCCCTCTATTCTGCAATCCTTTCACCTATCCATTCACTCACTCATCCAATCCTCCATCCCTTTACCCTGCCATCCGTTCACCTGTCCATCCTCTTATCCATTGACTCATCTTTTTACCCACTCATCCATCTACCCACCTAGTCATCCACCCAATCATTCACCCCTCTTCCATACATCCTTTCACCCTTCCTTCCATTCAATATTCCTTCCATACTCTATTTACCCATCTTCCGTTCTACCTGGCTCCTGCTTACTCTTCTATTGATGCTGTATTCCTTCATAGCAGTATTTTTCAGCTCTTATCTTCTGAGTTGCAGACAGAAGAAGGGGCCCATAAAGAACCCCCCCCCCCCACTGAAGCTGCTGAAGCTGAGGATTCACAAAGCCCCTAATCACCAACACTGAAACATTCATTTTGAGTTAGTTTATAGATTATGTGGAGAATTCACATTGGCAACTATAAATATGTGAACCTGTACTCCTGTAGTAACACGTCATATTCTCACGTATACTTTGTGATTTTGCCCCATGGTGCATGACTGGCTGATAAAGGGAGGTACTAAAATGAGGCAACACAACCAGAGATGCAGGGGGGACAGGAAAGAGATAGAGGTAGAAGTGAAAAGGGTGAAACTGAGAGACCAATGTTGACTATTCGAAATTGGGGCTGTCAAGTGGCATTTAAGTGACATGTTAGCATACAAAAATGATAGGCATGTTTCACTTATGAAGACAGAAGAGCAGAACACGGCCAGAGATGGCCAAAGATGCTGCAGATTTGTGTTAGAACCCCCTAGGGTCAAACACTTTTTTTGCCCCTCACATTTAAAAGGTTAGTAAATAAAGATTTTAATTTAAATGCATTCATTACAGAGATCTCCCATTGCTAAATCAAGGAAAGTGGGTAATACTCACAATGTGCAGATGAGTGGTAAGAATTGCCTGCTGGCCCAGTTCCAGGGTTACAAATCATTAAACCCTGGAAGAATTGTAAAAGTACCACTGGATCTCAGATTGAAGACTGAATCCAACTCCTAGCATGAAATGCCATTTGCCTTAAAGACTGTGGGGATAAGCACACTGAGAAGTATTTACTTGATGTTGACGTCCTCTTAATGCAGGGGACATGAGCGTTTGACACTCAAAAGTGAATACTTACAAGGCCCCAGCGCAATGGAATGTCCCTTCTTTTGACGCTCCAGTGGCGCACAATGCTCAGTCATATTTACAAAACCACGCAAAGCCACCCTGCGTGGCTTTTCAGGGCCTTGGAAATATGGCTCCACATTCACGCATTATTCTGCGTGAACGGGGCTTTCCATGGGCGTTGCTGTGGGTGTTCCCATGCAACACCTATGGATTCTGACGCATTCCCAGATTTACAAGGTTTCCTAAACCTGTGAATGCTTCACATTCTAATGCGTCTCCATGGGAGGCGTTAAACTTAAAGTCCCTGCAATGGAAGCACCCTTGCACCATGGTGTTGTAAATATGAAGTATCCCTGCACTTTCCTAATGACGCAGCTCGGCGCAGCAAGATGGCTTGGAGCAACGCGCTGCGTGATTTTCTAGTAAATATACCCCTTTCTCTCACCAGCTTTGTAGTTATGGGTGTACAAAACAGACATGAAGAGCAGGTTGATGGAAGGAAAACCTACTTTTGTTTCTACCATGTTAGATTGAGCACCTAAAGAGTTGGTACAATAAAATGTGGTATCCCGCCTTTATCTTTCTATAGAAACTTTGGCATACGAGCAGTTGATAGAGACAAGCATTGACAAAATCAATGTCTAGCTAGCACGTAGAGTCCTGACTACATAAATTTTTTTTTTTTTTAAAAAGGTTTCAACCTTTAAAAATATTTAAATGTGTGATGATTTCGTTTAATTTGAATTGTAAAATAATCTCTCATATATCGCAATGAAAGCACTCCATAGTAGGTGTAGTGATACTCAAAACTTCCAATAGCAGAAGGTGAGAGAGTAGTACTCCTCTAATAGAAGTCAAATTCCTCCCTGTGTATTTTGAAGAACTGGTAACAGGTCTTTCAGACTGCTGTGCTGCTACGCCATACCCAATAATCAGAGACGTTTTAAGGCAGGGGCAAAGTGGTCTCTGGCCCAGGGCCACAGCCTTTCTGGGGGCCCCCAGATAGAGCCAGGTCTGTTCTGCAGAGAGTTGCCATGATGACCTTGAATAATTATGAAACAGATTGTTTTGAATACCAGTTTCCTTTAATTTATTTTTAAAGAGGGTGAGGGGTGAGAGTCTGTTAAAGACATTTTGCAGAGAAATATTGTGTTTGTTTTTCATGCATCATCCATGAAAAAGGTTTCTTTTAGATCGCAATAGGACCAAACATATGAGAAATTGGAGTGTGCCAGATAATTTGCAGTAATATTAGTGAACGGCTCATTTGTTACAATATTGAAAACACACATCACTGTCCCTGAATATTAGATATAAAAGCATTTAGAATTTGGGCAATTGTACCTGTATGCTGTCAGTGGCCTGGCCAAAGAGGGTATGAAAGAACTGAAATTGAGTCAAATTCAACCCTGTTCTGAAAAATGGCCCTCAAAATAGGTTGGCCCAGGGTCCCCAACATCCTTAAGATGTCCCTTCCAATAATCAAGCTTATTCCACCAGCAAAGGCCAATTGTGACGAATACCTTCTGAAATTGCATGTGAAAGTACTCATTTGCTTCACCAAAGGTACAAAGGATTACGGGGCTTATTATCAACAAATAGCGATATTTATCGCTAAGTAGGGTTAGCAGCAATTTTTTTATCGCGCGCATCACCGGATTTTATCTCTGAGATAACTTGCTATTAGCAACGTTTATCTCAAAAGCAATAAAATTTCCGGCGATAGCGGCGAAATCTGTGAATATCGCTGAGAATACAGGGAAATTCACGCATTATCGCTAACAGGGTCTTAGCCATTATATCCACCTCCCATTGGATATAATGGCTACGAACTGGTCTGAGCAGGCGTTAGTTTTTGGAGATACTCGCCCTTAGCGCGAATATTTCCATCGCCACGCCTGTGTTGGTAATAGGCGATAGCGATGTTAGCGACTGCTTTCAGTCGCTAACAGGTTGGGTACGCCCACTTTGCATGTCATTAGCGATAAATATCGCTGACATGCAAAGTGGGCCCCAAACCGCTCGCTATCGCCTACAAGCTGTCGCTAACTGCTGTTAGCGACAGCTTGCTAATAGGGCGATAGAATTATCGCCGCTTAGCGACCGAAAACGGCCGCTAAAGCGGCGATAATTTCCTATCGCCCCCCTTGATAATATGCCCCTACATGCGGGAGATTGCAATGCCTATATTGTTCCAGGAGAACTTCCAAGGGTGGAAGCAGAGTTAGACAAAATGCACCTGATCTGTGAACTTATTACTGAATAATATAAATCTGTCAGACGAGGCACAAATTAAAATATTACATGATGCTCATAACAGAGTTGTGAAAAGGCAGTTTGAGAGTGTGTCCGCTGCAAATATGATTTATTGAAGGGAACAGGATGTGATAAAATTCTACATTAGAAGTCGTAAACCAGCTGGAGGAATTTGACCTTGCAGGCGGATATTATAAAAGGAGGGCATGCCAGAAATAAAAGGAAAGACTCTACTTTAGATACAACGATAAGGTTTGAGCATTCATATTAAACTAACAAGGGTCACCTCTATAACATGCTTAGATAGTCTTTATGAGGTTGAGAGCGTAGGATTAAATGAATGATGAGCTTCAAAGTAAAGACACTGTAAAATCATAGGTGTGGGTGACAAAGAGTCTATGAAAAAGATGTAAGGAATAAAGTGAGGTTTGTATTTGAGGGATTTGTTCTTTTATAGTAAGTGTATAGTCTCTTTTAGAAGTAAAAGTGATAATACCCGATTCAAGAAATACCAGTGCAGGTCAGAGAGAAGCACTGGATGGTGGGCGGGTACATCTTCCTCCTCTTCTGCCGTCCCTGTCAATTTGCCATTGCCTCCTCTGTTTGGTCACTGACCTCTTTACCCTCGCTGCCCTCCCTCTCTCCTGGCACTGCCCGCTCTCTCCTGGCACTGTCTACTACCACTTGTCACCGCCGCCTCTCTCGTTGGTCACTGCCCCTCTTTCCTACCAGTACACCTATCCCATGTGACCGACCCTCTCTCTTATCATTGCCCCTCCTTTGTATCCCTGTCTACTTCCATCAGGTCACACTACATCGCATGTGGAACTGAAGCCAACTGGCCTACCAGGAAATGCACACACTATCATCCATCTGCACAGGAAGTGAAATCACTGCATTTCCTGTCGTTAACTTGCACAGGAAATGACATCATTGCATTTCCTGTCACTCATCTGCACGGGAAGTGACATAGCTGTTTTCCTGCTAAAACCATCTTAAGAAGAAGAAGCAAGGCAAGATGAGTGTGTTTCCCATCGTCCATCTGCACAGGAAGTGACATCACCGGTTTCCAACAAAACCATCTTTAAAAGAAGAAGCCGAGCAGGTGGACTTAATTTCTCACAATGTATCTGCACAGGAAGTGGAAGTAGAATGTAGCCTTTTCTTGTGTACCCCTCATCATGCTGAGGATACGCTGTCTTAGGGAAAGAGGCGGATTATCTCCATTCCTGAGGAACCACAGCCATCCTCGAGATTTGCTTGGATGCCTCATGTTCATCCACAAGTTCTCCTGGATCTGCAGTCTAGGCAAGCAAGTGAAACTCAACTTCATCCAGCTACTGGCATGTCACTTTCCTCTCTCTGCAACTCAGACAGCCTCCTTCCATTTTATCTACAAGCCTCCTGGACAGAACAACGATTACATTGATGAATTCTCAGATCTTCTTGCCACCTCATACATCCAACACACCCCCACCACCCTTTTGGGCGACTTTCACTTCCCAAACAACACAAGCTAAAAAAACACTAGATACCCTCCTCAAACTCATCAGCACACTCAACATTATACAGAACGTCATCCAGCCAACAAACTCCAAATGCCACATCCCAAACATCATCTTTTTAACATCTTCAACAACCCAAAGAAAAACACCAATAAACCTGGAAGACAGACCATCTTGTCATCCCAATATCACTGCTCAGCATCCTAACAACAAACTACAATTATTCCAAAAGAGAAGACCAAACCTTCAAATCCTTCAAAGATCCTTCCATCGACAACCTAATGCATGACTTCATCTCTCATTTTGCCAACTCCATGCCCGAATCCAACACCCTACTGAATGGCTTAAAAACATTTTTGGAAACTTTGTAAACATCCACACTCAAATGAAATTACAGCAATTGCAAACTAAATCTCTAAGCACCCTGTTACTCTAAAGACTTTGCTGGCAAAAAATGAGTAAAAGTGACATTCTCAGGCAGGAATTTAATGGAAGAAAAACAGAACTCCTGGTGACCTCTTGATACTGAAATCCCTCCATGCAAAACACAGACAGTTCATTGCATCAGCCAAAGCAAAATACTATACCAACACTATCAATGAAACTGCCAACCTATGCTCAACACTTTTCAAGACAACCCATGAACCCGCTGTCTGACCCTATCTATCTATATCACAATTCTCAGACAAGTGCAATGCCATCAAACTCTTCTTCAGTGAAAAAATAAATAAGATCTGACAGCACATCAACAAAACCAATCTCTCTTCTCCTCTTACACACACTGTTCTCATACAATCCCACAATAGTGGCCATTCAACGTTCTCTCTCTCACAGATTTAACCGACATACTCAACTCCCTCAAAGTCGCTGTCTAGGAAGATTATGTCTTTACCTGCCCTTCATTTAAACTCCCTCTGTGGAAGATCTCTCACTCATACTCTCCACTGTCCATGCTTACCGCACTGAAGGCATCATCCCAGAAGCTCTCAAGACAGGCCACATTCTACCACTCTTAAATAAACCTACATTTGACCCTGATGACCATGCCACATACCTGCCTACCATTCACCTATTCTTCATTAGCAAAATCATTGAAAAAGCAGTCTATGCGCATTCCAAGATCACATCAATGCTAACCATCTCCTGCAGGACTACCAATCTGACTTCAGGACACAGCAGCATGGAGACTTCTACCATACACATCCTAGATGAGGCCCCCTGCCAATGGATGAACATGACCCCTGCCTCATGATCTTAGTGGACCTCTCAGCTGCCTCTGACGTAGTCAACTAGGCAACCCTCATTGACAACCTGCAGTCTTGAATGTGATTAACTGGCAAAGTTCTAAACTGGTCTCCTCCTACCTTTCCATATAACCCCAGTTTCTTTACATAAGAGAAAATCACAACGGTTCAATAGGATTTCTTGGCAACAGGTGTCCTGCATCTATCCAACCTGTCATAATGCATTAACTAAATCAACAAACAAATCCATTGAAGGTCCACTCTTTAAAAATTACTTGATATTGTTTTATTATATCATCATGATACTGTAGTTGTTAGACATTAGTGCAGATGTCACTGTGCAAGGTGATGTATGTGATTTATATACATACATACATACACAGATAGCAGCAAGAATATTCTGCTTTGGCTCCCTGGTATAGTGACTGCGCCACAGTCCCTGAGCCCCCGGATTGATCCTGCTGTGGGGACTTGACTGTCAGTAATTATTTACTTTACTGGTTTGTTTTGCCTTGCCCGTAATTCAAGTTACTCCACTTTAGTTGTTACTCTGCTTTATTGTAACATTTTGCATTTGCTGATTGCTATGTTGTTGGCAGCTGTTTTCTCCTGCCATTTCTCCCTGTTCCTGCTCCAGCCCTCCCTGCCGGCCCCTCCCACCTCCCAGTACTAGTTATGGAGGTTGGAGCAGGGATGCGAGCCGTGGGGATGCACCAGAGGCAAGCCTGTCTGCACCCGTCTGTACCTGGACTGCGCCCAGTGCCAGTGCCCCTGGCTCTTCAACTCCACGAAGATACTCCATCGCAGCCCTCCAACCCTGGATGCACCAAAGGACCATTCTCCTGCTGACACTGCTGCCTCACCGAAGCACCAAAGCAACCAACATCACCGGCAACACAGCTAATGCGGCTGCACCCGCTACATCGACTGAGATTCCCACAACGATACTCCAGTGCATCTTACTCAACGCACGTTCTCTCGGAAAACATGCCGAAGCAATCTGGAATATGATCTCCCTCACCCAGGATGTGATCTCACAGAAACCTTGCTTAACCCCGCATCCACACCAGACATCGCCACCGTCATCCTCAAAGATTACAAGATAACACACCAGGACCAAACAAACAAGCACGGCGGTAGAATTGCCATCATCTACAGGGACATCACTTGCTCCACAACATCCCCCGACAACCCAAAACTGGTAATGGAAGTCCTCAACTTCCTACTCCACTCAGAGGAGAAAAACATCATCAGAGGTACCCTTGCCTACTGATTACCAGGACCACGCCCCACCTTCATCCTGGAAATCAACGCCTTCCTCGCAATCGACTTCAAGCATTGCATCTTATTAGGGGACCTTAACTTCCACCTCGACAACCCCAGCTACGCCAACTCCACCGACTTCTTGGAAAGAATAAGCAACATTAGAGTCAAGCAGCTTGTCACCGAACCCACCCACATAGCAGGACACACGCTCAACCCCGTCTTCACCTCCAGCAACAGAGTCAGATACATTAAGACCACTCACCTGGTCAGACCATCTTCAGCATCGCAGGACCCAACTACCACAGCACCGGGCCCCTCAGATCCATGCGCAGATACTGGAAAAAAATATCAGAAGACCAGTGAAATGACACGCTCCACTCCCACTTCCCAGACTCAACACACGACCCCGACCAAGCAGCAAAGATCTTCGCCCAATGGATCACAAAATTTGCCATCCCCCTGCCAAGACATCCAAGGCAAAATAACAAAGCAAAAGAGTAAGCTGGTTCACAGAGGAACTGCACTCCACAAAATGTCACTACCAACAACTCAAAAGGAAGTGGTGCATCAGCAAAAACATAGAAGACAGCACTGCCTACCAGACCAATTTCAATCAGTACCACCACCAAGAAGAACGCTCTAGCAGACCACATCAAAACCAGAGTAAATCACAGCAAAGAACTCCTCACCGTCATGAAGGAGTTCACCAATCCTGCAGCCATACAGAAAGACATCACTCCCTCACAGGAACTGTGTAACAACCTCTCTGACTTCCTCCAAGACAAGAGCTCAGCCCTCTCCGAAAACTTTGAACACCAACCTCCTCCGCAGACAGCATAAACCAGCTCACACCCTCGAACACAAATGGCGAACATCTTCTCACCCATTGGGAAATTCTCACCATGCAAGACACTATCTCCATCATGAACTCAGTACACTCTAGGGCATCCACAGACCCATCCCCCCCACCATGTGTTTAACCTCGGAAGCAAGACAATCGGCGACATGCTGAAGTGAGACCCCTCCTGAGAGCGATCAACCAGTGAGTCACCCAACACCTAGAAGCCCACAAACTCCTGGATCTCTCCCAGTCCAGGTTCTGAGCTAACCACAGCACCAAGACTGCCCTGATCACACTCACTGATGACATCAGAGCCCTCCTGGAATACAGGGAAACCCTCATCCTCCAGGACTTGTATGAAGTGTTTGACACCATCTCCAACCACATTCTGATCAACAGACTCCTCCACAAGGGGATTCAAAGAAACGCCCTTAAATGGATTGTCTCGTACCTCTCCGGAAGAACCCAAAGGATCTGTCTCCCACCATTCACCTTAGAGCCCAAGAAGATAGTCTGTGGAGTCCCCGAAGGGGCGTCCCTCAGTCTGACCATCTTCAACACTTACATGACCCCCACCCCCCCGGCTGACACCATCAGATCATACGGACACAACATGATCTTTTACGCTGATGACACACAGCTCATCTTCTCTCTATCCAAAGATCCCTCCAACACAAAAGCTAACTTCCACAGTTGCATGATGAACTTTGCAGACTGGATGAAGGATAACTGTCTCAAACTCAACTCAGAACAGGCATTGGCATAGCCAATAGGTCTCGCTTTTGGGACCTTATAAGAATTTAGTTATGCAGCACAATATCCTTGGTGCAACAACATCAACTGTTACTTTACATGCCACTGTCAAACGGCACTGAAGAGTGAGACAGGAGGAGATGGCTAGGGGAGGTGGTGAGACAGTAGGAGATGACTGGGAGATGAGACAGGAGGAGATGTCTTTGGGGGTGCGACAGGAGGCGATAGTTTGTGGGTGGGTGCGACAGGAGGAGATAACTTGGGTTAGTGGGACAGGATGAGATGGTTTGGGAGATGGAGGAGGAGAAGGCTTGGGAGGAGGAGATGGCAGGGGGAGAGGAGACAGTTTGGGGGAGCAGGGTGATATGTCTAGAGATGTGCGAGGCGACATATATCTAGAGTGTTAAGGAAAGTAGGCATCCGGTCACTTTGGCAAAGGGAAGGACAGCAATAAAGGGATAGCTAGAGACTGGGCAAACCTGAGCAACCTGGGAAGAGGACATTTTAGGCAAAGAAACAATGTCTGATGGGACACAAGAGGAGTATATTTTGGAACGGGGACTGTTATGGGAAAAAAGGAGATGGTGGAGTTAAAGTACAGTGATAAATCTAAGTTATGTGACTGAGGGAATGGGTACCTGAGGACTGAAAGATTGGGACAGACTGTGGACTAAGAGAGTAAAACATGTGAGAAAAGATGCACACAGAAACAAACACAGGTATATTTTCATAGAAAAATGCATGTTATATCCCAAATTTGATCGCTTAGAACGAATCCTGCCAGCTTAGGATGCACATTGCTGTTCACAGAATCCATTTATTTTTGTACGCACTTCAGCAACAAAGTGTGCCCAATAAAGAGCTGCTTCAGACCGGGCTGCGGTGCCTCTGCAATGACCAATTTTGTACGGAATACAGGCAAAGAGCAGACGCAGCTCCTCAGCGACGGCTGAAGTGTACTCAGCACCGTACTGTCAGCTGCTTGTGCAGTGAAAGAATTCTACATTGTTGTGGCCACATCAAGGCTCGATCATCTTTGCAATGAAATGAGCAACATTTGCACCCACGGGGTGTTCCTAATAGTTACCTATTTAAAATGTGCAGGAAAAATCTTAAAACAAAACAAAATAGCGACATTTGAATTGGAAACGATAATTGTTCCATGTTCTTGGCCTATTGTAATTATATCTGATATTGGTTGTTCTAAAAAAAATATTGTAGTATAATTTGTTTTTAATAAAATGTTATTTAGCAAGACAAGGACTGTTTTAAAAGGTGGAGTCAAACGTGAAAATAATTTGATATCTTGAAATAATCCTTCTGTAGCTCCCCTGGCAGTGTTTATTTCCTAAAGGCGTTTGCACATCCTTTATTGTGTAATCCTAATCCTAGAATAGCGCTTCGAAGTTCCTGCGTGTTTAGCGTCTGGATCAGGAACGCAGATTGAGTTACCTTTGTTGTTCTCCTTGAGCTGGCCTCTGTGCAGGCTGTCCGGCGAGTGCAGGGAGGAGCAGCCCACCTCCACGTCGCTGCTCATGTTCTAGTCACTCAATATTTGTCACTATCCTTGCGCTCTCGCAATATGAAACCTACTTTCTTCGGTAGCAGTGGTGAGGTGTATGCGCTATGTGATCTGGTACCAACGCTAAATTCTTAGAAACTCAGAACGAGAAAAATGAAACATTTAAAAAAATCTGCTGTCTCTAAATCCCACGATTTTACACATTTAAAATATTCCTATTTGCCTGCAAGGTGTGTGTTAGAGTTCAGCTTATAAAGGCATTATAGGCAGACAGGATGAACGAAATACAAACATATATACATCCAAGGTAGTGGTCTGAATTCAAGCTGTATGTAACCAAACGCAGGCTATTAGGCGCTGGCAGTAAAAGGCCAGATTGCAAGCGAAAGAAAAAACATGGCACTTGGCGTTGTGTGTAGATAGTAACCTGACCCACCAGCAATGCAGCTGCCAGCCTGTGCGCGCTGCTCTCTCCCGAAAGCAAAACGCTGTGGAGTGGGAGTGAACATTAAAAAAGAAGGTGGGACATGCACCCGCCTTTAGCCATTTGCGTGCTTTCATTAGTGAAAGATACACGCAAAAGCCTATGTGGGGGAGGAGTCAGACCCACATGCAGAGGTTTAGAGTGCTCACAAGAAGCCTCCCACGCAGCAGCGCATGCGCGCTGCGCTAGGCTCGACCTTTAAACAGCAGTCCTCATCTTTGGGAACAACACCTCACCATGGAACAACTTTGGCATCATCCTGGAAACAGGACAGGAGGCTTTTTCCATCTATGCACCCAGGATCTGGAACAACATTCCTACATCCATCTGGAGCATCCCAGCGATGTTCCAATTTAGGAAAACACTGATGACAGACCTCTTTAAAGAACAATACATCACAATGTAGCATTAATCCAGTAACAAGCTCCCTTCCTTTTCCCTCATTGACTGTATGCTTGCCTTTAACACTGTACAGGGCTACAGTGCATGTTTGAGCAGGTTCGCGCTATACATATACATACTTACATACATGCAAAACTACTACACATGGCTCTGCCTCTGAAAGGTCATTAGTGCCCCAGCAGTTTGATGGATATGGATACGTTTACCCAGGACCTACTGGTCTTTCAGGATTATGGCACCCCAATACTGATATCAAAACAAAGTCTGATATAAATATTGTGTCCTAAATCTCGTTTACAAAAACATTGGCCCGTTGACTACAGCAAAAGAAAATCTCTACCCAACAGGATGGTATATTTGTTAATGATATTTAGTCTGCTTTATTTATGTAAGCCAATATTTCTTTACACAATATTTTGACATACAACCCTTTCGAAAGAGGCAGCACCTAGTGTGGCCCCTGAATATTGCTCTAGGCCAGTCTGCATCTGACTTAAAATGATATTCTTGCTCTAAATAACTAGGCCTCAATCGTGGTGCCCCATAGAGCCAAGATCAGGTGCACGAGACGCTGCCACTTTGGGGAATATGTCAGGACCACACTCTTTACTCAAACTTGGAAACAAATCTTATTTTCCTGGACCTGCTCCATGTTCTACCTTTGGCCTAAAGGCACTTGAACTTGGGGACAACTGTTACAAACGGAACTTTCTCAAGTAAGGACAGGCTGCCCCATGACACCCACCCTTCTAGAACAGATATCATTTGGTACAACCGTTCTCCTCTCCAACATCCAAGTCTTGCTCTTGGCCTCTCACAAGCATTGGCCTGGGTCTATTGGTGCCTCTCACAGTTACAGACCTCTTCCCATGATCACATACTTTTTTATTTTTATTTTTTATTAAAGTTTTATTGCATCAATACACTGCAACAAACCATGGCACCATCTCACACGTACACAGCCAACTGGCCTACCTAGCTTACACTTAGGTGAACTTACACAAATTATCAAATTATCAAGTTATCAGACCCCTCATTTTTCAGGCCGAAAGGCCAAACATAGCCACAAGTCCCCCTCTCCTCACCACTCTACCGTTCCAATGTCTTATTCTCCAGGTGATCACGGTCTCGCCAAGTCAGTCCTGCTCATCCAACGAGCCTCCGGGGGCCTCCTCCAGCAGTTGTCTCTCTGGGCTCTCTCGCTGCGTTTTGGACCAGCTTTTAATAGCCTGCTGTACTGCCTTGGGATCAGTGAAGATGTGTGAACGCCCTTGTCTATTGACTCTGAGTTTCGCCAGGTACAGCATAGCGTAGTCAATACCCATATCGCATAACTGTTTCTTCAGTGGGACAAAGTGTCTGCGGGCCTCCTGAACTCGAGCCGTGAAGTCCGGGTACAACGACAACTCGGAGCCTTCGTAACGCAGAACTTTCTTTTCCCTGGCTATGCGGAGTGGCGTGTCGCAGTTGCAATAGTTCAGTAGTTTTGCAATGATTGGCCGCGGGGGAGCACCCACCGGCGGTCTTGGGCCCAGGGAGTGGTGTGCCCTCTCAACCACGAACATAGCTGAAAACACCCCTTCACCCAGAAGCGTCACCAACAGTTTCTCCACAAACTGCTCCATGTTGCCGGTGGAGGTGGTCTCCGGCAAGCCCGTAATTCGCAGATTGCATCGTCGTGAGCGCGCCTCCAAATCTTCAGTCTTGTCCTGCAGCGCTCTTAGGGCCTTCCCAAGTTGCTTATGGTCTGCATCCAGAGTAGTGTGAGCTTCTTCCACCTCCGTTATACACCGTTCAGACATGTCTAATCGTTCCGCATGTTTATCCAGGCGGTCTGCCATTCTGTCCATACGATACGTGAGAGCGTCCATTTTAGCACCCAGTGAGGTGATGCCACCCTGCAGCGACCTCTCCATAGATCGAAGCATGCTGCGAATATCTGGGTCCGGGTCTGCGTCTTCGTTCACCGCAGGTGGTCTCCTTGCGTCTTCGTTAGTCGCGGCATCATGTGACTTAGACCTCTTCTGGTCAAAGGATAGTGTGGCCTGCGTTTTGTCTCCTCTGCCCATTGCGCCTATGAGATAGACTCTGAATCAGCGGGAGGGTTCCGGCCTGCGTTATCTCTGGTGTCCTCAGTTAATCAGTCTGCGTCTTAACGATAGCTAGCTTCAGCCTCTCTGACTAGCCAGCCAATATACCAGATCCAAGAGCCATGCTTATGATGGGAACCTCCTGCCGGGAGATGGCGCGTCGCAGAACCTGGCGCTGTGCCACACCGTTATGCTGCACCAAGGGGCTGTAGGTAACTCTTTGGGAGTGCCGCAATGCCACCTTCCAAGCTCCGGTCGCCCCCTGCCGGGCAGCTGTGTTGTGCTGACTCCCCCAGCCTCAGTCCCCCTCAGGGGCATCAGGCTCTCCCTTCCGCGATCCCCCCTCAGGGCTTAAAAGTAAATGCAGGGGCCTTTATCCGTCCCCCCTGTCTGTTGGTGTGTTGGGGGGGGGGGCTTTGCCACACCACTCTGTCCCCTGGCACTGTCTTCTCTCTCCCTTACTTTCACCTCCACTCAGGGCGCTCTGCAGCCAGCCTCCCTGAGCCTGACTTCCAGCCTGGTGAAAATGGTGAGCATACACCGACCCCAGTGGACGCCGCTTGTCCCTCTCACAATACTAGATCTTCAGGCCTCCTTGTGTGCCGTAGACCGCTGTGTCAGTGCGGGCCCCAAATGCCTGCCCCCACCGCTCTGCACCGTCAGGGGGATCTGGCTAGCTGCACTCCAACATTCCGCTCAGACCCAAGTTTCGCTGTGCAGTTGTACTCCGCAGTGCAGGGTTGCTGGCTCCGCCTCTGTACTTACGGTTCTCCGGCAGCACCACCCCCGGCAGTCGGACCGAGCGTTGAGGTACTCTGTGCACGCTCAGACTCACCGCGCTGCCATCCAGCGCTGGGCGCGATCTCAGTCCCAAGCGCCCGCCGCGTGACGCTACTAGGCCTCTGCAGTCAACTTAGTCCGGGGTTGCAGCGGCCTGCCAGCTCCACCACCACGTCTCCCCGTTATTGCCGTTGCACTCCGCCAATTGTTGCGGCAGGCGGCTCAAACTGACCCGCTCCTCGTCCGCTGTCTTGGGGGTCATTACAAAATTCTCAATGCGGCGAATGCCATAGGATGCACAGCGGAGCCCCGTACTCAAGCGGCCATCCCGTCCGCGAGCTAGCTCCACCCCCCCATGCCCCCCCCCCATGATCACATACTTGTGATTAACTTGTGGGTTGCCTCACAGGTTCATCACAGGGATCTAACCCCTCGCTGGCCCCAGTTCTTCAGCATCATCAAGCTTGTGATTGGTGCAAAGTGGCAAATAACCCAAGGGATGCTGGGATGTAACTTCAGATATAAAGAGTCATTGAAGAGGATGAAGTGATGGGCTCCTTTAAATCTTTGGCTCAGGAAGTGAAGGATTCCTTTACAGAGTTTTTGTGTAAATTTATCTTCCAGTACTGGTAAAATAACTTCAAGTGATTAATGTACCTTCTGGAGAGCAGTGTGTGTGTGTAATCTATAGGTTACAGACAGTTTAGTGAGTGTCTGCATATGTTGCAGACAACGTGAGGTGGCCTTGCGTCACTTAATCAATCTCATTTAGGTTTTGCGTAGCCCTTGCATCCCCTTGAGTGGCGCAAGGGCAACACAAAACCTTGATAAATATGGGCCTTGGTTGACCATAGTGCATTCCCCATGCAAGCACCCAATGCCCAAGTTTAGTGTGGCTGAATACTTTGACCATCTTGAAAATGCCAATAGAGAGTAAGGTTACCTGTGAACCTTTACATTGTTGTTTAGGGTGCCTCCAGGGGTCATTTCCACCCACTAGCTTGTGCAAGGCATAAAGATGGCACATCTAAGCACCCACTTCAGAACACCTCTATACCTGTGGAAGATCAGAAAAGGACTGAAACTGCTGTTTAGGATCCGAGAAGAGTCTAGAAGATTAGACCTGCTCTCCCTCTTGTACCCAGAACAAAGACATTGACTTCAAGGGTCATAAGGATGACCTCCTGGTAAAGTTACAGGACACAACAAACTACAAGAGGTTTTTTCTTGCAACTGCTCAGATGACCAGTGGCAACTGGAGCAGGACTGGACCCTCCTGTTGCCCTCTTCCTGCCACCCTGTAACTTTCTAAGTGCCTCCCCTGAGGTCCTAGAAGAGTACTCCTGTGGTGGATTGGTACTTAAAGTACTAAAGTCATAAGATAAAATCTTTGACCAGGATGAATCTGGTCAGTGTGTCTGACTCACACTTCATCATGGTCAGCATCAAATTAAGTCCTGTTCCACTGCAACAATTGACTATTTATTTATTTATTTATTTATGTAATTTATAGAGCGCACTATCACCTTGCAGGCATCCTGGCGCTAAACAGCTCAAAAGTAGAAGTGAGTCAGAGACAGAAGCCAGCCAGCTAGCTCTTGGGGAACAGCCAGGTTTTTACACGTCTCCTAAAGGGGAGAAGTTCCCTGATTTGCCTGATCTCCCAGGGAAGTTTGTTCCACCGTCTTGCTGCTGCCACTCCGAAGGATCTAACCCCTGACCTGACTTTCCTAAAGCTTGGCACCTTCACCAGTCTGTCCGAAGACGAGCGGAGCAGTCATGAAGGGGTGTACCAGTCAAATTGTTTGCGCAGGAGCACAGGTCCTACCCCATGAAAGGCTTTAAAAACCAGGCGGAGAGATTTAAAGTGCACTCTCTGTCTCAAAGGGAGCCAGTGAAGTTTTGCCAAAGCTGCAGAAGCGGAGGACCTTCTAGGCAGTCCTAAAACTAGTCTGGCTGCTGCTGACTGGATCCTTTGTAGTCTGTCCAGCAGAAAGTTGGGAGAGTCCAGCAGGAGGGCGTTACAGTAGTCTAGCCTACTGAGGATGGTACACCTTGCCACTAAGGCGCGCGCCTGAGCAGGTAAGAGCGGAAACATTTTGCGAAGGGACCTAATGATCGCAAAACAAGAGGCTGTTGTTTTTGTAACCTGGGCTTCTAGGGCAAGCTTGCTGTCAAACATAATGCCCAGGTTATGGACAGTTTTTATCGGCCGGACTGTGTTTGAAGGACCCGGGGGCCAGAAGTTTTTAGGAAGAGGACAAGGGATCCTGTTTGCAGCACACACGATCACCTCTGTCTTGCCAGCGTTAAATTGTAAGGAATTGGCCTGAAGCCAGCAGGCCATGTCCTGCAGGCTTCAAAGGAGAGGATCATCTGAGTATCGTCTGCATAGTTCACAATATCTATATCGTGAGACTTTATGACCGCAATCAGAGGTTTTAAGTAAATGTTAAATAAAATGGGACTAATTGCCGATACCTGAGGTACACCATGCAGCACATTGGAGAAGGTGGACTGGAAAGGGGGGATGGACATTGCCTGCTGTCTATCCTGCAGAAAAGAGCGGAACCAACGTAAGGCGCAGCCTCTCACCCCGGCCTCAATAAGTCTTTCCAGCAGGATTCTGTGATTTACCGTATCAAAGGCGGCAGACAGGTCGAGCAGGATCAGGTCTGCTGCCTGACCCCTGTCTGCCCGCCTCTGAAGCTCGTCCATAACGGTCACCAGGGCAGTCTCTGTCCCATGTGCCAGTCGAAAACCAAACTGAGCCTCTTCTAACCAGTTGTGTTGTTCAAGGTGCGTGGAAAGTGTGATGGCAAGAGCACGTTCCACAATTTTAGATGGGAACGGCAGTAGGGAAATGGGTCTGTAATTTTTAGAGTATTCCGGCTCTAGAGAAGGTTTTTCCAATAAAGGGGACACTAGGGCTTGTTTCCATTGTCTGGGCACTACATCACTCACTAGCGACTGATTACAGATCAGGCAAAGGGCGGGGAGGAGTTCATCCCCATACTCCTTCCAGATCTGAAGTGATCGGAAGTGATACCCTGTGCCAAGCGATTGAAATCCTCTGCCAAAAACGGCCTGACCTCAGATAGAATTTCAGGATCCTGCCACCCCAGGCCATTATCCACACCCTCCGACTCCTCCCTCGCAGGGGTACCAGTGCACCTAACCTCAGATGCAGTGTTCCCAGCTGCCAGCTGACCCCCCCAAGATCATTGATAATCAGCTGGATGTTTTCCTGGAAGAAGCTAGCCAGATTCTCACAAAGTTCTTGAGAAGGAGCTATTTCATTCCTGGAACAATCAGGCCTGATGAGACTATTCAGAATGTTAAAAATGCTTCTAGAACTATTAGAGGCATTACAAATTACAGAGGTGAAATAGTCAGCTTTGGTCCTTTTAATCTCATTTTTATACTCTACAATTTTTTGTTTCCACAGCAGCTTGTCTGTCTCCTTATACCCATGCCTCCATCTCCTCTCAGCCTGTTTACACCCAAGTTTCAAGTCTTTTAGTGCTGTATTGAACCATGGGGCAGAAACTTTACCTTTGCCTCTGTGTTTTTTGAGAGGGGCGCAAGCGTCCAGGATCGAAGTGATCCTTAGACACAGTGAGGCATAGTTCTCCTCAGCAAGTTTATCAGGGGAGAAGCTTTCAACAACTTTAAACACAGAACCGCCGCTCCTCAAGCGTGCGAGAGACTTCCAGTTTCTGCTAGCATATTCAGTTGCCGGACGCAGGAGCTGGGTTTGAGGGGTCTTAAATTTAGCAAGGAATTTCACCAAAAAGTGATCCGTCCACTCCATAGGTAAGATTTCACCAATGTGGAGAAGATGGGGTTCGGAGATAATTAGGTCAAGGAGGGGGCCAGCCTTATGGGTGGCCTTGGAGACCTGCTGATGAAGGCCAAGGACTTTGCATGAGTGAAGCAAGTTATCAAGTCCTCAATCAAGAGAGCCATTAAACCACAAATTGAAATCCCCCAGGATAATCAATTTATGGTGGGTGGCCGCCAGGTTAGTGAGGGAATCAAGCAGTGAGTGTTGCTGCTGGGTGCTAAAGGCCCCAGGAGGCCTGTAGCAGAAAATCCCTGTGCAAACGATGCCCGACTCATTTTGTATTGTCACGCCGAGTAATTCCAGACCCATAACCGCATCAATGTTAAAGGTCACAATCTTCCAGGAGTCTCTATAGATAATTCCAACTCTGCCCCCCCTCCCATGAGACCTGGGTTGGTGAAGAATTTTGTAACCCAATGGACATGCCCATCCTAAGTCGACCTCACAGTCGGGGCTGGTCCAAGTTCAGTCATTAACAGAGCATCCATGGAGCTTGTATGATTGCACAAGCAACTGGATTTCAACACTGTGTTCAGGAAGCGACCTCACATTAAGGAGCCCACACATCAGCAGACCTTTATTAAGGAAATCTCCTAATGGAGTCGCTGAAACTCAGAGATCCAGTGTCCCTTTATCAGCGTGAGACTCACCAATTTGAAGGAGTAGTTCTCTGAAGTATTTCATAGGACCCAGATCCTCAATAGAAGCACCCCTGGAGCACAGCTGGGCAGCATGGCTGGCGCTGTGCGCTACCTTAGCGCGGACGGGCGCAGACGGGCTTGCCTTTGGCGCGCCGCCGGCATGCTCGCGCCATCGGGGATTAAGTAGCCCTGAGCATTAGAGCGTCAGCTCCCACTACCTCCAAGATGGCGGGTCTGCTCGCACGGACGGACCCGCCGGTGGAAAATCTCAGGAGGAGCAGACTCACCGCTCCCGCCCCCAGCAGTGCAGGTAAAAATTTAAGAGACAAGAAATAAAATCAGTTTAAACAATTAAAAAGCACTATAGCAGTTATTAGGAGAAACGGACTGCAATAAGGGTGTGTGACCGCAATGGCAGGTCCCTGCCAGGCACACACAACCACCCTTGAGCCACTAGACAGTGCTGCGCGCTCGCACCATCGGGGATTAAGTAGCCCTGAGCCCTGAGCACTAGAGTGTCAGCCCCCACTACCTCCAAAATGGCGGGTCCGCTCGCACGGACGGACCCCGCCGGTCGAAAATCTCAGGAGAAGCAGACTCACCGCTCCAGCACCCAGCAGTGCAGGTAACGATTTAAGAGCCAAAAAATAAAATCAGTTTAAACAAGTAAAAAGCATTATAGCAGTTATTAGGAGAAACGGACTGCAATAAGGGTGTGTGACTGCGCTGGCAGGTCCCTGCCAAGCACACACAACCACCCTTGAGCCGCTAGACAGAGACTATCATTGGTGCTTCGTGTTTCTTGGTGCTATTTCTACTTAAAACATTTACAAAATCATATCTCCCCTTATTGGATTTTTGCCATTTTGGAGTAAGTTTGTTTTTTAAATGTGACTCTATTTTTCACAATTGATTTGGGATTTTTATTGCTTTTATTGTTTTTATTTTCTACTTTATTACAGTTTTAGTACTGTTTTGCATATTGCCTCTAAGATTTTAACTTGACAGGGGTACTTACCTCCTCAACTAATAACCCAATTTCTTAAGGAAAAAAAGAGAAGAAAGACTATGGAAAGGCAGACAGGAAGGCAATACTTGAGGAGTGGAAAATAAAGGAAGGACGAATGAAATCCCCACAGGAAAAGTAGAAGGAGAAGGGAGAGCAAGAGACAATGAGAAGGTCACTGCTGGCAGGAAAGCTTGGTTATCCCTGGATTGGGAGCCAAGGGAGCAGAGAGGACGTCAGTGAGACAAACTCAGAATCAGTGATGCGGTGCCCCAGGAGGTGGAATGCCGAGAGAGAGAACATGATGTTGAAAGCCTCCAAGAGAATGAGGAAGAGAAGTGGACAGATGAATGGTGCTTTCCTGGCCTCACAAGTGAGACACACTGTCTCCTCATGTTCTGAGGCCAGCCTTTATTCTGCCCAAGTGAGTTTCGGGAACCAGTCAGGGGAAAAGGTGAACAACCGTGTTACAAAGGAGTGGGAGTAAGGAGGAGAGTTGGTGGGTTAACTGCCCAGTTGGGATGACGGCCTTCAAGGGAGCTACACTGCCAGGAGGGACTGCCACTTTGCCACTTGCTGTGCTGTGTTGGCCTGCTGCCTGCTGATTGCTGCCCTGCCAGGAGGGATTGCCACTTTGCACTATGCTCTCTTGTGTTGTCCTGCTGCCTGCTATCTCTTCAGTGAGGGAGGATTGGACTTGCATTCTACAGCCTCTTGAGCCAAAGAAACTGCTAGGGCTTGTTGTCTTGCCTCCTGTTGTGGACGACTCAGGGACATCAAAGTCTTCCTTGTGTTCAATCTGTGCCCTGCATAGACAGCGACATCTACTGTGGTGCAGATTTAACTCTAATTGGACCATCAGGGATGCACTCATAGCCTAGCACCTGTTGTCCTGATCCCAATCAACTTGCTTCTCTTCGCGAGCCTCGGGATTGCCTGCTTCATTGCCAGAGGCACTATAGTGCCGAGAATCACCGCGGGGCTGTCTGGCAACCATTAACAGCTGAGTGCGGCCTCGCCCGGCTCCCCGAGGCTGAAGATTCCCTCAGAAAGCCTCTGCAGCTGTTAAGCCCCAGACCCACCTGCGTCAGCACTTATCGAAACGAACCCCATGTGTGAGGCCCGCCAACACTGCAGTACGGGGTCCGGAGAGCCGCTGGCTTGCCAGAGGACAATGCGGTCCAGTGTGGAAGCCTGCCGAAACTCCAGGTAATGTGTCACAGGGCCCCCGCGGCTGGTGTGGTGCTACTGGTTGTGGGGGAAATGTTTTGTTGTGATATTACGGCCCCTCTAGTTCGGAAATGGAGGCGGCCAGTGCATAGGAGATTACCGTATCTCCCGCAATTGGTTTGTCAGGTACCGTCAACTTTGGGGGCACTCTGCTTTACTGCTGGGGTGCACAGCTTTTGGGACCTGCACCGCATTCAGGGGCAATATGCAGCGCCCCATACCTTAACTCATGATACTTCTGGCCCAATCTAAATGATATCAAGCGAAGCGGCCCAGCTGCCCCAACTGTTGTAACTCCCTTAAAGGGAGCCGCTTAATTTCTTTCTGCCATCCACGGATGTTTGGGGATATATTGCCTGATTCATAAATGCTCCCAGATTCGCTAGCGCTGCTAGCCTGAATTACTTGAAGAGCTTTAAGACAAACTTTGATCCACAAATTTTGGACCCATGCAGTCCCAACGTTCTGCACTGCACTTCTCGCCTTGTTACTCAGTATTACCTCAAATACATGAGAGAAGTGCATTGGTTGTTAGAATCACCATGAACTAAGGCATCACAGAACGGCAAGACATATTGAAGAACTTTTTAAAAAATTAGCAATTGCATATCTTGTGATTTTTTGTCGTTTTGGTCTTAGTTCATTCAGATAAAGAAACCTATTTTTCTAAAAAAAACTGGTGTGGAGTCCTTTTTGTGGTGTTTTAACTGTGTTGCTGTATTTTATGTGTTGCACAAATACTTTACAAATTGCCTCTGGGTATAAGCCACTGCTCTGTGCCAAGCTACCAGAGGGTGAGCACAGGTTATCTTTGGTGTGTAATTAACTTTCCCTGACTAGAGTGGTGAGTTCTGTCTTGCTTAGATGCATACTCAAGCCAACCAGAAACCTCATTTCTAACAGGCATGCTAAGCATCACCCCTTCTGGGATCTTGTCATGATTAATTGTGCTGCTTCTAAACCGATGCCCTCACAGGAGGGATCGAATAGCACAGCCAAGGCCTACCTAATGCCTTCATAAATAGAGGGGGGGGGGTGATGTTAAGGCCCGCTGGCTCTGTGGCTGCAAAGAGTTCGTGACTCTGCTCTCTTCCTGTGAAAAATCCCACCTGCAATTGTTTATTTTGGTGGTTATCAAAAAGCAACTTGACGTGCATTTTGTCACACTTTTTTATTTAGCTTGCTAATATTAATATTCAAAATCTAGGGCAGGAGTAATGAGATTTCTGTGTTTAACCAACCACCATCCATTTTCCCCTTAGCCTGCCCAATTGGCATAACATTGCGAAATGCCAGAGTATGATTACCAGTAGAAAGGGCCAGCTTTAGCGCTTGTAGCTCCTTGTGCAACAATCCCCCCCACCCATACCACAACCTCCTTCTCTACGAATTCCCTCACTACCCCCTCCAACAAAGCCCCTTATCTCTCCCTAGCCTCTTTCTAACATACTTTTTTTTTCTTTATAGCTTTACTCACACATTCTTTCCAGAAAGCACATTAACCCTCTACTACTACAGGATGAGTCAAAATGTCCACTAAACAAAACTCTGATCCTTCTCCAGCATGAGTATTAATCACCAGAGTTACCTTGACATTTTTATTCTTCTATGAAAACTACTGGATACACAAAGATCCCTGCAACAGTGCTTTTAAACCCATAAGTTATTTTTAAACTCACGGCCCTCCCCCCACTCTGAGCTCAGCGCCAGGTACGGCTGCCCCTATCACACTGCCCCAAATCCGTCCCTGCCAGTAGCCTAACAGCTGTTGGGGTGTTGTGTTTTTCTGAATGACTGTATGGGTGGAAAAGACTGATTATAACTGTTGCATCAATACATTCTAGAGGCTACTGATTTAGAAAGCCACAATTAAGTGGCAGCCAGATTATAGCTGTAAGGTCAGTACCTGGTTAAGGGCACTGGAGCTTATTCTAAAGTCTACTCATCCAGAATGCAACCTTCAGAAGTGGAGAAGACATATGGAGGAACTGCGAACAAAGGGCCATATTATCAAGTAACGGCGATAACATTATCGCCGCTTTAGCGGAAGGAAACTGCTGCCAGAACCTGGGCTTCTATGGGAATCCACAAGGGCATATTATCAAGCCCATTATCGCCGCTTTCGCGGCAGTTTCCTGCTGCTAAAGCGGTGATAAGGTTATCACCGTTCCTTGTTAATATGGCTCCAATTTACTGGAACAGGAGAAAAGCCCAACTCCCAACTGACAGGCCGGAAACTGTTGACACCTGGTTTCTATAGTAAAGCAATTGCCTTTCCGAAAGATACCTCTGTAAAGCCCAGCGTGCTTATCAGCTCAATCCATCAAAAACCATAGATCTCAGCAGTAAAATTGGCCTCAATGTCACATTAAAAACCAGTTTGGGTGCACCAGAAGGAAAGACAAAACAAAGAATGGTCCTTAGTTCTTCAGCTACTGAAAGACTCTAATCAGGCTTGCTTCTGGGCCCATATCAACAAATAAAAAAACAGCAATGCGAGCAGAAAAAAACAGAATCTCTGAAGCAGCATGAGTGTGGCATATTGTTGAGCTGTATGTGGATTAGTCAGACCCAATATCAAGCGCTGGTCTGTCTGAAACTACAGTTTAAAAACCTATTCTTGTTGCAAACCCAGAAACTAGTGAACCCAGGTCACATCATCAAGATGATTTTACTCAAGATCAGGGGTACCGTGGGGAGGACAGCCAATTAGACTTGGGAAATCTAACAAGGTTCCAGAAGGTTACAATAATACTTAAACAAGCCCGAACGGCCTTCCAGCTAACATATTTAAGGATGCCCACACAAGTTGGGCGAGGGTGCTGCCAGTGCTTTATAATTATTCTTTTCAAAACGTCATCACCCCTGAGGTCTGGAGAGGATCCATTTTATGCCCCATATTAAAAACATGAAGATCGGACGCTAGCTGCAAATGATAGATTGGTTGCCTTATTAGATATTGAGGCAAACGCGTATGCCCTAATTCTTTTAGAACATCCACAAGCCTGGGAAGCTGAGGAGGACATTCTGCCTTTTTTCCAAATCAGGCTTCAGGGTCATCGCATCTACTTTAGACGACATCCAAACACTATCAGTCCTCAGGTATTGCGCCCTTCAGAAGAATAGCTAACCTCTCTTGTGCTGCTTTATAGACTATAGTGCAGCTTTTGACAGGGTGGACAGGACCACCCTTTGGAAGAAGCTCAATGCATGGGGCATACCGTTAGATCTTTTAAGTGGAATTATTTTTTTCACACAGAGACATGAGTACGGATGAAAACCGCCCAATCAATGGCCACACGAAACGTTGACACCAACGGTGGGTTAAAACAGGGCAGTGTCGTTTTTTAAGCAGCACCTACGCAGCCCCTATTTAAAGAGTAATGAAGGTAACTTTAACCCCAGCCCTACAGTGCGCCTTGATGCCTCCGGGTTAAGTAGCGCTATACAAATCCCAAATTCATTCCAAATTCATTCTTTACAGTATGGTCATCATGCCTACCTTGGAGCAATGCCACAGTAGAGCATATAAGAAATTATTTCAGCAACAGTGACATGCTCGACGCTCCAGATTAAGACTAGAGTTGGAACTAATAACTCAATCCATTGAATGCAAGGCATCCATGCTACAATATTACAAGTGTGGGATGGCTCCTAAGAACTCCATAAAAAACCTTCTAAAAACCACTATGAAACCCCTGGTAACCCTTGATCTAGCCGATTAAAAGACGCAATCCTGACACTCCAAATTTAGGTATCTGCCTTAGAGAATGGTGCCATCCCATACTCTGTATGGAAGTCAGCAATCAACGAACAAACAAAAGTGGCCTCCTGGGAACAAGATCTAAATGCAGTTGACAGCTCTGCAGTGACGCAACCTCTATAGGACTCCTATCATGTGAGGAAACCACAATCTTACTATATGGATCCCCTCAATGCAACAACATGGGCCCAATTCCTCTATATGAGAGTACTTGCTTTACCTACAAGGGATTTTAATCCATAGTGGGCATGCTCGGGAGTCAATACTGCCTGTAGGTGATGCCACAAAAATCAAGAATCATGGGTTCATCTTCTGTGTTGCTGCCCCGTTTTAGATCAGCAAAGGAGACTCTTGCTCAAACCGTTTTTTCTGGCTGAGGGAGTATGTCCTTGTGAACAGGGATCCTTTATTTGCTTTAACAGCAGATCCCCTGGGGTGCTGGGGAGGTGTGCTACATTTGTGAACATTTTACCACAACAGCTCTCTCAACTAAAGGCCACAGCACCTCATCAGTAACAAAGGCAGACTTTAATTACATCACTTGCCTTGCACACTGGCCACTCATGCAATAACTAGGGTATTACCGGGACCAGCATAGAAATGTACTTTTCTCCCGAACAGCCTGAGTGTTTCTCAACAGTTTTAAACGTTTATATAATTTTTTTAATCTGTACTTTGAAAATTAGCCTGTCTTCTTTTATTGTAGTATGGCATGTGGAACGATTTAGCAGCCAGACAACAAAGAACTAATATTATTGTTAATTTGGCCAATACCATACACAAATGCACTTCTTGTGCTAAGCAAATGCGTGCAATTTAAGAACGTTTTAAACTAACAATAGAGCGTGTGTTTACCTTGTTTATCTCTGCACACTGAATTTATCCCTAGACGAGGGCAGTACCAGGCTGGTATGTAGAGGGAAACTTGTGTGGGAGTTCAAGACTCCTGGTAAACCAGGCCAGTGTGTACTTTGCTCATTCTAAACATTGAATCAATTTCCTATTTTTTGGTACATGAATCAACTTTAGAGGTAATGCATATTCTGTTCTATCTTAAGAATGAAGTCTGTGTTTTCTAGCTTCGGCGAGCCTCATGCATTTTGGGTTCTAAAATAATGTATGCTGCTTGGAAAATTGCAAAATAAAGAATTAATGCTTAACGCAATGTAAATCAAGTCTTTTTAATTGAGGACCCTGATTATTCGGTCTATTTTATGTTAAAATTGTTATAGTTTTAATTAACTAAATAATACAATTATTACTTACTAGTTCTTCTGTGGAGTACTTGTTCAGAATAATAGTTGTACACCTTTCGCTCTGACGCCACTCGCGGTATATTTGCAGTTTATTCTGGCATGTGAGTACTCTTATCACCTGTTCACGTCGTGCCGACACCCTGGGGTAAACTCAGTTTCCTGATGAGAAACATAACAGCTGCGCCACGCTTTATCAAGACCTGACTGGGCTGCTGGAAAGGGCAGAGCACTTCTGATGCGGGGAGTTTGCAGAAAATTAGTTACTGCGTGAACTTTTTAGAAAACTGTGACCAACAGGCACAGTTTTCCCGTTAATAAACTGGTTATAAAAGTAAGATATTGGGCAGGTACGTTATTTTTTGTTGCAGTTTTATATAGCGCGAACTCGACCCGAAGGATCAGAGCGCTTTACATGAGCATCAGTTGCATTACAGACGGACACATTCATTTTTAGGCACGGGGAGATTAAGGGCCAGATGTACGACCATATTCGTAACCTATTACCTACTCGCAAAATAGGGTTTGCAAATCGCTATTCGGAAGGGACGTGCCAAGGGCACCCCTTCCTAATTCCTGAGTCTCACTTTGTGAGTGTGTGCAAAAATATTTTTTTAATTGTAAAATATTTTACTCTTAAAAAAATGAACAGAAACATTTCATTTTTCCTTTTCTAAATGCATCCCATTTTCCTCATAAATATTAATGAGGCACGCACTTTGCAACCCCATTAGGAATCTCAAACAGTGTTTGAAACACTGTTGTAAATTCCTATTTGCGAGTCGCAAATTGCGAGTCTCAAAACGGCGCAATTTGCAAATTGATTGGGTCGTACATATAGCCCTAAGTGATTTGCCCAGAATCACAGGATGTTTGAGATTCCTGCCATACTCAGAATCGCCAGCACCCCCCACCTCCAAATTCGTCTGCCCTTGCCGTTAAGGCACACCCTCTTGCAGTTTAGGCTGGTTATGGTTGCATTCTTATCCCATATTGTTTTACTTGTTTAAGGAGGTATTCTTTTATTTTTTTTTAACTATATGCATCCATAGTTTTACTAGCGAATATAACCTCAAATGACTACTAGAACAGGTATGTTTAATAAATACTGCATGAGCTACATGCTGTTACTCCCTGCATACTCGGTCAATATTGGCACCCATAGCAGCAGAGACAAGTTAGCTCGAAATGACAAGAGCAATACGAACCAGACCCAACACTTTTCAGATAAGGCCTGCAGCACCAGCACACTCTGCTGCCACAGATAGAAGTGTGACTGTAGTCATCTAGACAGTGAGGGGTACAATATTGTCATTTAAGCTCTACAGATGCTAGCAGAGGCAGTGGCGTGGCTATACCTTTTGTCGCCCGTGGAGGTCCCTGCGTTTGCCACCAGCGGGGACCGAATTTAAGGTGGGGTGCTGGCGATTCCCCCGCTACGGCCGCAGCTAAGAATTTGGGTGTCCCGCCCACCCTTCCTTTGCCACTGAGCAGAGGTCTCTACCCTTTTCTTTCAGCTACTTATGTTCAATGAATATCATGTGAGCTACTGTTATTACTGTTGTAATAGTGAGCATGTCAGACAAGATTACATGAGTGGACACCCTTTGCAAGATTGCAGTGTTCACCTCAGTGCCTCAGACAGGGCTGCCAGCAGTAATGTGAACATGGTTTTAAAAAAATGGGTAATAGATATTAGCTATAGCTGTAATGTCCTGGTGCCAAGATAATAATTTGAGTAATAATTCTCTCCAGCACTGTGATTTGTCCCTCAAATATTGCAGTACTTGCAGTTGGAGGGGGGACTACAAGCCCCAGAACCTGATGGGGCAGGATGCACCAGCGTGGTGTCCATGACCTTAACTTAAGCCCTGAAGGGTTCCCGCAGTGCTGGACAGGCGTGTGCACAGGCGAAGGCCGGCGCAAGAGCGAGCCCATTTGCGCCCGTCAGCATCAGGAAGAGGTGGGGCCGGGCCGGGCCACCCCTATTGGCTTGATCTTCACTGAGTAGACTGGAGGCTACCGGGGGGCGTGGTTTCGGCGCCACGCAAGATGGCTGCCTAGCGCCGGTGCTCCACCTCACAGGGATGTTTAATTTCTCCCTGCTGCGCTTCTCCTGACGGATTCCGCCTGCGGAGGACTCTTGGCGATGTCGGAGCTGCTGGTGAACTTTCTGTCCCAAACTGGGATGCTGTGTTGCCGTTCTCACAGAGTTATGTGAGACTTCTTTCTCACGGCGCGGAGCTCCGTGCGGCCGCCATTTCACGTCATCTCGCGGCTGACTGGAAAGCCGCGGGGATACCTTTATCTGCTCTTCTGCTGGCTCCGCTCCGCTCCTGACGCCGTCCCAGACGCTCCCTCCTATAGAACTGCAGCCAGCTTCCACGTTCAACTGCTGGGCATGCCGGAAGGGTGAGGCTATCTTTTTTATTTATTTTTTACTCACATGCTATGACGCCCTCCCTCTGTTGCCCTTTATCGTCATTTTGGGCTTGAAAATGCCCGTTTTTTCTCTATTCTTCTGGATTTCTTAACATTTTGATGCCGTTTTTGCCACACATTTCTCACGGCATGTCTTTTTGATGGCTCTTCATGTCTACACCTGCAGCCTCTAATAGCAGTCTTCTTCCATCAGAATGTGGCTAATTGGACACCTGCAGAAAAGCCCTCAGTCCTCTTCATACTTTGCTAACTGATTTTTCTCCTGCTGCTTTGGATTTTAACGCCTTGAAGGTATTTCTAGAGCGCACTATTGGTCTAATTTTTCCTTCATGTGCGCATTGTGACCTTTATCTGAGGTGTTTCTGCTCTTATTTTGGCTGCGTCTTCTGCTACTTGACACCTTCATCTCTCCTCTAGTGTGTTGTTGTCGATGATGTCATTTTACGCATAAGCTTCATGGGCAGGTTGCGTAAACCTAAATTTATCTTTCCACTAGTGACGTCATCACAAAGCTCATCTACTCCACATTCCTCCAGTGCGTCTCTTCCTGCACTTCCGATGGCTGGTGTCCCCTCCAACCGTGCCTCCTCATCACAAGTTATGCCTCCCAAACCTCCACCCTCCACTGCTGTCTCTTCAAAACGACCCAAAAGTGATCCTCCATCTCCTGATAAGTCGGCACCCTCTATTTCAATGGAACTCATTCTAGAAGAAATTCGCGCTTTACGCCCCTTCGTTAAAAATACCAATAATGACATGCAGATTCTGAAGGAGAAGTGGTCGTCTATGGACAGCTGAATTACTTCTGTTGAACAACAAGTTGTGGTACTTCCTGCTCATGCTCAGCGTATATCGTCGTTGGAAAAAACTGTCGTGGCCCTGCAACAACACACAGAGGATTTGGAAAATCGTAATAGAAGGAACAATCTTCGCATTTACGGACTTCCGGAATCCTTGGAGGTTGGTGACCCTGTGGAGTTTTTCTCCTCTTTTATTCCAAAGCTCCGGGACATGCCTCCTACTACCTCTCTCTCCATCCAGAGAGCTCACAGACTGGGCCCCAGAGACTCTTCCTCTCCCAAACCACGTGGAGTCATCATTTTGTTTTTGAAATTTACGGATCTCCTTTCAGTCCTTTCTGCAGCCCGCTCCAAACGCAATATCTCCTGGTTGGGATCCAAGGTGTTCCTGTCACAAGATGTCTCCAATGTCACTGCCGCAAGGCGTAAAGAATTTCTTAACCTCCGTGCTCCTCTACGATCCATGGGTGCTCGCTATGGCTTATTCCATCCTTGTCTTTTTAAGGTTACACACCAGAATAAGACTTGGACTTTTCAGGATCCTAACGAACTTAAGAATTTTATTCTTTTGCACTCTGCTGGTGACATGGATATCTCTTCTCCTCCTACGGGGTGAAGACCACTTTTCTCTGCTTTGGAGCATTTCCTAACGTTCTTATGTTCGTGATGACCTGTTATCCCGTATTCTCATTTTCTTCGTTCTCCTATTTTCTTAAAATTTCTGTTTTTCTGTCTTATTCTGTATCAAGGTTATTAATCCCTCCCTCTATTTGATATTTTCTTCTGCTTCTGTTTCTCGTTTTGCAGGTTTTGATATCCTCCTTTCCCCGTGTGCAGTTACATGGTTATCTCCTACGTTCCCTTTCCCTGATTTGGTGGAGTTACCCCTTCCTTGTGCGGCTCGTCTTGTCCGGTGTCGCCATGACCCCATCTCCTGTTTGTTGTCCCCCTTCAGGTATGTTCCTCTCAGTCGTCCTTATGGATTTGTACTGTCTCTTCTATTTCTATTTTTTCTTCCTCCCCCTTCTTTCCTTTCTTTCTTCTTCATTTTTCTACATTCTCTCTCTTCCCAACTCCTTTTATTCAGCTCTGTGTGCTGTTTCTTTCTTCCTTTTACGAATCATTCTCTTCTATTTTGCTGACCTCTCTTCATTTTCCTGCTGTGCGTCTTTCAATTCCGATCATCACCCCTCTTTTTCTTCTTGGTCTGATGTCTCTTGCATGCTTTTTACCGAATTGCACTATTTCTGCATTGTTCTTTTTTTTCAGGTTATTGTTATATACTGTTTTTCTATTTGACAATTTAGAGTTATTTCATGGAATGTGAAAGGTTTTGTTAATCCCTTCAAAAGACAAAGAGTCGAGGAGGAGCTTGGCGGGCATCCGAGATGGCCGCGTGAGCACAGCGCTCTCCGGACCCCCGCCGCTCCCGACTTAATATCCTGCTTTAATCCTGATTTTTTACGAGGATTCATATAGAGGACGTTGGGCTGATCTACCTGGACCTTTCAGAAACTGATTTGGACATCGGATGCCTGAATTATGTTCAATTGAACTTTTGGGCTCCACCCTCGAAGTACGCCCGGGACTGGGTGAGGTTTGGTGGCCGTCTTGGAGTTGAACAACAACGGCAGGGGGATTGGTCTTGCGGGTCCCCTTCTTAAGTTTCGGTTTCGTTTCTGCCTCAGACTGGGACACTGGTGAGAGGTCCGGGCCAGAGCTGCGGCCGGGACACGAGTGGGTTGTCTGGCCCTTGGCTGCACTGTTCCTGGAGTGGGCTGCCTCTATCCTGGTGATATCCCTCTTGTAGTCCTTTGGTCCCGGGGCCTCTATTTCTGGTGCCCGGTCCGTCGACCCTGGTGACTTTACTCGTGACGCATCTTCAAGATGGCGGGCAGAGGGGACCGAGAGACGCGCAAGACGAAGACACCTCTGCGCGGGGGTCCGGTTCAATCCAATGTTATGGATCGTTATACCCACTCTAAGGGGTCCCCCGGAGCTGCCCTGCCCGGTTCCATCGCGTCCGATCAAGTAGTGGATGCGTCGACGGAGCCCTCCTTGCAGGACATCATGGGCGCCATTTCTGGCATGAGGGAATCCATAGGCCAACAGTACGAAACCTTGGCCCACAAACTTGACACTGTGGCAATTGAAGTGAATTTGATTCGAGCCGATCTCTCCAAGACGAACGAAAAGGTGAAGTCGTTGGATATCAAATCATCCAGCCTCACAACGGACGTCTCTGATATTCAGACGGAGATTGGCAATCTCCGTAGGGTGAACGATTTCATGACCCGGCGCTTGGAGGATTTTGAGAACAGGGCACGCCGCTGTAATGTTCGCGTGGTGGGTGTGCCGGAGAATCCAGAACCCCACTCGGTTGATCTCCTGGTTGAAGACCTCATCCAGAACCACCTTTCTCCGTCTGGCCTTAGTAAATTTTTCGCAGTGGAGCGCGCACATCGTGTTCCAGGGGGCCAGGGCAAGCCAGGCGCCCCACCGAGACCTATTATTGCAAAGCTTTTCCACTATAGAGATCGGGACGCTATCCTGCAGGCCTCGCGGGTGAAGGGCCCGGTGGCCTTTGAGAATGCCACGGTGAACTTTTATCCGGACTTTTCCCAACAGGTCCAGAAGCAGCGTATGGGATTTCGTGGTGCCAAGAAGCGTCTTAGGGACATGGGGATGCGTTACGCAATGCTCTTTCCGACTAGGTTGCGGGTGGAGTATAATGATCGTACTTTCTTCTTTGATCGGCCAGATGCTGTGAATGACTGGTTAGACTCCCTGCCTCATCGACCTCCTGAGACTGAGTCCGACGCCCACCCGGGCGGTGCTGAGGGTGGCGTAGAGAGCTAAACATTTTATCTTTGACTGATGCCTTGTTTTGTATACCTTCTCCAGGGATGTAAGCCTATGTTCCTCTACCTCACATGTGTTTTGATGTATGATCTTTTTCTCGTCATTGGTTTGATCGGGAGGCGGGTGGGACAGAGACTTTCCTCCTCCGGGGTCTTTGTGTAGAATAGGGGTTCTTGGGCGACAGGCACACTGCAGGTTGGGGTGGCTTTTTAGCTTTTTGCAGGGGTGCAGGGTGGGGGGTGTTTCTTTGTTACTTGGGGGGTGGGTGGTTGGGAAGTTTGTTGTTTGTGTGTTTTGGGTTCAAGGCGACTTTATTCTGTATCTGGACTGCTTTTTATGGTCATGCTCATTGGTGGGGGGTTTGGGCTTTTTCGGGTGGGATGGGGGGTAGCGGGTTGAGATTTGTTTCGTGGAACGTTAATGGTCTGGGAGATCGTATCAAGCGAAGTGTGGTGTTGAAATGTATACGACGTTTATCTCCTGACATTGTTTTCCTGCAGGAGACTCATTTGATAGGCAATGTTTGTCATGCAATGAATAGGTGGGGCTATCGCCTCGTAGCGCATTCGGGGTTTGCCTCGGGTTCCAGGGGTGTGGGTATCCTTGTCCGGGCTTCCCTCCCCCTGGCTATTGATGATGTTATTCAGGATGATCGGGGGCGGTATGCTGTTCTTGTGGGTCGATATGAAGGCCGTGCCCTCTCCTTGTTAACTGTTTATGTGCCCCCCGGCTTGCAGACTTCTACCTTTTCAGATTTGGGCCGTGTCTTGTTGGACCTCCCTGATAGTACTCTCTTTCTGGCTGGTGATTTTAATTCCGTAGTCTCCGGTCTCCACGATCGCCACCCCCCTAGGGATACCCCTGCGGCACAGCAGTGGTTGGGTGGATTTTTGGATACCTTTGGCCTGGTGGATTGCTGGAGGCTTTTGCATCCTACGCAGCTTCAGTACACCTTTCAATCTGGGGCCCATGGGAGTCTGTCTCGGCTGGATTATTTCCTGATGCCTGCGGCTCAGTCCCCAGCGGTGCGTGAGATAGTGCACCTGCCCAGGGGTGTCTCTGACCACTCTCCGCTCTGGCTTCGTTTTGAGGTTGGAGTGGAGGCAGTGGGCCGGGTGGCCCCCATTAATCCGTGGTACCTCACCTCCCCCGAGACCCGCACCCTTCTGCTTAAGTCCTTTGACTCGTATTTTCTGGATAACGAGGGGTCGGTTTCCTCTGCTGTGTCCCTATGGGAGGCCTTTAAGACCGTGCTTCGTGGGCAGGCCCTCTCCCTTATTGTTGAGGCCAAGAGAGCGAGAAATAGAGAGGTGGTTGATCTTGAGGGGGAGATTTCTGCATTGGAGGAGGGTTTGGAATCTGGTGTCACGCCTGAGAAGCTCCATGCCCTGGGTCTGAAACAATTTGCTTATAAGTCCATGGTCACAGATGCCGCCAAAGTGATGTTTCGGGAGCAACAGGGTCGCTTGTATGATGTGGGTGACAAAGCGGGTAAATTGCTGGCATGGCTGGATAAGAAGGAGAGAGCTAATCGTGTGGTACCCGTGATTCAGTCTGCGAGTGGTGTGAGTGTAACGGACCCGATTGGAATAGTTGACCGGTTTGCCGATTACTTCCGTGTGGTGTATACCCCTGTGTCTGAGAGGGATGTGGTTGACTCTCGCCTTTTGTTGCGTGATATAGCCCTGCCCATTGTTTCCGATTTAGACCGTGTGGCGTTGGACTCCCCCTTTACGGTTGATGAGATAGCTACTGCCATCCGTTCCCTCCGTTCGGGCAAAGCATTGGGCCCGAACGGGTTGCCGATCGAATTGTACAAGTTGCGTCCCGATAGGGTGGCTCCGTATCTTCGCGCCATGTTTCTGGAGTCCCGGGAACGGGGTATTCTCCCTTATGATCAGAGACTGGCCACAATAGTTGTCATCCCCAAGGAGGGTAAACCACGTGATCTTTGTTCCTCCTACAGGCCCATATCCCTGCTAAATGTTGAACCCAAGGTATTGGCGAAACTCCTGGCATCCCGTCTCTTGACGGTCATTAGTGACTTGGTCCATCCGGATCAATCTGGATTTATCCCGCATCGCAACACGGCTCTGAACCTGCGTCGTCTTCACGGTGCGATTGCGGGGGCGGGGCTTCTGGCGGAGCCGGCCATTTTGGCATCATTGGATGCTTCCATGGCCTTCGACACGGTGGAGTGGCCTTATCTTTGGGCGGCTCTTGAGAAATTTGGTTTTGGGCCTGAGTTTATTGGTTGGGTCCAGTTATTGTACACGGAACCTCTGGCGCAAGTAGTGGTGAACAGTAGGGTCTCGGCTCCTTTCACCCTTGGTAGGGGTACCCGTCAGGGATGCCCCTTGTCTCCGTTACTGTTTGCGCTCGCCATGGAACCATTGGCTGCTTGGCTTCGGTGGGAACCTTCCCTCAAGGGGATCCGCTGGTCTCCGGACTTTGAGGACCGCGTGTCGCTTTACGCGGACGATATCCTTTTATACCTCACCTCCCTGCGTAAATCTCTGTCTGTTCTGTTCGACGTTCTTGCTTCCTTTGGGGCCAATTCGGGCCTTGTTATTAACTGGACCAAGTCCTGTGTATATGTTCTTTCGGGGGTTTTGCCCCCCTTGCCGAGCAGACTTCCGATTCAGGTGGTCCACTCGGGTTTCAAGTATTTAGGGATTTTTATTACGTTGGACCCGACGCTCCGCTTTGAGCGTAATCTCCTCCCACCATTGCTTAGATTGCGCCTGGATGTGGCCCGTTGGCGTAAGCTTCCTTTGTCTCCTCTGGGCAGGGCGGCTCTGTTTAAAATGATGTCCTTGCCGCGATTTCTTTACGCGCTCCAAAACTCCTATGACGCTATTCCTAAGACCTATTTCCAAGAGATTGAGAGTCTTCAGCGGCAATTGATATGGGATGGGCGTCCGCGTATCGCACTCGCAAAGCTCACCATCCCTTGGTATGACGGTGGCATGGCGCTCCCCGATATCAAACGATATTACTGGGCTTCCCAGTTGTCTGCCATTAATCACGTGATGTTTTCCCCGGGTCGTAATCCTGCGTTCGAGATGGACAGATTCCAGCTCCCGGGTGGGGACTTTACTAGAGCACTTTATTCTCGATCGGCTGGGCGCCATCTTGTGGGCCCATCCAAGATCGCAGTAACTGTATGGCGAGCTGCGAATGTGAGTTTGGGATGGGAGGATCGCTTGACGTTGGCGACGCCGCTTTACGCCTCGGAGCGTTTGGGCGGACTTTGGTCTACCAAGGGTTTCGACCGCTGGGATATGATAGGGATTTGTAAGGTGGGTGATGTGTGCTCGAACGGTAGTGTGAAGTCGTTCCAGGCCCTCCAGGCGGAATATGGTTTGAGTGGTAGGGAATTTTTTCGCTACCTGCAGGTCCGGCATGCCCTCGCCTCAGTTTTGGTTCCTAATGAGGCCCTGCCAGAATCTTCCCCCCTCGAAGACCGTGTCCTTGATGGGCATCTTCCCGATAGTACTATTTCTCTGATTTACAAGAAATTGATCAATAATCGGGCGGACTTATTGGTCCGACTTCGGGAGGCCTGGGTTGGCGATGGGTTGGAGCTGGACGACGAGGATTGGCAGTCGGCACTCTCTTCTCCCAAGGAGGTGGCCATTCCTGCCCGTCTCCATTTGGTTCAACTTAAGATTCTTCATCGAGTTTATGTCACGGGTCCGCGTCTGGTGACGATGGGCTTTTCTTCGGATGGGCTATGCAAGCGTGGTTGTGGTTTGAATGCGACCTTTTTACATATCCTTTGGGAATGCCCGGCTGTAGCGGCTTACTGGACTGCTGTGCTTGAGGTGATGACTGCTGTGACTGGTGTTGCCCTGCGGCCGGAGCCGCGTCGGTGTCTGTTGATTGTGTGGGAGCCCACTGACTACTCTGTGGCCCAGACCAGATGGGCTACCCTGGGATACATGATTGCGAAGCGGGATGTTGCGCAGCTCTGGGGCGCTTCCAGGCCCCTTGAGGTCTCGAAGTGGGAAGACAACATGGACTGGTCCATGTTTCGAGAGAAGACGGTTTATGTGGCCAGGGGCAGACCCAGGGCATGGACGAAGGTTTGGGGCCAGTGGAATGAATATCGTGGGGATATTTGCACCCCTCCCCTTGTAGGCACTGCTGAGATTGTCCTATCTCCCTAGACGTGCGTTCCCGGAACCTCCCCATACGGGTTTTTTCTATATTTCCGGTTCTCCCTGCTGCTCCCCTCCCCCCCCTCCCGACTCGATTGGAGCCTCCGGGCTCTGGGTGTGTTCTCCTGATCGTGGACCGTCCCCTCCTTTCTTTGGGCTGACCTTAATTATCGTACATTCGCCTTTTAGTGTTTGTTTTTCTTTTGTAAAATAAAAATTCGAGTTGCTCTGTGATATATGTAGAGTGATGCTTTGTGCTTGAGTTGTACCCGACCACGGGTGTACATTTCTGTTTCATGCATTGTGCCTTGTTGTTAGCGGCCAGCCCGTGTGGTTGTAGGCCCATCCTAGTACTTTTCTATGCTTGCTCCAATAAAGGTTTTTGAAAAAAAAAAAAAAAAAAAAGACAAAGAGTCCTATCTCATTTGTCCACCTACAATCCCGATATTGTCCTCTTACAGGAAACTCACCTTAATGATGTTGAATCACTTAAACTGAAACGAAGTTGGGTGGGATCTGTTTTATTCTCGCCTTCCTCGAACAAGAAGAATGGGGTTGCTATTTTAATTTACAAGAGATTGAAATGTAAAGTCTTGTTTGAAGAGAAAGATGATGTGGGGCGTTGGGTTCTGGTTAAGTTGTTGATTGATTCTATTCCGTTAACTCTTTTTAATGTTTATGGCCCTACCCAACCTGACTGTTTATTTTGGCCCCTTATTACTTCCAAATGTATTCAACACAAAGATGATTTCTTTATTCTAGGTGGTGATTGTAACCAAATTGTTGATCCATTTCTTGACCGTAAATCCACTGTACGTTTTCTTCCTCACAAACCACACAAATAATTCCTGGATACTCTTTCTCAGGCTGCTCTATCCGACTCCTGGCGACCCACCCACCCAGATACTCTTGACTACCCTTTTTTCTCCCATCCTCATGCTTCTTCCTCTAGATTAGATTACATCTTTCTCTCGCACTCTCTATCTCAATCTCTACTCTCTTCTTCTATTGAACCTATTGTGATCTCTGATCATGCATCTGTTATTACTGATTTTGATCTTCTCCCCCCTCATCCCAAATCCTCCCGCTGGCGTTTTAATTCCTCTCTTCTTACTGATCCTACCTTTTCCTCCTCCTTTCGTGCTTTCTCTGATGATTTTTTTCTCATCAACTCTACTCCGGAGATTTCCTTTCACACCCTCTGGGATACTTTCAAGGCAGCTGCAAGGGGGTTCATCATTGATTTTGTCTCTCGGAAAAAAAAACGATTCCTCCAGAAGCGGAAAGCTTCTCTTGCACACATTAAACAATTAGAACATCGTTTTTACACTTCTTCGGCATCCTGTATGTCCCCTGACCTTCTTCGTGCGAAATTTGCCTTTAACAAAATATCTATGGATAATGCTTCCTCCATTCTTCTACGTAGCAGCGCACGCTATTATGGGGGTCGTAATAAATCTGGCAAGCTATTAGCTAATTACCTCAAGTCCCGTAAAGAACGCACTTCCATCGAATCTATCTTCTCTCCGGATAACATTCTTCTTCATTCTACTGATCAGATTCTTACCCAATTTCAGCTCTTGTACCAACAACTTTACACTCCGGAATCTCCTCCCTCTCCTTCTCTACTTCGCTCCTACTTCGATCATCTCCCTAAACCTTCTTTTCCTGATCTTGATTTCACCTCCTTGGACATTGACCTTACTTCTCATGAAATTTCCACTGCTCTTTCTTCTTTAACTAAAGGCAAGACTCCTGGCCCTGACGGCTTCCCTGTCGAGTTTTACTTACATTTTTCGGATTTCCTGATCCCTAAATTGTTGACCCTTTTTCAATCCTTTCTTTCTTCTGGTTCAGCAACAGGTACCTTTCAAGACGCTACAATCTGCTTAATTCCGAAAGATGGCCGTGACCCAAAATTTTGTAAAAATTATCGCCCCATTTACCTTGTTAATGTAGATTATAAAATTTTTGCCAAACTCTTGGCTCTTCGTCTTGACTCCTTCATGCCCCATCTCATTGGTAAAGAACAATGCGGATTTATTAAGGGTCGACTCACCTCCGATAATTCTCGTCTTTTCTTAAATGTTCTAAACAAGGCTTCCTCCTTTTCTTTTCCCTTAGCTGCCATTTCAGTTGATGCTGAGAAGGCGTTTGACCGAGTTGACTGGTCTTTTCTCTTTGCATCGCTCCAGTGGCATGGATTTGGCCCCAAATTCATTTCCCTTGTCTCTTTATTATACTCCTCTCCCAAAGCTTCTGTCCTAGTCAACGGTCAATTATCCTCCTCTTTTACCCTTCGTCGTGGTGTTCGTCAAGGCTGTCCTCTTTCTCCTCTCCTTTTTGTTTTAGCCCTTGAGCCGTTCTTAACTTCCATTCGTCAAAATGTTTCTATATCTGGTTTTCCTTACGGGGATCAGCAATTGAAACTCTCAGCGTACGCTGATGATATTCTTCTCTTCATCTCCCATCCTGATTCATCCTTACCCCCTCTTTTAGCGGAATTTGATGCCTTTTCCCTTGTCTCGGGTTATAAGATTAATTCTGACAAGACTAAAATTCTTCCACTCACTAAGTATTGTTTACCTCATCAATTCTCTTCTACTGGTTTTGCCTGGAATCATTCCAAAATTAAGTACCTGGGAGTCTGGTTCTCCAGTTCCATTTCCTCTTCTGTTAAACTGAACATGACTTCGGTATTGGATCGCATTAATAAATCCTTCTCTTCCTGGAATCCTCTCTTCCTATCGTGGTGGGGTAGATTAGATTCTATAAAAATGATGATCGTTCCTATTCTTATTTATATTCTCTCTATGCTACCTGTCCATATCCCTGCTATTTACTTTAAACGTCTTGATTCCTCTCTCTCTAAATTTTTGTGGCACAATAAAAAGGCTAGAATTTCTCTTGTCTCTCTTCGTAAAGCTAAAGCGATAGGTGGAGTTAATTTCCCGGATTTGCGTCTGTATCATAAATCCTTTTCCTTGCGTCAAGTCTCCCGATGGCTCTCGAAAGACTCATCTCCTTTCGCTCCCCTATGGCTTTCTATTGAACGGAATCTCATCTTCCCCTTCTCTTTTGATGAACTTCTTCGCTTTTCTTCCAAATCTCCATTAACCTCCCTTCCACTTTTTAAATATTCTTCCTCCCTTCTTCGGCCTCTCTGTTCTCCTTCTGTTATATCGCGTGAATCCTTTTTGCAACAACCCATTTGGTATAACTCCCTTGTTCTCATTAATAATAGACCAATATTTTGGTCCCCATGGCATCAAAAGGGTATTATTTGGGTTCATCAGCTTTTTGATGGACTCATTCCTTGTTCCTTTCCTCAATTTCGAACTCATTTCTCTTGTCCGAGTTCTTTCTTCCACAAATATACTCTCCTGATTGAAACCATCCTTGATCGTTATTACTTGCTGCCTTCATCTGTCACTCCTTTCACTCCCTCATCCCTTCTAACATTACTTTCTGTTTTTCCTAAAGCCTCCGTTATTTATAAGTTTTTCTCTGCCCCTAATCCGGAGCGACCCAAATCCAAGATTGAATCTTCCTGGGAGTTTGACCTTGGATGTGTTTGGTCGGTTTCTCTTTGGGACAAACTCTGGCTTAAGTCCTTGAAGGTATCTCGCTCTGCTTCTCTTACCCAATCTCTCTTCTTTCTATATCATAGACTTTATCTTTCCCCTCTTCTTCTTTCCCGCTTCTCCTCTACTTCTACTTCTGCTTGTTGGACATGTAATTCTCCTGATGCTGACCTTTTACATATGTTCTTTCTCTGTCCCCCAGTATTTACCCTTTGGAACCAAGTTTGGTCTTGCATCTCTCGCATTTTCTCACTCTCTATTCCTCATTCTCCTTCTCTTCTTTTTCTGGGTAGTCTTTCAGATGCTCTCATCTTGCCCCCTCATTCTGCTGGTCTTTTTGATCTTATGCTTGCACTTTCCTTTCAACATATCTCCTCTAACTGGAAAGATTTCACAAAGGTCTCTTTGCAACATTGGTGGCACTCCCTTTGCCATTTTCACAGATTTGATGTTTCTTTTGCTTCCTCCTCCAAGCCCCCTCGTAATGTGGAACTTTACTGGCTCCCGTTAACTATTTACTTGGATCAATCTGCTGTCAAGAATAGTCCCTCTTCCACCACATCTGAGAATTTTAAACCACCCTGAATTTTTCCCCTCTACTATTTTCCCTTTATGTGTATGAATTAGATTTCTTGTTATGTTTACTCTCTATTTAACTCCATTAACAATCTACACATTTATTTGATATGTATTGATATATTTCTACCAGGTTATTTTCCTGTATATTATACTTCATCAATTCATTGCATATTTATAGTATACAGCTATGTCATATTTCCTTCTCATATTCTCCTTTCCTGAGTTTTTTTTCTGTTCTTCTTTTCTCTCTCTTGTTCTTTCTTTCTTTTTCTCTCTTTCTTTCCTCTCCCTCCCCTCTCTTTAAAATTTATAAACTGCTTAGGTATTGATTCTTGACATTTGGAATGTTATAATCTTCTTTCTTTTGTATATTCTGCATACAGTTCCTTTTGTCCTTGTTTATTCAAGTATGTTAATAAAGCTTTCAAACATAAAAAAAGACTGGAGGCTACCTGCCCTGCTGTAACATATTACCAGGCACCAGGTCAAGTTCAAGGTACTTTCTCTCTGAGATTCAGTATTCAGTGATTGTGATTGTTTCGTTTGGCTACTTTACGAGGCTGCTCATTGGCATCCCTGCTTGGCAACAGTGTTGTTATCTAGTCTGTGAATAGGGCTAAAGGGTGCAGAAGGGTGCTACAACAATGGATAAAAAGTAAGGACCTCCCATTATACCTCTGTCCCACTCTGCTGCCTCCTGTGTTTCGTCCATAGAAGGGTTTCTCTATCGGGCTGTGGGGGCTGTCTCAATAGAACTTGTTGAAAGGAAACTCTTACTGGACAGGGACATTTCTAATGCACCCCCCATGGGTCAATCATTTGCACCAGCGTGAAGGGGCCCCCTCATGACATGGGACCAACAAGGGTTTGTGATGAATATCCCCTGGAATGGTAGACTCATAACTCCCACTACACCAGTTATCAGCCTGAGACGGAATCGGAAAAGGAAGGCTTGTGCATCCGCCATGGCCCCTTCAGAGTCTTTGCCGGTGGCCCAACTTATTTCCAACTCATCTGAAGAGGGAGAGGCTCTTCCCTCAGGAATGTTTCGGCTCGGGATCTTGAGACATTTTTAAATAATAAGTTGGATCCAATCCTGTTGAGAAGTTCCCATATTAAAGATAGGGTTTCTGAATTATTTTGTCTGATGACTAAGGGGAGGGTTGGGAATGAGGCTGGGCAGGCGCAGGGCACATCAGAAGAGCCGCTGGGGTCAGTTGATCCTATTGGCCCTGGGAGGGACCCTACATCAACCCATGACCTGGGCTGCGCAGGTTCAGGTCCCTACCAAGTGGAACCGAAGCCAGGGCTCGTGGGGTAATTCTTAGCTCTCGAAGTACTGATGCCCCCGTCCTTTGGATGAACTAGGGAGGAGTTGGCACTCAGCGTCTCCTAACAACCTTGGAGGTGTCTTAAATTTGCCCCTAGAAGCAACTCCTTATGTTATGGTCCTAGGGAATGTCCCCCATTACGTGCCCCAATGAGGAATCTTACCAGGAACTCAAGAGCAAGGCGTTGCACTGGCTTAGCTCACATCTCTCTCATAGGAGGGAGCTTGTGGATTTTATTATCGTGGCGCGCAGAGTAGGCTGGACAGGGAAGGACAGTAAACCAATGGTGGGGGATCGCGTGGTGGTTAACTTTAATAATCCCTGGTTAGCTGGTGATCTTGTTGCTGCCGCCCGATCAACATCAGGCCCACCATGGATAGTCGCCCTGCCTTTTCTTTTTTCTTATAGACAGGGTTGTATAGCTCGTCCATTATACTATAATTTCTCTGAAAGGGGGTCCTGTACAGCCAACGACCCCCTTGCTTCTAGGCCGCATCCCCCCGGTGCCCCCCACCAACAGATTTCCTTCCTTGAGTGGTTTGGAGTCCTGTGACGGACTGGACCTTTGTGATTCTTTCCAGTCTCTTAGGGCCCACAGCGCCTCCCAGCAGTTCTCTCTCAGCAGGCAAGGGGGCTTACGTTGCTGTCTTGGGAGTATTGCAGGTCTTTCTTCAAAGTTTAGTGACTCCAGGTGGTTGTGTTATGTTAAATCCTTCCACATAATTTGTCTTCAAGAAACTTGAGCAACTGATAACAGCTTTTTCCTTGACCTATTTCGAACCTGCTATTCCTTCAATGGCTAGTAGGGCTAAGGGGGGGGGGGGGTAATCATGCTTCTTTGATTGAGTTGAGTGATTATACTTTGGAACTCAACTGCAATGTTCGCACAACACAGGGAGTATGACTCTCTCAATGTCTCAGTACTTTCCAATGCTTTTAATTATTTTTTATAATAGCAAGGGTGGGAGCTGCGACCCCTGAGGAGTTTCTCACCTGGATGGTGCCTTGAGTTCTATATCAGTCATGGGTGATGGCCAAATCGTCCTTGTTGATGATTTTAATTGTAATGTATGTAATCCTTCCCTAGATGGCGGTGTTTATTTGAATGAAGGGTTATATTTTTTCATTCACAGGATGGTTAGGAGCTGAATGAGCTCTTAGATTCTCATAGCCTGGTTTTCAGCATGGAGAAATTGGTGAATTCCTTGAATCCTGTATTTTGCCTGCCTTACAAAGAGAGGGGTAGTGGATCGCTTATTTATTTTAGATTTATTTCAGCACTATTATACCTGCTCATTATTTATTTTAACATCATTTTAAGTCCTTTTAGGAACCACAAGCCATTATCCTTAACATCGGACATTGGCATGGGCCCAAAGCCACAGTCAAGAGGGGCCCTTATAAGCGCATCCGCTGTTGACGAGGGGAGAAGGCTAAAATGATCTCAGGTGGACCCTCTGCACCTACAATCTTTGCATCCTGCCTGCATGAAATTTATATTTGTCTGGCTAGTGACGCAGGTGGTGGGGAAGGTATTGGAAGATTTTATAGGCATAGCTCTGGGTGTTTGTAAACTTATGCCTGTCGCAGCCTCTAGCACCCGGGTGTCACAAATCCATAAATAGTTTAACAGGAGCTGCTCGAGAACCCTGCGTCACCTGTAGGTAGCCATGAAGCTGTTACAGAGGGACTGGCATTTGATCAGAAACTGTAGGCGGGACTACAAGTTGGCTCAATAGGTATGTAAATATAATTCACAGGAATCACGCTAGTGAAATGGAGGACTGCTCCCTTTTCTGGAGGGTTGTAAATAGGCCTTGTTTTCATGAGGGCCCTGGTCCTCTCTTATGCTATCACATCTCAGAGCAACAGTGGGTGGGTCATTTTGAGTGCATTTATAATCGGGGGTTAACAGGAGTGATAAAGCCCTGCTGCAGCTTTTACATTTGGTAACCAAGTGGTCTTCAAGTTAGATGAAATCACACAAGGCATTATTGTGCTGTCTAGCAATTAAGCCCCGGGCTCGGACAGTATATCACCAGACCTGTTTAAAGTAAATACAGAGGTTTGGGACTCTATACTGATGCAGGTCCTGAATGTGGCTGCACAGGAGTGAGTGTTACCCTCTTGGTCTACCACCAGTGATTGTCCCCATATTTAAGAAGGGGGATAAAGAGAACCCCAATGTTATCAGCCAATTTCATTACTGGACGCTACAGTCAAGGTCTTGGGGAGGGTGATTTTAAATAGGTTGTGCAATTGGACAGAAGAAAACAATATTTTGAGTGATGCCCAGTAGGGCTTTAGGGCGGGGAAGTCGACTACAGACCAATGCTTGAACCTTCATTTAATTATTAATAAATATACGGTGGCATGGTCTGAATCTTCACATCTCACGTTCATGGACTTGATGTCTGCTTTTGATAGGGTGAACTGAGTGAAACTCTGGGCTTTGCTCAGCGAGATGGGGGTTGATCCCAGTATTGAGGCTTTATTAGCTGACCTCCACTCCATGACCTGAGCCTCCGTGCGTTTTTCTCAAGGTGCATCCTGCACCCGATCAATTTTAACGAGCTGTGGGGTTTGTCAGGGGAGCATACTTGCCCCTTTTCTGTTCTCTTTGCACATGAATGGGCTAGAGTCTGCACTTTTATCAGTTTCGGCCAACTGCCCTAAGATTGGGGACAGATTTCTCTCTGTTTAGCTATATGCAGATGATGCGATCCTGACGGCCCGGACCGCACAGGGGTAGGACTTGTTACTGGCCAAGTATGTGTCTTTCATGGGGCTCCTGGACCTGTTGGTTAACTTCTTGAAATCCCACATAATGATAGTGGGCCCCAAATCTACAAGTAGTAAGACCTTCAAGGTATCTAATTTTACCTTCAGCAAAGTCAAGGCCTTCCCTTATTTGGGAGTTTTATTTGACGTCAACAACTGCTGGAAACCCATGGTTAAGGCTAAAAGGTCAGAGTCCATTAAAAATATGGGGGCTTTTTTCAGTTTTACACATAGGCTTGGGTTCAGGGTACCAAGGGATCTTCTAAAACTCTATCAGGCCAAGTGCATTGCACAGCTGCGTCATGGTAGCAAGGTCTGGGGTATGTCAAGTTGGATCGAATTCAAATGATGGAGAATCATTTTTTGTGCAAGCTGGTCCAGGTCCCCCAATCCTCTGGAGCTTAGGCTTGATTATGTTTCAGACCTGATATCTTCAAGCCCGCTCCTGTGCTGGATTAAGATCTGGAGCAGGGCGGAGCTGAAGCTAAGCAGGTTGATTCTCGAGGAATGTCTGGCTCTGGAACGGGTAACTAGTATACCCTGGATTGCTCATGTTAAGGCAGCCTTTTTATCTATAGGTAGGCCTGATATTTTAATGAATCCTATCTCTCTCTCCATCCACGAGTTGGGGAGTGTTAAAAGATTGTTTCTGGCACACTCCCATTTGGAGAGAGAAGGTTTAGAACTTCAGAAGCCTTCAGTGAGGGGCCACATGCTTTTAAAAAATGTGCATGGGATGGAGCCATACCTAGGCTTGTTTCGCTCACAGCACAACAGGTTTATACTGGTTAGGTTCATGTTTAATCAATTGCATCATTTCTTGGTGACCCTATGTGGGTGGGCTCGGTCTCTGGTAAGGACTTCTTGTGGCTGTGACAATGTGTCTCCGCAGGATATGCTCCATTTTATAATGTTTTGCTCTTACTTCAGTTGGCCAAGGAAGCATTTTCTAATCCCCTTGCTGAAATAATTGTTAGGCCTGCCTTGTTGTACCTTCAGATGTTTCCCACTGATCATGTGATTTTTACTGTATTATCTTTTTTACAAGCTGTCTGGGTGTGCAGGAAAACAAGACCTGATTAACTGTTTTAATGCTCTCTATTTTTATGAGTAATATTGTATGTTTTCATTATTCATGAAATTGATATTAGTGTTTTTGACCAGTATTCATTTATGGTGATTTTACTTACTGAATAAAGATTCCTATTGATTGACTGTGCATGCAACCCACTCAAATATTGGCTTTAAATATAGTTGACAAAGTCAACCGTTTTTCTCCAAACAGCATATGAGTTCTGAAAATACACACGTTTTCATCTCAAAAACAAGTTTTTCAGTTTTGGTGTACATATATAAATTCATCCATGCAAACGCTTCTTATTTAGTAGGCGTGGCTGGACACATCAGATTTACTTTTAGGTAGCTGGAGAGCTACCAGTAGCCCACGAGCTGTTCATTGGAAATGCCAGTGCTAGATGCATAACATAAATAATTGGCTACTTTTGTGTAGACCGGAAAATAAATGCGTGCTTCAATTTACGACCACTGGGTGGCAGCATCCAACCTCTGTTTCACAAATAACTTTGTTTCATCATTGTAGGTGCTGGTTTCTAAGGATGTTTCTTAGTGCATGGAACTTATACTACTGTATCTCACAAGTTCCTAGAATGTAAAAATTATCAAAGCCCATGTTTTTCTCAGCCTTTTGCTTGTGGCCCATTATAACTTTGTTTAGAAAGGATATCCTCATCCATCATTTCTCTTCGTCATTCCATATTAATCATACCTGATCCCTCAACCATCATCCGTCGTCCATCTTCTCTCATCTCTTATCCCTCATGCATCATCCCTCATCCATCATTCATCATGTCTCATTCATCCCCCCTCATCTATCTTTCTTCATCCATCACACATGATCGCTCATCCTTCACCCCTCATTCTATTTCCATTATTTATTTACTATCATTCCTCATCCATTATCCATCATCCATTGTCCCTCATCCATCCTTAATTACCTATGATATATCATTCCTCGTTTATCATTCTTTATCCGAATCGATCATTCTTGATTTATCAGCTGTCATACCTCATCCTTCAAAAATCCTCCATCATCTCTCATCTCTCATTCCTCATTCATCAGCCATTAATTCTCTTCATTCATCCTCTATCCATTATCCCACATCTTTCATGCATCATTCTTGATTCATCACCCCTCATCCATTGGAACTCATCCGGCATTCTTCATCTATCATTCATTACCACTTATAAATCATACCTCATTTATCATCCCTCTCCCACCAAGCATCAGCCATCATGCATCATCCCTCATCCTTCAATGCTCACCTATCTTTCATTATCAAGCCTCATCTCTTAACCATCTCTGTGCATCCATCATACCTTAATGGGTGAGGAATGTTGGACGATGAGGGATGAGGTATTCAGAGATGAGGAATTAAGGATTTATTTATTTATTTATTTTATTTTAAAGGTTTTATGTAGCGCTGGCTAGACCCGGAGGTATCAGAGCGCTTTACATGAGTATCAGGGATAGAGACAAGGGATGAGAAATGATAGATTAATGATATAGGGCTGATGAATGATGGCAGAGGAAAGAGGGACCAGAATAATAGATGATGGAAGAGGAATAATTGATGAAGGATGTGGGATGATGGATAAGGAATGACTGATGATGAGAAATTATGCATGAGAGATGATGATTGATAAATGGGGATAGATGGATGAGGATTGATGGATTAGGCATGAGTGAGGCATAAGGATGTCATCATTCACCAATACCCTCTCTCCATCATTCCTCATCCATCATTCCTAATCCTTCACCCATTGTCAATTATGTCTCATCCAGCATGTGCCACCGCTCTCCCATCTTCTCTCATTTATTACCCATGATCCCTCATTCATCAGCCGTCAATCCTCATTCATCCCTTATCTGTCATCCTACATTTGTTATCTCTCATTCATCATTCCTCATCCTTCATCTTTTATTCAACATTGTTCATATATCACCCATCTTTGACTATCCATCATTCATCATTTACCATTCCTTATCCTCATCCCTCACTCTTTAATAAATCAGTCAAAAAAGAGGTGCTTACTTTATGGGTGGAAAGCTGGATCAAGACAGAGGATGGCTTAGAATTACTCTATCTAGATCCCAATGGAGACTTTGGAGACTGGTTTAGTAAAGACTGGGTCACAATGGCAGCGTGAGAATAGACACTGGCAAAGGTCAGAGGGGCATATTATCAAGAACGGCGTTAAAAGTTATCGCCAGTTTAGCCGCAGAAAACTGCAGCTAAAGCGGCGATAATGGGCTTGATAATATGCCCTTGAGAATTCCAATAGAAGTCCATGTGTTGGGGTGAACATGGGCTTCTAGTGGAATTTGTCCGAGCCTGCTCAGTCTCCCCCTCAGACACCTCCCTCTCCAACTCCACCGTCTTACGATATCTCTCCCTAATCTTACCCCCCACACGTGCAATAAAGTGACCCTGGACCACTGGCTTATACACCTGCCAAACTACCACGCCGAGGACGCCGATCCCTCTTTCTCCCAGAAGTAATGGTCCTATGCTTCCGAAAGTTGATGAATGGTATTCCAGTACTTCAGTTCACGTGGGTCCAACCACCAACCCGAACCAGGGTGGAGCCCTGGAACCCACAGCTCTGTAATGATTGGGGAGTGACCAGAAATACCTTTAGTCAAGTAGGTGGTGTTCCTATATCTAAAATGATGTGACCCCAGCAACAGAAATTAATTCAGACACGCCAGCAATAGCCATTGGCCACATATGAGAACTGTCACAGCCCCGGGTGTGTCACCCGCCACAGATCCTCTAACCCTGTTGACCCCAGGAAACAGCTAAATCACGGATCATCCCTAGATGCCCCCCCAACCACACCCTATGATCTTCAGCCCCATGCAGGGTCAGGTTAAGACCCCCCCCAACCAGCAACACAGCCTCTGGGCAATCAGTAATCCATTTCCCCATGTTCTTCAGGCCATACTCTTAAAGCTCGGGAAGACAATACCAGGAAGCCACTATCAAACACTCTTTTCCACAGGCCACCTACCACCAGCCACCACTATAGTGTCTAGGTGTGTATCAATACTTGAACCCCTCTGCAAGTACGTAGATATTTTTTTGAAACCCTTTGCTGAGCCTACGTCTTGCCTATCTACGGTACACCATGGAGACAATAAAACTGGTGGACAATTTGACATTCACACCATTTGAACAAATTCTTGTCACTATTGACATAACGCTCCTTTACACCAACCAGTACCCCCAAAATAGGCCTTGAATGAGAAGTACCGGATAAAAGACAAAGACCGGTGCAGTTTCTCACCGATTTTAAAATAAAACTCCTTGAGATCACCATAACTAAGAATTTTTTTTCATTTTCCAGGGGCACTACTAAATGCAGACTAAGGGGGTGGCCATGGGGGTAGGGTTCGCACCAGATTTGGCAATTCAATATATGGACAATTTTGAGAGGAGCCATATATTTAACACTGACAACCCATACACTAACAAAGTAGAGTTATGGTGGCGGTACATCGATGATGTACTTTTTATACAGACAGGTTCTGAGGAGACAATTGGATTAATTTTACATCTAATGATATAAAATTTCTTTGGAATACAACAATATGGCAATAAATGTTTTAGATATAACCATAAAAGAAGAAAGTCTCATTCATACCACGTTGTATAGGAAAAAGAGTGAAAAGAATACACCACTGCGATACACCAGCCACCATCCCAGGAGTCTGAAAGATATTTTGCCTTACGCACAATTCCATAGATTCAGAAGGAACTGCTCAAAAAAGTCTGACTTGTTTACAGAATCAGATGAAATAATCAACCAATTGTTTAACAGAGGTTATCCAAAAATTCTACTTAAGAGGGCACGTAAGAGGCCCTGGTACTGCCCCAGAGAAACGCTCTTAAAACCCAAACAACAAACTATCACATCACATGACAGAATGATCTGCGTTACAATGTTTTGTACACGCAGTAATGAAATCAAGAAAATCATTAACAGACACTGGATGCGGATGAGGTCGAGACGCACCCATGCATGTTTTTTAAAAACGCGAAAGTATAAAAGATCATGTTGTGAGATCCCTTCTGGGGGGCCCACCGAGACAGCCCTCCTGACCCAGTGGAACCTTCCTCAAATTATAGGACATTTAAAATGTTGGTGCAGCAAAGCATGTAGTTTAAACATAGAGGCTAAAGCATTCACACACAACAATCGCACACACCAACTTAAGGACCACACTAAGGGGCCGATTAGGATGGCGGACGGACTTGCGTCCGTCCGCCACCCCTGAGTAGGAGGGACCGTCCGCATGGGCAGCGGCGGTCCCTCCATGGCAATTAGGATGTGACCGCCAGTGTGGCGGTCACATCCTCTATTTTTTACATTGCGGCGGGTGCAGCTTCAAGCTGCACCCGCCGCAATGTTAAAAATGCATGTGTTGCATTTACATGCACAAAGCCGCAGGCACCGCACGGTGCCTGCTGCTTTGTGTACGCAAATGCAGGGGGGTACCATAGGTACCCCCCATGTGCACCCCCCACCCCCCATTCACCCAGGGGGCCCGCAACGGGCCCCCAAAGTGAATGTCCGTATGCTTTTCCATGGCGGAAAAGCCGCCGTGGAAAAGCATATTTACACAAACATCATAATATGGCGGACGGTGTCTCATAGACACCGCCTGCCATGTTATAGCTTTTCCGCCGCGGTCGGAAGCCGACCGTGGCGGAAAAGCGGCGGACGGAATTCCAGACCCACCAGCCATCCTAATTTGGCAGTGGGTCTTTGGAGTCTCCGCCGCGGTTTTTCCGCATCCTCCAGGCCGGCGGACACTTCCGCCGGCCCGGAGGATGCGGAAAAACCGCCATCCTAATCGGCCACTTACTGTGATAGCATGGATGTAATATATATTATCTGGTGCCCTTGCTTATTATGGGGAGAACTGGGATAGTTCAGTAGGTTTGAGAACTACAACTAAGTATGATATCTATGTAGTGCATACATATGTATATATATTTTTTCCCCAGCAATCTTTGTGAACATCCTTGCCCTGCTCCGTACATGCCTTTGCGCTTGTGGGGGTCACCCTCGGCCCCCGACATGGATGCCTCCACTGCCTCCAAGTCTGCCTCTCCGGCATCAGTCCAGGCCTGCGGCATTGGATGTCCTTGCCCCTCCAGCCAGTCCCAAGCTCCTTCGCCTCCATGAAGAAGTGCATCATAGAGCCCATCTCCACCCTGAGCTGGGCAGGGAATAGAAAAACATTCTTAAGTTATAGGTGCAGAAAGCGTCTCTTGACCACCAAGAAGGACTCACGTTTGCACAAGACCGTTATCACTGGAGAATACGATAATGATCCCTGAACTTACGCCAGCAAGCCACAATTGGTCTAGGCCAAGCTCCCAGCACCGGAGCTGACTCGAGACTCTGTGCGCCCTCTCCACCGACACCAGGGGTGTCACTTTGCCCCCCAGAACCTCAGAGGCCAACCACTGCTCAACAAGCAACTCCATTGTGGGGTCCTCCGCCTTCTCCGGGAACCCCACCAGTTAGACATTGTCCCAGCGAGAGTGCCCCTTGGCATCCTCTACCCTCCCCAAGAGGACCTCCACTTTCTTCCACAGCTGGGCCAGACGTTCCTCATGATCCGCCATGAGAGGTGCAGCTGAGCCACAGTCGATTCCACATCCATGACTCTCTCAGCCAACTTGGAGCAGTCCACTTGTAGAAGGTCCACATCAATTACCACTGCCTCAATCTTGTGCTGCAATGCATCTTTAATGTTGAAAATAGCTGTAGTATCATGGCTCTGTGGGTTTCCTGGCCCTTCAGCGGGCCAGTCGCTCATGGGTTTCACCCTCTGCCACCCCTTCACCGACACAACCCCCCCTGGTTAGTGAGCAATATCGCTAAGGGCTGTCTGCTCGAACCCATACACCAATAGCTGTTCTTCTACCAGCCACCAACATTCCTCATCGCTCCAACCGACTCTCTAGATGGGCCCCCTCTCTGGATATAGTGGGCGTAGATGGAGCATAACAGCTCAGAGTCACTGAGCACCCCCACAAGGTCTTATTTGTCCACCAGTGAGAGGCAACCAGGCCAGTACAGAGGGGGCACTCCTCCAGCTCCTTACCAGTGCCCTGGTCTGAGCTCCCCTCTGATCCCAGATCAACTCCAGCTCCAGCTGCACTCTATGCCATAGATGCCCCAGTCAAATGTCTGCACACTGCCTCCAGTTCTGCCACACCAACAGAATTTGCAGTGTGCGACCAGCTCCCCAGTAGGCTGCACACTCTAAGCCAAGTGAGGGCAAAGGGTTAATCAGCTGCTCTCAAATGTTCTACAGTCTACCACCTTTAAAAAAGGGCTTGTTAGCCTTTGCACCCTTCATAGAATGAGCTTGAAACTTCTGTAAATTAACACCACCTAGTTGCATGATCCATTTCACCCATCTAGCAATCGTAGTCGTGGTAACATCTTTCAAGGGTTTTACAAAGGAAATCAAAAGCTGGTCATTGTGCTGAAATTCACTCATTCTGGAGTTGAATTCCCTCATGCAATTCACAACACACAGCTTTCTGGAAGAATCAAAATTTTGATGAAATTTGGTGTCATAAATAGTTTACATTCTTCTAGAAAGCTCAAAGGTAACCACAAAGGCGTTGTAAACTCTGTTACTTACCTCCAAAGCGCTAATGTCAGACACTCGTCAACAAGATATTAAGCCAAGTAAAGAGGCCAACTTCATAGAAAGTCTTTTTCAGATCCAAATAGTTATTTCCAGGCCAAGAGGAAAACATAGAGAAGACTAAATTAGCGACCCATACAGTATCATACATAGAGCCAGAGGTTCTTCTCAACCTGATGCTTTTTAGCCGTTTGCAAACCAAAACTTTCTTCTCTACCGTCCTGTCATTGATCAGCCTATGTCCGGGAGGGATCCTGGACCTGTAGCAGTTTACAGTTCTATATCTAAGGCCCCTATCAAACTGCTCTAAGAGAATGTTAACTACCTCCAATACAGATGCCTCCATGGGATCATGGGGGCATATTATCAAGGAACGGTGTTAAAATTATCGCCACTTTAGCGGCAGGTAACTGCCTCTAAAACGGCAATAAAGGGCTTGATAATATGTCGTAGAGAATTCCAATAGAAGCCCATGTTCACACCAGAATTTGGGCTTCTATTGGAATTCTCAAGGGCATATTATCAAGCCCATTAACCCCGCTTTAGCTGCATTTTCCTGCCGCTAAAGCGGCAATCATTTTAACGCCGTTCCTTGATAATATGCCCCATGGTCCCTTTCCAGGCTCCTGCATATCCATGTCTTCCAAATTCCTCTGTTTCTGCAGTGGGTACCTGGAGCTCAGAACTCCTCGAGGAATTCTTCGGCTCTTCCTGAAAGGCCTGACATTTCTCTAGATCTCCTGATACTCTCAAAGTAAGAAGGCTCAAAGACTCATTCAGAACCAGAGGATGTTACTCTCCGTCTACCTTTTGAAATACGTTTTGCACTGCAAAGGGAATGTCGCAAGGTACCTTCAGGGTCATTGGAACCCATGTCTTTGAGACCCAAAACAGAGTTATTAGAACACGTGAACACCTCTACTGCCTGACTTTCTGAAGTGAAAAGAGGGAATGAAGAAGCGTTAGTTCCTTTCCATGTTTGAAAGAATGGGTTCACTGCTAAAGCACCCGGGTCCGACATCCAATTGTAATATTTTCTCAATTGAAACACCAGCCTGCTCGCAAAAAGGTCTAACCCCAGTTTGTCCCAGATCTGAAACAGTTTCCTGAAACAATAGCTGTTCAACTTCCAGTCTCTGAAATCCTGTAAACAACTTGAATTCCAGTCTACAGTAACATTTGCCTTCCCAGGCAAATATTCCTCCTTTAGGTTGATCTTGTGTTCCAAGCAAAATAGCCAGATCTTCTTTGCTAATTTTGACAGGTCTAAGGAACCTTGTTCCACCTAAGCGATTTATATACGCTACTGCAGAAACATTGTCCATTTTTAACAAAACCACACTACCCTGCAAACAATGTTTGAAACTCATATGGGCATAAAGACCTGCTGTCAACACTAAATAGTTTGTATGATGCAACCACTCTACCTGTGACCATAAGCCACTAGTATCCTGAGCACCCAAGTGTGCACTCCAAATGGCTAAGCTCTCATCTGACTCCAGAAAGAAGTCTGAAGAGCATCGAAGGATCGCCCTGCCATTCCAGGTGTCCACATGTTCTCTGATAATCTCCCCATCTAGAAGCACTATGTCTCCATACCACAATCCTCCCCAAAGGGTGTTTGCTTTTATCCTCTGCAAAGCACAATAATGGAAAACATTTCCTCTTGTAAGGGATCTTTGGTTGCATCCTTGTAGGTAGAGGGGGTATCGTCCTTCATAAAAAATGAATCCTCGTCAAAGTCCCCTTGATCCAGGTCCAAAACATATTCAGCTAAGGGATTTTCATTAAGAGGTTCCTCCTTTCCTACATCAGAAACTTGAATGCCCCTTGGAACATCTGTCGTGCCACATTGGACACCTTCCAGTTTTGTGCCGCAAAGGACGCCCATACTCTGTGAGGGGCATAGACCTCCCATTCTCTTTCAGGTGCTAACACCTCCCAATTTCCTCAAGGTTCTTAGGCCTCCCATCTTTCTAAAGGGTATAGCTCCCCTCTCAATGTTCTCAATGGCTTGGACTTTCTCTACCTCTTAAACATTGTGCCGCCATCAAGTCTTTCCCTGAAATGGACCCAGGATCCCCTTCATTTTCACATGCTCTCATAAACATGACCTGATCAATGATCTACCGTACACAAGAATGTATCTCATGCTGAATTAGCTCTTTGATCAGCTCTTCATTTATTTTACCCTGAGAAATCTCAGGGTTCTCTCCTTCCTGATCAGACAAGTTAATCTAATCAGGGACAGTATTTTATATATAAGTCAAAAAGCAGAGTCCAGAAATAGTTATAGCAAGAAGGCTCTAATAAGGGGCTTAAAGCATGAGATCCTTTAATAAAAGGCAAACGCTGTTGACCGAGGAAGAAATCAACTACGGGCATGCATTGAGCGATCATGGGGACACTGCAACTGTCAATGCGATGCGTTACAGTGCCCCCTGCCTGCCTCCCAGGGCCCTTGATTGCATATTGCTTATAAGCATAAGCCTATCCAAAGAAAGATGGTGGTGCATTACGCTAAGCGCCATTGCCCAGAGAATTCCTCTAAACCTGACAGGAGTTTCAGTGCCTGAAAGGAGGCATCAATCGAATGCAGCCTATGACAAGTGCCCTGCAGGTAATCAGAGCTGCCCAGAAAAACACCCAACTGAGGCACTGCAGGGACCACACTACAGGGGGTGGCAATTGGAGTCATGCTGAGGCGATCTCAACGGTTTAGGCCCTGCCAGCAGAGATGACCCCGGGCCGGCAGGCATAGTCAGCCTCGGGTCAGCTTCTTAGGAGACCGGAGCCGAGAAACTCCTCTTCAAAAGGTACACTTTAAGAGTTAACGAGCTGCGCTTACCACAATGAAAGTAAAAATATAGAAAAGGAAGCAATCGTTAAAGCAATTTTTATCTATTTAAATAAATAACCCAAGAGATAACGATCCTAAGGGAGTGAGTTGCATAAATTGGAATCCGCTTGAGTAACTAATCGTTTTAAAAACAAAATACCAAGCATAAGCAAACGGAAAACAGTTAAATATAACGAGACATAATAGGGTACTTACCTGCGAGAAGCAGCATTTAAAAGAGGCAGATCTACATATTTAAAAGCTCTTCCCTCAGCTCAGTGGTGGGCCTGGGAGTGCAAAATTAAACCCATGTGCTGCTCCCACAGCATTAATGAATTAACTGCACCTCACTTCAAGCTATTGTCTCATGGCGCCTTACTTGGGTACTCTGTGTCAACTCTTGTTTCTAGCTTTACACTCCTTATTACTCACACCTTATGCTAATTTTAGTTGTACCTGTTGGCTGGATGGTGCACTGAAAAGGCTGTAATAATAGACCTTGATCAATAATTTGGGTAGAGGAGTTGGCCTAACGGCTAGGGCACTCGACCTCTGCCCTGGGGATCTGGGTTCGAGTCTCGGTAACGACGCCAAAACCTCCTGTGATTCTGGGCAAATCACTTAAATGTGCTAAAATGCCTAAAATGAAAGTAACTGGACACGTAAAATGTAACGTAACTGGAAAAATATGTAAAGCGCTCTGATACCCGATTCGTTTCGGGTCTAGTTCGCGCTATATAAAACTCTGCAAAAAAATAACAGTTACTGGGTGGCGCTCAGCAGCTATTAAAGCTCTCTTGCTGGTGCTGCTCATGAACTCGGTTTGTTCTATTTAAAACCACATACTCCCCACCAGTCAAAATCTATCGTTTGCAGTGCGATCAAAGGAGGACTCTCATTTTAGCAGTGGAGTTCCACTGCAACAATCACTCATACAGTGTGAATCCTAGAAATATTTTATATCATCTATCTGAGGCAATGGAAGCTCCTCTGCTAAGATGGGGGAGAGTCGCCCCACTGCTTTTCAGCAGTGAAAAAAGGAAAAAATAAAATGATAATATCACAATGTGAACACGGACAAGCACAATCGGAAGGGCCTATACATTTTTAACGCTGTCAAATGCAATAAGATGGGGGTTATGTTGTGAACTGCATCACAAGCACCACTGGGCGAGGCTTTATATGTTGAAATATTTCACAAATACAATAAGCTTTTGTTTTTTTTACACGAGGGACTCTGACAAGTGCAATAGGAAGGGATTTAGTGCATATATCCCTTTTTAGGTCTGTCCACATTTAAATGCTTTCAGATTAGACTTGACACCTTGTAGATGTTTGCCATTTGTAATTATAACTTTGTGTGTAGTATGTTCTGAAGCCATTTTGGGGTGGGCAGGGATTGGCTGTTATCACAGCCAGAAGGGGGAGGAGTGGTTGGTGCACTTAGGTGTGCATGATGGTTGGCTGGCCGGCTTGGGCCGGCCAAACAGTCATGCGCACTTAGCATGTTCTCCACCCGGCTGTATTGAACAGCCTGGATGGAGAACATGCACAGGCTCCCATTCCCTGTCTGAGTGCTGAACCAGGCCACTCAGACCAATCACGACGCTGCTGTCATGCTGGTGACAGCAGCATCGTGATTGGCTTAGGGGAGCATGTGTGCTCTCTGCTTCTGAGAAGACAAGCGGAGGAGAGATGGCAGCCATACAAAAGTAAGTGACATTTTCTTTTTCATTCTCCCCATCACCCCTGTTCTGTACCAGCTGCCACTGATCTAAGGAGTTGCAAATCTATTCCACCTCTCGCTCCCTTTCCTCTTTTTTGTAATAATTTTACATGATGTATACTTAATTGGCATATTTAGTTTACTTGAAATCTTTTTTTATAAAGTGGTAAATCATATGCCCAGGGCCTCTAAATGAAATGCTATTAGAGGCTGCAACACTGGTTATGCCACCCGCACAAGTAGCCTTTCAAACCTGAGTCTGGGCTGCCATTGCAGAGCCTGTGAGTGAAGTTTACTGCTCCTATAACTTGGTATTTAAAACTACTTGCCAAGCCTTAAAAGCACTTTCTACTACATATACGTCACTCCTAAGGCAGGCACTAGGTAGCTTAAAGGGCGGGGTGCTGTGTAAGTCAAAATGTGGGGCATGTACTTTTAATTTTTACATGTCCTGGTAGTGTCAAACACACAAATTCATTTTTGACTACTTTGAGGCCTACTCCTCCCATAGTGAGTGCCTCTTTACTGGTAATGTTAGCTTAAACATTACTATTTTATAAATGTCATTTCTAGAACATAGGCATTTCTCTGCTGTTACAGTTCTGTGTGCATGCAGTCTGTCTTCAATACACATCTAGGTAGGGTGTCAGCTACACTTTGTGCCTTCCCTCTCTGTGTCCACACTAGTGCACAAACTATTGTAGATATTCTAGACCATCCGTTTCCTCCTTACCTTGAGCTGCAGGGCTATCTGGTGATAATGTTTAAACCTTTCTCTCCTGCCAGCTGTTTAAACAACTTTCTAGAGGACTACCATCAGAACCTCAAAGATCCATTTCCGTTAAATTTGCTTTTTACTCACAATGTCCACTTACACCCTGAAAGATAAACACAACAAAAGGTCTCCTGCAAGGAAAAAATATCAGGCAGTGAATAGAGAGAGGGAGCGAGAAAGAAATCAACAGTTATGTATTACATAAAGAAACACCACTCCATGCAAGATGGAACAAAATAAATCTGCACTTCACCCCCAGTCAACATATAATTCAAATACAGTCATTGATCAATAACTTGCTACACTTTTGGGGGTCGTGGCCAAGCAGGCTACGATGGCAGACGTATCCTGCTGAGGCGCCGTGATTGGGCTCTCATATTGCCCACTTCCTAGCGTCGCCCGACCCGTACAGACAGGTGCACTAAACGTTGCTGTGAAATCCTACCTGGGTGTGCTCCCAACAACAAAACGAAGAAAATCAGACTGCAAGCTCCCAGTGGCAAGATGGCGCCTGCCGGTTTCTGGTCACGGGCTCTGGGAGTCCGGAGCTGTGCCTCGAGACATACGTCAAAAGCAGCACATGGGCACACGAATACAGCCGCAGCGGAGGCGGGGGGGGGGGCACTCCAACACTACCGCAACCTGATGCTAGCTTTGGAAAGTACACGCAGAGACAGACAGCAATCGCGGCGATAGGTGACAGCCTGCCATTTTAGATGTCATCTCATCCTCATCGCTCCACAGCCTCACAATCCCACCGAGGGGGTCGTAATGCCAACCATCTTTCAGCAGCGATCTGGGAGCCGGAGAGCTGATTGCCGCCCCCAACACCGCAGTGAAGCACGAGATAGCCCCCGGCCGGCCACAGTCGCATGACCCCAAAATGGATTCCAGTGTTGGAAATGGACTACGGAGCCGAATCTGAATCTCTGGAGACCCCTGGGGGCATATTGCACCATCTGGACAGAGGTGAGCAGTGGACTACGTGCATCCAGGGACAAACGTAAAGATAATTCCTCCCTTTGAAGCAAAGGAATAATGCACACACAATGACGGCTGCCTGACCTTAAAATGGCGGCCCTATAATCCTGACTCTCCCTGCTCTGATCTCATCGCTGGGGCACTGGTGAGGCACGCTACCTGGCAACTAGATCACTTGGGGCCCCTGCCCCTCTTCCCCATGACAACATGCAAATCGCGCCACACAGTTCCCTACAGCACCCACCCTTCCCCACAACGGCAAGGAGGCGAGCTGAACGCTGAAGTAACCAGAGTGAAGGTCCCCCCAGACTCCAAACATCCACCGAACTGCTGTAAGCTCCCTCCTTCGCCAGGTGGACGTCATTTTTCCGGCAGGACCACACAACCCAGCATCGGATCATACAAACTTCCTCAGCCACCTCAATGGGGAAACCGAGAGCATCACAGCACACCACGGTCCCCAAGACCAGCCCAGAGAACATGCCAAAGACCCAGACATGGGCCACAACTACTGCGCCTCAACCCGACCTGTCAATTTCTGACAAATTGGATAAGGTCCTTACCGCCATCGAACTCTCCAGGTTGTCCATGGTAGAATGACTTGACACCCTTGCAACGGATGTCAACCTTATCCGAGATGACCACTGCAAATTGGCAGACAAAGTGAGGGAAGGTGAGAAGACATTGGCCGACATGCAACTCACTGTCAAGGCACACCAGAAGACGCTGCAAGACGTCCTGAGTCGCCTAACCACCATGGAGGAACGTGCAAATGATTTAGAGGGACGCTCGAGGCACTGCAACATCCGCGTGCTGGGTCTCCCGGAGGGAATTGAAGGCGCAAACCTACTGGAGTACCTAGAAGCATGGGTGAAAACCTTCACCCCCACGTCTGACCGAACAGCATTCTTCTCCATTGAACGCGCCCACAGAGTTCCAGCCTGTAAACCTCCACCAGGATCAGCCCCCGACCGATGCTGGCGAAATTCCTCCACTTTTGAGACCGGGATGCTGTGCTTCAAGCAGCCAGACAAGCAGCCCCCCTACGTGTGAAAAATAAACAGATTATGAGTTTCCCTGATTATGCACGAGAGGTGCAGCAACAAAGGATATCATTTTTGGAGGTAAAACGTCAATTGCGAACGAACAATATCCAATACTCCTTGCTCTTCACAGCCCACCTCAAGGTTCTCTATGATGGCTCCCCTGTCTTTTTTCGCAAACGCTGAAGAAGCGCACAAATGGGCGTATCAACACTGTACGCAGCAACCCAGAACCGAGACAGCACGAGGCTCACCTTTCAAAGTGCCACGCACCAGGAGAAGCAACCCGAAACAGCAACGCGGCGGGACGAACAAAGTTGCTGGCACACAAGACTCTCCGGACCTAGAACAAATCATGAAGGAACGACAGGAGGTATTACAGGCAGTGATTAACCTGCAGACCTCCCCCCTTGCGGAAGACATAGATCGACCCCAAACATGTTTTCATCGGAGGGAGAAGATGACAGCGACGGAACGCTGTCTGGAGCGGACTCAATCACACCTCCCCTGCTCACCCCTCAGACAGCAGATGCCATACTGGTTGGACAATCGCCTACCCTCCCGTCATGAGATGATCCCACAGAGAACACTGTAAGGACTTGCTCCACCCAGGCTCATCCATTGAGCGCACACCACATTGACATGATCTGACACGCCTCAGGCAATGCCCAATGTTCCTACTAAGGCCCGATCGGCGTCTTGCCTCGCACGCATGCACTGCCACCCCATTGTATATTGTTGTACTCTCCTTTTTCGAGGGAGTCGGTTTGGAAGCGTCGTCACCAACGATGGTTCCTCAGTATTGGGACTGTTTCCGAACCCCACTGTTTAGTGCCCATGTTCAGAAACGCCCCATCCCCTCATGGAACTTCATACAACAGGGTACCAGAAATGTACATATAGGCGACATTATGTATCATATAGTTGCATCACGCTACTGGGAAGTCACTGGTCACTACGCCCGGCGGATACTGGCCACTTTAGCACGCGATAACAACCATACATGGCTATAACAACACAAGACATTGACATCAGCATCCTCATGCTCAACGTCAGAGGCCTCCGCACGCCGAGCAAACGTTATGCTATATACTCATATACAAAGCGCCAGAATGCTCGGATCGCGTTTCTACAGGAGACGCATCTCACTACGGCTGAGATAGGCAAGCTACAGGCCAAATGGCGCGGAACCATATGTGCCACGTCAAACTCGGAATACACATGCGAGGCACTGATTTGGGAGCGTCCAGTGACCCCATTCCAGGAAATCAGAGGGTTGGTAGACAAAAAAGGTAGATATACCCTATAAGAGGGACTCCTAAATGGGCAGTCAGTACTACTGGGTAGCATATACACCCGAATATCGAGCAGGACAAATTCTGGGACCGCCTCACAAGGGTTCCTGCCCAATTCGCCCCCTTACCACGGATCCTAGGGGGTGACTACAACTGTATACTGGACCCCATCTTGGACCGATCCCATCCCCCACCCACGCACTCTTCCACATATAGGCAAACTGAACGGTTTAAGGCTTGGGTCACACAATGGGCACTCACAGATGCATGGAGAATACAACACCCACAGACTTGACTGTACTCGTTTCACTCTATCCCCTATAACCTGCGAGTCCGTCTAGATAGATTCTTATGCTCGGTGGCGTTACTGCCCAAAATCCACCACACGGATTACCTGGGTAGTATTGTCTCTGACCATGACGCCCATATCCTGTGACTCATTTGGAGGCCCCCACACCCCCCAGTCCCCACATGGCGAGTACCACAGGGCTGCCTAACAGATCAAGCCTTCAAGCACGAACAGGGACAAAGTATCCAGGACTACTTCGCCAATAACACAGGGACAGCGTCCTCAACGTTATTGGAGTGGCACACATTCAAAGTAGTGGCCCGGGGAGAATGTATTAAACAAAGAGCTGGGGTAAAACGGATACTAGAACAGGCTCTCACCAAAGATGAAAAGCAACTCACCACCGCTACTAATCGAGACGATACTTCCGATGAAACGGCGACACTAGTGGCTAACGCCAAGACAGAATACCAAGCTGCCTGCGTCGACCTCCGGCTATACAATTTTAGAACATATGTTACCCGCATGCACAAAGAACAGGATAAAACTGGTACATTACTGGCATGGTTAGCCAAACAGGACACTAACGTGAGGCCCATAACAGAAATAATAGACCCCCTCGGAAACCTTTTATGGTCACAGGATGAGATCCTCTCGGCGTTCCATCAATACTACTCGGCGGTTTACTGTAACCCAGCACCGACTGAGCAGGGCATACTTGACCAATTTCTTGACCCCCCTGACAATCCCCAAAATTACGAAGGCAGACAGGACAACATACAGAGATACAATCTACCGACATTATTCAACCCCTTCACGCCCTAGCTCATAACAAGGCTCTCGGGCTAGATGGGTTCCCCCTATAATATTACACCACTTTCTCCCCCATATTGGGCCCCCGATTGGTGGCGATGTTCGCAGTCGCACTGGAGACAGGAGAATTGCCAAGATCCCTTCGGGAGTCCGTTATCGTGACTTTCCTGAAACCAAACCGCGATCCCTAGCAAATGGCCTCCTATCACGCTTCTGTCGGCCGACTGTAAAATTCTAGGAAAGATACTAGCAGACAGATACTCGCAAATCATACGACCGCTGGTGCACCCAGACCAATGCGGCTTCGTCCCAGGCAGGAACACATTCCAAAATATACGCCGACTATTCCATGTTCAAGATCAAGTCGGTGACACGTATCCTCGGGCAGCCTGCCTCATCCTAGACCTTGAGAAGGCCTTAGATACCCTTACATGGCAGTTCCTTTTTTCGGTCCTACAATGAGCAGGACTAGGTCCCAGCCTCATGGCATACACACGGCTCTTATACACCAAACTCACCTCGCGTGTTTGCATCGGGCGGTACATCTCACGGAATTTGCTGTGCAAAGAGGCACGAGGCAAGGCTGCCCGCTTTCGCCTCTGCTCTTTGCCCTCACGATAGAGCCCCGGAGGGACAACACTGGGGCATTCCCATTACGGACACTATACACAGTCGGCCCTATTCACAGAACTAAATTAAGACAAAATCCTAAACTTACTACCATTTTGGTATTCACAGAAGGCACTTACTAATTTTGGTATTCACGGAAGGCACTTACTCATTTTGGTATTCACAGAAGTTAGGACTCCTAACTTTAGGACTCCTAAATGTCTTCTGTGAATACCGAAAGTCTTAAAGTTAGGATTTTTCTCAGTTTAGGAGTAGTAAAGTTAGGACTCCTAACTTTAGGACTCCTAAATGCCTTCTGTGAATACCAAAAGTCTTAAAGTTAGGATTTTTCTCGGTTTTAGGAGTAGTAAAGTTAGGAGTCCTAACATTAGGACATAGGATAGCATTGGCGAAACTAAAACTACCCACTACGCAAGGCGGGCTAGGGGCCCTATCCATCGAATCATACTTCCTCGTGGCACAACTTCAGTGGTTGTCCTACTGGATGGCAGGCAGATACTTAGGTGAGACATACACCACAACCGGCCGGGTGCCCACCCCGGAACTACGCCGTCTATTAGTACCAGGAACTACACCGAGAAGGACATACCCCTTACAAGTAGCGGTAGCCCGCAAGTGCATGCAAACAATACACTGTTTGTCACCAGGGAAGCACCCATACTCTCCCCTGTTGCTGCTGGTCGGATGGCCCAAACACGAACACTATTACACACCCAGCATGCTCCACACATGGACGAAATGCGGTATTACCGAAGCAGAGTCGCTGTTTGAGGACGGACAGCTAAGACCATTCCAATGACTCATAGACGACTATGATCTCCCCCTGGCCAGTTTTTACTTCATCGCCTACTACTCAAGAGTTACCGACTGTATCACGACCTATCAACGGGGGAACCAGCCACACACCTGGTCCTCCATACAATCTTACATATGGGGGTGGGGCGACACCTAACCACATGGCTTTATAAAGCCATAAGGGAATTTACGAACAGACCCCTAGAGACCCTACGGACCACTTGGAAGGAAGAAATAGGGCGCCCCTCACATGAGAAAGAATGGGAGAGGGCTCTGGAATTCCCCAAGAAGGTGTCCAGAAACACACGCTTTAAAAATATACAATTCTATACTCTACATAGGGCATATCTGACACCAGCCCGCCTCCAAAGATTTTTTCCTGACACCCAATTCCTCTGCCCTAGATGTCGCTTACAGGAAGCAGATTTTTACCATATGTTCTGGAGCTGCCCTACTATACAAGCATACTGGCACAATATTCACACATCACTCGGAGAGCTCACCGGGCTCCTACACCCGACCACCTGGGAATCCTGTGCACTGGGTATCTTCCGTAAACAGAAGCAACACAAGGTACCCACTAGGTTTGTCTCACTGGCCATTTTACTAGCTAAACGAAGCATAGCCATGCACTGATGATCCCCCACAGGCCCCCCGATAGCGGCATGGGTGGGAGCAGTACACAAATGGGCAGCAGCAGAGAAAGAAACACTACGAGAGGAGTAGGTGAAAGGGATACACAAGCTTCCCATTTCCATGGAATGGGCCCTTTTACTGTACCAGTTTAAACAGTCCCCGCCCCGTGATAACCCAGATTGCAACACACACGTATCGATGACCCCACAACCGCTAGACCAGCCTACAAGTACACACCCCGGATCTCCTCCCGCGGCGTCCACGCAGAACCACTAGCGCATAGCACCATAAATCACGTCACACCTGAAGGCCAGATGTCAGAACGCGTCAGACTATATGCCTCCCATTCTCCTAGTAGTGCACAACTGTACCGACCAATGTGTATACACCGCCCCGGTCCTTCACCTGACAACAGTACCCAGAATTCCATGAACACCCCCCCAGTTTCGTACCCCAGTTCTACATGGCAATCACTTGACTTGGCGCCTCACTGTTGCCAGAACAACGGACCAATCAGAGTATGAATAGCACTGCACCACATGGTAAACAGAGAGTATTGCAATCCAACCTACTGCATCCAAATGTACTCTGTTATTGTAAACTGTAAATGCCAATAAAATTATGTTTAAAAAAACCTTGCTACACTTTTGCATATTTCAAAATCATTTTCCTCAGTCCCGGTGCAACCTTGATTCAGATGTTCCCCTCATATACTCCTGGAGTATTTTGCTCCTGGGATCCGCTGAAAAAAGATTCCCCTTCTGGCTCTGGCTTTTCTTAGTGGACTACGATCGCCCGAAGGGGTCAGCCACTGTCAGTTAATATTACTGAGATGAAGTAACTGTAGTTACCCCTCAGTCACCTGTTTTGCTGCCAACAATAGTCTAAGCGTTGAAGGGCCACAGCGGCAAGGTATTCAGGGGCATATTATCAAGGGGGTTTATCTCCGCTTTTTTGGCTTAAAAAGCCAAGAAAGCGGAGATAAAATTATCTCCCTATTACCTAGCTGTCGCTAACTCCAGTTAGCGACAGCTAGTAGGAGATAGCGACCATCTTGGGCCCCACTTTGCATGTCAGTGATATTTATCACTAATGACATGCAAAGTGGGCGTGCCAAGATGTTAGCGACTGGAAACAGTCGCTAACATCGCTATCTCCTATTACCAACTTTTGGAGATATTCGCGCTAAGCGCGAATATCTCCAAAAACTAACACCTGCCCTGAGTAGTTCTTAGCCATGTTATCCAATGGGAGGTGGATAACATGGCTAAGAGCATTAGCTCGGTAATGCATGAATATCGCTGACTTTTCAGCGATATTCATGCATTGCGGCCATTTTTTATCGCATTTGCGATAAACCTTGATGGTTTATCTGCGATAATTTCTGACAATGCTTAGCGTTAAAAAATTCGCTGCTAAGCATCGTTAGCGATAAATATCACTTAACGTTGGTAATATGCCCCTCAGTTCACTTACTAGTGTGATATTTCATGCCATCTGAGTCACTGCACCATTTTGTCAGGGAAAAACACTCCCAGGAGCAATGAAATAAACACACATTATACAGCAAGAGCTCAGGAAAAAATAAAATGTATTTGTAATTTGTACTAGCAACACTAGCTGGCCAGCCAGGAAGAAGAGAGTGCATACAATAGTGCTCTTAGTCTGCTTCGTTCCTAAGTGACTGGTCCTTGGGCTATATATATGTATTTGTAATTCAAGCTCAGCAACACCGGAAAAAGACACCGTTCCAAACATGGGCCACAGAGAAATGCCAGATCGACACTGTGCCAAACATATTACAGACATACAGTGTAATCAGAAATGAACAACTTGATGAGCAAACTGTGGAAGCGTGGACGTCAGGTAAAGCAAAGTACTGCTCTAAATGGGCTCTGAACAGCTGTTGAAGTTTGTCCAGGCAAGGACCAATTAGATGACTCTACAGCTTGGAGCAGCTTGTTATGTGCACTTCACCCCCTTGGGGTTGCAACCAGGCCTGCCCAGGGAGCACCCCTCTAACTCCTTGCCAGAGACTGTTTCTGGTTTCATTACCTCCTTCGTTCCACTGTGGCTCCAGCCTGCACTTAATGCAACATAGGCCACTGCAAAAGCATTTTATGGCTCAAACCATGCCCAGGGGGAACCTCCAGTCTCTAGAACGCCCCAGGACCACAAGGACCTTCCCAACTCAGGCCGTCATCCATGAGGGGGCCCCTCGACCTCCTCCAGGCCTGGCATGCATGGCCCAGGCCTGCACACAGGCGTCTGTTCACCGTTCTAGGCCTTCACCAAGTCAAAAAAGCCCTTCCGGCATCCCCCAGATCAATATTGAGCTCCCAGGGCCTTTAGCGGGGTGGGGAGGGGTGGAAATACTGCGTTGACCACAGGAGGCAGACCTAAACACTCCTAGCCAGCACTGCACAAAATGGCGATTGCCTCCAGCCCCCGAGCATGGCACTGCCCAGCTGGCCTACTTCCTCAGTTTAAGTGCCTGGGATCAGTGTTCTTCCAGCCCTACCAGCCTCTCCCCCTGCCGATGGGCCCCCAAACATTCCACAACAGCAGCTGCCAAATGGGGGCCCCAGCGAATCCAAAATGATGGCCGCCTCCTGCACCTGATCCCGGCCGCACCCAGCTGTCTTTCACCCTATGTTTGCGGCTCCTCCACACTGCTTTGCAGGGCTTGCTTGGCCCTATCAGCCTCTCTTTTCATATTATCAATTGCAATACTATAAGAAACAAATTCACTTCAATTGGATAGTCAAGTTGCTCCCATTCTTCACGTGAACCTTCTAAGGTGTCGATTGAGGCCAATGGACTGCAACTCCAAGGCGGAACAGGAACTGGAATTGAAATACTTAGGATTATATTTATCAAGGTTTTGCATCATCCTTGTGCCACACAATAGGGCGTATGGACGACGTACAACCTAGAATGGCATGGCATTGCGTGCCTTGGTATATGTGCAGTAATGCAAGGCAGCGCAAGTCGCTGCCTTGCAATACTCGATACAGAAAAGGGGGTGGTGATGAACAGAGTGTCTGAATTAAGCAGACCACTCTTACCCAGTCCAAAGATCAGGGCTTGATCCATCACCGTTATTTATCTCACTGCCCCATCCCAGCTCAGAACCTGGCTATATGCAAATTAGTCTGTCCCTGGCCCAGTGCATCATGGGAACAGGGCAGACCAAACTACCAAGCCAATTCTTCACCAGAAAGGAGACAAGCTACCGGGGACCGGTTTCTGGCATTTCAGCCTCTTCGGCCCGGCTTGCTTGAATCCTGATGGAGCAGTGAGAAAGGGACTCATGTCTGAGTATACCCTGCCACACCTATAGTGGCCAAAAACGATACAGAAAAGGGGGTGGTGATGAACAGAGTGTCTGAATTAAGCAGACCACTCTTACCCAGTCCAAAGTTCAGGGCTTGATCCATCACCGTTATTTATCTCACTGCCCCATCCCAGCTCAGAACCTGGCTATATGCAAATTAGTCTGTCCCTGGCCCAGTGCATCATGGGAACAGGGCAGACCAAACTACCAAGCCAATTCTTCACCAGAAAGGAGACAAGCTACCGGGGACCGGTTTCTGGCATTCCAGCCTCTTCGGCCCGGCTTGCTTGAATCCTGATGGAGCAGTGAGAAAGGGACTCATGTCTGAGTATACCCTGCCACACCTACAGTGGCCAAAAACGATACAGAAAAGGGGGTGGTGATGAACAGAGTGTCTGAATTAAGCAGACCACTCTTACCCAGTCCAAAGATCAGGGCTTGATCCATCACCGTTATTTATCTCACTGCCCCATCCCAGCTCAGAACCTGGCTATATGCAAATTAGTCTGTCCCTGGCCCAGTGCATCATGGGAACAGGGCAGACCAAACTACCAAGCCAATTCTTCACCAGAAAGGAGACAAGCTACCGGGGACCGGTTTCTGGCATTTCAGCCTCTTCGGCCCGGCTTGCTTGAATCCTGATGGAGCAGTGAGAAAGGGACTCATGTCTGAGTATACCCTGCCACACCTATAGTGGCCAAAAACGATACAGAAAAGGGGGTGGTGATGAACAGAGTGTCTGAATTAAGCAGACCACTCTTACCCAGTCCAAAGATCAGGGCTTGATCCATCACCGTTATTTATCTCACTGCCCCATCCCAGCTCAGAACCTGGCTATATGCAAATTAGTCTGTCCCTGGCCAAGTGCATCATGGGAACAGGGCAGACCAAACTACCAAGCCAATTCTTCACCAGAAAGGAGACAAGCTACCGGGGACCGGTTTCTGGCATTTCAGCCTCTTCGGCCCGGCTTGCTTGAATCCTGATGGAGCAGTGAGAAAGGGACTCATGTCTGAGTATACCCTGCCACACCTATAGTGGCCAAAAACGATACAGAAAAGGGGGTGGTGATGAACAGAGTGTCTAAATTAAGCAGACCACTCTTACCCAGTCCAAAGATCAGGGCTTGATCCATCACCGTTATTTATCTCACTGCCCCATCCCAGCTCAGAACCTGGCTATATGCAAATTAGTCTGTCCCTGGCCCAGTGCATCATGGGAACAGGGCAGACCAAACTACCAAGCCAATTCTTCACCAGAAAGGAAACAAGCTACCGGGGACCGGTTTCTGGCATTTCAGCCTCTTCGGCCCGGCTTGCTTGAATCCTGATGGAGCAGTGAGAAAGGGACTCATGTCTGAGTATACCCTGCCACACCTATAGTGGCCAAAAACGATACAGAAAAGGGGGTGGTGATGAACAGAGTGTCTGAATTAAGCAGACCACTCTTACCCAGTCCAAAGATCAGGGCTTGATCCATCACCGTTATTTATCTCACTGCCCCATCCCAGCTCAGAACCTGGCTATATGCAAATTAGTCTGTCCCTGGCCCAGTGCATCATGGGAACAGGGCAGACCAAACTACCAAGTCAATTCTTCACCAGAAAGGAGACAAGCTACCGGGGACCGGTTTCTGGCATTTCAGCCTCTTCGGCCCGGCTTGCTTGAATCCTGATGGAGCAGTGAGAAAGGGACTCATGTCTGAGTATACCCTGCCACACCTATAGTGGCCAAAAATGATACAGAAAAGGGGGTGGTGATGAACAGAGTGTCTGAATTAAGCAGACCACTCTTACCCAGTCCAAAGATCAGGGCTTGATCCATCACCGTTATTTATCTCACTGCCCCATCCCAGCTCAGAACCTGGCTATATGCAAATTAGTCTGTCCCTGGCCCAGTGCATCATGGGAACAGGGCAGACCAAACTACCAAGCCAATTCTTAACCAGAAAGGAGACAAGCTACCGGGGACCGGTTTCTGGCATTTCAGCCTCTTCGGCCCGGCTTGCTTGAATCCTGATGGAGCAGTGAGAAAGGGACTCATGTCTGAGTATACCCTGCCACACCTATAGTGGCCAAAAACGATACAGAAAAGGGGGTGGTGATGAACAGAGTGTCTGAATTAAGCAGACCACTCTTACCCAGTCCAAAGATCAGGGCTTGATCCATCACCGTTATTTATCTCACTGCCCCATCCCAGCTCAGAACCTGGCTATATGCAAATTAGTCTGTCCCTGGCCCAGTGCATCATCGGAACAGGGCAGACCAAACTACCAAGCCAATTCTTCACCAGAAAGGAGACAAGCTACCGGGGACCGGTTTCTGGCATTTCAGCCTCTTCGGCCCGGCTTGCTTGAATCCTGATGGAGCAGTGAGAAAGGGACTCATGTCTGAGTATACCCTGCCACACCTATAGTGGCCAAAAACGATACAGAAAAGGGGGTGGTGATGAACAGAGTGTCTGAATTAAGCAGACCACTCTTACCCAGTCCAAAGATCAGGGCTTGATCCATCACCGTTATTTATCTCACTGCCCCATCCCAGCTCAGAACCTGGCTATATGCAAATTAGTCTGTCCCTGGCCCAGTGCATCATGGGAACGGGGCAGACCAAACTACCAAGCCAATTCTTCACCAGAAAGGAGACAAGCTACCGGGGACCGGTTTCTGGCATTTCAGCCTCTTCGGCCCGGCTTGCTTGAATCCTGATGGAGCAGTGAGAAAGGGACTCATGTCTGAGTATACCCTGCCACACCTATAGTGGCCAAAAACGATACAGAAAAGGGGGTGGTGATGAACAGAGTGTCTGAATTAAGCAGACCACTCTTACCCAGTCCAAAGATCAGGGCTTGATCCATCACCGTTATTTATCTCACTGCCCCATCCCAGCTCAGAACCTGGCTATATGCAAATTAGTCTGTCCCTGGCCCAGTGCATCATGGGAACAGGGCAGACCAAACTACCAAGCCAATTCTTCACCAGAAAGGAGACAAGCTACCGGGGACCGGTTTCTGGCATTTCAGCCTCTTCGGCCCGGCTTGCTTGAATCCTGATGGAGCAGTGAGAAAGGGACTCATGTCTGAGTATACCCTGCCACACCTATAGTGGCCAAAAACGATACAGAAAAGGGGGTGGTGATGAACAGAGTGTCTGAATTAAGCAGACCACTCTTACCCAGTCCAAAGATCAGGGCTTGATCCATCACCGTTATTTATCTCACTGCCCCATCCCAGCTCAGAACCTGGCTATATGCAAATTAGTCTGTCCCTGGCCCAGTGCATCATGGGAACAGGGCAGACCAAACTACCAAGCCAATTCTTCACCAGAAAGGAGACAAGCTACCGGGGACCGGTTTCTGGCATTTCAGCCTCTTCGGCCCGGCTTGCTTGAATCCTGATGACTGGGTGAGAGTACTCTGCTTAATTCAGAGACTCTGTCCATCACCACCCCTTGTTGCAATACTCAGCCCCACCGAGGTGTTCCATGGGTAGAGTGTGAGAGGAGTGTGGGTGTTTCCACGCATCCACCTATGAATTTGGCGCATTACCAGATTTACCATTAGTGATAATCACAGGAATGTGTCAAAATGCTAAGTCTCCCCAAAGTAGAAATATGCTTATTTCTCCTCGGTTTTTCCTTATGCTATGTGTGCCGCATTTTGGAGCACATATCAGAAGAGGAAAAAGCTTCAGAGGATTGCTTTTGTGCAGGAAGTTGCCACTTCCTGCATACAATCAATACTGCCTACAACGAAGGCACCCTTGCACAATGGTGCAAGGGTGTCTGCATTGGGGCCAGGCAGCACTTTGTGCTCCAGAGCAGGCAGAGAGGAGGAATGTGCTGTTTAATGTAAAATACAGTGCATTCCTGCCCTCTCCCTTCATGGAGTGCAGCGCAGCAAGGTGGCTTACTGCGTTGTATGAATATTTGCTAATTAATTGGCAGAGTTTTAACACTCAATAAACTCTGTGTGCAGTTATAACTAGAATTTTCAGCAAAGTAAGTTAGTTTCAGAAATAATGAGATGCCTATAGATCATAGTCTGAGTCATCTTCAGTGCAGAACCATTTCTGATGAATGCACAGACCTTCATAAGACATGATGATGAAAAGTCTACCACTCTACCTGATGCTGCAGGAAAAGTGATATCATTATGTGGCGGTCCCTCTCCGTGTGGCAATTTTTGCTGGTAAGACCACATGTGTATTTTGGACGATGTTCCGTGTATTTCTAGCAAGCAAGGCATGGGATTTGGGGTTCCCAGCTGTACCCAAAGCAGAATGTGGAGAGTTGGCTTTCATGGTGAATGATTATCGAGGACACAAACATTGTGGGATTAACAATATTGAGTCTTAAATGTCCTTTTTTTTACTATTTTTGTATTCGAATGGTACCTACACATATCACAATTAACATATTTAAAATAAACATGATCAACTGCAACTATTGGCGTATCATTCTAAGATCATTGTTCTATCTACCCCACAAATCATTTCCCCTATTCCTGTCAAATTCATATGCATTTACAACTATAATTATGCCTAGTATATTAGTCATGTTTAAATAAACGGACACCACTAATTTCAATAAAGTAGCACTGCTTAATCCCATACTAATTTGTAAGTCATCAATTAGAACACTAATTGACTATCTATTAATGTGGTATTCCTTATTCATCAATCATTCCTAAGCAAAGAATAATACCTTACCTGTCAATAGAGTGGCAGAGATGGCGGAGATCTTTTATCCAACTGCCGTATTATGAAACTATCCGGTACTCGTCGGAGTATTATGTTTCCTGTTTACAAATCGCGGTTGACCGACCACAGCACATACTAATCCGCGACTCGTAAACAGGAAACATAATACTCCGACGAGTACAGGATTGTTTTCATTTTAATTAAAGCAGGGGACCGCCAGAATAAAGCCATTCCTGGTACTCCAAGCTTTATTTTAACTCACACTACCACGTCTACGCACCTCTGGCCCCACACCCGCACTTCATCTATACGGCAGTTGGATAAAAGATCTCCGCCAAAGAGCCCCTCTTTGAGGTGTTGCCGGTTGGGTATTGCACCGCCGACCCAACGAGGAGCAAGCCCAGATGATGAAGCATGACACCTGAAAGGGTGTGTGAGGGCATTACATCCAACATAATGGATGCCCAACTGTAGGATCCCCTGGGACCCCACAACATCCTTCACACCACAGGGACACGTACATTCCGCTAGCATAAGGAACAGCCCAGCAATTTTTGGTAATTACTCCAATTTTTAATTGTAGTCATTTGAGAATCCAATACATATTCTGTATAATGACACTTTAAGAATTGGGCAAACCAAAGGGTTGGCTTTCCACAAATTGCATCTTTATCGACACAGGATGAAGTATTTTTCTTGCAATGTTACAAACCAATTTTGCAACATAATAGGCGACTGACAATACCATGTCTGTCATAATAATTTATTAAGTATTTATAAATAAATATCTTTCTGTGTCAAATTAGGTTTCACTTCTGTACAAATGTGATGTACGAGGGTTTGGGAATCGTTTCTCCATTCTTTTGAATTCAATGCCCCAGCACCAATTACCCTAAAAGGGCAAACACCTTCAATTTCTCATACGATTACAAATCAGCACAAGATTATGTACATGATCTGTGAATTCATACTCGAGCGCTGAGAAAGCAGTTTCTATAATGATTAAATAATTGTTTTCTGTTGTTTTATTGTATTTAGTTCTTTTTGTACATAATCGAAAATGTGGAAGAAGAAGTGTGTACATCAAGAAAATCTGTTTTCAGGTATTGATTGCATTATCGTATGTATTGTAATATATAAATGTGTTCCATATGTGCTCTGCGGTTGAAGGTGGATCATTTCATAGACCAAACATTGTCAAAGCTAATAGGTCTTACCTATGCAAGAAGCAAGGAAATGAGTGTGACAATAAAGCCAGCCAAAGTTAAGTAAGGGAAAGGCTCTATGCCCATTTTTTTTTTTTAATAAGTAACAAAAGCTCTTGCCAGGACGGGAAGTTGTTTCGCCTCCGTCCTAAGATGGCGTGACGGCATGGAGCTCCAATGGACCGCGGGGCCGTATATGATTTAAGACCTCTTCAAGCGGATGCCGAGGGTTGAGACTCGAGGTATCTCTCCCTCACGATATGGTGAGTCGCGGGAATTGAATAATTCTACGCTGTACCGCTTTTGGAAAGCAGAGTGATGTTGAAGGATTTTTGGCGTTTTGAGGTGGTGGCCCCCATTTTGAATTTCTTTCTTGTTTCCTCACAGCTGTAACAACCCCTTGAATTCCCTCACATCTATATGGCTCAAAGCTTTCTTCTTCAGGAGGGTTTTTGCTGCTCTCTTCAACACGTTTCTTCCAGTTTTTATGCAGGTGGCACATCCATCGAGGGAAAACAGACTTATATGCAGCTGGCACATTCATTCAGAGAAAACAGATATGTTTTTCCTCGCTTTTCTTCTTCTTTCAGTGCCCTTTTTCCTCAGAGTATGCCATTTTTTCATAAGAAGAGGTTTATTTATTACAATTTGGAAGGTTTAAATGTCCTCATTTTGTGAACTATATATCTCCAGGACAGTGTTTCACAGTGTCTGAATTGATTAATGGAGTGGACCTTGTGGTTTCCCGTCATTCTTCATTACACTCTATTTATTTAGAGTTGGAATCTTCTTTTCCTCAATGTGTTCCTATTTCTGCTTTTAAAGCTCCAACTACGCACTGTTATTAAACCCTTTTCTTCTCTTTTATGGGGAGACTAAAGAACCTTAAGTTATCTACTTCCACCAAACACATTATGCACTCAGACTCTATTCACAACGATATGGAGGATACCTCTCATCACAAGTCTGACCACGCACCAGGCGCCATTCCAAAGACACAACTCCCAAGCAAAATATCTGTGATCTCCACCAAGAGACCGAAAAAAGATCCCCAGTCTCCAGTGAACTCTTCCTCAGACTCCTTGGATGTAATTCTTGAGGAAATTTGTGACTTGAAACCCTTAGTGGAAGAAACCAATAAAACACTTCAAGTTCTGAATGACAAATGGTCTTCTCTGGAATCACGTGTTCTTGTTGTGGAACAAAAAACAGAGGGGCATATTATCAAGAACAGGCGATAAAATTATCGCCGCTTTATCGGCAGGAAACTGCTGCTAAAGCAGCAATAATGGGCTTGATAATAGGCCCTTGTGAATTCCCATAGCAGCCCAGGTTCTGGTGTTAACCTGGGCTGCTATGGGAATTCACAAGGACATATTATCAAGCCCATTATCGCCGCTTTAGCGGCAGTTTCCTGCCGATAAAGCGGCGATAATTTTATCGCCTGTTCTAGATAATATGCCCAAGAGTTTCTTCAATCCTCATGCTCACGTACCTCATCTCTAGAGTCTGAAATATCTCTCCTCAAAAAGCATACAGAAGATTTAGAAAATAGAAATTGCAGAAACAACCTCTGAATTTATGGTCTTGCTGAAAATATTGAAGGATCCAACTCTACAGTCTTTTTCCAGATGTTTCTACCTAAGCTCCTAGACATACCTGCTACTTCTCAACTTAATATTCAAAGAGCTCATAGAATTGGTCCTAAGATATCTGCAAAACCACGTGGAGTCATCATGTTTTTCCTGCAATATACTGACCTCCTGCAAGTTTTGTCAGCGGACAAATCTCAAAAACCAATTTCTGGGAAGGTCATCTTCTATTCTTCTCTCAAGATGTGACTAAAGTTACTGAAGATCGTCGGAAAAAAATTCTTGACCTCCGTACTCAGTTATGCTCTATAAATGCCAGATTTATCAGCATATTGAAAGTCACCTACAAAGAAAAGTCTACTATGTTTCAAGAGCCGGCTGCTTTGCAGGAATTTCTTCGTCAACATAGAGCTAATCTCATGGATATTTCAAAATCTACTTGATTTATGTTTTTTGTTTCGTCCTGTTGACTGTTTTCTTGTTTATGTAACTTCCTAATGGTTGTTCTGCTGTATTTTTGTAATGGTTTTGTATTAAGTCGTTTTTATCTATATTTTTTCTTATCCCTGTTTCTAGGTCAACTCCTTCTTCATAACATTTTCCTTTCCTTTTTACACAGGTGTATTCTTCTCGCTATCCGTTTCCCGTATGGTCTCCCTTACATGTTGACACTCTCATTCGTGGTTCCCCTGGGGATCGGTGGAGTTCTAGCGCTGTCGCCGTTGTTTTCTGGAGTTGCCATCCCCCCATCTCGTCATGTGTTTGTAGGTATGTCCTTCAGTCGTCATTTGTATGGCTTGTACTGCCTTTTTGTTCTTTGTCTTATCTTTCTTTCTTTGGTATTCTTTTTTATAGTTCATTCTTATAATCTCTATTATTTTTTTACCTCAACCATTTCTTCAGTTTGCTTTCTTTCATAATTTAAATGTTTAATTTCTTTCACTTTTCTTCCTCTTATCTATCATATTCTAACTTTATTCTTACTCATGTAAACCTATTGTTTGTTCATGCTTTCATCAATAAGTTTCATCTTGGGTTACCACCTGGAATATTCTCCCAGTTTCTTTGCTTCATAATTCTATTTGTCTTCGTTCTTTCTGGTGTTTATTCTGTTACTTCCTTTTTCCCTTCTCTCCTGATCAAACAATACTTTTATCTTTAAACTCTTATTCTGTCACTATTTCTCAATTGTAAGATCGATTATATCACTGTGCCCTTAATGATTGTTTATGTTATTACCTTCCGGTCACATTCAGAGTTACTAAATGGAATATTAAGGGATTAGGGAATCCCATTAAAAGACAACGGGTGTTAACCCATTTATCTAAGTTAAAAACTGACATTGCATTACTTCAGGAATCACATTTATCTGAAACTGAATCTTCTAAGTTAAAGAAATGTTGGATTGGCAATGTATTTTCTTCTTCGGCTTTGGGTAATAAAAATGGCGTTTTGATTCTCTGTCATAAAACATTTCACGTTTCAGTTGTTCATCAAGAATCTGACTCTGATAGCCAATGGGTTATTGTTAAATTACTTATAGATAAAATACCGTTAGTTATCTTTAATGTATGTGGCCCAGTCTCCGTTGACAAAGTATTTTGTACACAGGTTTCTGATAAATTACTTTAGTTTGACGATGATTATATTGTTTTTGGTGGGGATTGCAATCAAATTCATTATCCCATATTGGACAGACACTATCCAAATAAATTTGTAAACACTAAGATGCATTCACAATTTATCTCCACCATACGCCGTAAATCTCTAGTCGATATCTGGAGGCTATGCCCTCCAGATCTTTGAGAATACAGTTACTATTCACCCCCACATCAATCACAATCCCGTATTGACAACCTCTTTTTAAGTAAATCCGTAGCTCAACATGTCCTTCAGTCCGAGATAGGCTCTATTTTAATATCAGATCATGCCCCGGTTTTTGTTGACTTTGATTTGATACCTTTTGTCCCATGTGCTGGTAGATGGCGTTTTAATAATTAATCACTTGCAGACCCTAATTTCTCAAGCCAATACAGTTATTTAGCTTCTGAATTTTTTGCTATTAACAGAACTCCGGATTCCTATCCTATAATGATTTAGGATTTTTTCAAGGCAGCCGCAAGGGGTTTCATAATTAATTTTGTCTCGCAAAAGAAAAAAGTTTTAAAAAACAAACTACTCAATTACTCACTAAAATTGAACAATTAGAATACGCTTATTATCATTCCAACACTGAATCTTCTTTAAAAGACCTTATTGATGCTAACCTTACTTTTAATAGTATATCCAAGGAAGCTGCTTCCTCATACCTTTTGAAAAGCAGCACTTGCTATTATGGAGGTCAAAATAAAATGGGGAAGTTACTGGCTAACTACTTAAAACCAAGGCGAGAAATAACTAGAAGAGAATCTTTGCAAAGCTCTGCAGGAACTTATCTTTTTAAAGACAACGATATTTTAAAGGAATTTGTTTACTTTTATTAAAATCTCTATACTCCTGAGACTCAACCAATTCAATCAGATTTATCCTCTTATTTTCAATCCATTAATTCTCCATCTTAGCAAAACATATTGATTTTGATTCACTGGAAATTGATATTACTTTGGCAGAAATTACCCATGCTGTAGCGGTATTACGATGAGGTAAGGCCCCTGGACCTGATGGGTTTACTGTTGAGTAGTATGAACCCTTTGCTAAGCTTCTTCTTCCAAATCTTCTACTTTTATTTAATTCCTTTATTACAAACGGTTCATCTCAGGGCACTTTTCAAGAAGCCATGATAAGTTTAATCCCAAAAGACAATAAAGAACCCTCCTTGTCTAAAAACTATCGACACATTTCTTTACTCAATACAGACTATAAGGGTTTTGCTAAAATCTTGGCACTACGCATTGACCCTAATCTACCAGAATTTATTGGACCAGAGCAATCCAGCTTCGTAAAGGGTCGACTATAGTCTGATAATTCTAGAGTCTTTTTCAACGTCCTTAGCAAGGCCTCTTCTTAGGACTATCCTATTGCTGTTATAGCTTTAGAAGCATTTAACAGGATTGGATGGGATTTTATGTTTTATGCTTTAAAATGGATAGGTTTCCTTCCCAAATTGATTTCCTTACTATAATCAGACCCTAGAGCTTCTATTTTAGCTAATGGTAAAATTTCAGATTGCTTTTCTCTCTCTAGAGGGGTACGACAGGGGTGTCCCTTATCACCTTTATTGTTTGTAGTGGTAGTAGAACCATTTTAAACTAAAATTAGACAGGATGCTCAGATTAGTGGTTTCCAACTAGGTCTACACCAAGTTAAAATGTCTGTATATGCGGACGATATCCTTTTATAATGTTCTAACCCGGCTACTTCTGTTCCTCCTTTTCTCCACCAGGTTAACATTTTTTATAGGTTATCAGGTTACCGCCTTAATCCGGAAAAATGTGAAGTCTTGCCCCTCAATGTTTTATGCCTTAAGCACTATTTTCTCCATACTGGATTTTCTTGGCAACCGTCCAAGTTTAAATACTTAGGTCTATAGTTCTCCTCGACTATCTCGGAGACTTTAAAATTAAATTTTGACCACATTATCAAAACGTTAAATGACACTATTACAAGATGGCATCCTCTTTTTCTCTTTTGGTGGGGATGATTGGATTTGATTAACATGATGCTCACCCCTCTGGTTCTATACATTCTCTCTATGATTTCTGTGCAAATTCCCTGATACTATTTTGAGAAAATGTATTCACTTTTAATGAAGTTTCTTGGGAAGGACAAGCCTCCTCGAATAGCTTTGTCCTTTCTAAAAAAAGACAAAAATAATGGAGGCCTCAAATTCCCTGACTTCAAATCTTATCACTATGCCTTTTCCCTGAAACAAGCTTCTCTTTGGCTCTCCTCTGATCTCTCTACACATCCCCTAGTGTGGATATCTATAGAAAGATTTCTCACCTCCCCTTTTGGCTTTCAAGAAACCCTCGTCTTCACTAATATCTCCTCCTTACGCTCTTCCGTTATTTCTCACACTCGTAAACTTTTAGCTCCTCTTCTACCATCTTCTTATCCTTCTCTATCTCAACAGCCCATTTGGCACAATTAAATATTACGTATCAAAAATTGTACCATTTACTGGAAATCTTGGAAATTGCTCTGGATTTTCCAACTCTTTACGAATAATGATCCATTATCATTTACTGACCTTCAAACTAAATTTTCTCTTCCTAATTCTTTCAAAAAACAAGATAATCTTCTACTTCCCTCTCCTAATCAATATCACCTCACGCTTCCAACTACCCTAAATCTTCCTACAGAATGTTCTACAATTTTTCCCCTATTAGATACTTCCCGTTCTGCGTCTTCAATTTACAAATGTTTATTATTACCTTCGGAAAGGCACAAGTCAAAGACTGAGTTGGGGTGGGAAACGGACTTGACACAATGCTGGCCAGCCTTCATCTGGGATAAATTGTGGCTTAAGATCCACAAGCGGTACAAAAGGGGGTGGTGATGGACGGAGCATCAGAACCAATCAAACACTCACACCCAGTCAAAAGATCTGGGTTTGATCCATCACCGTTCTTTAGCCCACTCTGCCACCCCAGTTCAGACATGGCTATATGCAAATCAGTCCGACCCTGTGCCTCATGGGAACAGTCCAGCCCGAAGTGCCAAGCCATGCCTTCCCTGGACCGGAAACAAGCTTCCGAGGACCGGTTTCTGGCATTCCAGCCGTCTTCAGCCCGGCTTGCTTGAATCCAGTGGCAAAGTGAGCAAGGGACTCACGTCTGAGCATACCCTGCCACACTTATGGCGGCCAAAAGCGGTACAAAAGGGGGTGGTGATGGACGGAGCATCAGAACCAATCAAACACTCACACCCAGTCAAAAGATCTGGGTTTGATCCATCACCGTTCTTTAGCCCACTCTGCCACCCCAGTTCAGACATGGCTATATGCAAATCAGTCTGACCCTGTGCCTCATGGGAACAGTCCAGCCCGAAGTGCCAAGCCATGCCTTCCCTGGACCGGAAACAAGCTTCCGAGGACCTGTTTCTGGCATTCCAGCCGTCTTCAGCCCGGCTTGCTTGAATCCAGTGGCAAAGTGAGCAAGGGACTCACGTCTGAGCATACCCTGCCACACTTATGGCGGCCAAAAGCGGTACAAAAGGGGGTGGTGATGGACGGAGCATCAGAACCAATCAAACACTCACACCCAGTCAAAAGATCTGGGTTTGATCCATCACCGTTCTTTAGCCCACTCTGCCACCCCAGTTCAGACATGGCTATATGCAAATCAGTCCGACCCTGTGCCTCATGGGAACAGTCCAGCCCGAAGTGCCAAGCCATGCCTTCCCTGGACCGGAAACAAGCTTCCGAGGACCGGTTTCTGGCATTCCAGCCATCTTCAGCCCGGCTTGCTTGAATCCAGTGGCAAAGTGAGCAAGGGACTCACGTCTGAGCATACCCTGCCACACTTATGGCGGCCAAAAGCGGTACAAAAGGGGGTGGTGATGGATGGAGCATCAGAACCAATCAAACACTCACACCCAGTCAAAAGATCTGGGTTTGATCCATCACCGTTCTTTAGCCCACTCTGCCACCCCAGTTCAGACATGGCTATATGCAAATCAGTCCGACCCTGTGCCTCATGGGAACAGTCCAGCCCGAAGTGCCAAGCCATGCCTTCCCTGGACCGGAAACAAGCTTCCGAGGACCGGTTTCTGGCATTCCAGCCGTCTTCAGCCCGGCTTGCTTGAATCCAGTGGCAAAGTGAGCAAGGGACTCACGTCTGAGCATACCCTGCCACACTTATGGCGGCCAAAAGCGGTACAAAAGGGGGTGGTGATGGACGGAGCATCAGAACCAATCAAACACTCACACCCAGTCAAAAGATCTGGGTTTGATCCATCACCGTTCTTTAGCCCACTCTGCCACCCCAGTTCAGACATGGCTATATGCAAATCAGTCCGACCCTGTGCCTCATGGGAACAGTCCAGCCCGAAGTGCCAAGCCATGCCTTCCCTGGACCGGAAACAAGCTTCCGAGGACCGGTTTCTGGCATTCCAGCCGTCTTCAGCCCGGCTTGCTTGAATCCAGTGGCAAAGTGAGCAAGGGACTCACGTCTGAGCATACCCTGCCACACTTATGGCGGCCAAAAGCAGTACAAAAGGGGGTGGTGATGGACGGAGCATCAGAACCAATCAAACACTCACACCCAGTCAAAAGATCTGGGTTTGATCCATCACCGTTCTTTAGCCCACTCTGCCACCCCAGTTCAGACATGGCTATATGCAAATCAGTCCGACCCTGTGCCTCATGGGAACAGTCCAGCCCGAAGTGCCAAGCCATGCCTTCCCTGGACCGGAAACAAGCTTCCGAGGACCGGTTTCTGGCATTCCAGCCGTCTTCAGCCCGGCTTGCTTGAATCCAGTGGCAAAGTGAGCAAGGGACTCACGTCTGAGCATACCCTGCCACACTTATGGCGGCCAAAAGCGGTACAAAAGGGGGTGGTGATGGACGGAGCATCAGAACCAATCAAACACTCACACCCAGTCAAAAGATCTGGGTTTGATCCATCACCGTTCTTTAGCCCACTCTGCCACCCCAGTTCAGACATGGCTATATGCAAATCAGTCCGACCCTGTGCCTCATGGGAACAGTCCAGCCCGAAGTGCCAAGCCATGCCTTCCCTGGACCGGAAACAAGCTTCCGAGGACCGGTTTCTGGCATTCCAGCCGTCTTCAGCCCGGCTTGCTTGAATCCAGTGGCAAAGTGAGCAAGGGACTCACGTCTGAGCATACCCTGCCACACTTATGGCGGCCAAAAGCGGTACACTCGTAAACTTTTAGCTCCTCTTCTACCATCTTCTTATCCTTCTCTATCTCAACAGCCCATTTGGCACAATTAAATATTACGTATCAAAAATTGTACCATTTACTGGAAATCTTGGAAATTGCTCTGGATTTTCCAACTCTTTACGAATAATGATCCATTATCATTTACTGACCTTCAAACTAAATTTTCTCTTCCTAATTCTTTCAAAAAACAAGATAATCTTCTACTTCCCTCTCCTAATCAATATCACCTCACGCTTCCAACTACCCTAAATCTTCCTACAGAATGTTCTACTATTTTTCCCCTATTAGATACTTCCCGTTCTGCGTCTTAAATTTACAAATGTTTATTATTACCTTCGGAAAGGCACAAGTCAAAGACTGAGTTGGGGTGGGAAACGGACTTGACACAATGCTGGCCAGCCTTCATCTGGGATAAATTGTGGCTTAAGATCCACAAGACATCAAGAGCTGCTAATACAACTCAATCCGTTTATTTTGTTTATCAACGTCTATTACGTTCCCCTGCAACATTATCATCTTTCTCTCCCAGTACTCCATCTACCTGCTGGTCCTGTCCCTGTTCTACTGGTGACTTAAAACACACGCTAGCAGTTCTGGCAATTAGTTTGGTCCCAAATTAATAAGATTGTTTTAGTTAATGTTCCCTTTTCTTTACCCAACATTCTTTTAGGCTCACTGTCACCGCAATGGCTCAATCACCATCAAACTTCAAGTTGTTAGATTTATTATTAGCTGTAGCCTTTCACTGAATAAACTCAAATTGGAAACAAGTGGATAAAGTTACTTTCAAAGCCTGGTGGAATGCTGTGAGTTTTCATCACAGACGCAACACTAATTATGTCACCCCTACCTCTCTAGCAATTAAATGAGATTTTTTATTGCTTCCACTTACAACATACTTATCCTGGTCCGTCTCTTCAACTGTTTCTACTGTTAATGTTGTAAATACATCGGATGATGTATGGAAACTGCCGTAAATACACCATGTTGTCTTTTTCATAAACATCAAGATATTATTGTACTTGGGGGTAACAATAAATGACAAAATGACCTGGGACACACACATAACTAAATCTAACTTGAAATTGGTGCAGTTAGTGGGAGGCATATCAAGGATGGTCAAGAATTCCACATACCGTCCACTGAGTCCAATCATCCAAATTTATAAAGCACAGGCCCGGGGGGCAGTTACATATGGGGGCGAACTCTGGGGTCACACCGCTGCCCAGAAACTGATGCTTACTGAAATCAAATTAATCAGACAGTTGGCAGCTCTCCCCGCGAGTACGCCCCTGCTCCCCCTGAGACTGGATTTGAACATCAGACCAATCGAGGATGAATTGGGACTCAAGCCATTAACATTTTGGCGAAGACTCTGGAGTAGCATTGATCTTATCAAATATAGGACTGAGCTCCGGGAGTTTTTAAATACACCAAAAGCTAACTCCATTCCTTGGTTATCCTATATAAAAAGTTCATTTGAGACACTTGGCTTACCAGAGCTATGGAATGACCAGGTAAATGCATGTACCAGGATTTCACGGCAAGAACTTTCAAAGGTTTACTACAACTCAAAACTGACTGTTACCGTGACTAATACCCGGGTGGGCTCCTTGACCAACTTATTCACTCAAAACAAAGACTTTTACTTCTTTGAGTGCATTTTGGACGGAATGAACCCACCGCTTGCGAGGAAACTTTTTATGCAGTGGAGGTACGGAACCCTGCCTCTAAGGTCATTCACGAGCTCATGGTCCTCGCCCCCGACTACCAAGCGATGCCCGGGGTGTGACCACCATCGAGAAAATGACTTACATGTGGTATTCTTTTGTGAATCCTATTGAAAAATTAGGAAATATTGGCTTATTCCCCTCCTCAAAAATATGGGCTTTAGAAAATGTTTACCTGCACATAGAATCTTGAAGACTGATTCCTCCCCACAGACTGTTTTTGCAATGGCAAAATTCCTAACGGCAATGTGGCACGCACGTTCTCGCATTATCAAGTTGAATGCGGACTTTTAATTATGTACTACCAATTTTATCTAACAATTTATAACTTGATTTATTCAACCAAGACCAACTTTTAATTTCTATTGTGTACTGTAAATATTTTGCTGTTATAATGAGTGTTCATCTTTTATTGTAATATTTAATTCCTAAGTATTAGTATGCCTATAGTGTTTAATTTCATATCTCGTTTGTCTTCTATCTTTGTAGTGACATAATATATTGTTTCTCCCTTCCACTTCCTCCCCCCTTTTTTACTCCCCTCTAGCACACAGCATGTTTATTGTAACCGTTGCATTTCTTATCCCTTTATATAATCTCGATGTTAACTAAGATTTATTATGCTTATTATACTGCTGTTCTTTTTTCCTCTGGTTTTCAATAAACCCAAACTTTAAAAAAAAAGCTCTTGCAAGGAATGGTGTGTTCTCTGTCTTAGGCAAGACCTAAAAAGTAAAGGAACGACCAAGAGCAACATAGAGGTAATAGAAGGAAACTCACGTCAAATCAGTGGCTTTATTTTAAAAAGAAAATATTTTATTTAAATAAATATATATTAAATAAATATTAACATATACTTATAAAAATAGACATTTAGTATAAATAACATACAACGTAAACTTCTGTTCTGTCTGCAAATATTAAATAATACACAATTGAGACAAAGTGCTGTTGTTGGACTATCACTCTGAGATGAATCCACAATCACATTCTGAGGTGAAAGGCACAGAGTCCGAATTTTACCCTAACACACAAACACTGTATCGTGCTTGGCTGTGCCTTGGGGTGATAACTGCAACAGCCACATAGTGTCAACATACTCCTCAGGTGTCCTAAACTGGGCACCTGTTGCAAATTGTGTTAAGACACACTCATACTTCCTGTAAGAGTATTCGAGTTGCTTCAGGAATGTGAGTCACTCAAATCTGTTTCAGGCACATACGACTGTCTACCAATTCAGCAAATGTAAACAGCACCATGAGTTCAAGTGTAGGAAAACGACCTAAGTAATGCATGACATTCCTTCAAGAAGAATGCGCAATTCTGCTGGATTTATGTTTCCAATTTTTCTAACATTTCAATGCAAAGATAATTTCCTACTGGTGTCCTCTATAATTGCAGCTGATGGTTGGATGTGCTGGTCCTGCAAGAGGAGGAAGGGAGGATGAGGCACAATACGTTGAATCTTCAAGATGGTCAAATATTTGGATATCATAACATTATTGCTGCTGGTTGGCCGTAGTAAGCCCATGGAGTGGAGATAAATGCTGAACCAGCTTGTTGCACACCTCCATGTACGCAGCACACTTGACGTCCTCATTCAGCAATTGGAAGAGATTTAGGATCACAATCTCCTCAAGACACTCTTTGGATTCCTAGAAAGGACAGAAGGGTTTAAGTTACAAACGTTAATAAGGCTCTCTCTGCCCATTCCTGTCCTCCCTACTGCCCACTCAGCCCCCTTTGCAGCATTGCATTGCCCCATGGTTACCATCTCTTTGTCCTTGTTGAACTCCTTCAACAACTGGCCCAGGTGCTGTGAATGGTGGTTCCTATGGGTCCTAGAATTCACCTGAAAGATGATTTGAGAAAGAACATGAGTATCTTTCTGGATAATAATGTGTCATTTTTGTCCCAAGACCCCACAATACCATGTAGTGGTAGAACTTTATCAGCATGATCAATACCCTGAATGGTTCTTAATGCTGAGGTGACGAATTTTCACTACAATGGAAGTAACTGCAAAAATGCATTTACTTCCAGGAAAGAAATGCTCCTGGCTGGGAAGACATGGGAAACAATATCCTAGAGGTGTTAATAAGATAAGTATGTGTACAGAGTCTTGGGGTAATACTTGAAGAGGTCCCAAGTTCAGAACATAGACCGGGTCTAGATTTATCAGTTACAGAATCTATGGTCAGTCTTTGGCCAGTACTTACGCAGTGCCTCAGGTTCTCTCGGATGGACACCAGCAGATCCAAAGGTTTGGACGCATAGGCGGACAGCTCAGGATTGCTGATGTTCCTCAAGATATGAATCGCCAGTGTCACCTTCTTTTCAACAATAATGAGCCTGTCATGGACCTTAAAAAAAGAAGAAACCAGCTGTGATCATCCTGTGACCCATGGCGGGCCAGCTGGCTGGACCTCTTCAGTAGGAGGTGCTTTTCGTCTCTGCGGGTTAGTGCTCGGCCTCTGAGAACAAGAGATCTTACTAAAACAGAAACAACACACAAGAGCATCTTTCTGAAGTGACATGGGCGTTCAGGGGCAGGGTTCTCTCAAAATGCAGAACAATCTGAGTGCTAAGGAGAGTGGAAACAGGGTGGTGGGATAGGCTAATTGGACAAGGAGCAGAGATTCACAGCGCAATATGTGGATGCACAGTGAGCCCTGGTTTCATGCCTCTCAGGAATCTCTTACCATGAAATGGAACACAGTTGGCCTCAGATTTAAGAGCTTCTTAGAGCATTTCCGGATAATTGGCAGCATTGTCTCCTCCTATGACAATGTAGAGAGGCATTGTAATGAATTGTTTGTATTAATGAGGAACAGTTTCAGACATCTGGTTAACAATCAGATCTAGGAATGTATAAACTGCTTCCACCATCAGCTCTTCACTGCATGTTCACATGTATGAGATCTCTTACAAGTTGACCTCCATAGCTCATACGACATCTTCTCCCCAAAATATTTTTTCAAGCTTTTAATGTATCATTATATGCAAGGGATTGTTCATAGCTCAGTAGGTCTTTTAGGATCTTCCCACCTTGATAGTCCTACAGATCTCTAAGGTTGCTCACAAGAGAGCTGTTTCAGTGACCAACTTCTAATGATGCCTACAATGTTCTCCACAGACCAGGTAAGTCATTGATAGAAACACAGAAGTCATCAACAAATTGTATCCTTTAGAATGAAGTCATCTTGTGGGTCCTCTCTCAATTTCTTTTGCAGTGTGCAGTCATAGCACTTCAGGAACTAAGATCTGAGAAGGAAGTACATGCATTTCACATACTCCTGATCTCTGTTCTGAACCTCCCCTCTGTAACTTACATATTTATCCCGCAATTTCTGGACGGCTCTAAGGTCGTATGGTATGAGCGTCTTATACTGGGAGATGTGGCACATCTTTGTGGCTGTCATCCTAGGGAAAGCCTCTGCGGTTAGAACAGTCATGGCTACCATGGCCAGCGTCATCCTCTTCGACTCCATTTCTATGGGCAAAACGAGAATCCCAAAACATATTTAGTGTTTATAATCTCAAAAACTATTTTGAACAGCCATATGATTTATAAATTCTGTGCATGAAGCTTTTTTATTTGTAGTGGCTCAATAGAATATGTAGAAACAAGATGTGATAAGAAGAATGCTTCCTGTAATAGCTCATGGTGCAGATCATCCTTGCTTGAGTGCAATAGAAAAGGAAATCATGGAAGCCATCTTGTAATATCATAGGAGGAGTATCATTCTGATCATAAAACTTGTGCACTACCAACTGGTCATCATATTAACTCTTGGAGTCATAATAATATAAACCAGCAGCAAGAAAGGTACATCTAAGTTCAAATAAAACCAGACCAAAGATAGTTAGTTGTGTCTTAGTGACCATAGGCAGATATACACTGACAACAAGAGACATTCTGTTTCCCACTTTAGAATTTACTTTAACAGCACCCTCTTCGTGACATTATTGAAACTTAACCTTACACTTCCTTTAACTACAAGGATGTATGCCCCTCCACTTCTTTTAACTAACAAGACTCCTCCCCACCCCAGTTTTAACTATGCCTTTTATATTATCGGTGATAGCATAGATATATCTATTTGTTCGGTTTAGCTCTGTCTCTGATGCTGCTTTGGCATCACAAATATCCCTCTTCCTGGAGTCTAGGTCTGGCTCTGAGAAAACCTAGGGCAATACAGATATCCCTCTTTCTTCAACCAGTTTTATCATTGATACTGCCTATGAGATTACAGATATTCACCTTTTTCCTGCCTAACTATGTCTCTGATGCTTCCCCTGCCAGCATCGGTAGCTGTCTCCCTCCAATTCCTGTCTGCTTATTCTCTGATGATGCCCGTAACAGCTTAGATATCCTTCTTCCTCTAACGTAGTTTTGACCCGTATATTGCCTATGACACCTCCGGTTTCCCTCTTTCTTCATCCCAGCTAGGTCTCTGATGCTTCCATTGACAGCACGGGTATCCCTCTTCCTCTATGTCCAATCTAGCTCTTCTCTGATGATGTCTGTAACAGCACCACTAGCCTCTTCCTCCAGCCCAGTTTGGACTCTGATATTTCCTAAAACAGTACAGATTTCCTTCTTTTTCCAGGCCAGCTTAATCTCTGAGCTTTCATTCACAGCACATTTTCTCCATCACTCTTGTTCCAGTACAGCTATCACTGACTACTGACATCAAGGTGAAGTGACTCAAAGCAGCAACTGTAGGCAGCAGATTACAACACTTGGGCTTATAAATTGTCTTGCTGCTAGAGGAGAGAACAGTCACATGACAAAGAGTTGTTTTGTCTTTGGATCCAAAAAATACCTAAACTGGAGTGCAGCCATTTCAAACAAAGAGTGCTGAGACCACAAAGCGACTTGGGCAAAAGGGCACGAGTAAAAAAGTCCCAAATGCGAAAAGGGGTGAAATGCAAAAACAGTGAAGAGCAAAGAACAATAAGCAAAAAGACAACAAGGCAAGAGAAGTACGGCACAAAGGCAGGAGAGAAAGCGGGAGTAAGAGTGGGGGGAGAGGTGCAAGCCTCAGGAATCGGGGTGCGAGGGTCTTGACTACTCAGAGGACTGGAACAGGTAAGTCCAAAATGGAAAGGGCTGGGGCACCAGCTTAAAAGCAATGCGCTATAAAGCAGGTCTTGGGAAGGGGGGAGAAGCGCAAGGGTGGTGGGTGGAGCTTAGCTGGAGCACGAAAAGAAGCAAAGGCGCTGGAAGACACAGGTAAACAGCTGGGGGAGGCGGGGGCATGGGTGGGAGACAGGAAACGGAGTGTGGCAAGTAGGCCCCACGAGATGGCAAAGAGCTAATAGTGAAGGAACAAATGGGCAAAAAGGTACAAGGCAAAAGGGAAACAAGTGATAAAGACAAAAAGGGCAAACAGGTAAAACAGTGAAAAAAGTGAAAAGAGCAAAAGAGTGAGTGGCAAAAAAGCAAAAAGAGAGGCAGAGGAGTAATGAGTGGAAAGGCTCAAAACAGCTAAGGTCAAAATGAGCAAAGGGGCACAAGTGAAAAAGAGTGAAAACATCCCAAAGGTGAAAAGAGCACTGAAAGGCAAAAAGAGTGAAAAGTGAAAAGCAAAAAGACAAAAAAGAGCAAGAGGAGGAAGGCAAAGATGCACAAGAGAGAATGGGACTGAGAGCTAGAGAAGAGGTGGGAGCATCGGGCTAAGGAGTTGGGTCTGCAAGGGCCTTGTCTTGTCGAAGGACTGATCCAGGAAAGTCCAGGGTGGGGAGGGTCTTGGCATCTGCTCAATGCAGGTGGAATAATATATTTTCTTAATCTGCATGACAAACAGGTTCTGAGGGAATATTTGGGCAAAATCTTCCTAATGGACTTATTGTTCCGTCTACTACTCCCTCAGTGGGGCCTCTCGTCTTAATCCCCAAAAACTCCAAGGAGCTAACACTGTGTATTGACTATCAAAGGCTGAATAAGGTCACCGTAAAGTACTGGTAACTATTTCCACTAATTAAAACATTTTTGAGTCCATTCAGGGTACTGAATGCCTTACTTAGTTAGATCCCAGTGGAGCTTACCATCTGCTCTGGATAAAGAAGGATGGTGAGTAGAAGATGCCTTTCAGTTACCATTTGAACATTGTGAGTTATAGTAATGCCTTTTGGCCAAGCCAGTGCTCAAGCAGTCTAAAAGAGATTTTTTAACAATATATTTTCTGATGTCTTGAATCAGTTTCTTATGGCAGCCTGATCTTCTTTACCTCTCTACTTGAGGATCAACTTTATGTTTGTTCAATTCTTTAATGTCTGAGGAGAAAAACATCTGCCTGGTGTAGTGGAGAAGTGCAAGGTGAGAGAACAGAGGAGAATGTCTGGGATATTACCTCGATGTGAGTGGTTTATTAATAGACTCTCCTAGGATCTCTGCTACCCTGGACTGATCTCCTCGTAATTCTGTCATGGAGACCCAGAGTTTCTTGGGGGCTGCCTCATTTTTATATACAGTTCATTAAGAACTTTGATGATATAAATAGCCATATATCTAGCAACATAAAAAAGGAGAATCTGACTAAAGGTTTTATTTGGACTCCTAAAGCATGTGACTTTTGCCAGTTTTAAGAAGGCTTTCCTCCAAGCTTCTATTTTCAGACACCCAGATCAGTCCAGAAAATTAATTGTTACTGAGGCTTTGGATTATGTTCTAGGATCAGTTCTGCTTCAGCTCCAGGAGGCAGACAACTTGTAACCACCTTTTTTTAATTTTTCCCTTGTCCTGAATGAACGTGAGCAGAGGTATTCATGCTTGAAAGTGATCTCTTGGCACTCAAGGATGCCTGTATGTTGTGGCATCATCTAATTGTGGTAGTAGAAATGTTTAAAGTCCGGACAGATATCAATCTCCGATTTTTGCAGAGCATTCAATGTAGGAAACAGCAAGCAAGCTTGCTGAGCCTACTTCTTTTCACAGTATGTTTTTATAACACTCGCGTCCCTAGCATACAGAATATTCTTGGTGATGACTTGTCTAGATGAAACATTGTGGTTGCAGATTTAAAGACTCCTGTCCTTTTTCTCCATGGTAAGATTGTTTGCCTGGCAAGATATTGTTGCAGCATGTAGGACAATGCTTATGCTGAAATCTATTGTGAAGACCTTGATGCCTTACAGAGCCAAGTACCCTTGGCCTACCACCAGGCTCTATAGGTTTTCCTATAGGTCTCGTTGATTACCAACCAAGGGCTTTTAAACCAAGATTCAGGGAGTGTGCTCCCACACTGAAGTGGCCGGTCACTGGTGACTTAAATAAATTTTAGAGCTAGTCTCACATTCTTTTTGGCGGCCTACAGTTTTTCAGGAATCAGAGTGATATGTAAAGCCCTGTCCTGTGCCCATAATCCAAGGCAGAAAACGTTAAGCCGTTTGGGTTTCTCCAGCCTTTATCTGTTCTTCCTCATCCATGGCATACTGTTTCTACTAACTAGATTGTGGATTTACCACCTTCTTGTGCAAATTGATTGATTATGGCTAAAGTAGACCTCTTTTGCAAGATGGCTAATTTTCCCTTGATCCAGAAACGTCCATCTACAAGCATGATGGCAAGGAGATTTCTGGCTGATACATTCTGTCTTCACATGATCCCAGGCAACATAATTTCAGGCAGTTACCTAAATGAATTTTAAGATTCTGGTGCTCAATTGGTTCTACACTCCATCCACCAAAGTCTCTTGTTAACACTCTCAACCCAATGGATATATGGAAACATTGAAGAATCTCAGAGGTGCTTCTGTAATGCCACGCAAAACAATCGGATGGAATACTTACCTTTGGCATAATTTTATTATAATAATTCTGTTCACTCTGCTACCAATGTTTCTCCATTTTACTGTATTGAAGGTTTCCATTCTCATTCCTTTCCGGCTTCCCCTCTGTTCTCTTCTTTTGTGCATGCTTCCCCAGGCATTTTAGAAAGGCCTGATTCTGAGAGGCAAGTGTGTAAGATTTATCGAACCCTTCAGTTCTTCATGAATCATTTGAATGCCCAGATTCATCTCTCTTTAGTACCCATGCGCTTCTGAGTATCCTGTGAATGCACAACTTTCTCCATTCAGTACATTTGCGCTTCCCAGAACCCTGTGGATGCACAAAACGATTGCTCCACTCATTACAGCTGTGCTTCTGAGACTGCTGTGACTGTACAAATGTCACTCTCCCTTCAGAACACCTGTGCATCTGATAATCTGCATATGCAAAGGTTTAATTTCTCTCTCTATTCAACTCACCTGTGCATCTGAGAATTCTGTAAATCCACTAATTTCTCTATCTCTTCTTTGCAACTGTCCTTCTAAGAATAATGTAAAATGTACAGGCTCATCGCTCCTTTCAGTACATTAGAGCTTCTGAGAAGACTGTGAATGCATGGACATATCCAGGTCCAGCTTTAGGGCAGTGCGACTGGTGCGCCCGCACTGGGCGTTGACCTGGGGAAGGGGATGCTGACCTCAGGAGGGAGGGTGCTGTGTTTAGCAATAACTTATGATTTAAAAATGCCTGCTGCAGAGTTACTTGTGCATCCAGTTTTCAGGCAGCATTAAAAATCTCAAGATAGCTCTTGTGATAATGTTCCTGCTAGAGAAAGGGTTCATAATTTTAGCTAGTGGCAGTTTTCATTTGCCATAAAGTAGCGCAGAGGGTTCATATGCCTGCTGCAAAGAACTCATACCGTGAAGATCACAGACCTGTATTTTATGTGGATAGCTAAGTGGATTACTGCTTTACCACAGAGATAATTTTGTCACTGCAGTTCAAAAACTACAACTCTATATAAAACAGTGACTGTTACAAACTGTCATCAAAGAGCTGCATGCAAACAGGGAACCACAACCGGCCCAGGCAAAGTGCTCGGCCGGCCCCCCCTCCAGACTCGGGGCCTTGGAGGTGCCGCCGAGCTCTTTGCCGGGGCCGGTTTTCAGCCGTTTTTGGTACAGGGCCGATTTTGCAGCTATGCTGCAAAAACGGCCATGTACCAAAAACGGCCCCCAGGGGCCCAAAACCGGCCACCACCCGTGCGGCGCACCGGGGGATTGCCCGGTGCCCGCTATGGCCAGTCCGGGCCTGCATGCTAACTGCATAAAATGGTTTGGGACACAAAGTTTTTTCCCCAGTCTTTTTCATGATCTGTTCCTAATGTTGCTGAAAAGGGTTTCTTTGGGTAGATATACATTCTTATTAGTAAAGATTTTACATATGCTTTAAAACAAATTAAATGTATGTGAGAGAGTGCCTATGGAGAGACGATAGGCACTTTAGCCCAGTGATAGTGGGAGAATCGGAGAAGGAGGTCATGGAATATGGGGGCACCAAAAATGATTGTCGCACAGGACGCCAACAGCGCTGAAGCTGGCCCTGGATGCATCGCTCCCGTCAGTACATATGTGCTTCTAAGGATCATGTGAATGCTCAGATTTCTTTTCCCATTCTTTACAACTAACTGTGCTTCTTATAATCCTGTGAATGCACTGATGTATCACTCTCTTCAGAGCACCTCTGATCCCGAGATCATTTGAATGCACAAATGGCTCTTTCCCTTCATAAAACATGTGCATCTGATAATTCTGTAGATGCACAGATCTGTTTCCGTTGAGAACACAGACTTCTGAGATTCCTATCAATGCATACATTTCCCTCTCCCTTGGGAACTCCTGAGCTTCTAAGATTCAGTGAATGCATTCCATCTTCCCTTCAGTACACCTGTCTGTATGAGAATCCTGTCAATGCACATATCTATCTATCCCTTCGATGCATATGTGTTTATGAGAATCCTCCTGAATGCACAGCTTTACTGTTTTCTTTTTCTTCATCTGCACTACAGAAAATCCTTTGACCTCGCAGCTTCCTCTCTCTTTTCAGAGTATCTGTGCTGCTGAGGAGCCTATTAATGCATAGATAATCCTCTCTTCCTTCAGTGCATTAGTGCTTTTGAAAATCCTGTGAATGCTCAAGTTTCTCTTTCCCTTCCGGACATCTGTGCCTCTGATGCTGCCTGATTTTTTCTATAATTCTGCGAGGAAGTCAGTCTCTCACCTGCGTGTTTTTGGGTTTTCTTCTCTGCCTCGCTCTCGGCTCCTGTCCTGCTCTGCAGTACTTCGGACTCCTCCATTGATCCGGCTTTTATACCTGCAGCTGTCTCTCTAGGAAAAGGTAAATCCCTAATTCACTTCCCGCCCCTCACTACCCTCAGGTTCACTGTTCCTAGCGCTGGGATACTCACGGGTGACTACGCGCTTTACAAAATTTATTAATAATAATAATAATAATAATAAATGCATTTTAGCTTGATGGGGAACCCCGGCTGAATGCCAGAGCGATGATGACAGGAAAGGGAAAGCAGGGCTGTGATTGGAGGGAGAAGACAATCCTTCTCATAATGAGACCTCAGGTAAGAGTGGGAGGGGCCACAGTGCACCTGTAGTTATTTCCCGCCACTACACACCTTACGTCACCTGTCTGTTGCAGCATTTCATTTTCCTGTTCTGATTACCTGCACGATTGTATTGTATGCTCTAGGAGTTTGCCAATGATTGTTGTATTGTCTGAGGGATCAAAGGTCACATTCTAATACTTGCTTGTGTTTACGAAGTAAATTGAGAGATGGCACTTGCATTCTGCCAGAAGAGCCTCACGTCACCTCAGCATCCCCTGAGGCAGCTTCGCATTTTATTTTTAAATTTTAGTTTACTTGGCACTGACAGACTTTGTAGTGCACCTGTAGTACTTTCTCCCCACGAGCTTACTCATTCCTCACACGTCACTAATTATGTATCTGTTATTAGAAAACTGCTGAGTGCGCAGTCTGTGCCCTGGGGCGTTGCCAGTCACTGTATTCCCTCAGCAGTCGAAGGTAGTGTTTTTGTTTGCTGTACACAATATTTCAGCACAAAAATGATGTAAGAAGAATTTAGTTTATCCAGGACAAACTCCCCTTGCCGTTCCGGGAGACATCCTCACGCAATTCTTTCGTGAGGTGTTTACCTGACAGGCGCTGGAAATTCAGAATGTTTTTCATCAGGGCTCAGTGTAAGTTTAGTGGTGCGAAATTAAATCAGGTTTACCATTCTTTCACTGCAACTATCCAGTGTTTTCACAATAAAAAGACGGCACAGCACAGTGGTAGGGAAAGCGTCCATCACCAGGGACTTGTTGATCAAGGGAGCAGCAGGTGCAGTGTCACCGGGGTCGGAGGTCTGGGACGCATTTTGAGAAATGATTATTGCATTTTTATTTTACTAGTTATGCAACGCTTAGAGAACGGATTTTACTTGCTTGCAAAATGACCACTAGCACCCTTGCTGCGCCCTGTGCGTCCCACTCAGTGCATGATTCCCATAATAACAGATAAGAGTTTGCTACAGATTGGATACTTTAAAAACAGGGTAAGTGAAATATAAACGGGGCCACTGGAATTATGCGGCAGGAGTGGAACAAATTAAGCGGTAGCTTAATTGTGTGGCATAATGCAACACATTTTTATAGTATTACTTCATTATTTTGTCCTTTTATGCATGGCAAATCTCTGTGGACCAATATTTCACCTTTTTAATACAAGTTTAACACCCAAAATACAACAATAAACGATTAAAAGAGGACATGTGAGAAGCTTTCTTGGTATATGTTGTCCACTTATGTAATTTGGACCTGCACCAGTCCAGACATCCCTTCTGGTGATTTAAAAGGTCTTAGACAACCTTAGAAAGCTCTCTAAGTGGTAGCTGTGGAGAACAGCCTCCAGACTTAGTCCAGAAGGAGTGTAAAGCAGCTTGCTTCACCAGAATGCAATCTTATAGTATAGATTAAGTGAAGAAGAACCACACCAAGTATTTATAAAAATGCGTATTTATTATATAATACTCTCTTAGTACGTTCAAATATCTTCCTACATGGAGATAAACACAATACTTTAACAAAGAAACACAGTAAATAGCACAGAATGCACTGTGGACACCAAGGGGGCACCAAACCATATACTAAGAAAGTGGTATAAGAACCACGACTCGAGTCAAGCCAATATGGAAAGGACGTAGAAGTGCTGTGGACCCATGGAACCACCCAAAGTAATTAGATAGGGACCCCAGAAGTGCGTGTGCAGTGTGGAAACACGACTGCATGCTCCGTACAAGTCTACTTGTAAGCCACGGCTGGATTTTTAAAGATTAAGGACCCTTCCCAGTGGACCCTGAGGAAACCCTTTGGAAGACAGAAAGTTGCAGAGCCACCCCACTCGTAGATACTGAAGTACACATGTTACCTACACCACGGAAGTCGGGTGCATACTTGTGAAGTGGTGTCGGAAACCGAACCAAATGGAGGATTTCGGAAAAAAGCAGCTGTTGCAGAAGGAGAAAGTGTCCAGTGGAATCTGCAGGTTGATTCTAGATGAGAGGTACCTGCAAGCAGAGAGGACCGAGTCTATGTCACTCAGGAGTGACCAGAAGACTTGGAAAACAAATGCCCTCCGATATCAGATGTTGCAGGATGGTTGATGATGACCATGACTCTGCAGCTATGAGGACCAGGCAATGCTGAGGAGGACCAGGAGCCATGCACGAGCTTCCCCATGAAGGATGTCAAGTGCTGAGAGTTCGGTCTCTGACGGGAGCACCAACAATCCTTGGCAAATGAAACCAATGCAGACAGTGAAGAAGGGGCAACTTCAGGGACAGCAAGGTCCAGGGGACTCTCAACATGCAGGGAAGTCAGGGCAGGCCCTGAGCGGATGTATGACGGTACAACGCGTACCGTTTCAACGCGTGCCTTTACAACGCGTCTTTAACAACGCAAGTCGTTACAGCGTTGTTGGGCGTGGATAGTGAATAGTATAATTTACTATTCTAAAACCAGTCCCCGTGGATAGTAGGGAAGGTGTTGGAATAGTAAATATACTATTCTTTATCCTTTAGCACCCTCCAGCGCAAGTCGTGGTTACGACTTGCGTTGTAAAGGACACGTCGTAAAAGCACTGCGGGGTAACATCCGCGTTGAAAAGGATGTTCCCCTCTGAGCAACCAGGGGAGCTAAAAAAAACAAGTGTGATCCTCAAATAGACCCACAGGCTGGGGGCACTGGAGTCGCGAGAGGACCTCAATCAGCTCACCAAAAGAAGCAGGCCACTGTGCACACAATGTGATGTGGACAAAGACTTTAGTCACTGGAGGCGCTTGAGGTTGGGGCTACTTGGAGCCCAAAGATCTTCTTGGAAGGAAGTCAACAAGCCTTTACAACTGCAAGTTGATGCAGAGCACAGGGGCTCAGTTACTGTAACCCCCACAAGGGACATGTTGTATTCTCTTATTGTGCATTTTCCCTTTAAATAGATAATTCTAACTTTGCTGATGTCACGATGCAACTTAGTGCTCTTGCATTCTCTTTCTGCCAGTTGCTCCTGAGCCTTCAATGGGAACACCAGCTTTTACTCTGTACTTCTATTAAAATACCTTAACTACTCTTATGGCTTCCATGACCCTTTATCTTCGATTACATCAGATGGCGACAGTTGGCTTATGGAGCAAGAGAAGTGCAGAGTGAGTTTTGTGAAGAAAACTCGACTGGTGGAAAAACAACCAAGAAAAACGCGTGAAAAAGGAAGTACCTTCTTATCAAAGGATAAGGATTTAGTAGCGGATGTTCTGGAAAAAACGATCTATAACTTAAACAAGGATTTTTGAAGGAGATGTTCAGTTCTTTAAAAGCACGAGAGCCTTTCAGCCTTTCAACAAATACCTCCTTGTGAGTATTTTTTTAAAATTTATTTGTATCATGACTGTCATTTTTATTAACATTACGAAGTCAGCGTAAAATTCGCGCTTGAAAATGAATACTTAATCTTCCTGTTTCATTCACCAACTCGACGAGAGTCAACGTAATATTTTTAAAAGTAAATCTACTCACGAGCTGCTGTCTCAGCGTCTAGTAGCACGTATCCATTGTTGTCCTTTCACGTAGTTCTGACACGCATGCGCACCAAAGCTCAGCGTGTACAACGTCAGAAACGTGTTGCCAGTGTAAAAAAAACGTGCGTGCGGCCATTTTGGATGCAATCTTTGTAACTTAGCAACCGGACGAGTTGGCGTGAGGTAGGAAATACATTTTTATGAGAAAATAACTCACTGCGTTTCTATAATCTTCATTTGAAGTGAATGAAATACATTTTAAACTTTTGTGGAAGCTTACTGTTGATTAAATTTTTTTGTGACAGTTTGAGAACTTTTTTGGAAGTACTTGAAGGTGCTCTAGTGTGCCGTGTTTCTCTGAATAAACTACTTTCGAAGTGAATGAAACACATTTTTTACTTCTGTGGAAGCTCACTGTGGAATACATTTATAGTGAAAGTTTGAGAACTTTATTGAAAATACTTGAAAGTGCTCTTGTCTGGAATATCTATCTGAGATACTATGGAGAATCCAAGTGTAATCGCACCTCCTATGTTTCTACAACAAAGTGGAGAACCATCCATAGAGTGGGATGAATGGATTGATATTTTCGAAAACTACATAGAAGCCCTTGATGGTAAAGTCTTTAGCGTTACAAGAAAAAAAGCATTACTTTTAAGTGTTCTTGGAAAAGAAGGTCAGCATGCTTTCAAATATTTACCGCTGGGTTTGAGGCAAGATGGTAGAGCTATTAACAATGTTTATTCAGAGGCTAAGGCAAGAATGAAGAAACAATATTCGAAAGAGGTGAATATTGTCATGGCGAGACATAAGTTTTATACTCAACCGCAGAGAGCTGAGGAGTCTGTTGACCAATTTGTGACTAGATTACGAGAACTTTCTTTGAAGTGCAATTTTGGAGAGATGAGGGACAAGATGATAAGAGATAAAATGATGGTTCAATGTAAAAACAAGAAAATGCAGGAAAAACTTTGGGCACCAAAAAATCCCACTCTGCAAGCCGCGATAGACATAGCTAAGGTTGTTGAGGAATCTACTGCGTGTATGAAAGAAATGGAGAAGAAAGAGACTTCGAGAGAGAGTGGGGGTGGGTCAGTCTCGTCTGTTGCACAAACTGAAGTTGCAGTAATGAACAAAAAGGGGTTTGAAGCAAATGACAAAATTGACAAAAGAAGTTCCAGAGGATACAACAGTGGGGAGAAAGGGAGATATCAAGTGAGGATGTGTAGCAGGTGTGGCAGCACCTATCATGGTGCAGATTATAAGCGTTGCTTTGCTATCGATAAAGAATGTAGGAAGTGTGGAAAGAGGGGTCACTTCTCGAGGATGTGTAGAACGTCAAATAATGACAAAGTAGCGTTTGTTGAAGTAAAGCCTGAGATGAGTGTGCAAGACAATGTGGAAGGTGCGGATAAAATATTATGTTTAGATGAGATGAATGCGGAACAAATGGATCCTGGAAGGAAAAATAGGCCTAAAGCTAACTTCAACATCAATAATAAAGTTGTTGAACTAATGGTTGACCCAGGTTCGTTTTGGACAATAGTTCCAGAATCCTTATTCAAGGAGAATTGGGTGGGAACTGTTTTGTTACCTAAAGACATCAATCTTTGTGGATACCAAGGGGAATGTATTGATTTGTTGGGGTACATGGAAGCTGAGATTAGGTTTCAGGGACGATCTGTTAATGGGAAAGTCTACGTTGCTAGTTCTGGACCAGCAATTTTGGGTTTGGGTCATCAGTATGACCTTCACATTGTCATTGATCCTAGAGCAACACAGCAGGTGATGGTTGTAGCTGAGATGACTGCTGAAATGATAGTTGAAGGCATGCCAGACTTGTTTGCTGAACGTATTGGTGAATTGAAAGGGTACGTACATAAGATAGTACTTAGAGAGGATGCAGTTCCGATGCAGAACAAAGTGAGGAAAGTGCCTTTTATAGCAAGACAAGAAGTGAGGAATATATGCTTGAGCACGGTGTGATTGAACAGATAGAAATTTCACATTGGATTTCGCCAGTAGTGATCACGACCAAATCGGATGGCAAATTTAGATTCTGTGTGGATCTTCGCACACTCAATCAGAATATTGTTGTGGATAATTTTCCACTACCAAATATCAACGAATTAATTTTGTCATTAAAGGGTGGTAGGTTTTTCTCGAAACTGGATTTACGAAGTGCGTACCATCAAATAAAGTTGCACAAGGATTCAAAGGTGTTGACTGCATTTATCACTACTGAGGGGGTTTACCAGTTTACCCGTATGCCCTTTGGTCTCGCGTCTGCGGCAGGGGTTTTTCAGAGGATGATGGGATCAGTTTTGAAGGGGATAAGTAACGTTGTGTATTTTCAGGATGATGTTCTTTTGTTCGGAGAGACGATTGAACAGCACAATCAGATTTTGAAGGAGGTTCTGAATAGAATGGAGCAGTCAGGATTAACCTTAAGGAAAGAGAAGTGCAAGTTTGCAGTAGAGGAAGTAGAGTATTTGGGCTACACTCTCTCTGCAAGTGGTGTGAGGCCCAAGAGGGATCTTTTAGAGTCAATAAGGAAGGCACCTGCACCTTGTGACAAGGATCAATTAAGATCATTCCTTGGTCTTTTTGAATACTATGCGAAGTTTGTGGAGAATTTTGCAGCGAGGACAGAGAAGATCAAGTTGTTACTAAGGAAGGGGTGCAAGTTTGTGTGGGCTGATGAGCAGGATGAGTGTTTTGTTAACATCAAGAAGGCGATATGTGAGGCTAAAATTTGAACCCCATTTGATACTAAGCTGAAGTCGGTGTTGACTGTTGATGCCAGCGCCGTTGGTATTGGGGCAGTGTTAGCGCAGGAACATGGTTCGGGTTTGAAGACAGTAGCTTTTGCGTCAAGGAAACTTACCAGTTCAGAGAGGAATTATTCTATTATTGAACGCGAGGCGTTGGCAGCCGCTTGGGGTTGCGAGTACTTCAGAATGTACTTGTGGGGATTTGAGTTTAGGTTGTTGACAGACCATAAACCCTAGCTCAAATTGCTATCTCCGGGTGGTGCAGGAAAAGGGTCTGCGAGGTTAGCTAGATTAGCTGCTAGGCTTCAAGAGTTCTTGTATAGTGTGGAATATATTCCTGGGTGGAAGAATTCTCAGGCGGACGGCTTGTCTAGGCTTCCCTTACCTTGGGAGGTTGTAGACAAATTGGGTGTTGAAGCTATGCAATCGGAGGGATCTGTAGCAGCTATAGATGAATTGGTGGATATTTGCACTGGTGCTATCAATAGGAGTAAATGGAATTCTTGTATGGCCAATGATGAGGTGTTGAGCTGTGTGAGGGAATTCATTGTGAAAGGTTCTAGGAGGGAGAGCACCCTACCTTTGGGTGTACATCCATATGTGAAGATTTTAGAGGATTTATCCATTCTAGATGTTGAGGGAAATGTCATCATGAAGGATGACAAATTTATTCCGCCTCAGAAATTAAGGTTCATCTTGTTTAAGTTGGCACACGAGGGACACCTTGGGCAATCACTTACGAAGAGGAGAATTAGAGAGTTCTTCTGGTGGCCAGCAGGTCTCTGAGTGGGTTGAGAGGTGCGCAGAGTGCTTCGAGAGTGAGAAGAGATTAAGAGTTGGATGTCAGGGTGATGTTGGGAAAATTGATAATCCGAATTTGCCCTGGCATACTGTTTGCCTTGACTTTATTGGTCCTTTTTACTCTTTGAGTCAGGACATGAGATTCGGGTTTGTTTTGATTGATGTAACTTCCAAGTGGTTGGTGGTGAAATTTACTAAGGAGATAACGACAAAATCCACAATCAACTTGTTGTCTGAAGTTTTCAGGGACGAGGGTTACCCTGTTAGACTCATTACTGATAATGGAACCCAATTAGTTTCAGAGGATATGCTTAAAATTCTGGATGCATGTGGTATTGTTCACACCAGGACCTCACTGTACAATCCACAGGGGAATGGTATCGTTGAGAGGGCTAACAGAATGGTGAAGGGTGCCATCCAGATGGCTGTAAGTTCTGGTGGGTGTGTAAGAGACATGGTAATGACTTAGTTTGGGCGCATAGGACAACGGAGAACGGTTTTAACGGTAAAGTTCCGTTCGACATGATGAGGGGACGGTTGGCTGGTACCAAACTAGTTCCGGCTTGGATGAAAGAGTGCATTGGATTGGCGGATTTGGGTGGTGGTACATCCAAAGTTTGTGATAGGTTGAATGAGAAAAGGTTAGCAGTGAATGATTGGGTAAAAGTTAAACCTGGTCGTGTAGGTCTGGGTCTTACCAAGTTCAGAGGTTATTTCAAAATTAAGTCAGTCCATGACAAATTTGTGACACTTTATAATGGCGAACACTGGAATTTGAGGAGGGTTGCCCTCTACAAGAAAGCGAAAAGGGACAATTCTGGTGGTCTACAGTCTCATCCTATTCCTGGGCGAGCGAATGAAGATGGAGACACCATTGGTGGTGACACCCGTATTTTGCCTCAAAGGACCAGGAGGCAACCCAGTTATCTTCAAGATTTTGTGTGCCATTAAGTTTGGGAATGGAAAGTGTGGGCATATGTTCTGTGTTTTTTTTTTGTTTTCTCTTTCTTTTGTTTGTTTCTTTTACTTTTGACTGGAAGGATGGAGGATATGTTGTATTCTCTTATTGTGCATTTTCCCTTTAAATAGATCATTCTAACTTTGCTGATGTCACGATGCAACTTAGTGCTCTTGCATTCTCTTTCTGCCAGTTGCTCCTGAGCCTTCAATGGGAACACCAGCTTTTACTCTGTACTTCTATTAAAATACCTTAGCTACTCTTATGGCTTCCATGACCCTTTATCTTCGATTACATCAGGACACTGGCCTCAAACTTGATGAGAGGGCAGGGCAGGCCTTGTGAGCTGTGAAGAACCACCACCTGGTTTGTAGAACCTTACAGAGGCCGGAGGAGCTTATGCTCAGAACACATGTCAACAGTCATGGTGCCTGCGAATGCAAGGAAGTGAATACTTCACTCCAAGGGAGATTCCTTCAAGTCTCTTTGATGCTTCACATACTTTGGAAGGTTCCTGTATGATGCACAGGCCCAGATGATGCAGCAGACTGGAAGGAAGACGAAGTCAGGCCAAAATGAATCCAGCTAAGTCCAAGGTGCCCAGACCGTAGAAGAAGTGGTTTCTGATTTGAATCTTATCACACAATGAATCTAGGGACCTACACCCAGGTAAGCCCTTAAGTACTCTCCAGGAAAGGTTTGGGAAGATTCAGGGGACCCTCCCAGGGGAGGGTCTGGTTAGGGGAGAGGTTACTCCCATGTCCTTTGTCCAGTTTTGTGCCAAAATGGGAGCTAACGGATACCAGGACTCGTCTGAACTGGACTATGCACAGGGAAACCAAATGTGCCCCACATGCAGACTTCGTGGCACTGGCAAGCGCACCAACCCGGTCCCAATACACTAAATTCTGTCTGGGAGTTGGTCACACCTCCCTGTGACAGAATGTCTATTGTTCTGCCTTCCTTTGCTCGAGCTTGGCTTAGCAGCAGGAGGGCAGAAATATGTCTCCGGTCGGCAGCAACCAATTTGTGGTGTCCGGGTCTAGAAGGTTGGCACCGGGAACACTGAGAGCCTATGGAGAGTTCTTCCAGTGCTTGGAATAATACTCCCACATCCTTTACGTTACGGTAGTATGATTCCAACATGTTTGATACCAAACATGAAAGGATTCATTGCAGCCAGCTTTGAGATCGTCATTGCTTAATTACGTGGTGCCCCTCTATGTGGTTTATGGCTGCTTCACTGACAACCCGGGAGAATGGAATCAGTAGGCTGTAGGGCTGTCCTGCTAATGTAGGGGACCCTCTCACTTAGAAACAAGCACCCTGCCTTCAGGATTGCAAAGGCCTGCTAGAGGGGTGACTTATAGGTTTTAAGTGCAGTGACCCTAGATATAGGTAGCCTATGTCTTTCGTAAGTGGTGAAAGCACCAACGTACACAGGTTGTAATGGCAGGCCTGTAGTTCCATTTTGAATGGTCTCTCATGAGTGGCATAAGACATGCTTCAGACCATGGGAGACCTCTTGGGTACATGTGCCCTGGGTGTTTTAGCACCATATACTAGGGACTGATACAGGAACCACAGTGTACAATCTGAGATGTGAACATTACCATTTAGGGAGAAAGCAGATAGACTGGGGTCCTGATTAGAGATCCCAGTCAGACTAGTCAAATACAGCTTAGCACAAGGAAAAAAAGTGGGGGTAACCATAGAAGCAGATCATACTTTCCTACAGGACCAGACTACATTTGAAAAGCCTTTCCACTTTTCCTGACCACGTGTAGCCATGCTTTCAGTAACTTTGCCTTAATCCGTTTGAGGTAGAAACAGATGTTATTGTTAAAATCTCCAGATTATGCATCAGAACCATGTGAATGCACTAAACATTTGCTCCATTCCGCACAGCTGTTCTTCTGAAGCGGCTGTGAATGCACAAAAGCCACTATCCCTTCAGCACACCTGTGCCTCTGAGAATTACATGAACCCACCAATTTCTCTCTCCCCCTGTGCAACTGTGCTTCTGAGAAAACTTCAATTGCAGATGTTCATTGCTCCCTTCAGTACACTGTAGCTTCTGAGAATCCTGTGAATGCACAGATTTCTCTCTTCCTTCAGAACTCCTTTGCTTCTGAGAGCACTGTAAATGTATGAATGTATCGCTCCCTTCGGTACATTCGGTGCTTCTAAGGATCATGCAAATGCCAAGACTTCTCTCCCCATTCTGTACAACTAATTGTGCTTCTGATAATCCTGTGAATGCACAGATGTATCATTCCCTTCAGAAAACCTCTGATCCTGAGAATCATAAGAATGCATAAATGTCGCTCTCCATTCATAATACCTGTGCATCTGGCAATTCTGTATATGCACAAATGTCTTTCTCCACTAAGAACACAGGCTTCTGGGAATCCTATCAGTGCATACATTTCTCTCTCCCTTGAGTACTCCTGTGCTTCTAGGATTCAAGTGAATGCTCAGATTTTGTCCTCCCTTCAGTACACTTGTCCATCTGAGAATTATGGCAATGCACATATTTATCGATCCTTACGATGCCTCTGTGTTTATGTCGATCCTCTCAATGCACAGCTATCTTTATTTCATTCCCTCCATCTGTGCTTCAGAGAATCCTGTGACTTTGCAGCTTTCTCTCTTCCTTCAGTGATACTCCAGAGAATCCTATTAATGCACAGATATATTTTTCTCTTCAGTGCATCCGTGACTTGGTGAATCCTGTAAATTTACGGATTTCTCACTCCCTTTAGTGAATTTGTGCTTTTGAGAATCCTGTGAATGTTCATATTTGTCTCTCTCTTCTATACATCTGTGTCTCTGAGACTGTAGCTGTCTCTCTAGGAAAAGGCAAATGCATTTTCATGTTTGTGTTTAGCTTGATGGGTAACCCAACTGAATTCCAGAGAGATGATGACAGAAAAGGGAAAGCAGGACTGTGATTGGAGGGAGAAGGAAATCATTTGATGATGACAAATCAGGTAAGAGTGGGAGGGGCCACAGTTACAATGCATTAGACCTGTATTCCTGCCACTAGAGTCTACATTCCACACATCATCAAGGCCAGCGGTAGGCATTGGCAGTGTGGGTAGCTGCCCAGGGCCCCGGCCTCAGCCCATCAACATGGGGCCTCACTCTCCCCTCCCATGGGCCTAGGGTGGTTTTTGCACGTTTGTCTGCAATTGGGACTCTTGTGTCACAGAAGCACTACTGTGACCTTTCGCTCACATTTTAAGTCCCTGACTTAAGACAGCAACTGGGGCTCTTTCATCTCTTTATCAGCTGCAAAAGAGGTGGTTCTCTGGCGCTGAAAGGCAGTTGCCTAATGAAACTTGAAGGGTCCCCCTTGCAAATTGCATGCAGAGAGATTTGCAATTTTCTGATGTTTTTAACTGAAGGATGGTTGGTTTGAAAGGGTGGTGTTACATGTGTGGAAGCTCACATACCTTTGTTCACAATAAAAAAGAGTCCTGCAATAGACCAAAGTGTTCAAACCGTGGGTTAAAAGGACAATTTGCCAAGGTATGTCACACTAAGAAATGCATTGCAGACAACCTAGGTGATGTGAATAACTTGGAAAGTAATTTGAATGGAACAAGTGTAGAAGGGCAAGTTTTAGGAGTAAATGGCACTGTAAGAAAAAAACATCTGTAAAATAGTAGCTGGAAGAATGGAAGTAAAGTTATTTGCTGACTCAGGTTCTCCCTATATTATATTTAACAAGAATATGTGGGAAGAAATATTTGTGTTAGTTCTGGGGATGAATTTACAGAAGCCTAACATTAAACCACAAAGTTTTACTGGAGTACTATTGAACTACTGGATTTACGAGACATACATTTGAATTTAAAGACAGGAGTGCTGAGTGCAAATTTTATGTCGACAAAAAAGGGGTCATTGGTACTTGGGTGGAGGGACCAAGGAGAACTAGGAATGTTGTTAGATCCCTACCACCCAGCACCACTTTTATTATTAAATTCAAAACCACAAGAACAGCAAGAACAGCAAGATGTAGATGTCTTTGTTAAAAAGCTTTCCAAACATTTGTCCTAGGAAAATTGGGAGGTTAAATGGATTCATGTACAAAAGAATTCTGAAAGAATCAGCACAGCCTTGTGTGCACAAGGTGAGGAACATTCTCTTAGGGATTAAAAATGAGGTTGTAGCCTAATTAGAGAAACTGGAGGGAGCAAGCATTATTGATCGTGTTGAGTCATCTAGGGACAGATGTAGGTAGCCAAATACCGGTTGGTAACGGCCGAAATTCGGTAATTTCGGCTGTTACCGACCGGTATTTGGAAAATGAGATGTAGGAGTGAAAAATCTACTGATTTGGTAAATATGAATCGGTATTATACCAATTCGGAATTTACCGAATCCTTATTTACCGATTTCTTATTTACTGAATCGGTAAAAAGGAAATGGTAAAAAATGTCCATCGAGATGTAGGAAACCCAAAAAATACCGAATTCCATGAAATTCGGTATTTAAGAGTAGGTATTTACCATGGATTGAAAGCAGGTGGTAACCAGGTGCAGGCTATAAAAGAAGGTACCAAAATGCAACAGTGTAACCAGAATGGCGGCATTCTACGTCATAGCAAGGCGGCAACGGCTACAGGCAGCAGGAGAGAGGGTATGGAGAAGGGAGGAGCAGGTCTACAGGCAGAGGATAACGCTCTTCCAACTGACTGAGCCAGAGATACTGCAAAGGTACAGGCTACACGCCAGAACCATCCTGGACTTGATCAGGGACCTCCACCCACACCTGGATCACCCAACACCAATGGCGCATGCCATCCCAACCCATGTGCAGGTGCTGTGTGGCCTACACCTGCTTGCCTCTGGGAGCTACCAGAGTGTGAATGCTGCAGTAGGTGGTGTGTCTCAGAGCTGCCTGTCCCGTTTTTCCAGGAAGTTCCTTGAGGCCATGATGCAGAGAATGCATCATTACATTCGGTTCCCTGACACACCTGCGGAACTTGCAAAGACCAAAACAGATTTCTATCAACTGGCACACTTCCCTCATGTGATAGGCTGTGTAGATGGCACCCACATCCCACTATGCCCACCTGCAGCAACAGAACACATCTACAGGAACCGGAATTCAACGCACTCAATTAATGTGCAGGTGATATGCAACACTGGCAACATCATAACAGACATTGTGGCCAAATTCCCAGGGAGTACCCACGACTCGTACATCTTTCAGAATAGTGGGATATACACACGCCTTCTTGCCGGCGAATTTGGTGATGGATACCTGCTAGGTAAATAACTGTGACACACCATGACAGTCAATGCACATGGATCAATCATGAGTATGTCACCCCCTACTTGAATCCATCTACCAGGAGTGAGAGGCGTTACAACGTTGGACACAGAGCAATTCACAGCGTTGTAGAACGCACTTTCAGACTACTGAAAAGCAGGTTTCGCTGCCTCCATAAGAGTGGAGGTGCACGGCAGTACACTCCAATCATGTGCTGCAAAATAATCGCGACCTGTGCCATGCTGCACAATCTCGCCACCAAGGAAGGAACAGAGGTTGAGATCACAGATCATGAGGACATTGATGATGGAACAGAACAGGCAGAGCCCTATGCAGCAGGAGCAGCCCCAGCAACAGATGGTAGACTGAGAAGGGCAGATATTTCTAAGTAAAAAGTAAGGAGACACAGGCATGCTTAGTATTTGAAGTACGTAGTTTAATAGTTACTACAGCACTTCACTGATACCAAACCATGGTAGTACAATATCTGTATCCCACACTGGGTGGCCACAGTTAACCTCACTGCGACCTGTCCTGTGGTTTGAGGGCATTGTCAATGTTTGCACCCACGCACTACAGTGTACGGGGCTGGGTGTCAACGTGCGCAGTGGTGGCTGGGTGAGCAGGTTGGCACCAGCTGCTCCTACGAATGTCAGGAACAGGAGTGCTAAAGCCACTCCTGCTGGTGGAGTCTTCTGTGTCCCCAACACCTGTGTCTCCAACAGTGGCTGCCTGCTGTGTCAGCAAAACCTCCATGGCAGAGGAGACTCTACCCATCCCCCTCGACAAATCACTGCAGCAGTGCACAATGTTATCCTGCATGGTGACTGAGCACCGGCATAGCAGGGAGGTTGCAGTGGCAAGCCGGTTCATGACTTTGGTTTGTTGCCTCATGCATTGACGATCCCTGCGCCTTTCGGAGTGGTCACTCTAGTTTTTCACAGAGAGCACTCATGCACTGTGTCATTTCCCTCATGCCCTATGCCATGGATTGTATGCCTTGTGCCATGGACACAATACCCCTGTCAATGATGGACATCTTGCTGTTTAATATGTGCACCTGTCTATGCACCGCTAAAATGCCCTTTGCCTGCAGGGGCTGGACCTTCACCATGGTGGCCTCAAGACCATAGAAGACCCCCTCTCCATCCTGGCCTTCACCTCTCTCCCGTACCCTACGGCCTCGGACACCAGCACGCACAGCTCCAGATGAACTCTGTTGCCCAGCATTGTCAGCCAGAGGTGGAGTACTTGGTGTGAAAGACTCCACATCTTCCTCATCTGAGGTTTCGAGGATCCTGAGTGGGGGCACATCATGCCTCCTTGGCCTTCCCAGCACAGAGGACTCTGAGGTTGGTGTTGGGGACAGTGCAGGTGCTTCCAAATCCTGTGACCCAAACAGCAGAGGTGACAGTGGGCGTGGTATGGTGCGTTGCTCCAGTGCAGTGGCTGCCTGCGCTGTGGATGTAGTTTCAGGTACAGTGCTTGGTCCTGATATGTCGGGTGTTTTCTCCCTCATCTCCGTTGCCGGTGACCTCTGCTCCCTATCCTGCGCTGTACTGCGCGATGACTCTCCTGTGGGCAGATATGGACAATGAGTCAGTGTGTGTCATTATTAATTCACATTCCTATCACACAATTGCCTAGTCCACAACTGCTTATGGATGTAGTGTTTGGCATGCCATGCTGAATTCTATGTTGACTGCATTGATGTATGTTCCTATGAATACGTCTCCCATTATGCATTGGTGGTAAGTACTAAAACCAGTTCTGGAATGTGATGCAGACACCCACATTGGGGAAGGGGCCAGGGAATAGGGTGGGGAATCATGTCCATGCATCTTTCCTTGTTTTCTTGCAGCTCTGGCTGAGCTGTCAGCATCCCCAATCCCATGTATGCTTTCAGGCTCCAGGGTGGATTTCACCAGCTGCTCCAGGTCTCTCAGTCTTGGTACACGGCTCCTCCCTCCTCCTGTGGCTCCGGCTTCTTTCCTCTGTGTGGCAATTTTCTTTTTGGAGATGATCCGCAGATCAAACCACCTTTTTTTGAGGTCCTCTATGTCCCTTTGTATGACCCCTCTTTATGGCCTTCATGGGACTCCATTTTGATGCTCTGCTGTGCTCAGAGCAGCCTGCTCCTCTGTGTTTCCTCCAGCTCTCCAAACAGTTCAGTTGCTCGGCACCTGCATGGGTGTGGCCAGTTCCATGTACTGGGGAGGGGTAGTTGCATCTGATTGGATGGTTCCTCTGTTGCTTTGTTGTGGGGTGTGGTGGGTGTTCCTGATTGGTTGACTGGCTCACATGGCTTCTTTTCAAAATTCTCGATTCGGTATTTACCGATTCTGTATTTACCGATTCGGAAAATACCGAATCGGTAAATCCCATTCATTCCTATGGGCCTGGAGGTATTTACCGAATCGGTATTTTCCGAATCGGTAAATACCGAATGGGGATTCCGATTGTTACCGAATTGGTAATAATTACCGATTTTTTATCTACATCGCGTTTTTCGATTCTGAAATACCGATTCGGTATGAATCTGTATTTAAGAATCGGTAAACTGGGATTACCTACATCTGGCCCTTAGTGCGTAGCTCCTCTAGTAGTCGCCCTCAAGGAAAACAGCAAAGTGAGACTTTGCGTTGATTTTAGAGACTTGAATAAGAATATTGCAGTAGATAGCTTTCTTTTGCCTCACATAAATGAACTGCTAGCTATGGCCAAGGAAATGAAATGGCTTTTCATTGTAGATCTCACTGCAGCATGCCACCAAGTACCATCACACCCTGACAGTAAGCATTTGACAACCTTTACAACACCAGTTTTGTGACTTCAATTTGTTAGGGTTCCATTTCATTTAGTATCAGAAGCAGCTATGTTTCAAACGCTCATGTATATGCTATTTAAAGGCATCAAACAAGTCACTTTTTTCCAGGATGAGATTTTGGTTACGGAGAAACACTAGGAAGAACATGATCAGAAGTTAGCTGAGGTATTGGGAATCCTTGAGAAGAATTAAATAACAGGAGAATCTACTAAATGCAAGCCTCCCAAGAAAACTGTTGCATATTTGGGACACAATATAAGCTATTAAGGTATTTCTTGCAAAACGAATCTTGTTGAAGCCATTACACCAGCACCAGTGCCTCAGAGCAAAGATGACCTACATGCTTTTCTTGGATTAGCAGAATTTGACTCAAAGTTTGTGAATACCTTTTCAGGGAGGATGTATCACATTTATAAGTTATTGAAGAATTGTAAATTTGAATGGTCGAATGAATGTCAAATAGCTTTTAATAACATCAAAATGGACACCTGCAAGGCACCTGATTTGATACCAAGTAGAAAAGTATATTAACCAATGATGCTAGAGGTGAGGGATTGGGTGCTGTTTTATTCCACCTGGTTATCCTGACTGATTTTTAGGCGGGGTTTCGTGCAAATATTAGCACTCTTGAACAAGTATTCCATTCCAATGCATTTCTGGGAGAGAGGTTGACATTAAAGGGGTGAATTTATATGTCGCCTTTGTGGACCTGCGCACCGCCTTTGATATGGTCCCTCAAGCCAATCTATGGAGGGGGCTACCAGATATGGGTCTTCCTCAAAGTTTGCTTGATATTTTAATCAGCTTGCACTCAGCAATTAAAGCCCAAGTCAGGTGGGGGTAGGATAGCAAACTAACATAGCCATTCTTGATAAATCGCGGAGTTAGACAGGGATGTGACTTAGTGCCCACCCTATTCTCAGTCTTATCAATGGGGTAGGATTCCTCAATAGGGACTGGTGTGATACCCCTAAAGTTAAGGGGGAGAAGGGTGTCCGCATGCCTCTTTGCTGATGATATGCCATTAATATCAAAGATCGAACGAGGCCTCCAACAGTTATTAAACGATGTTATATTCTTTTGTAATGAGCGTGGTCTGGTATTAAATGAGGCTAAAATGGGACAGCAAAGTCAGCCAACAGATGTACGTAGGCAGGGAACAGTAATTTAGAACAAGTTTCTGTCTTCGAATATTTGGGCATTCATTTAACATCAAGCCTATGTTGGACACACCACATTGAAAAATACAGTTGTTATTAATCGATCAGACCGCTCACATAAGTAAGAGCCTTAAAAACACAGTGTCCAGGCAAGTGGCCCAGTCCTTGAAATTTGGTATATTAAAGCCTTAGAGGACGCATTGTATGGGGATGAACTATGGGGAAGTGGAAATACAGATTGTCTTACCACCATCGAACACCGTTTCATAAAATCACTTTTTAATCTACCAACTAGGACCCCCCTGACGCCAATCTATCTGGATTTGGCCCAAACATAACAGGCTGATAAGTTGTATTACAAGCACCTAATGTTTTTGCAATGCCTGTAGTCTATTGTGGAGCTTGCCCCTTATCGAGTTACGTTGATGGGCCTTCTGAAACATCCCCAGGTAACCACCATCCCTTGGTTAAGAACCTTGAGAGACCTTTTGAGGAAATTAAGGATGGATGTTTATTGGTCTAATCCTGAGAAGCTGTGCTCAATACCAAAGAGCTGGATAAACCTGTCTACTGGGAGTCAACCTTGGTGAAAGATGTGACCAAACCGGTTGGCACTCTGACCCAGGAATTTATAAATGTTAAACCTCTTCCGTTGTTCGAGTAAACCATTATTGAAATTGTTCCACCTCTTGCAGTAAATGATTTCTTCAATTTAGGTATACATCTCTTCCCACCAAACAGTTTTAATAAGTGGCGTTCTAATGTTCCCTCTGATGACAAGTGCCCAGCTTGAAAAATAAGTCCCGAATCCTTAGTTCATATGATATATTTTTCCCCCACTATAAGAATCTGAGGGGTAAGTGGATATTTCCCTTGTGTAGGGTTATTGGCCCTGGCCACTACCTTGATGTATTGAGAATGTTATCTACAGATACTCCTAGAGTGTAGTTTTTGTTTTGGCCATATATTGCCAAGCTTTATTGATCAAACGCTCAAACTTTATTATATGCAATCTTTTTATTGTTTTTTTATCTGTAAATATGGAAGACTTGTATCTGTTTTATGGCTTTTATCCTTTTGTTCCATCTTAATGTGCCTTTTCTTTTTCCCATGTACTTTTAAGGTCTATGTGAACGAAATAACTTTTTTTGAAGATGATAAGTTGTTGTAAATTGTAAATTTGAATGGTTGAATGAATGCCAATTTGCTTTTATTAACATCAACATGGACACCTGCAAGGCACAGGATTTGAGACCAAGTGCAAAAGTATAATAACCAATGATGCTAGGGGTAAGGGAGTGGGTGCTTTTTTAGCCCATCTAGATGGGAATGTTAAAGAAATAGTTATAGCATTTTCCTCCCGCACTTTACCCCCTCAGAGAAGAAGTACTCAGTTATTGAGAGAGAGGCACTAGAGAGAGTCGGGTTGGAATCAATATAAACAATTTGTGTGGGGATTCCCACGTGTTAATACATTGTGTTCACAAGCCACTAACCACGGTCCTTAATACTCAAAGTTTAATAAATACTTCACCCAGGATTGTCCCACTGTCTTTACAGCTTTTGGAATATACCTATGATGTTCAAAATGTATCAGGTGCTAAGAATCGTGTGGCGCACTTTATGAGTAGAACGCCACCCTTCCATCAAGGAACATCTAAACTGTGAATGGGAGGAGAGTCGTGTTGCTGTCCTGGAGTATAAGTAAATGAGACTGGGAATCAGCATTTGCTGAGGATATTGTGTTGGGCCTGGTAGTTGCGTATGCAATGGCAGGATAGCATGATAAGAAAAACTGTATTCACTTTGTGTGGTAAGAAATTAATTGTCTTTGGAGAATGGATTGTTAATGAGGAAGGGTGTCCTTTTCATCCTATATAATTGTGTAGTAAGGTGGTGAACTTGTGTCATGAACGCCATTTGAGAATAGTAAAAACCAAGTACACAGCTAAGGAATAGCAATGGTAGCCAGGGTTAGATAAAGAAGTAGAGAAAGTTTTATGCAAGTATGTGGAATGTTTGAATACTGATAAGAATCAAGTCATCCTTATGCTGCCTTTGCACCCTACTGAATTGCCAAATATGCTTTGGGAAAGGTTTGAAATCAATGTGATTGGGCCAGCTCGGGATGGTGAATATGATGTGAAGCTTGTATTAGTGATGGTTGATCACTTTTCAAAGTGGCCAGAAGTCAAAATGTGCGTAGAGCAGATTGAGAGGATGAAGTTTTGCAACAGAAAGGGTTTCTTGTAACTATTGGGAACAATAATGGTAGACAGTTCATAGCAGACGTGTCAAATCAGTTCATAAACAGAAATAGCATCAAACACAGGACTTGTCCATTTATCATCCCTAAGGCAATAGTTGCATGTAGCGCTTCAATAGGGTCATCTAAGGAATCACTGAATTGGCAAAAAGCAGTGGATTGAATGTAGGAAAAGGAAATCAAGAAGATATTATGGGCATGCTGAAAAAAACGCTGTGTGAAAGGACTGGTCACAGTCAATTTGTGCAGATGAGAGAAAAGACCCGTTTAAATAAGGATAGCATGGGATGGATATCCGAGATCAGAGTGGTGGTTTGCTCTCCAGAAGATATTAAGGAGAAAATTATATGTGCAGTCTGTGTACAAAACTAGATACTACTTGATGTGAGGAGAGTGGAACTTCAAGTTGGTGATTCTGAAAGAGTGAAAAAAGTGAGATGATTCCAAAGGGAGATGATAGATTTTCTTCACATTTCACTGTAAAGAAAATGATTTGCAAAGATCATTCAATCCTGTGAAATACATTTTGATTGGTTGGAAGCTGATGGTGGAATTAGTGGGAATGGTGGGAGATTGGGACGTCAATGTGGTGCTGATGGAGACATGGAAAACAGGAATGTGGAGTTGTGTGGGAGAATCATCAATAGAAAAAATATACTTGCAGCCACGTCACAAGTGGTACCAACAGGAAAAAACTAATTTGGAACTAGTATCATATTGCCCAAATATAACTAAAATATATTTGCGAACTATGCTCTTATAATGTCTCATGGGTACTTAAGTGTAAAATTGTGTAACTGTTTGGGAATATTTGTTATTGATGCTATTATATTATAAAGCTTCACAAGTATCATATAGGTATTTTGGGGTAACATTTGGGAATTCTTATTTTTCTTTGTACTGTTATTATGCACTTGTTATTCTTCCTTTGTCATTGAATGGGGAAAGAAGTGTGGAGTCTGTTGCCTAGTAGCACTTGCTGACATTTCTAAGAGTTCCTTGTGGGACCTTGAAATGCTGGTGGTGACTAGGCTAGCATAGCTTACGGATGGATGTGAGCTCCGTGATGGATGGATGTGAGCTTGAGAATAAAGAATGAATTCATGGAAAAGCAATTTGCCTCATGTTGTGATAGGATTGTATAAGAACCGAAGGTGTTATCATCAAACACAGATACATTCTCAAACTCCTACTGTTGGTGATTGTTAGAGATGCGGGTTTGGGAAAAGGAAACTGATTTTCCTTCTCTACGCTGGATTAAGCTATTGTTCTGTCCAAAATCTATTGCACAAGTTGAGAAATATGTGCTCATGTATGATGGAGTAATGCCTTATCATGACCGGACTTAAAGAAGAAAAATGTGTAGGTTTTAAACCTGTAATATGAAGACAATCCATTTCAAGGAGCTATTGCTGACTAGAATGTTGTAGTTTGGAGTAAAGGTAACAGGAAGGTGATTTCAGTGAAACATTTACATGATTTATATTGGTATGCGATGACAAAAACTATAATGAAAATTGATTTTTAAAACAAAAATAATTTTGAGATTAAATAAGCAAGGATTCGTGAGGTATTTTCTCACTATCAGAACAATAGATTCTTAAAAATAGTGTAAATTGCTAATTGAATGCTGTAGGAGGAACCAATTTCATTTTAAGACCGGAGGATACCATTATGCATTAAACCTTTCAATTACCACTCCTGCAGCACTTTTAAAGACCTTGCAAAACAATCCAACATAATCTAGAACCAGAACACATTATTCTATAAATAGTCCCTTTACAGAGCACCCCTCTCTTTTAAATGCTGTTCCTGTGGAGATAAGTATTATTTCATTTTGCTTTATGGAATGTTTAACTGAATGTAGAGATATGATTTAATCTTTGAAAAAGTTTTAATTAGTTTGAGGGCTTTTAATTAACAGAAGCATGAGCATTGTAGGATTAAATAACTATTTGTAGAAGAGAGTTTAATTAAATGTTAAATTTAGCGACAGGCAAATTGTAGGTACATATGATCAACAGACTATTGCTTTGTTTTGTAACAGGAAAATGTCCACCTTGGGAGATGAGAGATCGTTTTTCTGTGTAGTGCGGGTGGCCTGCTCTTTGTTTGTCCATTGGTGCAGGAGGCACACACTTGCCATTGGAAGTGCAGTGCGAGTGTCAGCACGTGCCGGGTTGTCCTTTTGAAGGGAACAGTGAGCATAGCGTGAGACGGCAGTGCATGGTCACAATAACGGAACAGTCGAGTGTAAGGTTTACACGCACACTGTGCAAGGAGGAAAAGTAACAGGATTGGATCGTTGTGATTTCATGTGGGTACGGCAGCCTTCTTGCTTTGCACCAAAGATATTACAATAGAAAGAAAATAGGGCCCCGCATCATCAAAAAACTCTTACGGGTAATGAAGTCTATTAATTAACGAGTCGTAAGACTGAGAAGGCATTTTTCAAGGAAGGTGATTTTGGAAAGAAAGAGATAAAGAAGAGTTCATTAAAAAGTTAATTGAGCAGGGGATGAGAGTGCAGTTCAAGAAGACTTTGGACAGCATGCTTTCTGAGAAAAAGAGAAAGGATAGGAAGTCATGCGAGCAGTTAAATCATTATCGGAGGAAGAGGATAAGAGAGAGGAAGGTGGAAAAATGTTAAAGAAGACTAAGCGTATATACGAAATAAGTATGAAAAAAAAGAGGAAAAGATGGATTTGACGCCATAAAAAAGAAAGGTGATCCTAGCGGCACAGAAAGAAAGATTGTCCTTAGTGGCACCCAGAGAGTAAGTGTCCTGAGTGACACACAAGATGAGGGGTTTAATAACTTAGAAATGATGTCATTAAATAAAGAGAACAGGGATTGTTTTAGACAAAACAGAAGATGATGAGTTTGATTAAGAGTTTGATTACAATGGGTGCAAGCTCTAAAGAAGTGTGAAGAATCCCTTGGGAGAAGAAATGTTCTCTCCTTCAAGATTAGACACACACAAAGTGGTGAAAGGTGGACATTGGAGCACGTAGGCACTTGGATAAAGGAATGGTTGAGCAAGCCATTGGATAAGGAACTGTTAAGGGTGCTAAAGCAGAGTGTTCAAGGCCAGTAATAGAGGAGAATGTATGTGTTCCACCTAATCTAGATCCTGAGATGATCAGTTATTTATTAAGGCTGGGCAGAGACCCACGGAAAGGTCTAGAGCGTTCTCTGAAACAGTGCCAAGAGAAGGCATTGCAAATCCTGGGTACATTAGCAAGGGTTTTTGATATGGCAGAAGAGGTGCATATTAATGAAACAGAAGTGGATCTACACTCACTTAGAGGATGGAGCCAAAGGACAATTATCCTTCTAGGTAATGTGAATGCCAGCATGATGGCTGAAAGGAGAAAAGCGATTTTAATGAAAATAAGCCCAAAGTTGGGTGACATGGCTGAAAAGGAACCTAGCGAAGATGAGAGTTTTATTGTTTGGTGAAGGACTAGTTAAAAGTCTAGGGAAGTATGTAGCGATGTTCACTGTATTAGATAACGCTGAGATTAATATAAGGAAGCCCTTTGGAACAGAATTTTTGGTAGGGCCAGTAGACAGGGGCTTTTGATTGGCCAGGGAATTCAAAGGTCTCATTATAACAGCCAATATAGAGGAGACAGTAGACGTGTTCAGCCGGCATCAAGTTTCTACTGGATGTCCAGGAATAGGTAGAAGTTCAAGATGTGGTTACCAAGGATCTCAAGGTGAGTACGGGGACTGTTTTTGGTTTTATCCAAGAAAGGGCAGAAATACAGTTAAGGAGTCATGTGAAAGAGTGGAAAGAAATGACCAAAGATCCATGCGTCAGAAAGACAATTTAAGGTTTTGAGACAGAGTTTGTGGAGTTTCCACAATAGGTGAAGGAACCAATGGAATTGTGTTTGATAAAAGAAAATTAGTTGGTTGTGGGTTCAGAGGTGCCCGCTATTATACAGAATGGAGCAATAAAACAGATAGAAGAAGATGTGAAAGTGTTTATTAACCCACTGTTTTTGGTAGAAAAAAAGGCAAAGGATGGAGACCAGTTATAAATCTAAGAGAGGTGAAAAGGTACTTGATTTACAGACATTTGAAGATGGAGGGGATCCGTTGCTTGAGAGATATGGTATCAAAGGATGACTGGTAAGTGAAATTAAATCTGAACAATGCTTACTTTATTATTCTATTCTGATGGAGAAGAACAGTCAGAAGTTTCTGCAGTTCAGGTGGAAGAAAAGATATTATCAGTTTCAGTGCCTTCCTTCTGGTTTATCACCTGCCCATTAGAGCTTCATGAAGGTGATCAGTGTAGTTATGGCTTTCCTGAGAGAGGGGCATAATACTAATAGTGTATTTGGATGACATTTTGATTATGTTTCAGGGCATAGATCACTAAGGGAAAGAGTTGAATATGGTGAAGAGTTTGCTGGAGAAGTTGGGTTATCTTATAAATACAGAGAAATCGAACTTTATCCCAGATCAAAAGTTGGAATGTTTAGGTTTCAAGTTAGATACAGTAAAGGTGATGCTTCAACTTCCAGAGAGGAAAGTAGGAATAATATGGTAGGAGATTATACGTGTTGAAGAAATAGTTTCTTTCTTTGAGGGACTTATCTCGGATGGTAGGTGTGTTGTCGTCTTTCATTCAAGTAATATTTTTGGGACCTTTACATTATTGTGCATTGCAGAGGATAAAGAAAGAGACTTTAAGGAAAGGTTTCTGGTACGGAGACAGAGTATTTCTGAATCATGAGGGACAAGAGGAATTGAACTGGTGGTTACAGAATTTAGAAGCCTGGAATGGATGATCAATTGTTGGTTGTGCTCTGGATTTTTTTGCTAGAGATGGATGCCAGTCTGAGAGGATAGGGAGCACATTTGGGACAGAGACAAATAGGCAGTATATGATCAGGGAAAGGAAGAATGAATCATAATGTGTTTGGAGCTAACAGTAGAACTAAATCCTTGAAAGAGTTCCAGAGATGTTTTGAAAGGCCAGACAGTGTTGATGAAAATGGACAATATTTCAGCTGTGGCATATATCAATCGGTTATGATGGAGCAGATCCTGTCAACTGCCTGATTTAGCAAAGGCAATCTGGTATTTTTGCATGGAGCACATGATTGTGGTGAAAGCAGAGTATTTAACAGGAGAAGGAATTCAGTAGCAGATTGGAATTCAAGGAACATCAGAGATTACAGCAATTGAAATCTGAATCCTTGGTATTTCGGGACACTGGACAAAGAGTGGGGTCTGCTGGAAGTAGATCTTTTTGAGAGCAGACTGACTTTCCAAATAGAGTTGTATTTCAGTTGGATGCCAGACCCAAGTGCTTGGGCAGTGGATACATTTTCAGCAGATATGGAAAGGGATAAGCTCTTATGACTTTCCACCTTTTGCAATGGTTCAGAGGGTTCATTTGAAAGCGAGAATGGAGAGGTGTCAGATATTGTTAGTGACACTATTTTGAGTGGGTCAAGTATGGCTTCCACCTGTAACTGATTTGGCTTGTATGGTTCCTTTTTTGATTTTGGCATCAAAAGTCCTGTTAATGAATGAAGGGGAAGAACATCCTCTGTTTCAGGACAAGGTATTAAACCTTCTTGGTTGGAAGGTGTCATGATATCTGAGTGATCCAAGGAACTTTCTAGCAGGGCTGTTGGATTGCTCGAGAAATCTAGGACATGTGGGACAAGTAGGAAATACAAAGGAGATTGTAGAGTGTGGTGTAGTTGGTGCTTAGAAAGGTGTTTGCATCCCATGGAGGCTTCTGTAGTGGACGTAGGGAACCTTTTGGGAGAGCATTTTGAGAGATGATTAGGTTACAGAACAATGAATTGTTATAGATTGGTTATTTCAGTTGGACATATTTATGTAGATGGAAAGACAATTGGAAGGAATGCTTTGGTGTGTAGAGTGTTGAAGAGTATGAGGCTTACAAAGCCACCTAGGGCAAGGTATGAAGTTTCACGCCATGTGAACTTGATCTTGGCTTTATTCAAGTCCTGGCCTTTTAATAGATATTTGGATATGAAGAGATTAATAATTAAGTTTATCTCCTTGCTTTGCTTCATATCTTGTACTAGGCCTTCAGATGTAAAGGCTTTTGAGGTAAGTAATCGACTTTATGAACCAGATGGAGTATGTTTTTAAATATGAAAGAGAACGAAGACAATATTCACTTACATTTTTCATCTAGGATTAACAGAATGGTAAAAACTATGTGGTATAGAATGTTTACATGAATATGAAAACAGAGTGAAGGAAAACAGGAGAGATGGTGAACAACAACTATTAATTTCATAGGTAAAACGATATGGAGCAGTGAGTAATGTTAAATGGGCAATGGAGCAAGCAGGTATTGACACTAAGCAGTTGAAAGCTCATTCGCAGTGGCGTCACTAGGGTTGGTGTCACCCGGTGCGAGTAACTCATGGCGTCACCCCCTCACGACTTACCGCATGAACTTCCTCTGCTCCGAGTCCGCCAGTGGACACAGTTGGCAAATAACGGGACCATACAGAATCCTTAGTAACGTTTGTAAATGTAGGTTCTATATTTACAAAGGCCATAGAAGAAAAATTGAATTCAACAAGACCTATTCACAAAATGCATTTGGAGTGCATTAAGTAGTACTCCTGTTGAATTTCTTTAGGCACTATGACACGAGTTTGTGAATTGCCCTCAAAACATCTAAAAGTGGAATAATTGGGAACACTATGGGAGTATTTAACACAATTAGCACAAACAGAAAGGACGGTGTGTTTACTATTTGGGAGTTGAACATTTCTGGACTGGCTAACAAAGGCATGTAGGAGTATGTTAAAGAGTACTACTCCTGTACTACTCCTGTAGAACTACCACAGAGGTCTCTCCTGATACAGCCTCACCTCTGCTGCACTGTACTTCCAACCCGCCTGACCAACGGTTTTTTCAGCAGCTGCTGGATGTGCGCAAGACCTGCCGGGCCCACCGTGATACCGCGGGTTGGGTATTTCCATTGGAGCAGGTAACTCCTGCTATTGCCCATCTTAGTAGTGCAGCATTTGGAATGGGGGCCAGAAAAGTAACTTTTAGTTAGAGTTAGAGAGTAAAGAACATCATCTCTAGTTACACTCAATACATGTAAACTGTCACTATGGTGGAACGGAGACAGAAAGAAAGACGCATACAGTGGCGCCCTATCTCACAGACCGAAAAAAAAACGTTCAAATGATGCTGCAAATGGCGTCCCATCATTAGCGTGGGTAGTTCTTGACTCTATTACCTGCCTTCCGAACAGCTGTCCATTTTGTTTTGTCTGTCTGTTTTCCTTATGCCTGTGTAGATGTTGTAAAGCGCTCTGATACCCACGGGCCCTGCTAGCGCTATATAAAACTCTAAATAAATAAATAAATAAATATAAATAGCAACTTACATAAATTTGGCTCCACTCAATGTAAGTCTACACTTTTGATTAACTTTTCTCTCTGAATTTATCAATAGGTAAAATAAGTAAAGTTACTTAAAAGTGTAAGAATAAATTACACATTTAAATCACTCACATTTGTAGGTTACCTTTTGGACCATTGGTGTAATGCCTCCCACCCCTGACACAATATACAGCCTTCTTAACTTTGAATAATCCACATTCAGCTATGTTGTCTTGTACTAATATTTGCATAATTGACCTGTTTTTATGTTATTATTCAAAAAATTAACTTATTTGATTATTAAAACGGTCGTGGCCTTCCAATTCACGCTCGTGTCGAGCTTAAACTATGCAGTGAAGCATGATTATGGCAGTAGAGTGAGTCTTTTCAGACTGTGCTTGGGAATGAGCAGGGAGAGCCTGAGGGATGCCAGGGTGCACAGTTTCGCACTGGTTGTCAAAGCACACTGATCTGCCTCGGCCGGTATTCTGTCCCAAATAGGTCCAGTAATAAGGTGTGGAGAGAATGTCAGGACGTCTATCATCTCGCAATGCTTACTCATTCACGAGGACTAAAACGAAAAAAAAACTGCACAGTAAAGCAGGTGAACTGGCCCCGAAGACGAGAGAGATCAATCATTAGTTAAAAATGGTTGTTAGGGGGTAGCTTAAGCCTCGTGGCTCGTGGGGCTTTGTTGGAGGCAGATAACCTCAGCCGGAATATGCAGGTGGATGAAACAATTAATCCACACGAGCCTCCGAGGCGGCAGTAAAAAAGTGAAGGCATTGAATGGATTTTCCTTTTAAACGGCGGACAGCAATAAAGACGTGTATAGATAGATTGCTTGAGAGATATCTGCGCAGCGCTTCAGTTTCTACGATTGGACCTGACCTTGTACGAGAACCCTCCCCTGATACACTGTTTTTTTTCACTCCTTAATCCCGACTGAACTTGAAGCAAAAGTATTTTTACATGTGATGAAATTCTTTACAGTGATGATACATATTTTACCTTTTTTTTTACACTCCACTGTGGTGGTGGCTGGGCCCCTTCCGTGGGGGTTCAGCAAATCGCCAAGCAGCACTCCCCTGCCTCCAGACTCTCCACTCTCAGTCTCGGCGCATGGTGGTTGCGCACGTCAGCGAAGCACAGCGCGGGGGCTGGCCCAGGGCCGTCATTGGTAGCACTATAAGATTGACGGCCCTGGGACCCACAAACTGGGTACGCTGCCGCCACGCAGCGCACCATCACCACTATGCTAGTAGGTGGTGGTGCGTGCGTGGCATGCACTGCAGTATTTGTTGTTGTAAGCTGCAGGTGTACTTGCACAGTGCAGTGAACTAATAACTGCACGTAATTGGTGTCAGCCTAGGTGACGGTGTCACCCGGTGCGGCCCACACCCCCGCACCCACCTAGTGACGCCACTGCTCATTCGATAAGGGGTGCAATGACTAGTAAGGCCTATCTCACAGGTGAAAGATTGGAAGAGATTATGAAGGCTGTGGATTGGTCAAATGCAGGAACATTTGAAAAGCATTACTTTAGACCAGTAAAACACATGGCAAATTTGGCGTTGAAGGGTTTCCCACATGCATGATGGTAGCCTCCGGTCTTGAAATGAAATGGCGATTCGCCAATTATAATGTACAGAGAATCAAGATTTCATTAAAGAGATGGAGGTTAACATTATCCCACCCACCTCTTCCCTAACAAGAAACTTAAAAAAGAACAAAAAAAGAGAGAAAAGGGAAAGGAAAACAATGAATAGATGATAATTGTAAAGTGTTATTATAGAGATTTAGGTATAACAGTAACATTCTATTGAACTATGAAATGACAATAATGACAAGAACTGCATTGTTTCCAATGACCGTTTGACAGGACTGGTCTCTACAACATCATCAATAACTCATCAATTGTTCCCACTGTGGCCCTCTTCCTGACGAAGGCACCCCTGTAGTGCCAAAACGCACGTAGAATACCACCAGTCATTTGAATTTGTGCCACTCAGTTTCCAATTGAACCTGCTTTTCATACATTGTGTTAGTTCAGCATTGTTGAGCAAAATGTCATCATTCCAACAATGTTTTTAATTTGTATTCAGTGTGCTTGGGAGTTTTTTATGATGGACATGAATGTGAATGTATGATTATCACAATTTTCTCAATTGTTTAGAATCTAATAAATGTTCATTTTGTATTTTTGATAAATAATTTGTTGTCTTTGGTTCTTTCTGATCTTCATTGTTTAATCATTTGCCCTTAATTATTGTTTATTGAATGGTTGCCTTAATTCTGTACATTAATTAAAAGGTTTAATGCATAGTGTTTGCCTCCGTGTCTTTAATGAAATACTGATTCTCTGTATATTACAATTTGAGAATCGCCATCCTTTATTATGTTTATCTTAGCGGGTTTAATGTTGTTTTCATGCCACAGGCAATAACATAAATACATTCCACACTTCCCAGCATTCTGAATAAACAAACATTGCTCAATACTACTATACTCCTATGTAACAAAAGGTCAAAGGAAATTAGTTAACTGATAGGATGATGATGTGCTCATTCTGCACTGGAGTTACTTTGAAATCGCCTGCCTGATACCCTAGCTCAGCTAAGGAAAGTGAAACATTGCTACAATAATAGAGCATGCAGTGATGGGATGGGGAAAGCCAGCACGCCCACTCTACCTCATAGCAAGTTTGTACAGCCCTGTCTGGCACATCCACACATTCAAGTGTGGCACACAGTCTTCCAAACACCACAGAGCTGGAAGCCTTGAACCGTTGAAGGATGATGGGTCAAGGGGGTGCAGACTCTGCGAGAATTTAGGGTGTAAAAAAAAGTACACACATATTAATATTAGAAGTTTGCTAAGGGATTTTATGGAGGGGGAAAAACCCAACCAGGACTCTAGAACTTATGAAAGAAGAGAAACAAATATGCACACTTAATCCAAATGAGAGGAAACTAGAAATCTTTTCATGTCCTAATGAAAATTTGATAATCACCTACAACCCAATACTGAGGTCAAAACGCGTTAACATCCCTCAGGAGGATGGATTAGAGCACAGAGGTTTAAAGAAGCCTGGATCGTCTTTTAAATGAGTTTAAGGATCACAATGAGAACACACGGGTCTCATGGTTGCACCTCCAGGAAGCCTTGTTTTCATAATGAAGTCTCTTCGGCCATGTGCAAAAAAAAAAGTTTGGCCTTTATGATCCTCAGAACAAACCAAAGTTCTTTAAGGATATCTGATGTGCATTTTCTATTGTAATCATTTGAGAATCCAATACTTATTCTGCTTAATGACGCTTTAAGAACTGTGCGAACCAATGGGTTGGCTTTCCACAAATTGCATCTTTATCCACACAGGATGAAGTCTTTTTCTTGCAATATTACAAACCAATTTTGCAACATATTAGGCGACCAACCATATCATGGCTGTCATAATCATTTATTATGTATTTATAAATAAATATCTGTCTATGTGTCAAATTTGGTTTCACATCTCTACAAATGTGATATATGGGGGTTTGAGAATCATTTTCCCTTTCCTTTTAGCTCAGTGCCACAACCCCAAATACCCTAAACGGGCAAACGCCATCAATTTCCAATACAAATACAAACCAGCACAAGATTATGTGCATGATCTGTGAATTCATACTTGAACGTTGCAAAAGCGATTTCTAGAATGTGTAATAAATGTTTTCTGTTGTTTTATTGTAAGTGTTTTTTTATATATAATCGAAAATGTGGAAGAAGACACGTATTCCACAAGAAAACCTGTTTTCAGGGATTGATTGCATTATTGTATGTATTGTAACTAATATATTAATGTGCTCCACATGCACTCGACGGATGAAGGTGAATCGCTTCATAAAACAAACATTGGCACAGCTAATAGGTCTTACCTATGCAAGAAGCAAGGAAATGAGAGTGACAATGAAGCCAGGCAATTTTAAGGACGGCGCGGGCTTTATGCCCATTTTATTGTTTTTCAAGTAACAAAAGCTCCTGCAAGCAACAGTGTATTCTCTGCCTCAGGCGAGACCTACAATGGAGAGGAATGACCAATAGCAACGCAGAGGTAATGTAAGGAAACTCAAGTCACATCAGTGGCTTTATTTAGAAAAGAAAACATTTTATTTAAATAAATATATATTAAATAAATATTAACATATACTTATAAAAATAGACATTTAGTATAAATAACATACAACGTTAACTTCTGTTCTGTCTGCAAATATTAAAAAATACATGTTTGAGACAAAGTGCTGTTGTTGTACTATTGCTCTGAGATAAATCCACAATCAGATTCTGAGGTGAAAGGCACAGAGTCATAATTTCACCCTAACACACAAACACTGTATCGTGCTTGACTGTGCCCTGGGTGCTAACTGCAACAGCCACATAGTGGCAACATACTCCACAGGTGATAAGTCCTAAACTGGGCACCTGTACCAAATTGTGTTAAAGTTAAGACACACTCATGCTTCCTGTAAGAGGATTCGAATTGCTTCAGGAATGTGAGTGACTCAAATCTGTTTCAGGCACATAAAACTGTCTACCATTGCAGCAAATGTATACAGTACCATGAGTTCAAGTGTAGGAAAATGACCTAAGTAATGCATAACATTCCTTTAACAAGAATGCACAATTCTGCTGGATTTATGTTTCCAATTTTTCTAAAACTTCAGTTCAAAAGTAATTTTCGACTGGTGTCCTCTATAATCGCAGCTGATGGTTGGATATGCTGGTCCTGCATGAGGAGGAATGGAGGATGAGGCACAATACGTTGTATCTTCAAGATGGTGAAATAATTGCATGTCGTAGCATTATTGCAGCTAATTGGCTGTAGTAATCCCTTGGAGTGGAGATAAATGCTGAACCAGTTTGTTGCACACCTCCATGTACGCTGCGCACTTGACGTCCTCATTCAGCAAGCGGAAGAGATTGAGGATTACAATCTCCTCAAGACACTGTTGCGATTCCTAGAAAGGACAGAAGGCTTTAAGTTACAAACTTTGATAAGGCTCCCTCTGCCCAATCCTGTCATCCCTACTGCCCACTCAGCCCCCTTTGCAGCATTACATTGCCCCATGGTTACCATCTCTTTGTCCTTGTTGAACTCCTTCAACCAATGGTCCAGGTGCTGTGAATGGTGGTTCCTATGGGTCCTAGAATTCACCTGAAAGATAATTTGAGAAAGAAACATGAGTATCTTCTTGGATAGTAATGTGTCACTTTTGTCGAAAGGCCCCACAATGCCAGTTAGTGGTAGAACTTTATCAGCATGATCAATACCCTGAATGGTTCTTAAGGTTGAGGTGTCTAATGGTAATTACAATGGAAGTAACTGCAAAATTGCATTTACTTCCAGGAAAGAAATGCTCAGGGCTGGGAAGACATGGGGAACAATCTCCTGAAGGTGTTAGTAAGATAAGTATGTGTACAGAGTCTGGGGGTAATACTTGAAGCGGTCCTAAATTCAGAACATAGACCGGGTCTAGATTTATCAGTTACAGAATCTATGGTAAGGCTTTCGCCAGTACTCACGCAGTGCCTCAGGTTTTCCCGGATGGACACCAGCAGATCCAAAGGTTTCGACGCATAGGTGGACAGCTCAGGATTGCTGATGTTCCTCAAGATATGAATCGCCAGTGTCACCTTCTTTTCAACAATAATGAGCCTGTCATGGACCTTAAAAAAAGAAGAAAACAGCTGTGATCATCCTGTGACCCATGGCGAGCCAGCTGGCTGGACCTCTTCAGTAAGAAGTGTTTTTCGTCTCTGCCGGTTAGTGCTCGACCTCTGAGAACAAGAGATCTTACTAACACACCAACAATATACAAGAGCATCATTCTGTAGTGACATGGCGCGTTCAGAGGCAGGGTTCTCTCAAAATGCAGAACAATCTGAGTGCTAAGGAGAGTGGAAACAGGATGGTGGGATAGGCTAATTGGACAAGGAGCAGAGATTCATAGCGCGATGTGTGGATGAACGGTAAGCCCTGGTTTCATGCCCCTCAAGAATCTCTTACCATGAAATGGAACACCGTTGGCCTCAGATTTAAGAGCTTCTTAGAGCATTTCTGGATAATTGGCAACATCGTCTCCTCCTATGACAAAATAGAGAGGCATTGTACTGAAATGTTTGTAGTAATGAGGAACAGTTTCTGACATCTGGTTACACCGGGTTAACAATCAGATCAAGGAATGTATAAACTGCTTCCACCATCAACCCTTCACTGCATGTTCACATGTATGGTGTCTCTTACAAGTTGACCTCCATAGCTCATAGGACATATTCTCCCCAATACATTTTTTCAAGCTTTTAATGTATCATTATATGCAAGGAATTGTTCAAACTCCATAGGTCTTTTAGGATCTTCCTACCTTGATAGTCCTACAGATCTCTAAGGTTGCTCACAAGAGATCTGTTTTAGTGACCAACTTCTAATGATGCCTACAATGTTCTCCACAGAACAGGTAAGTCATTGATAGAAACACAGAAGTCATCAACAAAATGTATCCTTTAGAATGAAGTCATCTTGTGGGTCCTCTCTCAATTTCTTTTGCAGTGTGCCGTCATAACACTTCAGGAACTAAGAGCTGAGAAGGAAGTGTATGAATTTCACATACTCCTGATCTCTGTTGTGAACCTCCCCTCTGTAACTTACATATTTATCCCGCAATTTCTGGACGGCTCTAAGGTCGGATGGTATGAGCGTCTTATACTGGGAGATGTGGCACATCCTTGTGGCTGTCATCCTGGGGAAAGCCTCTGCGGTTAGAACAGTCATGGCTACCATGGCCAGCGTCATCCTCTTCGACTCCATTTCTATGGGCAAAAAGAGCACCCCAAAACATATTTAGTGTTTATAATCTCAAAAACTATTTTGAACAGCCATATGATTTATACATTCCGTGCATGAAGCTTTTTTTGTTTGTAGTGGCTCAATAGAATATGTAGAAACATGATGTGCTAAGAAGAATGCTTCCTGTAATAGCTCATGGTGCAGATCATCCTTGCTTGAGTGCAATAGAAAAGGCAATCATGGAAGCCATCTTGTAATATCATAGGAGTATCCTTCTGATCATAAAACGTGTGCACTACCAACTGGTCATCATATAAACTCTTGGAGTCATACTAATATAAACCAGCAGCAAGAAAGGTATATCTAAGTTCAAATAAAACCAGACCAAAGATAGTTAGTTGCGTCTTAGTGACCATAGGCAGTTATACACTGACAACAAGAGACATTCTGTTTCCCACTTTAGAATTTACTTTAACAGCATCCTCTTTGTGACATTATTGAAACATAACCGTACACTTCCTTTAACTACAAGGATGCATGCCCCTCCACTTGTTTTAACTACCAGGACTTCTTCCCCCCAGTTTTAACTATGCCTTTTATATTTTCGGCGATAGCACAGATATCTCTATTTGTTCGGTCTAGCTCAGGCTCTGATGCTGCTTTGGCAGCACAATCATCCCTCTTCCCGGAGTCTAGGTCTGGCTCTGAGAAAACCTAGGGCAACACAGATATCCTTCTTTCTTCAACCAGTTTTATCATTGATACTGCCTATGAGATGACAGATATTCCCCTTTTTCCTGCCTAACTGTGTCTCTGATGCTTCCCCTGCCAGCATCGGTAGCTGTCTCCCTCCAATTCCTGTCTGCTTATTCTCTGATGATGCCTGTGACAGCTTAGATATCCCTCTTCCTCAAACATAGTTTTGACCCATATATTGCCTATGATACCACAGTTTTCCCTCTTTCTTCATCCCAGCTAGGTCTCTGATGCTTCCATTGACAGCACGGGTATTCCTCTTCCTCTGAGTTCAATCTAGCTCTTCCTGGATGAAGTCTGTAACAGCACCACTAGCCTCTTCCTCCTGCCCAGTTTGGACTCTGATATTTCCTAAAACAGTACAAATGCCCCTCTTTTTCCAGGCCAGCTTAATCTCTGAGCTTTCATTGACAGCACATTTTCTCCATCACTCTTGTTCCAGTACAGCTACCACTGACTACTGACATCAAGGTGAAGTGACTCAAGCAGCACTGCCACTGCTACTGACCAGATTGGACGGCGTTCGTGACAGCGAAGGCTCGCTCATCTACCCACGCCTCGCGGAACCCGCTCCGCGGGTCCCGCTTCGGATTCCCTGCGTTTGGTGCTTCGGTGGGGCTTGAAGGCAAAGGGCTGCGAGCGGCAACCGGGACTCGCATTCCCAGGAGTCCCGGTGTGCGTGAGTGGCCGAGTCACCTGGCCCCGCTCTCCCTGACCGCCTCGCCCCACCCCCTTTAACCTAGCTGATTGGCCCTTTGGACTCACAAATACAAGGCTACTCCGCTGCGCGGGAGCGCGCGGGAGCGACCGGGGCGAAGACCGGGCAAAGAGCGGGCCGTTTGAGGCCGTTCGAGGTCTGAGCGGTCTGGTCTGGGCCCCCCCTCTTTCGCCCGTTCCCCGTAGGCCCACCCCTCCTGGACGCCAAGATAACCGTGGAAAATGCCGCTAAGATCAGGGAAGGAACGTTCTGTCCAAATCAATACTCCCAATGGCGTCGTTTCTGGTCCCTTGGATGCTTTCATAACACGGGCTACTGGTATTTTAGAAAAGGAAATCGCAATGGTTGAGAAAAGATTGTCAATAGACTTAATCAACGGGAAGCGATCATCATTGGGGGCCTTAGCCACATCTATCTCCCCTCCACCCTCTGTACCACATGCTGCCTTTAATTGTGTCCACACCATCTCTACGGACGCAATAGTCCATTCAGAAAATATTGGGGATAGCCGAGCTAGGGAAAAAATGAATAGTGTAAATACTTCCAAAGATACTCAGGGGGAGGGGGCGGAGGATAATGACTCGTTGATCAGCGAGGAGCAGGATTTTAGCCAGCTTACTGGAACTCCTCCCCTCAACCAGTCCAACATGTCAATATCATCTGAAAATGTTTACCCCCCTATATCTAACTCTGGCCCTAATACTAAAAAAAGAAAACGGGATACTGGAATGACAGGGGGAAAAAAGCTAAACATTGGTGAAGTAAATAAAGTTCAAGGGGAATGGGGCCCGGGGCCCGAGCCTCATCCAAACCCGCCAAAACCCTCGACACATAACAACATGCTATGCCCCACCCTTTTGGCTTTGGGTTCCTCAACCACCTGTCCCATGTGCCTCAATAGTGACGAGGTTCTGCTGGCAAAAATGGAGGCCATGTTTAAAACATTACTCATACCAATCCTTGAGCGGACCAGGCTTATGACCACTAAAATTGATAGCATGGTGGATTTGATCCATTCAAACCATACGATGCTTCAAGCATTATCTGGTTTGAATAATATGGGTGCGATTGCTGTACCAGCACCCAGTAGGGTCCCCAGTAATAACAACAATATGGATAAGGGTAAAATTGCCCCCAATAAAACCATAGGAATGAATAACATCACATCTAAAGGGGGCAAAATAACCAACACCATCCCTATTAACTCCTTAGGAGCTGGTTCGCAAACTCAGGTATTAAAGCCCCAATCAAAACCAGTGGTTAAAGAAAACACTGGTGGGCGTCAAACTATGGGTCCTCCTATACAACCTAACTTAAATCTCCCTTCTCCAAGTAACTCAAGAGCCCAACGTACTGCTTCTTCCAATCATTGGGAGAGGGGGCGTAAAAGACCAAATACTCCCAGTGTTGATCTTCCACCTGAAGCAGCCCTACATACCATCGTTTTGACCGGCGTAGCCCCATTAAAACCAGGTGCAAGGGAATCTTATGGCGATCTTTTTAATAAAGTCACTTTTTGGCTGAACAAAAATCGCCCGTTACCCCCTTCCACCCCCACGGAGATAATGTATGTGAGGAGAGTAGATTGGGTTGGGCCGGAGGTAAAAGACCTAGAAGGAGATTGTATCCTTATTTCGCTTAAAGACTCATGGGTGGTAGATGTTATTAAACGAGAACCTAGGTTCGCAAGGCAGGGGGATGTACAAACTTTAGCATTATCTTATTTTTATCCGCGCAGGCAAATACCCTTCCAATCTTTCCCACTGTTTCGTAAAGGTCCTGCTGCAAGACATCCCCCGGCATTAACCCCGCTTGACTACCAGCGCCCCTTTCTTTTTAATCGTTTTGGCCCCCTCTCTGGACTAGAAGCTGTAGATTGACTTAATGATTCTTCTAGTGAGCCTCTGATTGGTAGTGTGACAATGCTAGAACCCACTGATTTTAACATGGTGTGCCCAACTGAATTACCCAATCGAGTAGATGGGGTAGGAGACCGAACAGTAGTATTAAACAGTCCTCGACCATACCTTGCTACCCAGGGGTCTTTGATAGGCAATAAAATAAAAAAAATTATTGACGCTCCAGTAGAGCGTGCCAAGAAACTAGTGGTTAATGCCAATACAGGGGTCCCTTATGGACCTGCTCAGCCCCTACACCCTCTGTTGCCAGATAACCCGAAAGATTGTTTAAAAATTCTGTGCTGGAACATAGCGGGTATTAAGGCGCGCTTTGCGTCTACGGATTGGTTAAACTTTATGGACAACTACGATATTATCCTGTTGCAGGAAACATGGGCAACTGAGCCTGTCCATAAGTTGGGTTATATAAATTTTTTCAAACCCGCAATCAAAGGAGGCAAAGGGCGGGCTGCAGGAGGCTTGTTGATCTGGGTAAAACAATCCCTGGGCCTCTATCCACTGGAGCTCCCGGTAGAGAGTCAAGATCTTCTCGCTATCAGAATAAATAAAGGGAGCAAGCAAATTATGAACATTGTTAACATCTATGCAAGAGGCCTGCCTGGTGGTCGAAGCCCACCCCTGTTGAAACTCGTTGATCATATGATAATGAAAATGGGTGGTGGTATTACTACCATTCTTGCTGGCGATTTAAATTGCACTATAGAACCAGTGTTAGATATGGGAGACCCATGGATTATGGAAGATGATGCTGTATGGGGTGTTCCAGATTTACAAGTGGAGAAGAAGGCTAAAGTAACAGAGGCTGCAGTGTCCTGGATGGCTTTTTGTTTACAAAATGGGTTCCGTGCATGTAATGGCCGCTCTGCCTCGGATGTGAAGGGAAATTGTACCTTCGACAATGGCCAGAGGCAGAGCCGCATTGACTATATTTTATTGGACATGGAACATTGGGCACTGCTAATCGACATGGTAGTATTAGAGCGCCCGGAAAGCGATCACAACCCACTGTCCTTGTTACTAAAGACACCGGATTTAAACAGACACGAGGAACCATCTCTTACTCATACAGGGGATGTTCATCTTACCAACGACAGGAGGAGATTGAAGTGGTCACGGGTTATGGAAGATGAGTGTTTACTAAATAATATTAATGTCGTAGTTGAGAATGCACTTAATGAAATGTTGCAAATAGATATAACGGGGGTGGATGCTGAAGCAGCCAATAGTGTGATGGGTGTTCACATTAATTGTTTTGAAAATGTAAAGACCCTGTTATCTAAACCATGTGGAAATGTTGCTGTTAGAAGTAATTGTTTGCCCCAAAAATGGTATAATAAGGAATGTAGAGAGGCACATACAGCTCTCATTTCTGCCATAAAATCTAGGAACAAGGTTGGAGTGAGAGCTGCTAGACTCTACTATAAAAAAATCCTTAGTAAAGCTAAACGGGAGTGGGAGGATGAATTTTGGTTAGACCTCCTGGAGGCCTCCAACACCAACAATCAAAAAAAGTTTTGGGACTTGGTTAAATGGGGCAAAAAAATAGATTCGTCCACTCCGGGAAATAATGTGCCACTTGAGGATTGGGTTTTATTTTATTCGGCCCAGTTTAAAGGTGGCAACGATGAGAGTATAAACCGCTTATGCAATGTACCCAGGCTGACCCCACCAAGTGAAAAACTTACCTTTACGGTTGCTGAGGCAGAGTTGGCATTGGCACTGACTCTCCGAGGTAAAGCCCCCGGTATGGATTTGATCCCTGCTGATCTGTTTAAATCTAATCCCACCCTGTGGCTGCCGTATATTACTAGGATAGCTAATATACTGGCCCTTGGAGCTTTAGTCCCTGGATCTTGGAAAGGGGCCGAGATCGTCCCAATTTACAAAAAGGGTGATAAATCCATCCCGGGCAATTACCGCCCTATCAGTTTAATCGATTCGATTCAAAAGATAGTGGCGCGTATGGTCCTGGGACGGGTCCAGGGATGGATTGAAATGGAGAATATTTTGTCACCCATGCAGGCGGGCTTCAGATCGGGAATGAGCACCATAGATCAGGTTTTTAGATTCTGCCTGATCTATTGGAAGGAGGTTTGGTTGGGTGGTGGCACCATCTATGCTGCATTTATCGATCTGAAGTCCGCCTTCGATCTGGTGCCTAGGGATAGGCTATGGGGTGTGCTGAAAAGTCTGGGGTGCCCACTGGAATTATTGGACCTCATTGTAAGATTCCATGAGGACAATTTTGCGAGGGTGAGGTGGGGGGGTCAGGGACAAGTGACAGAAACATTCCCAGTAACCCGAGGTGTTCGTCAGGGGTGTGTCCTGGCCCCTACCCTCTTCCTCCTTTTTATCGACCAAGTCGTTAAGTTTTTCATGGACACCCCTACTGACGCACCAATGCTGGCAGGGATGAGGTTCCCGCTACTTGTCTTCGCAGATGACACTTTAATCCTCTCGAAGACACGTGGCGGGCTCCAGCGGGCTTTGGACCGCTTCGAGGAGTTTTGTGCCACCAATAATTTGGTAATTAATGTGGGGAAAACAAAATTTATGGTTTTTACAAAGAATCGTTTAATTCGGAGTTCAGTGAAGTTGAATGGAGCAAACCTCGAACAGGTGGATACAATGACCTATTTAGGGGTTACCCTTGATAGCCGTTTAAGATGGAAAGATCAGATTAACACGCAACATCTTAAACTCGCCAGGCTGACGGGTTGTCTCGTCAAAGAGCAGAGGGAATCAATTACAAAACGGGTCCTACCGGCCCTTAAGATCTATGATGTTAAAATCTCTACAGCCATTTTATATGGCGCAGATCTATGGGGCCATATGGACTTGTCTAACTTATTCAAAATCCAATGTAGATTCCTTCGAAATTTGGTGGGCCTCCCACAGTCTACACCTTTGCTTCCCCTTTGCCTGGACCTTGGTTCCCCTCCTATTAACGAGATGGCAAGATTCAGACTAGTGGCACTGTGGAGACGGATATGGACATCCCCAGACCTATCTCTCTTTGCAGACGCACTCTCGGAAGTCAGGTCTATCAGGGGTTCAGCGAAAATCCCATGGTTCTCTGCTGTCAAATCCATTCTTAAAGATATGGGTTTGGAACACCTCTGGATATCCCCACAATCAAATGTTTTCCCACCCAAAGACGAATTTAAATCCTTATACTGGGCCACTATCCGCCTAAATAGAGTCCTGTTGTCCAATAAAAGTGGCCTTACTGGCAGGTTTTTAACATTCAAAGTAGATCTATCGAGAGAGCCATATTGGGATGTAATATCTCGACCGTTAGATAAGAAACTGTACCATCAGTTCAGAGTGGGCGCTTTGCCCTTAAACATTTTCCTGAATAAACGGTCCACAGGGATATCGCCCTATTGTACATGCTGCCCAGGCCATATTGAATCAGAAGGCCATTTCTTCTTTGCCTGCCCAAGGTACGGAGCACCCCGAAAGAAATGGTTAAAACCTTTGTTTAAAAAATTGCCATTTAAAACAGTGATGGAAGCAATATGGGCGCTTAGAACTAATACTTCAGAACTCTTTGTGATAACCTTGGCTAAGTATCTGGGATGGGCTTGGCTTCTAAGGCTTAAAAACATCATGCCTTAGCACCAAGTACAAAGGCCATTTTGCAAATTGGTCATAATCTGTTTAGTTTGAGTATATAGCTGCTAAATTATCCTACGATTACGCCTCATCATTAGTGTCCATTGTCCGCAATTTTGTGTTGTGAAGTTGACTTTTTTTATGCAATGAATTTTTTTATAAAAATATTCAGGTCTCTTTACTTATCGATTGAAATTTAATCCTGTTTTATCCATTTGATATGAAATGTTTGTTCTTGTCTTCCTTTTATTGTAATCAAATTGGTTATATTCTTTTGTATTTTTAAACTATTTTGTCTTTTATGATTTGATAAATCGAAATAAAGACTTTAAAACCTGAAACCTGACTCAAGCAGCAACTGAAGGCAGCAGATTACAACACTTAGGCTTATAAATTATCTTGCTGCTAGAGGAGAGAGCAGTCACATGACAAATAATTGTTTTGTCTTTGGATCCAAAAAATACTTAAACTGGAGTGCAGCCATTTCAAACAAAGAGTTATAAGACTACAAAGAGACATGGGCAAAAGGGCACGAGTGAAAAAGTCCCAAAGGCGAAAAGAGCAAGGGGTGAAATGCAAAAACAGTGAAGAGCAAAAAGCAAAAAGGCAACAAGGCAAGAGAAGTATGGCACAAAGGTATGACTGAAAGCGGGAGTAAGAGTGGGGGGAGAGGTGCAAGCCTCAGGAGTCAGGTGTGCGAGGGTCTTGACTACTCGGAGCATGTAAGTCCGAAAAGGCAGGGCAGCGGCACCTGCTTAAAAGCAGTCGCTATAAAGCTGGTCTTGGAAGGGAGGAAGCGCAGGGGTGGTGGGCGAAGCTTAGCTGGAGGACGAAAAGAAGCAAAGGCACTGGAAGATGCAGGTAAACAGCTGGGGGAGGCGGGTGCATGGGTGGGAGACAGGAAACGGAGTTTGGCAAGTAGGCCCCATGAGATGGCAAAGAGTTAATAGTGAAGGAACAAATAGGCAAAAAGGTACAAGGCAAAAGGGAAACAAGTGATAAAGGCAAAGAGGGCAAACATGGCAAACAGGTAAAACAGTGAAAAAAGTGAAAAGAGCAAAGACTGAGTGGCAAAAAAGCAAAAAGAGAGGCAGAGGAGTAATGAGTGAAAAGGCTCAAAACAGCTAAGGACAAAAAGAGCAAAGGGGCACTAGTGAAAAAGAGTGAAAACATCCTAAAGGTGAAAAGAGCATTAAAAGGCAAAAAGAGTGAAAAGTGAAAAGCAAAAAGACAAAAAAGAGCAAGAGCAGGAAGGCACAGGAGAGAATGGGACTGAGAGCTAGAGAAGAGGTGGGAGCATCGGGCTCAGGAGCTGGGTCTGCAAGGGCCTTGTCTTGTCTAAGGACTGATCCAGGAAAGTCCAGGGTGGTGAGGGTCTTGGCATCTGCTCAATGCAGGTGGAATGATATATTCTCTTAATCTGCATGACAAACAGGTTCTGAGGTTGTATTTGGGCGAAATCTTCCTAATGGCCTTATGGTTCAGTCTATTACTCTCTCAGTGGGGCCTCTCTTCTTAGTCAGCAAAAATTCCAAGTAGCTAACATCGTGTATTGACTATCAAAGGCTGAATAAGGTCATCGTAAAGTACTGGTAACTATTTCCACTCATTAGAACATTCTTAAGTCCATTCAGGGTACTGAATGCCTTACTTAGTTAGATCTCAGTGTATCTTACCATCTGCTCTGGATAAAGAAGGATGGTGAGTAGAAGATGCCTTTCAGTTACCCTTTGGACATTGTGAGTTCTAGTAATGTCTTTTGGCCAAACCAGTGCTCAAGCAGTCTAAAAGAGATTTTTTAACAGTATATTTTCTGATGTCTTGAATCAGTTTCTTATGACAGCCTGATCTTCTTTACTTCTCTATTTGAGCATCAACTTCATGTTTGTTCAATTCTTTAATGTCTGAGGGGAAAAACATCTGCCTGGTGTAGTGGAGAAGTGGAAGTTGAGAGAACAGAGGTAGAATATCTGGGATATTACGTCACCGTGAGTGGTTTATTAGTAGACCCTCTTAAGATCTCTGCCACCCTGGACTGATCTCCTCCTAATTCTGTCATGGAGACCCAGAGTCTATTAATTGTGGTAGTAGAAACGTTTGTGGTCCGGACAGACATAGATCTCCGATTTCTGCAGAGCATGCAATATAGGAAACAGCAAGCAAGCTTGCTGAGCCTACTTCTTTTCACAGTATATTTTTATAACACTCTCGTCCCTAGCATACAGAATATTCTTGGTGATGACTTGTCTAGATGAAACATTGTGGTTGCAGATTTAAAGACTCCTGCCCTTTTGCTCCATGGTAAGATTGTTTGCCTGGCAATATATTTTTTCAGCATGCAGGACATTCTCATGCTGAAATCTGTTGTGAAGACCTTGATGTACTGCAGAGCCTAGTACCCTTGGCCTACCACCGGCTCTACATATTTTCCTATCGGTCTCCTAGATTACCAACGAAGGGCTTTTAAACCAATGTTCAGGGAATGTGCTACCACACTGAAGTGGCCGGTCGCTGGTGACTTAAATTAACTTCAGAGCTAGTCTCACATTCTTTTTGGCAGCCTACAGTTTGTCACGAATCAGAGTGATATGTAAAGCCCTGTCCTGTGCCCATAATCCAAGGCAGAAAACTTTAAGCCATTTGGGTTCATTCATTGGCATACTGTTTCTACTGACTAGATTGTGGATTTACCACCTTCTTGAGCAAATTGATTGTTCATGGCTACTGTAGACCTCTTTTGCAAGATGGTTCATTTTCCCTTGATTCAGAAAAGTCAATCTGCAAGCATGATGGCAAGGAGATTTCTGGCTGATATATTCTGTCTTCACATGATCCCTGGCAACATAATTTCAGACAGGTCCCTAAATAAATGTCAAGATTCTGGTGCTCAATTGGTTCTACACTCCCTCCATCAAATTCTCTGGATAACACTCTCAACCCAATGGATATATGGAGACCTTGAAGAATATCAAAGGTGCTTCTGTGGTGCCACTCAAAACAACCGGATGGAATACTCACCTTTGGCATAATTTTATTATAATATTTCTGTTCACTCTGCTACCAATGTTTCTCATGTTATTGTATTGAAGGTTTCCATTCTCATTCCATTCCGGCTTCTCCTATGTTCTCTTCTCTTGTGTCTGCTGCCCCTGGCATTTTAGAAAGGCCTGATTCTGAGAGGCCTGTATGTAACATTTATCGATCCCTTCAGTACTTCACGAATCATTTGAATGCCAGATTTCTCTCTCTCTTCAGTACACATGTGCTTCTGAGAATCCTGTGAATGCACGGATTTCTCTATTCAGTGCTTTTTTGCGCTTGTCAGAAGCCTGTGGATGCAGAAAATGACTTCGCCACTCAAGTCAGCTGTGCTTCTGAGGCTGCCGTGAATGCACAAATGTCACTCTCCCTTCAGAACACCTGTGCATCTTAAAATCTGCGAAGGCAAAGGTTTAATTTATCTTTTTATTCAGCTCACCTGTGCGTCTGAGAATTCTGTAAATCCACCAATTTCTCTATCTCTTTTGTGCAACTGTCCTTTTGAGAATAATGCAAATGTACAGGTTAATTGCTCCTTTCAGTACACTAGAGCTTCTGAGAATCCTGTGAATGCATAGCTTTCTCTGTTCCTAAGGGACTCTTTTGCTACTGAGAAGACTGTGAATGCATGGACATATCCAGGGCCGGCTTTAGGGCAGTACGACTTGTGAAGCTGCACTGGGCGTTGACCTGGGGAAGGGGACGTTGACCTCAGGAGGTGGGGGTGCTGTGTTTAGCAATAATTTAGGATTAAAACATGCCTGCTGCATAGTTAGTTGTGTGTCTAGTTTTGAGGCATCATTAAAAATCTCAAGATAACTCTTGTGATAATGTTCCTGCTAGAGAAAGAGATTAGAATTGTGTCTAGTGGCAGTTTTTATTTGCCATAAAGTAGCGCAGATGGTTAATATGCCTGCTGCAAAGAACTCTTACCGTGCAGATTACAGATCTGTATTTTATGTGGATAGCTGAGTGGATTACTGCTTTTGCCACAGAGATTATTTTGTCACCGCAATTCATACAATTCATAAAATACAATAGAACAGTGACTGTTACAAACTGTCATCAAAGAGCTGCCTGCAAACTGCATAAAATAGTTGGGGACTATGGGCCCGATTCACAGAATGAATTTAAGACTAAATCCTAAACTTACTACTATTTGGTATTCACAGAATGCACGTACTACTTTCGGGATTCACAGAGTGAACGTACTACTTTCGGGATTCACAGAATAAACTTACTACTTTCGGTATTCACAGAATAGATTTAAGACTACTAACTCTAAGTCCGAACTCGGGCCGGAAATTCTGTCCCGGAGGCGGAGCTTCCGGCTTGGGGGCGGAGCTTCCGGCCCGGAGGCGGAGCTTCCGGCCCGGAGTCGGAGCTTGCGGCCCAGAGGTGGAGATTTCAGCATGGCTAAAATCCCCACCTCCGAGCCGGAAGCTCCGCCTCCAAACCCAAGCTCCGACTCCGGGCCAGAAGCTCCGCCCCCAAGCCGGAAGCTCCGCCTCCGGGCCGGAATTTCCAGCCCGAGTTCGGACTTAGAGTTAGTAGTCTTAAATCTATTCTGTGAATCCTGAAAGTAGTACGTTCACTCTGTCAATCCCGAAAGTAGTAAGTTTATTCTGTGAATCGGGTCCACTATGTTTTTCACCAGTCTTTTTTATCATCTATTCATAATGTTGCTGAAAAGGGTTTGTTTGGGTAGATATATATTCTTTTTTTTTTTTTTTTTTTAAACCTTTATTGATAAGTCAACCAAATACAAGCACGGGCCTACAACCCTCGGGGCCGGCCGCTAAGTAGATAGAATAACAGAGAGCGATGTTAATCACGGGCAGCACTTCGGGGAGCAGAATCTCCACGCCAGCATATTATCAGACACTGAACAGTCCAGTTAGGAACCAGGATATAAAAGGTTTTCATTTTATATGATAGGATGGAAGGATCAGGTGCCAAACAATGTCCCATCAGCGAAAAATGGCAGGCAAAATTGCGAACACGGCAACAGGAAACGATAAGCAATCAAATCAATGGCGCTGAAACAGAAGGTTCAGGATGTGAAGAGATACTACAATCAATTCGCGCCTGAAGACACTTGCCCTAAAACCTAGGGAACACCACGAAAATTGAGGCAACAGGATATTGGCCGTCAAGAAAGATATAGTTGGGAAGCCAAATCAGGACATGAAGCAACAATAACTAAGTACTAGAACCCAGCGTCTTACTCGTGGAGGCAATAAACAATAAAGAATGACATAGGTACACATCACAATAGTCTTCCCAATGAAAACGAAACCTAGTCCCCCATCTAGCGAACAAGTATACCAAAAAGAAAGAAGAAAATAGAAGAAGAAAAAGAGGCCATAGAAACAAAGAAAAAACAGAAAACACATCCCATCCCCCAACCCCCCACCCTGCATACCAGCAGAAGGCTACGGCCCACCGCCCCCTATAGGCATGCCTGTCGTCCCAGGAAAGAAACCCCGTATATGAGAAAAACGGAGGAGGGCCCTAGCACCGGCCCCAGTCACACCCCCCCCCCACATACCAGAAAAGCACGTAAGCCCACTAAGATGGAAAGTGAGCGTCAATTTATGTCCATCTCATCTCAACCCCCCAAAGTCACAAACACAAGCCAAGGTCCATGTCGTCACCGGGATCACCCACAAGGTACCGTAAACAGTCAGGGCTCATCCTTGGCCGGTCCGAACCGAAACAGACAGATTCCCCATTCCATGAGCAAGCAAAGCCGATGATCCAACCGTCCCAGTAGAAGCCACCCAGGAGTTCAGCAAAAGCAGTGGGACAGAGTTAACATCACTACTCCAGGTTACACTCTCCGTCGTCGAGAGAACACGGCGAATTCGTTTGGGAGGTGGGGCAACAGGCAGGAAAGTAGAAAAATCAGCAGACACGCAACTCCGGCCACCGTGCTCACTAGCCTCACAATCCAACACTGCACACCCCTGGGATTCCTTGGTGTCAACAGACAGGGCATAGCCGGGCTCCAGATCCACTTTGTAGCCATCCGCCCATACCGATCCCACGTTCGGAGCAATGACCGCCTGTGAGTCATTGACGGCCAACCACCGACGCTTCAGAGCCGAGTGCAAGTCTGTAATGGCCAGAAAGACATCCCGCACTGTAAGCTCCATTCCACATCCGCCGATATACACAAAGCTTTCCTTCGTTTTAGGGACCCTCAGGACGGGAGAAAGCACACGCTCATCAGGCAGCCGGGATAGTAATATCAGCTCGCAGCATGTGGACGGGTTATGGTGGAGCACACTCGAACCCCACACTCGTGCAATGCCACCACCGCTCACCTGCCGCTTCTAGGAGGGGACTCTCCTCCCGACGCCCACCTTAGAAGGTGCGTGATCACCCACCAACCTCCCCCGGATAAGGTACGATCCGGGCTGTGAACTCTGTCTTGCTCCCTGGGACGGTCACATCCACAGAAGCCAGCAAAAATACGTGCCACCAGGCTCGGGGGTCCGGCGCCGTGTCCAGCTCGGGTACCCACAGCGATTTAGCAAGCGATATGTCCCGGCCTGGGTCACCGGCCCGTCATGGCCGACCAAGGCCGATGTTGTTCGCTTCTCAGTCGGCTGCAGCACCACTCGAGGTCCCGGCTTGTCCACGATAAAGGCCGCCACCTTTACGACAACGTTTCTCGGCCGTCCGGGGAGTTAGCTATTCCGCGATTGTACGACTGGGCACCGCATCCGCTCATCTACGCGGGGCCACGGCTGAGATGCAGGATCATTACCAGGATGATGCGGGAGGCGAGGGCGAGCAGCGGAGCCGGGCATCTATGCGGCCATTTTGGTCGCCGTCTTGGCTCCTCCCCTCTAGATATATATTCTTATTATTAAAGTCAGCCTTTACCAGTTCCTTAACAAATTAAATGTATGTGAGAGAGTGTCTATGGAGAGATGAGGGGCACTCTAGCCCAATGATAGTGGGGGAATCCGTGGAGGAGGTCATGGGAAGTGCGGGCACCAAAAATGATTGTTGCACACGACACCAACAGCGCTGGATGCATCGCTCCCGTCAGTACATATGTGCTTCTAAGGATCATGCGAATGACCAGATTTCTCTCCCTATTCTTTACAACTAAGTATACTTCTGATGATCCTGTGAATGCACAGATGTATCACTCCCTTCAGAGCACCTCTGATCCCGAGATCATTTGAATGCACAGATGTCTCTCTCCCTTCATTATACCTGTGCATCGGATAGTTCTGTAGATGCACAGATCTCTCTTTCGTTGAGAACACAGGCTTCTGAGATTCCTATCAATGCATACATTTCCCTCTCCCTTGGGTACTTCTGTGCTTCTAAGATTCAAGTGAATGCATTTCATCCTCCCTTCAGTACACCTGTCTGTATGACGATCATGTCAATGCACATATCTATCTATCCCTTCGATGCATATGTGTTTATGAGAATCCTCTGAATGCACAGCTTTACTGTTTTCTTTTTCTTCATCTGCACTACAGAAAATCCTGTGACCTTCCAGCTTTCTCTCTCTTTTCAGAGTATCTGTGCTTCTGAGAAGCCTATTAATTCATAGATAATTTTCTGTTCCTTCAGTGCATAAGTGCTTTTGAAAATCCTGTGAATTGCTCACGTTTCTCTTTCCCTTCCGAACATCTGTGCCTCTGATGCTGCCTGTGAAAACATGCATTTTTTCTATAATTGTGCTTGGAGGTCAGTATCTCACCTGTGAGTCCTCTGGTCGTTGGGTTCTCTTCTCTGCCTCTCTCTCTCGGCTCCTGTCCTCCACTGAAGTACTCCGAGCTCCTCCATTGATCCGGCTTTTATACCTGCTGCAGCTGTCTCTCTAGGAAAAGGTAAATGCATTTTAGCTTGATGGGGAACCCCGGCTGAATGCCAGAGCGATGATGACAGGAAAGGGAAAGCAGAGCTGTGATTGGAGGGAGAAGACAATACTTCTCATGATGACACCTCAGGTAAGAATGGGAGGGGCCACCGTGCACCTATAGTTCTTTGCCGCCACTAGACACCTTACGTCACCTGTCTGTTGCAGCGTTTCATTTTCCTGTTCTGATTACCTGCACGATTGTATTGTGTGCTCTAGGAGTTTGCCTGTGATTGTTGTATTGTCTGAGGGATCAAAGGTCACATTCTAATTCTTGCTTGTGTTTACGCAGTAAATTGAGAGATGGCACCTGCGTTCTGCCAGAAGAGCCTCACGTCACCTCAGCATCCCCTGAGGCAGCTTCGCATTTTATTTTTAGATGAGTTTACTTGGCACTGACAGACTTTGTAGTGCACCTGTAATACTTTCTCGCCTCGAGCTTCCTCATTCCTCACACGTCACTAATTCTCTATCTGTTATTAGAAAACTGCTGAGTGCTCAGTCTGTGCCCTGGGGCGTGCCAGTCACTGTATTCCCTCAGCAGTCGAATGTAGTGTTTTTGTTTCCTGTACTCAATATTTCAGCAGAAAAATGATGTAAGAACAATTCTTTTGTGAGGTGAGTTTACCCGACAGACGCTGGAAATTCAGAATGTTTTTTAACAGGGCTCAGTGTAAGTTTAGTGGTGCGAAATTAAATCAGGTTTACCATTCTTTCACTGCAACTATCCAGTGTGTTCACAATAAAAAGACGGCACAGCACAGTGGTAGTGAAAGCGTCCATCACCAGGGACTTGTTTATCAAGGGAGCAGCAGGTGCAGTGTCACCGGGGTCGGAGGCCTGGGACGCATTTTGAGAAATGATTATTGCATTTTTATTTTACTAGTTATGCAACGCTTAGAGAACGGATTTTACTTGCTTGCTAAATGACCACTATTATACAAGGACAAGGGAACCCAAAGGTAATTCGGTAGGGACCTTGGGTAGTATCCTGTTATAGAGAACAGTGGTCCCTATTCTAAAAGAATAAACAAGGGGAGATAATCATACACTAGATAGAAAGTATGTCTATTGTCCAGCCGGACAAGAATTTATTTTCATAGTAAATGTAAAAAGGCGCAGCATATTACTGTCAAGACTACAATGTATAATTCTATTGTCCTGAAGATGATGCCTTGTGGCATCGAAACGTCGTCGACACCAATGCACCTTATGCACTAAGATTGAGCTGTATTAGAGTGTGCAATGGTGTTTATAAGTTAATCTATGTCTGTGTAAACTGAGTACAAGTATACAGACCCATTTTGGCTTGCCTTTTGGCCAATCCTTTTCGTTGTTTTGTCTTGTGTTTTGTGGGTCACGGCTGTGCCAACTTGTTATTGACTGTTTCTTAATTGCTACTAATTGAAAACTATTATGAAAATAAATTCTTGTCTGGCTGGACAAAAGACATACTTTCTATCTAGTGTATGATTATCTCCCCTTGTTTATTCTTTTAGAATAGGGACCACTGTTCTCTATAACATGCAAAATGACCACTAGCACCCTTGTTGCGCCCTGTGCGTCACATTCAGTGCATGATACTTGACTTATACATTTTCAGGGAAAAACAGATAAGGGTTTGCTACAGATTGGATACTTTAAAACCAGAATAGGTGAAATGTAAACAGGGCCACTGGAATTATGCGGCAGGAGTGGAACAAATTAAGCGGTAGCTTAATTGTGTGGCATAATGCGACACATTTTTACAGTATTACTTCATTATTTTGTCCTTTTATGCATGGCAAATCTCTGTGTACCAATAGTTCACCTTTTTAATACAAGTTTAACACCCAAAATACAACAATAAAGGATTAAAAGAGGACATATGAGAAGCTTTCTTGGTATATGTTGTCCACTTATGTAATTTGGACCTTCACCAGTACAGACATCCCTTATGGTGATTGAAAAGGTCTTAGACAACCTTAGAAAGCTTTCTAAGTGGTAGCTGTGGAGAACAGCCTCCAGGCTTAGTCCAGAAGGAGTGTAAAGCAGCTTGCTTCACCAGAATGCAATCTTATAGTATAGATTAAGTGAAGAAGAACTACACCAAGTATTTATAAAAATGTGTATTTATTATATAATACTCTCTTAGAATGTTCAAATATCTTCCTACATGGAGATAAACACAATACTTTAACAAAGAAACTGAGTAAATAGCACAGAATGCACTGTGGACACCAAGGGGGCACCAAACCATATACTAAGAAAGTGGTATAAGAACCACGACTCGAGTCAAGACAATATTGAAAGGACGTAGAAGTGCTGTGGACCCATGGAATCACCCAATGTAAGTAGATATGGATCCCACGAAGTGTGTTTGCAGTGTGGAAACATGACTGCGTGCTCCGTACAAGTCTACTTGTAAGTCACGATTGGATTTTTAAAGATTAAGGACCCTTCCCAGTGGACCCTGAGGAAACCCTTCGGAAAGTTGCAGAGCCACCCCACCCGTAGATACTGAAGTACACATGTTATCTACACCACGGAAGTCGGGTGCATACTTGTGAAGTGGTGTCGGAAACTGAACCAAATGGAGGATTTCAGAAAAATGCAGCTGTTGCAGAAGGAGAAAGTGTCCAGTGGAATCTGCAGGTTGATTCTAGATGAGAGGTACCTGCAAGCAGAGAGGACCGAGTCTATGTCACTCAGGAGTGACCAGAAGACTTGGAAAACAAATGCCCTCCGATATCAGGTGTTGCAGGATGGTTGATGATGACCATGACTCTGTAGCTATGAGGACCAGGCAATGCTGAGGAGGACCAGGAGTCATGCACGAGCTACCCCATGAAGGATGTCAAGTGCTGAGAGTTCGGTCTCTGATGGGAGCACCAACAATCCTTGGCAAATGAAACCAATGCAGACAGTGAAGAAGGGGCAACTTCAGGGTCAGCAAGGTCCAGGGGACTCTCAATATGCAGGGAAGTCAGGGCAGGCCCTGAGCAATCAGGGGAGCTAAAAAAAACAAGTGTGATCCTCAAATAGACCCACAGGCTGGGGGCACTGGAGTCGCGAGAGGACCTCAATCAGCTCACCAAAAGAAGCAGGCCACTGTGCACACAATGTGATGTGGACAAAGACTTTAGTCACTGGAGGTGCTTGAGGTTGGGGCTACTTGGAGCACAAAGATATTCTTGGAAGGAAGTCAACAGGCCTTTACAACTGCAAGTTGATGCGGCGCACAGGGACTCAGTTATTGTAACCCCCACAAGGGACACTGGCCTCAAACTTGATGAGAGGGCAGGGCAGGCCTTGTGAGCAGTGGAGAACCACCACCTGGTTCGTAGAACCTTACAGAGGCCGGAGGAACTCAGGTTCAGAACACACATCAACAGTCATGGTGCCTGCGAATGCAAGGGAGTGAATCCTTCACTCCAAGGGAGATTCCTTCAAGTGATTTGATGCTTCACAGACCGTAGAAGGTTCCTGTATGATGCACAGGCACAGACAATGCAGCAGACTGGAAGGAAGACAAAGTCAGGCCCAAACGAATCCAGCGAAGTCCAAAGTGCCCAGACGGTAGTAGAAGTGCTTTCTGATTTGAATCTTATCCCACAATGAATCTAGGGACCTACACCCAGGTAAGCCCTTAAGTACTCTAGGAAAGGTTTGGGAAGATTCAGGGGACCCTCCCAGGGGAGGGTCTGGTTAGGGGAGAGGTTACTCTCATGTCCTTTGTCCAGTTTTGTGCCAGAATGGGAGCCAACGGATACCAGGACTGGTTTGAACTGGACTATGCACAGGGACACCAAATGTGCCCCACATGCGGACTTTGTGGCACTGGCAAGCGCACCAACCCAGTCCCAATACACTAAATTCTGTCTGGGAGTTGGTCACACCTCCCTGCGACAGGATGTCTATTGTTCTGCCTTCCCTTGCTTGAGCTTGGCTTAGCAGCAGGAGGGCAGAAATGTGTCTCTGGTCGGCAGCAACCATTTTGTGGTGTCCGGGTCTAGAAGGTTGGCACCGAGAACACTGAGAGCCTATGGAGAGTTCTCCCAGTGCTTGGAATAATACTCCAACATCCTTTATGGTATTGTAGTATGATTCCAACATGTTTGAAACCAAACATGATAGGATTCATTGCAGCCAGCTTTGAGATGGTCATTGCTTAATTACGCGGTGCCCCTCTATGTAGTTTATGGCTGCTTCACTGACAACCCGGGAGAATGGAATCAGTAGGCTGTAGGGCTGTCCTCTCATGTAGGGGACCCTCTCACTTAGAAACAAGCACCCTGCCTTCAGGATTGCAAAGGCCTGCTAGAGGGGTGACTTATAGGTTTTAAGTGCAGTGACCCTAGATATAGGCAACCTATGTCTTTCGTAAGTGGTGAAAGCACCAACTTACACAGGTTGTAATGGCAGGCCTGTAGTTCCATTTTGAATGGTCTGTCATGAGTGGCATAAGACATGCTTCAGACCATGGGAGACCTCTTGGGTACCTGAGCCCTGGGTGTTTTAGCACCATATACTAGGGACTGATACAGGAACCACAGTATACAACCTGAGATGTGCCTAAGTACTGAACATTACCATTTAGGGAGAAAGCAGATAGACTGGGGTCCTGATTAGAGATCCCAGTCAGACTAGTCAAATACAGCTTAGCACAAGGAAAAAAAGTGGGGGTAACCATAGAAGCAGATCATACTTTCCTACAGGACCAGACTACATTTGAAAATACCTTTCCACTTCGCCTGACCACGTATAGCCATGCTTTCAGTAACTTTGCCTTAATCCATTTGAGGTAGAAACAGATGTTATTGTTAAAATCTCCAGATTATGCATCAGAACCATGTGAATGCACTAAACATTTGCTCTATTCCGCACAGCTGTTCTTCTGAAGCGGCTGTGAATGCACAAAAGTCACTATCCCTTCAGCACACCTGTGCCTCTGAGAATTACATGAACCCACGACTTCTCTCTCCCCCTGTGCAACTGTGCTTCTGAGAAAACTTCAATTGTAGATGTTCATCGCTTCCTTCAGTACACTGTAGCTTCTGAGAATCCTGTGAATGCACAGATTTCTCTCTTCCTTCAGAACTCCTTTGCTTCTGAGAGCACTGTAAATGTACGAATGTATCGCTCCCTTCGGTACATATGTGCTTCTAAGGATCATGCAAATGCCAAGATTTCTCCCCCCATTCTGTACAACTAATTGTGCTTCTGATAATCCTGTGAATGCACAGATGTATCATTCCCTTCAGAAAACCTCTGATCCTGAGAATCATAAGAATGCATAAATGTCGCTCTCCATTCATAATACCTGTGCATCTGGCAATTCTGTACATGCACAGATATCTTTCTACACTAAGAACACAGGCTTCTGGGAATCCTATCAGTGCATACATTTCTCTCTCCCTTGAGTACTCCTGTGCTTCTAGGAATCAAGTGAATGCTCAGATGTTGTCCTCCCTTCAGTACACTTGTCCATCTGAGAATTATGGCAATGCACATATTTCTCGATCCTTCCGATGCCTCTGTGTTTATGTCGATCCTCTCAATGCACAGCTATCTTTATTTCATTCCCTCCATGTCTGCTTCAGAGAATCCTGTGACTTTGCAGCTTTCTCTCTTCCTTCAGTGCATCTGTACTCCAGAGAATCCTATCAATGCACAGATATATTTTTCTCTTCAGTGCATCCGTGACTTGGTGAATCCTGTAAATTTACGGATTTCTCACTCCCTTTAGTGAATTTGTGTTTTTGAGAATCCTGTGAATGTTCATATTTGTCTCTCTCTTCTATACATCTGTGTCTCTGAGACTGTAGCTGTCTCTCTAGGAAAAGGCAAATGCATTTTCATGTTTGTGTTTAGCTTGATGGGTAACCCAACTGAATTCCAGAGAGATGATGACAGAAAAGGGAAAGCAGGACTGTGATTGGAGGGAGAAGGGAATCATTTGATGATGACAAATCAGGTAAGAGTGGGAGGGGCCACAGTTGCAATGCATTAGACCTGTATTTCTTTCCTGCCACTAGAGTCCACATTCCACACATCATCTAGGCCAGCGGTAGGCATTGGCAGTGTGGGTAGCTGCCCAGGGCCCCGGGCTCAGCCCATCAACATGGGGCCTCACTCTCCCCTTCCATGGCCCTAGGGTGGTTTTTGCACGTTTGTCTGTAATTGGGACTCTTGTGTCACAGAAGCACTACTGTGACCTTTCGCTCACATTTTAATTCCCTGACTCTTTAACCCTCACTTCAGACAGCAACTGGGGCTCTTTCATCACTTTATCAGCTGCAAAAGAGGTGGTTCTCTGGGGCTGAAAGGCAGTTGCCTAACGAAACTTGAAGGGGCCCCCCTGCAAATTACATGCAGAGAGATTTGCAATTTTCTGATGTTCTTAACTGAAGGATGGTTGGTTTGAAAGGGTGGTGTTACATGTGTGGAAGCTCATATACCTTTGTTCACAATAAAAAAGAGTCCTGCAATAGACCAAAGTGTTCAAACCGTGGGTTAAAAGGACAATTTGCCAAGGTATGTCGCACTAAGAAATGCATTGCAGACAACCTAGGTGATCTGAATAACTTGGAAAGTAATTTGAATGGAACAAGTGTAGAAGGGCAAGTTTTAGGAGTAAATGGCACTGTAAGAAAAAAACATCTGTAAAATAGTAGCTGGAAGAATGGAAGTAAAGTTATTTGCTGATTCAGGTTCTCCCTATATTATATTTAACAAGAATATGTGGGAAGAAATATTTGTGTTAGTTCTGGGGATGAATTTACAGAAGCCTAACATTAAACCACAAAGTTTTACTGGAGTACTATTGAACTACTGGATTTACGAGACATACATTTGAATTTAAAGACAGGAGTGCTGAGTACAAATTTTATGTCGACAAAAAAGGGGACATTGGTACTTGGGTGGAGGGACCAAGGAGAACTAGGAATGTTGTTAGATCCCTACCACCCAGCACCAATTTTATTATTAAATTCAAAACCACAAGAACAGCAAGATGTAGATGTCTTTGTTAAAAAGCTTTCCAAACATTTGTCCTAGGAAAATTGGGAGATTAAATGGATTCATGCACAAAAGAATTTTGAAAGAATCAGCACAGCCTTGTGTGCACAAGGTGAGGAACATTCCCTTAGGGATTAAAAATGAGGTTGTAGCCTAATTAGAGAAACTGGAGGGAACAGGCATTATTGATCGTGTTGAGTCATCTAGGCCCAGATGTAGGTAGCCAAATACCAGTTGGTAACGGCCGAAATTCGGTAATTTCGGCCGTTACCGACCGGTATTTTGAAAATGAGATGTAGGAGTGAAAAATCTACTGATTTGGTAAATGTGAATCGGTATTATACCGATTCGGAATTTACCAAATCCTTATTTACCGATTTCTTATTTACCGAATCGGTAAAAAATGTCCATCGAGATGTAGGAAACCCAAAAAATACCGAATTCCATGAAATTCGGTATTTAGGAGTAGGTCTTTACCATGGATTGAAAGCAGGTGGTAACCAGGTGCAGGCTATGAAAGAAGGTACCAAAATACAACAGTGTAACCAGAATGGCGGCATTCTACGTCATAGCATGGCGGCTACGGCTACAGGCAGCAGGAGAGAGGGTGTGGAGAAGGGAGGAGCAGGTCTACAGGCAGAGGATAACGCTCTTCCAACTGAATGAGCCAGAGATACTGCAAAGGTACAGGCTACACGCCAGAACCATCCTGGACTTAATCAGGGACCTCCACCCACACCTGGATCACCCAACACCAATGGCGCATGCCATCCCACCCCATGTGCAGCTGCTGTGTAGCCTACACCTGCTTGCCTCTGGGAGCTACCAGAGTGTGATTGCTGCAGTAGGTGGTGTGTCTCAGAGCTGCCTGTCCCGTTTTTTCAGGAAGTTCCTTAAGGCCATGATGCAGAGAATGCATCATTACATTCGGTTCCCTGACACACCTGCGGAACTTGCAAAGACCAAAACAGATTTCTATCAACTGGCACACTTCCCACATGTGATAGGCTGTGTAGATGGCACCCACATCCCACTATGTCCACCTGCAGCAACAGAACACATCTACAGGAACCGGAATTCAACGCACTCAATTAATGTGCAGGTGATATGCAACACTGGCAACATCATAACAGACATTGTGGCCAAATTCCCAGGGAGTACCCACGACTCGTACATCTTCCAGAATAGTGGGATATACACACGCCTTCTTGCCGGCGAATTTGGTGATGGATACCTGCTAGGTAAATAACTGTGACACACCATGACAGTCAATGCACATGGATCAATCATGAGTATGTCACCCCCTACTTGAATTCATCTACCAGGAGGGAGAGGCGTTACAACGTGGGACACAGAGCAACACGCAGCGTTGTAGAACGCACTTTCAGACTACTGAAAAGCAGGCTTCGCTGCCTCCATAAGAGTGGAGGTGCACGGCAGTACACTCCAATCATGTGCTGCAAAATAATTGCGACCTGTGCCATGCTGCACAATCTCGCCACCAAGGAAGGAGCAGAGGTTGAGATCACACATCATGAGGACATTGATGATGGAACAGAACAGGCAGAGCCCTATGCAGCAGGAGCAGCCCCAGCAACAGATGGTAGACTGAGAAGGGCAGATATTTCTAAGTAAAAAGTAAGGAGACACAGGCATGCTTAGTATTTGAAGTACGTAGTTTAATAGTCACTACAGCACTTCACTGATACCAAACCATGGTAGTACAATATCTTTATCCCACACTGGGTGGCCACAGTTAACCTCACTGCGACCTGTCTTGTGGTTTGCGGGCATTGTCAATGTTTGCAACCACGCACTACAGTGCGGGATGTACGGGGCTGGGTGTCAACATGCGCAGTGGTGACTGGGTCAGCAGGTTGGCACCTGCTGCTCCTACGAATGTCAGGAACAGGAGTGCTAAAGCCACTCCTGCTGGTGGAGTCTTCTGTGTCCCCGACACCTGTGTCTCCAACAGTGGCTGCCTGCTGTGTCAGCAAAACCTCCATGGCAGAGGTGACTCTCCCCATCCCCCTCGACAAATCACTGCAGCAGTGCACAATGTTATCCTGAATGGTGACTGAGCGCCGGCAAAGCAGGGAGGTTGCAGTGGCAAGCCGGTTTATGGCTTTGGTTTGTTGCCGCATGCATTGACGATCTCTGCGCCTTTCGGTGTGGTCACTCTCTAGTTTTTCACAGAGGGCACTCACGCACTGTGTCATTTCCCTCATGCCCTCTGCCATGGATTTTATGCCTTGTGCCATGGAGACAATACCACTGTCAATGATGGACATCTTGCTGTTTAATATGTGCACCTGTCTATGCACCGCTAAAATGCCTTTTGCCTGCAGGCGCTGGACCTTCACCATGGTGGCCTCAAGACCACAGAAGACCCCCTCTCCATCCTGGCCTTCACCGCTCTCCCGTACCCTACGGCCTCGGACACCAGCACGCACAGCTCCAGATGAACTCTGTTGCCCAGCGTTGTCAGCCAGAGGTGGAGTACTTGGTGTGAAAGCCTCCACATCTTCCTCATCTGAGGTTTCGAGGATCCTGAGTGGATGCCTCCTTGGCCTTTCCAGCGCAGTGGACTCTGAGGTTGGTGTTGGGGACAGTGCAGGTGCTTCCAAATCCTGTGACCCAAACAGTAGAGGTGACAGTGGGCGTGGTATGGTGCGTTGCTCCAGTGCAGTGGCTGCCTGCGCTGTGGATGTAGTTTCAGGTACAGTGCTTGGTCCTGATATGTCGGGTGTTTTCTCCCTCATCTCCGTTGCCGTTGCCCTCTCCTCCCTTTCCTGCGCTGTACTGCGCGATGACTCTCCTGTGGGCAGATATGGACAATGGGTCAGTGTGTGTCATTATTAAATCACATTCCTATCACACAATTGCCTAGTCCACAACTGCTTATGGATGTAGTGTGTGGCATGCCATGCTGAATTCTATGTTGACTGCATTGATGTATGTTCCTATGAATACGTCTCCCATTATGCATTGGTGGTAAGTACTAAAACCAGTTCTGGAATGTGATACAGACACCCACATTGGGGAAGGGGCCAGGGAATAGGGTGGGGAATCATGTCCATGCATCTTACCTTGTTTTCTTGCAGCTCTTGCTGAGCTGTCAGCATCCCCAATCCCATGTATGCTTTCAGGCTCCAGGGTGGATTCCACCAGCTGCTCCAGGTCTGTCATTCTTGGTGCACCGCTCCTCCCTCCTCCTGTGGCTCCGGCTTCTTTCCTTTGTGTGGCAATTTTCTTTTTGGTGATGATTCGCAGATCATACCACCTTTTTTTGAGGTCATCTATGTCCCTTTGTATGACCCCAATGGAATTTACTTTTGACTGTATCTCCAGCCAGGTGTTCTGTTTAACTGACTCTGCAACATGCAGAGACTGTTTGCCAAAGATCTGGGCGTGGTGTTTGACCACCTCCTCCACCAGCACCTGGTGTTCAGCTGGGCTGAATTTCATCTTCTTCTTACGCTCAGCTCCATCCTTATAGACTTATTGGGACTTCATTTTGATGCTCTGCTGTGCTCAGAGCAGCCTGCTCCTCTGTGTTTCCTCCAGCTCTCCAAACAGTTCAGTTGCTCTGCACCTGCATGGGTGTGGCCAGCTCCAGGTACTGGGGAGGGGTAGTTGCATCTGATTGGATGGCTCCTCTGTTGCTTTGTTGTGGGGTGTGGTGGGTGTTCCTGATTGGTTGACTGGCTCACATGGCTTCTTTTCAAAATTCCCGATTCGGTATTTACCGATTCTGTATTTACCGATTCAGAAAATACAGAATCGGTAAATACAGAGTCGGTAAATCCCATTCATTCCTATGGGCCTGGAGGCCCATAGGGTTTAATGGGTTTTACGGATTCGGTATTTACCGATTCGGTATTTTCCGAATCGGTAAATACCGAATGGGGATTCCGATTGTTAGCGAATCGGTAATAATTACCGAATTTTTTATCTACATCCCGTTTTTCGATTCTGAAATACCGATTCGGTATGAATCTGTCTTTAAGAATCGGTAAACTGGGATTACCTACATCTGGCCCTTAGTGCGTAGCTCCTCTAGTAGTCGCCCTTAAGGAAAACAGCAAAGTGAGACTTTGCGTTGATTTTAGAGACTTGAATAAGAATATTGAAGTAGATAGCTTTCTTTTGCCTCACATAAATGAACTGCTAGCTATGGCCAAGGAAATGAAATGGCTTTTCATTGTAGATCTCACTGCAGCATGCCACCAAGTACCATCACACCCTGACAGTAAGCATTTGACAACCTTTTCAACACCAGTTTTGTGACTTCAATTTGTTAGGGTTCCATTTGATTTAGTATCGGAAGCAGCTATGTTTCAAACACTCATGTATATGCTATTTAAAGGCATCAAACAAGTCACTTTTTTCCAGGATGAGATTTTGGTTATGGAGAAACACTAGGAAGATCATGATCAGAAGTTAGCTGAGGTATTGGGAATCCTTGAGAAGAATTAAATAACAGGAGAATTTACTAAATGCAAGCCTCCCAAGAAAACGGTTGCATATTTGGGACACAATATAAGCTATTAAGGTATTTCTTGCTAAACGAATCTTGTTGAAGCCATTACACCAGCACCAGTGCCTCAGAGAAAAGATGACCTACATGCTTTTCTTGGATTAGCAGAATTTTACTCAAAGTTTGTGAATACCTTTTCAGGGAGGATGTATCACATTTATAAGTTATTGAAGAATTGTAAATTTGAATGGTCGAATGAATGTCAAATAGCTTTTAATAACATCAAAACGGACACCTGCAAGGCACCTGATTTGATACCAATTAGAAAAGTATATTAACTAATGATGCTAGAGGTGAGGGATTGGGTGCTGTTTTATCCCACCTGGTTATCCTGACTGATTTTTAGGCGGGGTTTCGTGAAAATATTAGCACTCTTGATCAAGTATTCCATTCCAATGCATTTCTGGGAGAGAGGTTGCCATTAAAAGGGTGAATTTATATGTCGCCTTTGTGGACCTGCGCACCGCCTTTGATATGGTACCTCAAGCCAACCTATGGAGGGGGCTACCAGATATGGGTCTTCCTCAAAGTTTGCTTGATATTTTAATCAGCTTGCACTCAGCAATTAAAGACCAAGTCAGGTGGGGGTAGGATAGCAAACTAACATAGCCATTCTTGATAAATCGCGGAGTTAGACAGGGGTGTGACTTAGTGCCCACCCTATTCTCAGTCTTATCAATGGGGTAGGATTCCTCAATAGGGACTGGTGTGATGCCCCTAAAGTTAAGGGGGGAGAAGGGTGTCCGCATGCCTCTTTGCTGATGATATGCTATTAATATCAAAGATCGAACAAGGCCTCCAACAGTTATTAAATGATGTTATATTCTTTTGTAATGAGCGTGGTCTGGTATTAAATGAGGTTAAAATGGGATATCAAAGTCAGCCAACAGATGTACGTAGGCAGGGAACAGTAATTTAGAACAAGTTTCTGTCTTCGAATATTTGGGCATTCATTTAACACCAAGCCTATGTTGGACACACCACATTGAAAAAATACAGTTGTCGTTAATCGATCAGACCGCTCACATAAGTAAGAGCCTTAAAAACACAGTGTCCAGGCAAGTGGCCCAGTCCTTGAAATTTGGTATATTGAAGCCTTAGAGGACGCATTGTATGGGGATGAACTATAGGGTAGTGGGAATACAGATTGTCTTACCACCATCGAACACCGTTTCATAAAATCACTTTTTAATCTACCAACTAGGACCCCCCTGACGCCAATCTATCTGGATTTGGCCCAAAGATAACAGGCTGATAAGTTGTATTACAAGCACCTAATGTTTTTGCAATGCCTATGGTCTATTGAGGAGCTTGCCCCTTACCGAGTTACGTTGATGGACCTTCTGAAACATCCCCAGGTAACCACCATCCCTTGATTAAGAACCTTGAGAGACCTTTTGAGGAAATTAAGGATGGACGTTTATTGGTCTAATCCTGAGAAGCTGTGCTCAATACCAAAGAGCTGGATAAAACCTGTCTACTGGGAGTCAACCTTGGTGAAAGATGTGACCAAACCGGTTGGCACTCTGACCCAGGAATTTATACATTTTAAACCTCTTCCGTTGTTGTAGTAAACCATTATTGAAATTGTTCCACCTCTTGCAGTAAATGATTTCTTCAATTTAGGTATACATCTCTTCCCACCAAACAGTTTTAATAAGTGGTGTTCTAATGTTCCCTCTGATGACAAGTGCCCAGCTTGAAAAATAAGTCCCGAATCCTTAGTTCATATGATATATTTTTCCCCCACTATAAGAATCTGAGGGGTAAGTGGATAATTCCCTTGTGTAGGGTTATTGGCCCTGGCCACTACCTTGATGTATTGAGAATGTTATCCACAGATACTCCCAGAGTGTAGTTTTTGTTTTGGCCATATATTGCCAAGCTTTATTGATCAAACGCTCAAACTTTATTATATGAAATCTTTTTATTGTTTTTTTAATCTATAAATATGGAAGACTTGTATCTGTTTTATGACTTTCATCCTTTTGTTCCATCATAATGTGCCTTTTCTTTTTCCCATGTACTTTTAAGGTCTATGTGAACGAAATAACTTTTTTTTGAAGATTATAAGTTGTTGGAAATTGTAAATTTGAATGGTTGAATGAATGCCAATTTGCTTTTAATAACATCAACATGGACACCTGCAAGGCACAGGATTTGAGACCAACTGCAAAAGTATAATAACCAATGATGCTAGGGGTAAGGGAGTGGGTGCTTTTTTAGCCCATCTAGATGGGAATGTTAAAGAAATAGTTATAGCATTTTCCTCCCGCACTTTACCCCTCAGAGAAGAAGTACTCAGTTATTGAGAGAGAGGCACTAGAGAGAGTCGGGGTTGGAATCATTATAAACAATTTGTGTGGGGATTCACACGTGTTAATACATTGTGATCACAAGCCACTAACCACGGTCCTTAATACTCAAAGTTTAATAAATACTTCACCCAGGATTGTCCCACTGTCTTTACAGCTTTTGGAAAATACCTATGATGTTCAAAATGTATCAGGTGCTAAGAATCGTGTGGCGCACTTTATGAGTAGAACGCCACCCTTCCATCAAGGAACATCTAAACTGTGAATGGGAGGAGAGTCGTGTTGCTGTCCTGGAGAATAAGTAAATGAGACTGGGAATCAGCATTTGCTGAGGATATTGTGTTGGGCCTGGCAGTTGCGTATGCAATGGCAGGATAGCCGGATAAGATAAACTGTATTCACTTTGTGTGGTAAGAAATTAATTGTCTTTGGAGAATGGATTGTTAATGAGGAAGGGTGTCCTTTTCATCCTCTATAGTTGTGTAGTAAGGTGGTGAACTTGTGTCATGAACGCCATTTGAGAATAGTAAAAACCAAGTACACAGCTAAGGAATAGCAATGGTAGCCAGGGTTAGATAAAGAAGTAGAGAGAGTTGTATGCAAGTATGTGGAATGTTTGAATACTGATAAGAATCAAGTCATCCTTATGCTGCCTTTGCACCCTACTGAATTGCCAAATATGCTTTGGGAAAGGTTTGAAATCAATGTGATTGGGCCAGCTCGGGATGGTGAATATGATGTGAAGCTTGTATTAGTGATGGTTGATCACTTTTCAAAGTGGCCAGAAGTCAACATGTGCATAGAGCAGATTGAGAGGATGAAGTTTTGCAACAGAAAGGGTTTCTTGTAACTATTGGGAACAATAATGGTAGACAGTTCATAGCAGACGTGTCATATCAGTTTATAAACAGAAATTGCATCAAACACAGGACATGTCCATTTATCATCCCTAAGGCAATAGTAGCATGGAGCGCTTCAAAAGGGTCATCTAAGGAATCACTGAATTGTCAAAAAGCAGTGGATTGAATGTAGGAAAAGGAAATCAAGAAGATATTATGGGCATGCTGAAAAAAACGCTGTGTGAAAGGACTGGTCACAGTCAATTTGTGCAGATGAGAGAAAAGACCCGTTTAAATAAGGATAGCATGGGATGGATATACGAGATCAGAGTGGTGGTTTGCTCTCCAGAAGATATTAAGGAGAAAATGAAATGTGCAGTCTGTGTACAAAACTAGATACTACAAGTTGCATGATGTGAGGAGAGTGGAACTTCAAGTTGGTGATTCTGAAAGAGTGAAATAAGTGAGATGATTCCAAAGGGAGATGATAGATTTTCTTCACATTTCACTGTAAAGAAAATGATTTGCAATGCAGCCCTATTGAGTGATGTCAAAGTATGGCATGCCAGTCATATGTCTCTGTACAGACGTGCAAAGATCATTCAATCCTGTGAAATGCATTTTGATTGGTTGGAAGCTGATTGTGGAATTAGTGGAAATGGTGGGAGAGTGGGACATCAATGTGGTGCTGATGGAGACATGGAAAACAGGAATGTGGAGTTGTGTGGGAGAATCATCAATAGAAAAAATATACTTGCAGCCACGTCACAAGTGGTACCAACAGGAAAAAACTAATTTGGAACTAGTATCATATTGCCCAAATATAACTAAAATATATTTGCGAACTATGCTCTTATAATGTCTCATGGGTATTTAAGTGTAAAATTGTGTAATTGTTTGGGAATATTTGTTATTGATGCTATTATATTATAAAGCTTCACAAGTATCATATAGGTATTTTGGGGTAACATTTGGGAATTCTTATTTTTCTTTGTACTGTTATTATGTACTTGTTATTCTTCCTTTGTCATTGTATGGGGAAAGAAGTGTGGAGTCTGTTGCCTAGTAGCACTTGCTGACATTTCTAAGAGTTCCTTGTGGGACCTTGAAATGCTGGTGGTGACTAGGCTAGTATAGCTTACGGATGGATGTGAGCTCCATGATGGATGGATGTGAGCTTGAGAATAAAGAATGAATTCATGGAAAAGCAATTTGCCTCATGTTGTGATAGGATTGTATAAGAACCGAAGGTGTTATCATCAAACACAGATACATTCTCAAACTCCTACTGTTGGTGATTGTTAGAGATGCGGGTTTGGGAAAAGGAAACTGATTTTCATTCTCTACGCTGGATTAAGCTATTGTTCTGTCCAAAATCTATTGCAAAAGGTGAGAAATATGTGCTCATGTATGATGGAGTAATGCCTTATCATGACCGGACTTAAATAAGAAAAATGTGTAGGTTTTAAACCTTTAATATGGAGACAATCCATTTCAAGGAGCAATTGCTGACTAGAATGTTGTAGTTTGGAGTAAAGATAACAGGAAGGTGATTTCAGTGAAACATTTACATGATTTATATTGGTATGCTATGACAAAAACTATAATGAAAATTGATTTTTAAAACAAAAATAATTTTGAGATTAAATCAGCAAGGATTCGTGATGTATTTTCCCACTATCAGAACAAAAGATTCTTGAAAATAGTGTAAATTGCTAATTGAATGCTGTAGGAGGAACCAATTTCATTTTAAGACCAGAGGATACCATTATGCATTAAACCTTTAAATTGTCACTCCTGCAGCACTTTTAAAGAACTTTCACAAAAATCCAACACAATCTAGAACCAGAACACATTATTCTATAAATAGTCCCTTTACAGAGCACCCCTCTCTTTTAAATGCTGTTCCTGTGGAGATAAGTATTCTTTTATTTTGCTTTAGGGAATGTTTAACTGAATGTAGAGATATGATTTAATCTTTGAAAAAGTTTTAATTAGTTTGAGGGCTTTTAGCATGAGCATTGTAGGATTAAATACCTATTTGTAGAAGAGAGTTTAATTAAATGTTAAATTTTAGCGACAGGCAAATTGTAGGTACATATGATCAACAGACTATTGCTTTGTTTTGTAACAGGAAAATGTTTACCTTGGGAGATGAGAGATTGTTTTTCTGTGTAGTGCGGATGGCCTGCTCTCCGTTTGTCCATTGGTGCAGGAGGCACACACGTGCCATTGGAAGTGCAGTGCGAGTGTCAGCACGTGCCGGGTTGTCCTTTTGAGGGGAACAGTTGAGCATAGTGCGAGAGGGCAGTGCGTGGTCACAATAACGGAACAGTCGAGTGTAAGGTTTACACGCACACTGTGCAAGGAGGAAAAGTAAGAGGATTGGATCGTCGTGATTTCATGTGGGAACGGCAGCCTTCTTGCTTTGCACCAAAGATATTACAATAGAAAGAAAATAGGGCCCGCATCATCAAAAAACTCTTACGGGTAATAAAGTCTATTAATTAACGAGTCGTAAGACTGAGAAGGCATTTTTCAAGGAAGGTGATTTTGGAAAGAAAGAGTTAAAGAAGAGTTCATTAAAAAGTTAATTGAGCAGGGGATGAGAGTGCAGTTCAAGAAGACTTTGGACAGCATGCTTTCTGAGAAAAAGATAAAGGATAGGAAGTCATGCGAGCAGTTAAATCATTATCAGAGGAAGAGGATAAGAGAGAGGAAGGTGGAAAAATGTTAAAGAAGACTAAGCATATAGACGAAATAAGTATGAAAAAAAGAGGAAAAGATGGATTTGACTCCATAAAAAAGAAAGGTGATCCTAGCGGCACAGAAAGAAAGATTGTCCTTAGTGGCACCCAGAGAGTAAGGCGTCGATTCCGATCCGGTAAATTCACCGTCCGTACGATTCGTATCTGGAGCCGTTTCCGTACGACTCGTACCCACACCGTACGACTCGGCGAGTACGATCCGGACCGGGTGATCAGGACGCGATTCGTACGGCCACGTCAGGTAAGGGTGAGTCGTACGGAAAAGCACACAAACACATACACACCGTACGGTCCGTACACTCCATGATCGCAGGGGTATGGTGCGTACCACTGCGATCATGGGGTGTACGAGCCGTACCCCCATTGTACGATCGGTGTATGAGCCGTACCCCCATTGTACGATCGGTGTACGAGCCGTACCCCATGTACGATCGGTGTACGAGCCGTACCCCCATTGTACGATCGGTGTATGAGCCGTACCCCCATTGTACGATCGGTGTATGAGCCGTACCCCCATTGTACGATCGGTGTATGAGCCGTACCCCCATTGTACGATCGGTGTACGAGCCGTACACCCATCATACAATGGGGGTACGGCTCGTAAACCGATCGTACAATGGGGGTACGGCTGGTACACCGATCGTACAATGGGGGTACGGCTGGTACACCGATCGTACAATGGGGGTACGGCTCGTACACCGATCGTACAATGGGGGTACGGCTCGTACACCGATCGTACATGGGGTACACCGATCGTACAATGGCGGTACGGCTCATACACCCCATGATCGCAGGGGTACGGTGCGTACCCCTCTGATCATGGGGGGTACGCACTGTATCGGGGGGGGCCGTTCCGTACCTGTTTCAGCGCGAACTCTGCTTTTACGGCTGTTTTCAGCTCCCGTAGAAAAAGGGTCGTACGGTGCGTACCCGACACGTATCGTACTTGCTGGGTCGTAAAAACCAGCCGCGAACCGTACAGATGTCGCGTACAGCGGGTTCCGAGGGAGAATCGTATGGAGATTAGAGTCGTACGGTGTCTTGTACGACTCGTACGGAGTACGGCTCCTGGTACGAATCGTACTTCGTCGTACGTACGGGACGTTTACAGGTACGATTCGTACGGGGAAAAAACACTCCGTACGACGATTCGGAGCGCTTTTTACCGGATCGGAATCGACCCCTAAGTGTCCTGAGTGACACACAAGATGAGGGGTTTAATAACTTAGAAATGATGTCATTAAATAAAGAGAACAGGGATTTGGATGAGTATGTTTTAGACAAAACAGAAGATGATGAGTTTGATTAAGAGTTTAAGGAAAATGGGTGCAAGCTCTAAAGAAGTGTGAAGAATCCCTTGGGAGAAGAAATGTTCTCTCCTTCAAGATTAGACACACACATAGTGGTGAATGGTGGACATTGGAGCACATAGGCAATTTGATAAAGGAATGGTTGAGAAAGCCATTGGATAAGGAACTGTCAAGGGTGCTAAAGCAGAGTGTTCAAGGCCAGTAATAGAGGAGAATGTATGTGTTACACCTAATCAAGATCCTGAGATGATCAGTTATTTATTAAGGCTGGGCAGAGACCCACGGAAAGGTCTAGAGCGCTCTCTGAAACAGTGCCAAGAGAAGGTATTGCAAATCCTGGGTACATTAGCAAGGGTTTTTGATATGGCAGAAGAGGTGCATATTAATGAAACAGAAGTGGATCTACACTCACTTAGAGGATGGAGCCAAAGGACAATTATCCTTCTAGGTAATGTGAATGCCAGCATGATGGCTGAAAGGAGAAAAGCGATTTTAATGAAAATAAGCCCAAAGTTGAGTGACATGGCTGAAAAGGAACCCAGCGAAGATGACAGAGTTTTATTGTTTGGTGAAGGACTAGTTAAAAGTCTAGGGAAGTATGTAGCGATGTTCACTGCATTAGATAACGCTGAGATTAATATAAGGAAGACCTTTGGAACAGAATTTTTGGTAGGGCCAGTAGACGGGGGGCTTTTGATTGGCCGAGGAATTCAAAGGTCCCATTATAACAGCCAATATAGAGGAGACAGTAGACGTTTTCAGCCGGCATCAAGTTTCTACTGGATGTCCAGGAATAGGTAGAAGTTCAAGATGTGTTTACCAAGGATCTCAAGGTAAGTATGGGGACTGTTTCTGGTTTCATCCAAGAAAGGGCAGAAAGGCAGTTAAGGAGTCATGTGAAAGACCGGAAAGAAATTACCAAAGATCCATGCGTCAGAAAGACAATTTAAGGTTTTGAGACAGAGTTTGTGGAGTTTCCACAATAGGTGAAGGAACCAATGGAATTGTGTTTGATAAAAGAAAATTAGTTGGTTGTAGGTTCAGAGGTGGCCACTATGATATAGAATGGAGCAATAAAACAGATAGAAGAAGATGTGAAAGGGTTTATTAACCCACTGTTTTTGGTAGAAAAAAAGGCAAAGGATGGAGACCAGTTATAAATCTAAGAGAGGTGAAAAGGTACTTGATTTACAGGCATTTCAAGATGGAGGGGATCCGTTGCTTGAGAGATATGGTGTCAAAGGATGACTGGTAAGTGAAATTGGATCTGAACAATGCTTACTTCATTATTCTATTCTGATGGAGAAGAACAGTCAGAAGTTTCTGCAGTTCAGGTGAAAGAAAAGGTTATATCAGTTTCAGTGCCTTCCTTCTGGTTTATCACCTGCCCATTAGTGCTTCATGACGGTGATGAGTGTAGTTATGGCTTTCCTGAGAGAGGGGCATAATACTAATAGTGTATTTGGATGACATTTTGATTATGTCTCAGGGCATAGATCAGTAAGGGAAAGAGTTGAATATGGTGAAGAGTTTGCTGGAGAAGTTGGGTTATCTTATAAATACAGAGAAATCGAACTTTATCCCAGCTTAAAAGTTGGAATGTTTAGGTTTCGAGTTAGATACAGTAAAGGTGATGCTTCAACTTCCAGAGAGGAAAGTAGGAATAATAAGGTAGGAGATTATACGTGTTGAAGAAAGAGTTTCTTTCTTTGAGGGACTTATCTCGGATGGTAGGTTTGTTGTCGTCTTCCATTCAAGTAATATTTCTGGTACCTTTACATTATTGTGCATTGCAGAGGATAAAGAAAGAGACTTTAAGGAAAGGTTTCTGGTACGGAGACAGAGTATTTCTGTATCATGAGGGACAAGAGGAATTGAACTGGTGGTTACAGAGTTTAGAAGCTTGGAATGGATGATCAATTTTTGGTTGTGCTCCGGATTTTTTGCTAGAGATGGATGCCATTCTGAGAGGATGGGGAGCACATTTGGGACAGAGACAAATAGGCAGTATATGATCAGGGAAAGGAAGAATGAATCATAATGTGTTTGGAGCTAACAGTAGAACTAAATCCTTGAAGGAGTTCAAGAGATGTTTTGAAAGGCCAGGCAGTGTTGATGAAAATGGACAATATTTCAGCTGTGGCATATATCAATCGGTTATGATGGAGCAGATCCTGTCAACTGCCTGATTTAGCAAAGGCATTCTGGTATTTTTGCATGGAGCACATGATTGTGGTGAAAGCAGAGTATTTAACAGGAGAAGGAATTCAGTAGCAGATTGGAATTCAAGGAACATCAGAGATTACAGCAATTGAAATCTGAATCCTTGATATTTCAGGACACTGGACAAGGAGTGGGGTCTGCTGGAAGTATATCTTTTTGAGAGCAGACTGACTTTCCAAATAGAGTTGTATTTCAGATGGATGCCAGGCCCAAGTGCTTGGGCAGTGGATACATTTTCAGCAGATATGGAAAGGGATAAGATCTTATGCCTTTCCACCGTTTGCAATGGTTCAGAGGGTTCAGTTGAAAGCGAGAATGGAGAAGTGTCAGATATTGTTAGTGACACCATTTTGAGTGGGTCAAGTATGGCTTCCATCTGTAACTGATTTGGCTTGTATGGTTCCTTTTTTGATTTTGGCATCAAAAGTCCTGTTAATGAATGAAGGGGAAGAACATCCTCTGTTTCAGGACAAGGTATTAAACCTTCTTGGTTGGAAGGTGTCATGATATCTGAGTGATCCAAGGAACTTTCTAGCAGGGCTGTTGGATTGCTCGAGAAATCTAGGACATGTGGGACAAGTAGGAAATACAAAGGAGATTGTAGAGTGTGGTGTAGTTGGTGCTTAGAAAGGTGTTTGCATCCCTTGGAGGCTTCTGTAGTGGACGTAGGGAACCTTTTGGGAGAGCATTTTAAGAGATGATTAGGTTACAGAACAATGAATTGTTATAGATTGGTTATTTCAGTTGGACATATTTATGTAGATGGAAAGACAATTGGAAGGAATGCTTTGGTGTGTAGAGTGTTGAAGAGTATGAGGCTTACAAAGCCACCTAGGGCAAGGTATGAAGTTTTACGCCATGTGAACTTGATGTTGGCTTTATTCAAGTCCTGGCCTGTTAATAGATATTTGGATATGAAGAGATTAATAATTAAGTTTATCTCCTTGCTTTGCTTCATATCTTGTACTAGGCCTTCAGATGTAAAGGCTTTTGAGGTAAGTAATCGACTTTATGAACCAGATGGAGTATGTTTTTAAATATGAAAGAGAACGAAGACAATATTCACTTACATTTTTTATCCAGGATTAACATAATGGTAAAAACTATGTGGTATAGAATGTTAACAGGAATACGAAAACAGAGTGAAGGAAAACAGGAGAGATTGTGAACAACAACTATTAATTTCATAGGTAAAACGATATGGAGCAGTGAGTAATGTTAAATGGGCAATGGAGCAAGCAGGTATTGACACTAAGCAGTTGATAGCTCATTCGATAAGGGGTGCAATGACTAGTAAGGCCTATCTCACAGGTGGAAGATTGGAAGAGATTATGAAGGCTGTGGATTGGTCAAATGCACGAACATTTGAAAAGCATTACTTTAGACCAGTAAAACACATGGCAAATTTGGCGTTGAAGGGTTTCCAACATGCATAATGGTAGCCTCCGGTCTTGAAATGAAATGGCGATTCGCCAATTATAATGTACAGAGAATCAAGATTTCATTAAAGAGGTGGAGGTTAACATTATCCCACCCACCTCTTCCCTAACAAGAAACTTAAAAAAGAACAAAAAAGAGAGAAGAGGGAAAGGAAAACAATGAATAGATGATAATTGTTAAGTGTTATTATAGAGATTTAGGTATAACAGTAACATTCTATTGAACTATGAAATGACAATAATGACAAGAACTGCATTGTTTCCAATGACCGTTTGACATGACTGGTCTCTACAACATCATCAATAACTCATCAATTGTTCCCACTGTGGCCCTCTTCCTGACGAAGGCACCCCTGTAGTGCCAAAACGCACGTAGAATACCACCAGTCATTTGAATTTGTGCCACTCAGTTTCCAATTGAACCTGCTTTTCATACATTGTGTTAATTCAGCATTGTTGAGCAAAATGTCATCATTCCAACAAAGTTTTTAATTTGTATTTAGTGTGCTTGGGAGTTTTTATGATGGACATGAATGTGAATGTATGATTATCACAATGTTCTCAATTGTTTAGAATCTAATGAATGTTCATTTTGTATTTTAGATAAATAATTTGTTGTCTTTGGTTCTTTCTGATCTTCATTGTTTAATCATTTGCCCTTAATTATTGTTTATTGAATGGTTGCCTTAATTCTGTACATTAATTAAAAGGTTTAATGCATAGTGTTTGCCTCCGTGTCCTTAATGAAATACTGATTCTCTGTATATTACAATTTGAGAATCGCCATCCTTTATTATGTTTATCTTAGCGGGTTCAATGTTGTTTTGATGCCACAGGCAATAACATAAATACATTCCACACTTCCCAGCATTCTGAATAAACAAACATTGCTCAATCCTACTATACTCCTATGTAACAAAAGGTCAAAGGAAATTAGTTAACTGATAGGATGTTGATGTGCTCATTCTGCACTGGAGTTACTTTGAAATCGCCTGCCTGATACCCTAGCTCAGCTAAGGAAATTGAAACACTGCTACAATAATAGAGCATGCAGTGATGGGATGGGGAAAGCCAGCACACCCACTCTACCTCATAGCAAGTTTGTACAGCCCTGTCTGGCACATCCACACATTCAAGTGTGGCACACAGTCTTCCAAACACCACAGAGCTGGAAGCCTTGAACCGTTAAAGGATGATGGGTCAAGGGGGCGCAGACTCTGCGAGAATTTAGGGTGTAAAAAAAAGTACACACATATTAATATTAGAAGTTTGCTAAGGGATTTTATGGAGGGGGAACAACCCAACCAGGACTCTAGAGCTTATGAAAGAAGAGAAACAAATATGCACACTTAATCCAAATGAGAGGAAACTAGAAATCTTGTCACGTCCTAATGAAAATTTGATAATCACCTACAACCCAATACTGAGGTCAAAACGCGTTAACATCACTCAGGAGGATAGATTAGAGCACAGGGGTTTAAAGAAGCCTGGATCGTTTTTTAAATGAGTTTAAGGATCACAATGAGAACACACGGGTCTCATGGTTGCACCTCCAGGAAGCCTTGTTTTCATAATGAAATCTCTTCGGCCATGTGCAGAAAAGTTTGGCCTTTATGATCCTCAGAACGAACCAAAGTTCTTTAAGGATATCTGATGTGCATTTTCTATTGTAATCATTTGAGAATCCAGTACTTATTCTGCTTAATGACGCTTTAAGAACTGTGCGAACCAATGGGTTGGCTTTCCACAAATTGCATCTTTATCCACACAGGATGAAGTCTTTTTCTTGCAATATTACAAACCAATTTTGCAACATATTAGGCGACCATCCATATCATGGCTGTCATAATCATTTATTATGTATTTATAAATAAATATCTGTCTATGTGTCAAATTTGGTTTCACATCTGTACAAATGTGATATATGGGGGTTTGAGAATCATTTCCCCTTTCCTTTTAGCTCAGTGCCACAACCCCAAATACCCTAAATGGGCAAACGCCATCAATTTCCAATACAAATACACACCAGCACAAGATTATGTGCATGATCTGTGAATTCATACTTGAATGTTGCAAAAGCGATTTCTAGAATGTGTAATAAATGTTTTCTGTTGTTTTATTGTAAGTGTTTTTTTATATATAATCGAAAATGTGGAAGAAGACGCGTATTCCACAAGAAAATCTGTTTTCAGGGATTGATTGCATTATTTTTTTTTATTTATTTATTTTTTTTATCCTCATTTTGCGTATGAATGTATAAGGAGTACCACAAAAGAATTGGAGACTTCCACTTTTATTCCTTCACTCTTTTCTTGTATGTATCCGGCCATATAGAGTATCCCTTTGGTGGAACTGTCGTATTATAAGCCTTCTGTGTCCTTTACCATATTCAATAATTCATGGCGTAGAGGGGGTAGAGCTAGCCTTTTTGACTACTCGACGGGAAATAATTCCCGTCTGAATTATTGTCACCGCTTTAATCATCGGACATATTGTTATTGTTTCAAGTATCTCTTGTATATTGATTAGTATAATAGTTTTCCCAAATTTCCCAAAAGTTAAATTTTTGGGAGAATTTTCCCTTTCTATCTAATTTATTAATATTTATGACAGAATTAAGCCAGTCTTTATGTAATGGAGATGTTGGATTAACCCAATTCAGACAAATCTCTCTTCTAGCAAGGAGTATCAGGATGAATAATAAATTTTCTTGTTTCCTGGTTAATCTTTCGTTACTTACATTTAACTCGGTACATATCCCAAAAATAATTAATGTTGTACTTACTTTTAGGGTTGCTCCCAATATCCGACTTAACGTGTTACCTACTTCTTGCCAGAAGGATTCCAGTTGTGGACATCTATGGAACATGTGGATATCGTCGGCTTTTTCTAATCCGCACTTGGGGCAGGATTTTATGCTTGCTCCCTTAAATTTTGACAATCTTTTAGGTGTCCAATATGCTCTATGCAGTGTGAATAGATGATTTCTCTTCAATCGCGCTGGTTTGACAATAGTCCAACATTTTTCGCAAGATTTCTGCCATAGATTGTCGAGGTCCGAGTGCAGGATATTTTTACTCCAGATTGATTCCGAGATTGAGACGTTATCATCTCCTGAAGTGATCATAGCCCAGTACCATATTGAAATTTCCTTTTTTATTGGGGAGATTTTCATGATCTCTTTCTCCATCTCTGTATTTCCAGTTTTTTTCTCTGACAAAGAGCTGGACCAGCTTGTAAGTTGATAGTATTTAAATTTTGAGAGTGTCCCGTTGGTGATTTCTGTAAGTTGTTCCCAAGGCTCTATTGACTTCTCTGTCATTAGTTGTCCCCAATTGTTAATTCCTGCCAATCTTAGTGGAGTTGATAGGGCATCCTTTAAGCACTCAGGGGTGCCTGGGGAATCCCATATAGGGGCTGCATTACTGTAGTAGGGAATATTTAATGCACTTCTTACTTGATACCCTACAATGGAGAGGAATGACCAATAGCAACACAGAGGTAATGTAAGGAAACTCAAGTCACATCAGTGACTTTATTTAGAAAAGAAAACATTTTATTTAAATAAATATATATTAAATAAATATTAACATATACTTATAAAAATAGACATTTAGTATAAATAACATACAACGCTAACTTCTGTTCTGTCTGCAAATATTAAAAAATACATGTTTGAGACAAAGTGCTGTTGTTGTACTATCGCTCTGAGATAAATCCACAATCAGATTCTGAGGTGAAAGGCACAGAGTCATAATTTCACCCTAACACACAAACACTGTATCGTGCTTGACTGTGCCCTGGGTGCTAACTGCAACAGCCACATAGTGGCAACATACTCCACAGGTGATAAGTCCTAAACTGGGCACCTGTACCAAACTGTGTTAAAGTTAAGACACACTCATGCTTCCTGTAAGAGGATTCGAATTGCTTCAGGAATGTGAGTGACTCAAATTTGTTTCAGGTACATAAAACTGTCTACCATTGCAGCAAATGTATACAGTACCATGAGTTCAAGTGTAGGAAAATGACCTAAGTATTGCATGACATTCCTTTAACAAGAATGCACAATTCTGCTGGATTTATGTTTCCAATTTTTCTAAAACTTCAGTTCAAAAGTAATTTTCGACTGGTCTCCTCTATAATCTCAGCTGATGGTTGGATGTGCTGGTCCTGCATGAGGAGGAAGGGAGGATGAGGCACAATACGTTGTATCTTCAAGATGGTGAAATAATTGCATGTCGTAGCATTATTGCAGCTAATTGGCTGTAGTAATCCCTTGGAGTGGAGATAAATGCTGAACCAGTTTGTTGCACACCTCCATGTACGCTGCGCACTTGACGTCCTCATTCAGCAAGCGGAAGAGATTGAGGATCACAATCTCCTCAAGACACTCTTGCGATTCCTAGAAAGGACAGAAGGCTTTAAGTTACAAACTTTGATAAGGCTCCCTCTGCCTACTCCTGTCCTCCCTACTGCCCACTCAGCTCCCTTTGCAGCATTACATTGCCCCATGGTTACCATCTCTTTGTCCTTGTTGAACTCCTTCAACCAATGGTCCAGGTGCTGTGAATGGTGGTTCCTCTGGGTCCTAGAATTCACCTGAAAGATAATTTGAGAACGAAACATGAGTATCTTTCTGGATAGTAATGTGTCACTTTTGTCCCAAGGCCCCACAATGCCATGTAGTGGTAGAACTTTATCAGCATGATCAATACCCTGAATGGTTCTTAAGGTTGAGGTGTCTAATGGTAATTACAATGGAAGTAACTGCAAAAATGCATTTACTTCTAGGAAAGAAATGCTCAGGGCTGGGAAGACATGGGGAACAATCTCCTACAGGTATTAATAAGATAAGTATGTGTACAGAGTCTGGGGGTAATACTTGAAGCGGTCCTAAATTCAGAACATAGACCGGGTCTAGATTTATCAGTTACAGAATCTATGGTAAGTCTTTCGCCAGTACTTACGCAGTGCCTCAGGTTTTCCCGGATGGACACCAGCAGATCCAAAGGTTTCGACGCATAGGTGGACAGCTCAGGATTGCTGATGTTCCTCAAGATATGAATCGCCAGTGTCACCTTCTTTTCAACAATAATGAGCCTGTCATGGACCTTAAAAAAAGAAGAAAACAGCTGTGATCATCCTGTGACCCATGGCGAGCCAGCTGGCTGGACCTCTTCAGTAAGAAGTGATTTTCGTCTCTGCCGGTTAGTGCGCGACCTCTGAGAACGAGAGATCTTACTAACACACCAACAATATACAAGAGCATCATTCTGTAGTCAAATGGCGCGTTCAGAGGCAGGGTTCTCTCAAAATGAAGAACAATCTGAGTGCTAAGGAGAGTGGAAACAGGATGGTGGGATAGGCTAATTGGACAAGGAGCAGAGATTCATAGCGCGATGTGTGGATGAACGGTGAGCCCTGGTTTCATGCCCCTCAGGAATCTCTTACCATGAAATGGAACACAGTTGGCCTCAGATTTAAGAGCTTCTTAGAGCATTTCTGGATAATTGGCAACATCGTCTCCTCCTATGACAAAGTAGAGAGGCATTGAAATTAAATGTTTGTAGTAACGAGGAACAGTTTCTGACATCTGGTTACACCTGGTTAACAATCTGATCAAGGAATGTATAAACTGCTTCCACCATCAGCTCTTCACTGCATGTTCACATGTATGGTGTCTCTTACAAGTTGACCTCCATAGCTCATAGGACATATTCTCCCCAATACATTTTTTCAAGCTTTTAATGTATCATTATATGCAAGGGATTGTTCAAACCTCGTAGGTCTTTTAGGATCTTCCCACCTTGATAGTCCTACAGATCTCTAAGGTTGCTCACAAGAGATCTGTTTTAGTGACCAACTTCTAATGATGCCTACAATGTTCTCCACAGAACAGGTAAGTCATTGATAGAAACACAGAAGTCATCAACAAAATGTATCCTTTAGAATGAAGTCATCTTGTGGGTCCTCTCTCAATTTCTTTTGCAGTGGGCCGTCATAGCACTTCAGGAACTAAGAGCTGAGAAGGAAGTGTATGCATTTCACATACTCCTGATCTCTGTTGAGAACCTCCCCTCTGTAACTTACATATTTATCCCGCAATTTCTGGACGGCTCTAAGGTCGGATGGTATGAGCGTCTTATACTGGGAGATGTGGCACATCCTTGTGGCTGTCATCCTGGGGAAAGCCTCTGCGGTTAGAACAGTCATGGCTACCATGGCTAGCGTCATCCTCTTCGACTCCATTTCTATGAGAAAAAAGAGCAACCCAAAATATATTAAGTGTTTATAATCTGAAAAACTATTTTGAACAGCCATATGATTTATAAATTCCGTGCATGAAGCTTTTTTATTTGTAGTGGCTCAATAGAATATGTAGAAACATGATGTGCTAAGAAGAATGCTTCCTGTAATAGCTCATGGTGCAGATCATCCTTGCTTGAGCGCAATAGAAAAGGCAATCGTGGAAGCCATCTTGTAATATCATAGGAGTATAATTCTGATCATAAAACGTGTGCACTACCAACTGGTCATCATATAAACTCTTAGAGTCATAGTAATATAAACCAGCAGCAAGAAAGATACATCTAAGTTCAAATAAAACCAGACCAAAGATAGTTAGTTGCGTCTTAGTGACCATGGGCAGATATACACTGACAACAAGAGACATTCTGTTTCCCACTTTAGAATTTACTTTAACAGCACCCTCTTTGTGACATTATTGAAACATAACCTTACACTTCCTTTAACTACAAGGATGTATGCCCCTCCACTTCTTTTAACTACCAGGACTTCTTCCCCCCCAGTTTTAACTATGCCTTTTACATTATCGGTGATAGCACAGATAACTCTATTTGTTCGGTCTAGCTCAGGCTCTGATGCTGCTTTCGCAGCACAAATATCCCTCTTCCTGGAGTCTAGGTCTGTCTCTGAGAAAACCTAGGGCAACACAGATATCCTTCTTTCTTCAACCCGTTTTTTCATTGATACTGCCTATGAGATTACAGATATTCCCCTTTTTCCTGCCTAACTATGTCTCTGATGCTTCCCCTGCCAGCATCGGTAGCTGTCTCCCTCCAATTCCTGTCTGCTTATTCTCTGATGATGGCCATAACAACTTAGATATCCCTCTTCCTCAAACATAGTTTTGACCCATATATTGCCTATGATACCACTGTTTTCCCTCTTTCTTCATCCCAGCTAGGTCTCTGATGCTTCCATTGACAGCACGGGTAACCCTCTTCCTCTCTGCCCAATCTAGCTCTTCTTGGATGAAGTCTGTAACAGCACCACCAGCCTCTTCCTCCAGCCCAGTTTGGACTCTGATATTTCCTAAAACAGTACAGATTTCCTTCTTTTTCCAGGCCAGCTTAATCTCTGAGCTTTCATTGACAGCACATTTTCTCCATCACTCTTGTTCCAGTACAGCTATCACTGACTACTGACATCAAGGTGAAGTGACTCAAGCAGCAACTGTAGGCAGCAGATTACAACACTTGGGCTTATAAATTGTCTTGCTGCTAGAGGAGAGAGCAGTCACATGACAAATAATTGTTTTGTCTTTGGATCCAAAAAATACTTAAACTGGAGTGCAGCCATTTCAAACAAAGAGTTATAAGACTACAAAGAGACATGGGTAAAAGGGCCCGAGTGAAAAAGTCCCAAAGGCGAAAAGAGCAAGGGGTGAAATGCAAAAACAGTGAAGAGCAAAGAGCAAAAAGCAAAAAGGCAACAAGGCAAGAGAAGTATGGCACAAAGGTATGACTGAAAGCGGGAGTAAGAGTGGGGGGAGAGGTGCAAGCCTCAGGAGTCAGGTGTGCGAGGGTCTTGACTACTCGGAGCATGTAAGTCCGAAAAGGCAGGGCCGCGGCACCTGCTTAAAAGCAGTCGCTATAAAGCAGGTCTTAGAAGGGAGGAAGCGCAGAGGTGGTGGGCGAAGCTTAGCTGGAGGACGAAAAGAAGCAAAGGCACTGGAAGATGCAGGTAAACAGCTGGGGGAGGCGGGTGCATGGGTGGGAGACAGGAAACGAAATTTGGCAAGTAGGCCCCATGAGATGGCACAAAGTTAATAGTGAAGGAACAAATAGGCAAAAAGGTACAAGGCAAAAGGGAAACAAGTGATAAAGGCAAAGAGGGCAAACATGGCGAACAGGTAAAACAGTGAAAAAAGTGAAAAGAGCAAAGACTGAGTGGTAAAAAAGCAGAAAGAGAGGCAGAGGAGTAATGAGTGAAAAGGCTTTAAACAGCTAAGGACAAAAAGAGCAAAGGGGCACTAGTGAAAAAGAGTGAAACATCCCAAAGGTGAAAAGAGCATTGGAAGGCAAAAAGAGTGAAAAGTGAAAAGCAAAAAGACAAAAAAGAGCAGGAGGAGGAAGGCACAGGAGAGAATGGGACTGAGAGCTAGAGAAGAGGTGGGAGCATCGGGCTCAGGAGCTGGGTCTGCAAGGGCCTTGTCTTGTCGAAAGACTGATCTAGGAAAGTCCAGGGTGGGCAGGGTCTTGGCATCTGCTCAATGCAGGTGGAATGATATATTCTCTTAATCTGCATGACAAACAGGTTCTGAGGTTGTATTTGGGCAAAATCTTCCTAATGGCCTTATGGTTCAGTCTATTACTCTCTCAGTGGGGCCTCTCTTCTTAGTCAGCAAAAACTCCAAGGAGCTAACACCTGCTCTGGATAAAGAAGGATGGTGAGTAGAAGATGCCTTTCAGTTACCCTTTGGACATTGTGAGTTCTAGTAATGTCTTTTTGGCCAAACCAGTGCTCAAGCAGTCTAAAAGAGATTTTTTAACAATATATTTTCTGATGTCTTGAATCAGTTTCTTATGACAGCCTGATCTTCTTTACTTCTGTATTTGAGCATCAACTTCATGTTTGTTCAATTCTTTAATGTCTGAGGGGAAAAACATCTGCCTGGTGTAGTGGAGAAGTGGAAGTTGAGAGAACAGAGGTAGAATATCTGGGATATTACGTCACTGTGAGTGGTTTATTAGTAGACCCTCTTAAGATCTCTGCTACCCTGGACTGATCTCCTCCTAATTCTGTCATGGAGACCCAGAGTCAATTAATTGGGGTAGTTTGAGGCCCGGACAGACATCAATCTCCGATTTCTGCAGAGCATGCAATATAGGAAACAGCAAGCAAGCTTGCTGAGCCTACTTCTTTTCACAATAGGTTTTTATAACACTCACGTCCCTAGCATACAGAATATTCTTGGTGATGACTTGTCTAGATGAAACATTGTGGTTGCAGATTTAAAGACTCCTGTCCTTTTGCTCCATCGTAAGATTGTTTGCCTGGCAAGATATTTTTGCAGCATGTAGGACATTCTCATGCTGAAATCTGTTGTGAAGACCTTGATGCCCTACAGAGCCAAGTACCCTTGGCCTACCACCAGGCTCTATATATTTTCCTATCGGTCTCGTAGATTACCAACGAAGGGTTTTTAAACCAAGGTTCAGGGAATGTGCTACCACAATGAAGTGGCCGGTCGCTGGTGACTTAAATTAACTTCAGAGCTAGTCTCACATTCTTTTTGGCGGCCTACAGTTTGTCACGAATCAGAGTGATATGTAAAGCCCTGTCCTGTGCCCATAATCCAAGGCAGAAAACTTTAAGCCATTTGGGTTCATTCATTGGCATACTGTTTCTACTGACTAGATTGTGGATTTACCACCTTCTTGAGCAAATTGATTGTTCATGGCTACTGTAGACCTCTTTTGCAAGATGGTTCATTTTCCCTTGATCCAGAAAAGTCAATCTGCAAGCATGATGACAAGGAGATTACTGGCTGATATATTCTGTCTTCACATGATCCCTGGCAACATAATTTCAGACAGGTCCCTAAGTAAATGTCAAGATTCTGGTGCTCAATTGGTTCTACACTCCCTCCATCGAATTCTCTGGATAACACTCTCAACCCAATGGATTTATGGAGACCTTGAAGAATATCAGAGGTGCTTCTGTAATGCCACTCAAAACAACCGAATAGAATACTTACCTTTGGCATAATTTTATTATAATATTTCTGTTCACTCTGCTACCAATGTTTCTCCATGTTACTGTATTGAAGGTTTCTATTCTCATTCCATTCCGGCTTCTCCTATGTTCTCTTCTCTTGTGTCTGCTGCCCCTGGCATTTTAGAAAGGCCTGATTCTGAGAGGCAAGTATGTAACATTTATCGATCCCTTCAGTACTTCACGAATCATTTGAATGCCCAGATTTCTCTCTCTTTTCAGTACACATGTGCTTCTGAGAATCCTGTGAATGCACGGATTTCTCTATTCAGTACATTTGTGCTTCTCAGAAGCCTGTGGATGCAGAAAATGACTTCGCCACTCAAGTCAGCTGTGCTTCTGAGGCTGCTGTGAATGCACAAATGTCACTCTCCCTTCAGAACACCTGTGCATCTTAAAATCTGCGAATGCAAAGGTTTAATTTCTCTCTTTATTCAGCTCACCTGTGCGTCTGAGAATTCTGTAAATCCACCAATTTCTCTCTCTCTTTTGTGCAACTGTCCTTTTGAGAATAATGCAAATGTACAGGTTCATTGCTCCTTTCAGTACACTAGAACGTCTGAGAATCCTGTGAATACAGAGCTTTCTCTATTCCTAAGGGACTCTTTTGCTTCTGAGAAGACTGTGAATGCAAGGACATATCCAGGGCCGGCTTTAGGGCAGTAGGACTTGTGCAGCTGCACTGGGCGTTGACCTGGGGAAGGGGACGCTGACCTCAGGAGGTGGGGGTGCTGTGTTTAGCAATAATTTATGATTAAAAAATGCCTGCTACAGAGTTAGTTGTGCGTCTAGTTTTGAGGCAGCATTAAAAATCTCAAAATAACTCTTGTGATAATGTTCCTGCTAGAGAAAGAGATTAGAATTTTGTCTAGTGGCAGTTTTCATTTGCCATAAAGTAGCGCAGATGGTTAATATGCCTGCTGCAAAGAACTCTTACCGTGCAGATTACAGATCTGTATTTTATGTGGATAGCTGAGTGGATTGCTGCTTTTGCCACAGAGATTCTTTTGTCACCGCAATTCAAAAACTAGAACCCTAATCTAGAACAGTGACTGTTATGAACTGTCATCAAAGAGCTGCATGCAAACTGCATAAAATAGTTGGGGACACTATGTTTTTCACCAGTCTTTTTTATCATCTATTCCTAATGTTGCTGAAAAGGGTTTGTTTGGGTAGATATATATTCTTATTATTAAAGTCTGCCTTTACCAGTGCCTTAACAAATTAAATGTATGTGAGAGAGTGTCTATGGAGAGATGAGGGGCACTTTAGCCCAATGATAGTGGGGGAATCCGAGGAGGAGGTCATGGGAAGTGGGGGCACCAAAAATGATTGTTGCACACGACAACAACAGCGCTGAAGCTGGCCCTGGATGCATCGCTCCCGTCAGTACATATGTGCTTCTAAGGATCATGCGAATGACCAGATTTATTTCCCTATTCTGTACAACTAAGTGCACTTCTGATGATCCTGTGAATGCACAGATGTATCACTCCCTTCAGAGCACCTCTGATCCCGAGATCATTTGAATGCACAGATGTCTCTCTTCCTTCATTATACCTGTGCATCTGATAATTCTGTAGATGCACAGATCTCTCTTTCGTTGAGAACACAGGCTTCTGAGATTCCTATCAATGCATACATTTCCCTCTCCCTTGGGTACTCCTGTGCTTCTATGATTCAAGGGAATGCACGGATATCATCTTCCCTTCAGTACACCTGTCTGTATGAGAATACTGTCAATGCACATATTCATCTATTCCTTCGATGCTTCTGTGTTTATGAGAATCCTCTGAATGCACAGCTTTACTGTTTTCTTTTTCTTCATCTGCACTACAGAAAATCCTGTGACCTCCCAGCTTTCTCTCTCTTTACAGAGTATCTGTGCTTCTGAGGAGCCTATTAATGCATAGATAATTCCCTCTTCCTTCAGTGCATTAGTGCTTTTGAAAATCCTTGAATGCTCACGTTTCTCTTTCCCTTCCGAACATCTGTGCATCTGATGCTGCCAGTGAAAACATGCATTTTTTCTATAATTGTGCGAGGAGGTCAGTCTCTCACCTGTGTGTCCTCTGGTCTTTGGGTTCTCTTCTTCTCTGCCTCGCTCTCGGCTCCTGTCCTGCTCTGCAGTACTTCGGACTCCTCCATTGATCCGGCTTTTATACCTGCAGCTGTCTCTCTAGGAAAAGGTAAATGCATTTTAGCTTGATGGGGAACCCCGGCTGAATGCCAGAGCGATGATGACAGGAAAGGGAAAGCAGAGCTGTGATTGGAGGGAGAAGACAATCCTTCTCATGATGACACCTCAGGTAAGAGTGGGAGGAGCCACAGTGCACCTGTAGTTCTTTCCCGCCACTAGACAACTTACGTCACCTGTCTGTTGCAGCATTTCATTTTCCTGTTCTGATTACCTGCACGATTCTATTGTGTGCTCTAGGAGTTTGCCATTGATTGTTGTATTGTCTGAGGGATCAAAGGTCACATTCTAATACTTGCTTGTGTTCACGCAGTAAGTTGAGATATGGCACTTGCATTCTGCCAGAAGAGCCTCACGTTACCTCAGGATTCCCTGAGGCAGCTTCGCATATTTATTTATTTTAATTAGTTTACTTGGCACTGACAGACTTTGTAGTGCACCTGTGATACTTTCTCCCCAGGAGCTTCCTCATTCCTCACACGTCACCAAGTCTCTATCTGTTATTAGAAAACTGCTGAGTGCGCAGTCTGTGCCCTGGGGCGTTGCCAGTCACTGTATTGCCTCAGCAGTCGAAGGTTGTGTTTTTGTTTCCTGTACACAATATTTCAACAAAAAAAGAAGAATTTAGTTTATCCAGGAGAAACTGCCCCTTGACGTTCTGGGAGACACCCTCACACATTTCTTTCGTGAGGTGAGTTTACCTGACAGACGCTGGAAATTCAGAATGTTTTTCATCAGGGCTCAGTGTAAGTTTAGTGGTGCGAAATTAAATCAGGTTTACCATTCTTTCACTGCAACTATCCAGTGTGTTCACAATAAAAAGACGGCACAGCACAGTGGTAGTGAAAGCGTCCATCACCAGGGACTTGTTTATCAAGGGAGCAGCAGGTGCAGTGTCACCGGGGTCGGAGGCCTGGGACGCATTTTGAGAAATGATTATTGCATTTTTATTTTACTAGTTATGCAACGCTTAGAGAACGGATTTTACTTGCTTGCAATATGACCACTAGCACCCTTGCTGCGCCCTGTGCATCACACTCAGTGCATGACACTTGACGTATACATTTTCAGGGAAAAACAGATAAGGGTTTGCTACAGATTGGATACTTTAAAACCAGAATAAGTGAAATGTAAACAGGGCCACTGGAATTATGCGGCAGGAGTAGAACATATTAAGCGGTAGCTTAATAGTGTGGCATAATGCGACACATTTTTATAGTATTACTTCATTATTTTGTCCATTTATGCATGGCAAATCTCTGTGGAATTTTTAAACTATTCGGGGGTTGGAGCGCACCGCTGACATGCCCCAACGTAATTACCTCTTGCATGATGGTTCATGTAGTTCCTGATTTCTCGCTCAATACTCAGTTCAAAGTGTTCATAGCCAGTGTTACATTATTAATTTCCAATTCGTATCCCTAGACACGTGTTTCATGATTCCTCAATCGTCAGTAGGTACCAATATTTCACCTTTTTAATGCCAGTTTAACACCCAAAAATGTTAGCACCATATACTAGGGACTGATACAGGAACCACAGTATACAATCTGAGATGTGCCTAAGTACTGAACATTACCATTTAGGGAGAAAGCAGATAGACTGGGGTCCTGATTAGAGAACCCAGTCAGACTAGTCAAATACAGCTTAGCACGGGGCAAAAAGTGGGGGTAACCATAGAAGCAGATCATACTTTCCTACAGGACCAGACTACATTTGAAAAGGCCTTTCCACTTCGCCTGACCACGTGTAGCCATGCTTTCAGTAACTTTGCCTTAATCTATTTGAGGTAGAAACAGATGTTATTGTTAAAATATCCTGATTATACATCAGAACCATGTGAATGCACTAAACATTTGCTCCATTCCGCACAGCTGTTCTTCTGAAGCGGCTGTGAATGCACAAAAGTCACTATCCCTTCAGCACACCTGTGCCTCTGAGAATTACATGAACCCACGACTTCTCTCTCCCCCCTGTGCAACTGTGCTTCTGAGAAAACTTCAATTGTAGATGTTCATCGCTTCCTTCAGTACACTGTAGCTTCTGAGAATCTGTGAATGCACAGATTTCTCTCTTCCTTCAGAACTCCTTTGCTTCTGAGAGCACTGTAAATGTATGAATGTATCGCTCCCTTCGGTACATATGTGCTTCTAAGGATCATGCAAATGCCAAGATTTCTCCCCCCATTCTGTACAACTAATTGTGCCTCTGATAATCCTGTGAATGCACAGATTCATAATTCCCTTCAGAAAACCTCTGATCCTGAGAATCATAAGAATGCATAAATGTCACTCTCCATTCATAATACCTGTGCATCTTGCAATTCTGTACATGCACAGATGTCTTTCTACACTAAGAACACAGGCTTCTGGGAATCCTATCAGTGCATACATTTCTCTCTCCCTTGAGTACTCCTGTGCTTCTAGGATTCAAGTGAATGCTCAGATTTTGTCCTCCCTTCAGTACACTTGTCCATCTGAGAATTATGGCAATGCACATATTTATCGATCCTTCCGATGACTCTGTGTTTATATCAATCCTCTCAATGCACAGCTATCTTTTTTTCATTCCCTCCATCTGTGCTTCAGAGAATTCTGTGACTTTGCAGCTTTCTCTCTTCCTTCAGTGCATCTGTACTCCAGAGAATCCTATTAATGCACAGATATATTTTTCTCTTCAGTGCATCCGTGACTTGGTGAATCCTGTAAATTCACGGATTTCTCACTCCCTTTAGTGAATTTGTGCTTTTGAGAATCCTGTGAATGTTCATATTTGTCTCTCTCTTCTATACATCTGTGTCTGTGAGACTGTAGCTGTCTCTCTAGGAAAAGGCACATGCATTTTCATGTTTGTGTTTAGCTTGATGGGTAACCCAACTGAATTCCAGAGAGATGATGACAGAAAAGGGAAAGCAGGACTGTGATTGGAGGGAGAAGGGAATCATTTGATGATGACAAATCAGGTAAGAGTGGGAGGGGCCACAGTTGCAATGCAATAGACCTGTATTTCTTTCCTGCCACTAGAGTCCACATTCCACACATCATCAAGGCCAGCGGTAGGCATTGGCAGTGTGGGTAGCTGCCCAGGGTCCCGGGCTCAGCCCATCAACATGGGGCCTCACTCTCCCCTTCCATGGGCCTAGGGTGGTTTTTGCACGTTTGTCTGCAATTGGGACTCTTGTGTCACAGAAGCACTACTGTGACCTTTCGCTCACATTTTAATTCCCTGACTCTTTAACCCTCACTTAAGACAGCAACTGGGGCTCTTTCATCCCTTTATCAGCTGCAAAAGAGGTGGTTCTCTGGGGCTGAAATGCAGTTGCCTAACGAAACTTGAAGGGGCCCCCTTGCAAATTACATGCATAGAGAGATTTGCAATTTTCTGATGTTTTTATCTGAAGGATGGTTGGTTTGAAAGGGTGGTGTTACATGTGTGGAAGCTCATATACATTTTTCACAATAAAAAAGAGTCCTGCAATAGACCAAAGTGTTCAAACCGTGGGTTAAAAGGCAATTTCCCAAGGTATGTCGCACTAAGAAATGCATTGCAGACAACCTAGGTGATGTGAATAACTTGGAGAGTAATTTGAATGGAACAAGTGTAGAAGGGCAAGTTTTAGGAGTAAATGGCACTGTAAGAAAAAAACATCTGTAAAATAGTAGCTGGAAGAATGGAAGTAAAGTTATTTGCTGATTCAGGTTCTCCCTATATAATATTTAACAAGAATATGTGGGAAGAAATATTTGTGTTAGTTCTGGGGATGAATTTACAGAAGCCTAACATTAAACCACAAAGTTTTACTGGAGTACTATTGAACTACTGGATTTACGAGACATACATTTGAATTTAAAGACAGGAGTGCTGAGTGCAAATTTTATGTCAACAAAAAAGGGGTCATTGGTACTTGGGTGGAGGGACCAAGGAGAACTAGGAATGTTGTTAGATCCGTACCAGCCAGCACCACTTTTATTATTAAATTCAAAACCACAAGAACAGCAAGAACAGCAAGATGTAGATGTCTTTGTTAAAAAGCTCTCCAAACATCTGTCCTAGGAAAATTGGGAGGTTAAATGGATTCATGCACAAAAGAATTCTGAAAGAATCAGCACAGCCTTGTGTGCACAAGGTAAGGAACATTCCCTTAGGGATTAAAGATGAGGTTGTAGCCTAATTAGAGAAACTGGAGGGAGCAGGCATTATTGATCGTGTTGAGTCATCTAGGGCCAGATGTAGGTAGCCAAATACCGGTTGGTAACGGCCGAAATTCTGTAATTTCGGCCGTTACCGACGGGTATTTGGAAAATGAGATGTAGGAGTGAAAAATCTACTGATTTGGTAAATAAGAATCGGTATTATAACGATTCGGAATTTACCGAATCCTTATTTACCGATTTCTTATTTACCGAATCGGTAAAAAAGAAATGGTAAAAAATGTCCATCGAGATGTAGGAAACCCAAAAAATACCGAATTCAAAGAAATTTGGTATTTAAGAGTAGGTATTTACCATGGATTGAAAGCAGGTGGTAACCAGGTGCAGGCTATAAATGAAAGGTACCAAAATGCAACAGTGTAACCAGAATGGCGACATTCTACGTCATAGCAAGGCGGCAACGGCTACAGGCAGCAGGAGAGAGGGTATGGAGAAGGGAGGAGCAGGTCTACAGGCAGAGGATAACTCTCTTCCAACTGACTGAGCCAGAGATACTGCAAAGGTACAGGCTACATGCCAGAACCATCCTGGACTTGATCAGGGACCTCCACCCACACCTGGATCACCCAACACCAATGGCGCATGCCATCCCAACCCATGTGCATGTGCTGTGTAGCCTACACCTGCTTGCCTCTGGGAGCTACCAGAGTGTGATTGCTGCAGTAGGTGGTGTGTCTCAGAGCTGCCTGTCCCGATTTGTCAGGAAGTTCCTTGAGGCCATGATGCAGAGAATGCATCATTACATTCGGTTCCTCGACACACCTGCGGAACTTGCAAAGACCAAAACAGATTTCTATCAACTGGCACACTTCCCTCATGTGATAGGCAGTGTAGATGGCACCCACATCCCACTATGCCCACCTGCAGCAACAAAACACATCTACAGGAACCGGAAATCAACGCACTCAATTAATGTGCAGGTGATATGCAACACTGGCAACATCATAACAGACATTGTGGCCAAATTCCCAGGGAGTACCCACGACTCGTACATCTTCCAGAATAGTGGGATATACACACGCCTTCTTGCAGGCGAATTTGGTGATGGATACCTGCTAGGTAAATAACTCAGACACACCATGACAGTCAATGCACATGGATCAATCATGAGTATGTCACCCCCTACTTGAATCCATCTACCAGGAGTGAGAGGCGTTACAATGTGGGACACAGAGCAACACGCAGCGTTGTAGAACGCACTTTCAGACTACTGAAAAGCAGGTTTCGCTGCCTCCATAAGAGTGGAGGTGCACGGCAGTACACTCCAATCATGTGCTGCAAAATAATTGCGACATGTGCCATGCTGCACAATCTCGCCACCAAGGAAGGAACAGAGGTTGAGATCACACATCATGAGGACATTGATGATGGAACAGAACAGGCAGAGCCCTATGCAGCAGGAGCAGCCCCAGCAACAGATGGTAGACTGAGAAGAGCAGATATTTCTAAAGTAAGGAGACACAGGCATGCTTAGTATTTGAAGTACGTAGTTTAATAGTCACTACAGCACTTCGCTGATACCAAACCATGGTAGCACAATATCTGTATCCCACACTGGGTGGCCACAGTTTACCTCACTGCGACCAGTCCTGTGGTTTGAGGGCATTGTCAATGTTTGCACCCACGCACTACTGTGCGGGATGTACGGGGCTGGGTGTCAACGTGCGCAGTGGTGGCTGGGTCAGCAGGTTGGCACCTACTGCTCCTACGAATGTCAGGAACAGGAGTGCTAAAGCCACTCCTGCTGGTGGAGTCTTCTGTGTCCCCGACACGTGTGTCTCCAACAGTGGCTGCCTGCTGTGTCAGCAAAACCTCCATGGCAGAGGTGCCTCTCCCCATCCCCCTCGACAAATCACTGCAGCAGTGCACAATGTTATCCTACATGGTGATTGAGCACCGGCATAGCAGGGAGGTTGCAGTGGCAAGCCGGTTCATGGCTTTGGTTTGTTGCCGCATGCATTGACGATCCCTGCGCCTTTCGGAGTGGTCACTCTCTAGTTTTTCACAGAGGGCACTCATGCACTGTGTCATTTCCCTCATGGCCTGTGCCATGGATTTTATGCCCTGTGCCATGGAGACAATACCCCTGTGAATGATGGACATCTTGCTGTTTAATATGTGCACCTGTCTATGGACCGTTAAAATGCCCTTTGCCTGCAGGCGCTGGACCTACACCATGGTGGCCTCAAGACCACAGAAGACCCCCTCTCCATCCTGGCCTTCACCTCTCTCCCGTACCCTACGGCCTCGGACACCAGCATGCACAGCTCCAGATGAACTCTGTTGCCCAGCTTTGTCAGCCAGAGGTGGAGTACTTGGTGTGAAAGCCTCCACATCTTCCTCATCTGAGGTTTTGAGGATTCTGAGTGGGGGCACATCATGCCTCCTTGGCCTTCCCAGCACAGAGGACTCTGAGGTTGGTGTTGGGGACAGTGCAGGTGCTTCCAAATCCTGTGACCCAAACAGCAGAGGTGACAGTGGGCGTGGTATGGTGCGCTGCTCCAGTGCAGTGGCTGCCTGCGCTGTGGATGTAGTTTCAGGTACAGTGCTTGGTCCTGATATGTCGGGTGTTTTCTCCCTCATCTCCGTTGCCGGTGCCCTCTGCTCCCTTTCCTGCGCTGTGCTGCGCGATGACTCTCCTGTGGGCAGATATGGACAATGGGTCAGTGTGTGTCATTATTAAATCACATTCCTATCACACAATTGCCTAGTCCACAACTGCTTATGGATGTAGTGTGTGGCATGCCATGCTGAATTCTATGTTGACTGCATTGATGTATATTCCTATGAATACGTCTCCCATTATGCATTGGTGGTAAGTACTAAAACCAGTTCTGGAATGTGATGCAGACACCCACATTGGGGAAGGGGCCAGGGAATAGGGTGGGGAATCATGTCCATGCATCTTACCTTGTTTTCTTGCAGCTCTGGCTGAGCTGTCAGCATCCCCAATCCCATGTATGCTTTCAGGCTCCAGGGGTGGATTCCACCAGCTGCTCCAGGTCTGTCAGTCTTGGTGCACGGCTCCTCCCTCCTCCTGTGGCTCCGGCTTCTTTCCTCTGTGTGGCAATTTTCTTTTTGGTGATGATCCGCAGATCATACCACCTTTTTTTGAGGTCAACTATGTCCCTTTGTATTACCCCAATGGCAATTACTTTTGACTGTATCTCCAGCCAGGTGTTCCGTTTAACTGACTCTGCAACATGCAGAGACTGTTTGCCAAAGAGCTGGGTGTGGTGTTTGACCACCTCCTCCACCAGCACCTGGTGTTCAGCTGGGCTGAATTTCATCTTCCTCTTATGCTCAGCTCCATCCTTATGGCCTTCATGGGACTCGATTTTGATGCTCTGCTGTGCTCAGAGCAGCCTGCTCCTCTGTGTTTCCTCCAGCTCTCCAAACAGTTCAGTTGCTCGGCACCTGCATGGGTGTGGCCAGCTCCAGGTACTGGGGAGGGGTAGTTACATCTGATTGGATGATTCCTCTGTTGCTTTGTTGTGGGGTGTGGTGGGTGTTCCTGATTGGTTGACTGGCTCACATGGCTTCTTATTAAAATTCCTGATTCGGTATTTACCGATTCGGAAAATACCGAATCGGTAAATACCGAGTCGGTAAATCCCATTCATTCCTATGGGCCTGGAGGCCCATAGGGTTGAATGGGTTTTACCGATTCAGTATTTACCGATTCGGTATTTTCCAAATCGGTAAATACCGAATGGGGATTCCGATTGTTACCGAATCGGTAATAATTACAGATTTTTTATCTCCATCCCGTTTTTCGATTCTGAAATATTCGGTATGTATCTGTATTTAAGAATCGTAAACTGGGATTTCCTACATCTGGCCCTTAGTGCGTAGCTCCTCTAGTAGTCGCCCTCAAGGAAAACAGCAAAGTGAGACTTTGCGTTGATTTTAGAGACTTGAATAAGAATATTGCAGTAGATAGCTTTCTTTTGCCTCACATAAATGAACTAATAGCTATGGCCAAGGAAATGAAATGGCTTTTCATTGTAGATCTCACTGCAGCATGCCACCAAGTACCATCACACCCTGACAGTAAGCCTTTGACAACCTTTACAACACCAGTTTTGTGACTTCAATTTGTTAGGGTTCCATTTGATTTAGTATCGGAAGCAGCTATGTTTCAAACGCTCATGTATATGCTATTTAAAGGCATCAAACAAGTCACTTTTTTCCAGGATGAGATTTTGGTTATGGAGAAACACTAGGAAGATCATGATCAGAAGTTAGCTGAGGTATTGGGAATCCTTGAGAAGAATTAAATAACAGGAGAATTTACTAATTGCAAGCCTCCCAAGAAAACGGTTGCATATTTGGGACACAATATAAGCTATTAAGGTATTGCTTGCAAAACGAATCTTGTTGAAGCCATTTCACCAGCACCAGTGCCTCAGAACAAAGATGACCTACATGCTTTTCTTGGATTAGCAGAATTTTACTCAAAGTTTGTGAATACCTTTTCAGGGAGGATGTATCACATTTATAAGTTATTGAAGAATTGTAAATTTGAATGGTCGAATGAATGTCAAATAGCTTTTAATAACATCAAAATGGACACCTGCAAGGCACCTGATTCGATACCAAGTAGAAAAGTATATTAACCAATGATGCTAGAGGTGAGGGATTGGGTGCTGTTTTATCCCACCTGGTTATCCTGACAAATTTTTAGGCGGGGTTTCGTGCAAATAATAGCACTCTTGATCAAGTATTCCCTTCCAATGCATTTCTGGGAGAGAGCTTGCCATTAAAGGGGTGAATTTATATGTCGCCTTTGTGGACCTGCGCACCGCCTTTGATATGGTACCTCAAGCCAACCTATGGAGGGGGCTACCAGATATGGGTCTTCCTCAAAGTTTGCTTGATATTTTAATCAGCTTGCACTCAGCAATTAAAGACCAAGTCAGGTGGGGGTAGGATAGCAAACTAACATATCCATTCTTGATAAATCGCGGAGTTAGACAGGGATGTGACTTAGTGCCCACCCTATTCTCAGTCTTATCAATGGGGTAGGATTCCTCAATAGGGACTGGTGTGATGCCCCTAAAGTTAAGGGGGGAGAAGGGTGTCCGCATGCCTCTTTGCTGATGATATGCTATTAATATCAAAGATCGAACAAGGCCTCCAACAGTTATTAAACGATGTTATATTCTTTTGTAATGAGCGTGGTCTGGTATTAAATGAGGCTAAAATGGGATAACAAAGTCAGCCAACAGATGAACACAGGCAGGGAACAGTAATATAGAACAAGTTTCTGTCTTCAAATATTTGGGCATTCATTTAACACCAAGCCTATGTTGGACACACCACATTGAAAAAACTACAGTTGTCATTAACTCCTTCGCTGCGGCGCTAAGGGGGCGGGGCGGCCGCGCGGCAGCCGCATGCTGGTGACGGACCCGCTCCATCACCAGCCTCGGTTGAGCTGTGCTCATAACGGAGCGGTTCCGTCATGGCCCGCCCCGCTCAATAGAACGCTCAGCGCAGGCGCGGAATCCGTGCCGCCCAGGCGTGCCGAGCGGGCCATGACGGAACCGCTCCGTCATCAGCACAGCGCCACCGCAGCTGATGACGGAGCGGTTCCGTCATCAGCATCGAAGGAGTTAATCGATCAGACCGCTCACATAAGTAAGAGCCTTAAAAACACAGTGTCCAGGCAAGTGGCCGAGTCCTTGAAATTTGGTATATTAAAGCCATAGAGGACGCATTGTATGGGGATGAACTATGGGGTAGTGGGAATACAGATTGTCTTACCACCATCGAACACCATTTCATAAAATCACTTTTTAATCTACCAACTAGGACCCCCCTCACGCCAATCTATCTGGATTTGGCCCAAAGATAACAGGCTGATAAGTTGTATTACAAGCACCTAATGTTTTTGCAATGCCTGTGGTCTATTGAGGAGCTTGCCCCTTACCAAGTTACGTTGATGGGCCTTCTGAAACATCCCCAGGTAACCACCATCCCTTGGTTAAGAACCTTGAGAGACCTTTTGAGGAAATTAAGGATGGATGTTTATTGGTCTAATCCTGAGAAGCTGTGCTCAATACCAAAGCGCTGGATAAAACCTGTCTACTGGGAGTCAACCTTGGTGAAAGATGTGACCAAACCGGTTGGCACTCTGACCCAGGAATTTATAAATTTTAAACCTCTTCCGTTGTTCGAGTAAACCATTATTGAAATTGTTCCACCTCTTGTAGTAAATGATTTCTTCAATTTAGGTATACATCTCTTCCCACCAAACAGTTTTAATAAGTGGCGTTCTAATGTTCCCTCTGATGACAAGTGCCCAGCTTGAAAAGTAAGTCCCGAATCCTTAGTTCATATGATTTATTTTCCCCCCACTATAAGAATCTGAGGGGTAAGTGGATAATTCCCTTGTGTAGGGCTATTGGCCCTGGCCACTACCTTGATGTATTGAGAATTTTATCCACAGATACTCCCAGAGTGTAGTTTTTTTTTTGGCCATATATTGCCAAGCTTTATTGATCAAACGCTCAAACTTTATTATATGAAATCTTTTTATTGTTTTTTTTATCTGTAAATATGGAAGACTTGTATCTGTTTTATGGCTTTTATCCTTTTGTTCCATCTTAATGTGCCTTTTCTTTTTCCCATGCACTTTTAAGGTCTATGTGAACTAAATAACTTTTTTTTGAAGCTGATAAGTTGTTGGAAATTGTAAATTTGAATGGTTGAATGAATGCCAATTTGCTTTTAATAACATCAGCATGGACACCTGCAAGGCACAGGATTTGAGACCAACTGCAAAAGTCAATCAATCAATCAACCAATGATGCTAGGGGTAAGGGAGTGGGTGCTTTTTTAGCCCATCTAGATGGGAATGTTAAAGAAATAGTTATAGCATTTTCCTCCTGCACTTTACCCCCTCAGAGAAGAAGTACTCAGTTATTGAGAGAGAGGCACTAGAGAGAGTCGGGGTTGGAATCATTATAAACAATTTGTGTGGGGATTCACACGTGTTAATACATTGTGATCACAAGCCACTAACCACGGTCCTTAATACTCAAAGTTTAATAAATACTTCACCCAGGATTGTCCCACTGTCTTTACAGCTTTTGGAATATACCTATGATGTTCAAAATGTATCAGGTGCTAAGAATCGTGTGGCGCACTTTATGAGTAGAACGCCACCCTTCCATCAAGGAACATCTAAACTGTGAATGGGAGAAGTGTCGTGTTGCTGTCCTGGAGTATAAGTAAATGAGACTGGGAATCAGCATTTGCTGAGGATATTGTGTTGGGCCTGGTAGTTGCGTATGCAATGGCAGGATAGCCGGATAAGAAAAACTGTATTCACTTTGTGTGGTAAGAAATTAATTGTCTTTGGAGAATGGATTGTTAATGAAGAAGGGTGTCCTTTTCATCCTATATAATTGTGTAGTAAGGTGGTGAAATTGTGTCATGAACGCCATTTGAGAATAGTAAAAACCAAGCACACAGCTATGGAATAGCAATGGTAGCCAGGGTTAGATAAAGAAGTAGAGAGAGTTGTATGCAAATATGTGGAATGTTTGAATACTGATAAGAATCAAGTCATCCTTATGCTGCCTTTGCACCCTACTGAATTGCCAAATATGCTTTGGGAAAGGTTTGAAATCAATGTGATTGGGCCAGCTCGGGATGGTGAATATGATGTGTAGCTTGTATTAGAGATGGTTGATCACTTTTCAAAGTGGCCAGAAGTCAAAATGTGCATAGAGCAGATTGAGAGGATGCAGTTTTGCAACAGAAAGGGTTTCTTGTAACTATTGGGAACAATAATGGTAGACAGTTCATAGCAGACGTGTCAAATCAGTTCATAAACAGAAATTGCATCAAACACAGGACATGTCCATTTATCATCCCTAAGGCAATAGTAGCATGGAGCGCTTCAATAGGGTCATCTAAGGGATCACTGAATTGGCAAAAAGCTGTGGATTGAATGTAGGAAAAGGAAATCAAGAAGATATTATGGGCATGCTGAAAAAAACGCTGTGTGAAAGGACTCGTCACAGTCAATTTGTGCAGATGAGAGAAAAGACCCGTTAAATAAGGATAGCATGGGATGGATATCCGAGATCAGAGTGGTGGTTTGCTCTCCAGAAGATATTAAGGAGAAAATTATATGTGCAGTCTGTGTACAAAACTAGATACTACAAGTTGCATGATGTGAGGAGAGTGGAACTTCAAGTTGGTGATTCTGAAAGAGTGAAAAAAGTGAGATGATTCCAAAGGGAGATGATAGATTTTCTTCACATTTCACTGTAAAGAAAATGATTTGCAAAGATCATCCAATCCTGTGAAATACATTTTGATTGGTTGGAAACTGATGGTGGATTTAGTGGGAATGGTGGGAGAGTGGGACGTCAATGTGGTGCTGATGGAGACATGGAAAACAGGAATGTGGAGTTGTGTGGGAGAATCATCAATAGAAAAAATATACTTGCAGCCACGTCACAAGTGGTACCAACAGGAAAAAACTAATTTGGAACTAGTATCATATTGCCCAAATATAACTAAAATATATTTGCGAACTATGCTCTTATATTGTCTCATGGGTACTTAAGTGTAAAATTGTGTAACTGTTTGGGAATATTTGTTATTGATGGTATTATATTATAAAGCTTCACAAGTATCATATAGGTATTTTGGGGTAACATTTGGGAATTCTTATTTTTCTTTTTACTGTTAGTATGCACTTGTTATTCTTCCTTTGTCATTGTATGGGGAAAGAAGTGTAGAGTCTGTTGCCTAGTAGCACTTGCTGACATTTCTAAGAGTTCCTTGTGGGACCTTGAAATGCTGGTGGTGACTAGGCTGGCATAGCTTACGGATGGATGTGTGCTCCGTGATGGATGGATGTGAGCTTGAGAATAAAGAATGAATTCATGGAAAAGCAATTTGCCTCATGTTGTGATAGGATTGTATAAGAACCGAAGGTGTTATCATCAAACACAGATACATTCTCGAACTCCTACTGTTGGTGAGTGTTAGAGATGCGGGTTTGGGAAAAGGAAACTGATTTTCATTCTCTACGCTGGATTAATCTATTGTTCCGTCCAAAATCTATTGCAAAAGGTGAGAAATACGTGCTCATGTATGATGGAGTAATGCCTTATCATGACCGGACTTAAATAAGAAAAATGTGTAGGTTTTAAACCTGTAATATGGAGACAATCCATTTCAAGGTGCTATTGCTGACTAGAATGTTGTAGTTTGGAATAAAGATAACAGGAAGGTGATTTCAGTGAAACATTTACATGATTTATATTGGTATGCGATGACAAAAACTATAATGAAAATTGATTTTTAAAACAAAAATAATTTTGAGATTAAATCAGCAAGGATTCGTGATGTATTTTCTCACTATCAGAACAATAGATTCTTGAAAATAGTGTAAATTGCTAATTGAATGCTGTAGGAGGAACCAATTTCATTTCAAGACCGGAGGATACCATTATGCATTAAACCTTTCAATTGCCACTCCTGCAGCACTTTTAAAGAACTTGCACAACAATCCAACACAATCTAGAACCAGAACACATTATTCTATAAATAGTCCCTTTACAGAGCACCCCTCTCTTTTAAATGCTGTTCCTGTGGAGATAAGTATTCTTTTATTTTGCTTTAGGGAATGTTTAACTGAATGTAGAGATATGATTTAATCTTTGAAAATGTTTTAATTAGTTTGAGGGCTTTTAATTAACAGAAGCATGAGCATTGTAGGATTAAATAACTATTTGTGGAAGAGAGTTTAATTAAATGTTAAATTTAGCGACAGGCAAATTGTAGGTACATATGATCAACAGACTATTGCTTTGTTTTGTAACAGGAAAATGTTCACCTTGGGAGATGGGAGAGCATTTTTCTGTGAAGTGCAGGTGGCCTGCTCTCCGTTTGTCCATTGGTGCAGGAGGCACACACGTGCCATTGGAAGTGCAGTGCGAGTGTCAGCACGTGCCGGGTTGTCCTTTTGAAGGGAACAGTTGAGCATAGCGCGAGAGGGCAGTGCGTGGTCACAATAACGGAACAGTCGAGTGTAAGGTTTACACGCACACTGTGCAAGGAGGAAAAGTAACAGGATTGGATCGTCGTGATTTCATGTGGTTACGCCAGCCTTCTTGCTTTGCACCAAAGATATTACAATAGAAAGAAAAAAACCCTTACGGGTAACAAAGTCTATTAATTAACGAGTCGTAAGACTGAGAAGGCATTTTTCAAGGAAGGTGATTTTGGAAAGAAAGAGTTAAAGAAGAGTTCATTAAAAAGTTAATTGAGCAGGGGATGAGAGTGCAGTTCAAGAAGACTTTGGACAGCATGCTTTCTGAGAAAAAGAGAAAGGATAGGAAGTCATGCGAGCAGTTAAATCATTATCAGAGGAAGAGGATAAGAGAGAGGAAGGTGGAAAATGTTAAAGAAGACTAAGCGTATAGACGAAAAAAGTATGAAAAAAAGAGGAAAAGATGGATTTGACTCCATAAAAAAGAAAGGTGATCCTAGCGGCACAGAAAGAAAGATTGTCCTTAGTGGCACCCAGAGAATAAGTGTCCTGAGTGACACACAAGCAGAGGGGTTTAATAACTTAAAAGTGATGTCATTAAATAATGAGAACAGGGATTTGGATGAGTATGTTTTAGACAAAACAGAAGATGATGAGTTTGATTAAGAGTTTGAGGAAAATGGGTCCAAACTCTAAAGAAGTGTGAAGAATCCCTTGGGAGAAGAAATGTTCTCTCCTTCAAGATTAGACACACTCAAAGTGGTGAATGGTGGACATTGGAGCACGTAGGCAATTTGATAAAGGAATGGTTGAGAAAGCCATTGGATATGGAACTGTTAATGTTGCTAAAGCAGAGTGTTCAAGGCCAGTAATAGAGGAGAATGTATGTGTTACACCTAATCTAGATCCTGAGATGATCAGTTATTTATTAAGGCTGGGCAGAGACCCACGGAAAGGTCTAAAGCGCTCTCTGAAACAGTGCCAAGAGAAGGTATTGCAAATCCTGGGTACATTAGCAAGGGTTTTTGATATGGCAAAAGAGGTGCATATTAATGAAACAGAAGTGGATCTACACTCACTTAGAGGATGGAGCCAAAGGACAATTATCCTTCTAGGTAATGTGAATGTCAGCATGATGGCTGAAAGGAGAAAAATGATTTTAATGAAAATAAGCCCAAAGTTGGGTGACATGGCTGAAAAGGAACCTAGCGAAGATGACAAAGTTTTATTGTTTGGTGAAGGACTAGTTAAAAGTTTAGGGACGTATGTAGCGATGTTCACTGCATTAGATAACGCTGAGATTAATATAAGGAAGACCTTTGGAACAGAATTTTTGGTAGGGCCAGTAGACGGGGCTTTTGATTGGCCGGGGAATTCAAAGGTCCTATTATAACAGCCAATATAGAGGAGACAGTAGACGTTTTCAGCCGGCATCAAGTTTCTACTGGATGTCCAGGAATAGGTAGAAGTTCAAGATGTGGTTACCAAGGATCTCAAGGTGAGTACGGGGACTGTTTCTGGTTTTATCCAAGAAAGGGCAGAAAGGCAGTTAAGGAGTCTTGTGAAAGAGTGGAAAGAAATTACCAAAGATCCATGCGTCAGAAAGACAATTTAAGGTTTTGAGACAGAGTTTGTGGAGTTTCCACAATAGGTGAAGGAACCAATGGAATTGTGTTTGATAAAAGAAAATTAGTTGGTTGTAGGTTCAGAGGTGGCCGCTATGATATAGAATGGAGCAATAAAACAGATAGAAGAAGATGTGAAAGGGTTTATTAACCCACTGTTTTTGGTAGAAAAAAGGCAAAGGATGGAGACCAGTTATAAATCTAAGAGAGGTGAAAAGGTACTTGATTTACAGACATTTCAGGATGGAGGGGATCCTTTGTTTGAGAGATATGGTATCAAAGGATGACTGGTAAGTGAAATTGGATCTGAACAATGCTTACTTTATTATTCTATTCTGATGGAGAAGAACAGTCAGAAGTTTCTGCAGTTCAGGTGGAAGAAAAGGTTATATCAGTTTCAGTGCCTTCCTTCTGGTTTATCACCCACCCATTAGTGCTTCATGAAGGTGATGAGTGTAGTTATGGCTTTCCTGAGAGAGGGGCATAATACTAATAGTGTATTTGGATGACATTTTGATTATGTCTCAGGGCATAGATCAGTAAGGGAAAGAGTTGAATATGGTGAAGAGTTTGCTGGAGAAGTTGGGTTATCTTATAAATACAGGGAAGTCGAACTTTATCCCAGCTCAAAAGTTGGAATGTTTAGGTTTCGAGTTAGATACAGTAAAGGTGATGCTTCAACTTCCAGAGAGGAAAGTAGGAATAATAAGGTAGGAGATTATATGTGTTGAAGAAATAGTTTCTTTCTTTGAGGGACTTATCTCGGATGGTAGGTTTGTTGTCGTCTTTCATTCAAGTAATATTTCTGGGACCTTTACATTATTGTGCATTGCATAGGATAAAGAAAGAGACTTTAAGGAAAGGTTTCTGGTACGGAGACAGAGTATTTCTGAATCATGAGGGACAAGAGGAATTGAACTGGTGGTTACAGAATTTAGAAGCCTGGAATGGATGATCAATTTTTGGTTGTGCTCCGGATTTTTTGCTAGAGATGGATGCCAGTCTGAGAGGATGGGGAGCACATTTGGGACAGAGACAAATAGGCTGTATATGATCAGGGAAAGGAAGAATGAATCATAATGTGTTTGGAGCTAACAGTAGAACTAAATCCTTGAAGGAGTTCCAGAGATGTTTTGAAAGGCCAGACAGTGTTGATGAAAATGGACAATATTTCAGCTGTGGAATATATCAATCGGTTATGATGGAGCAGATCCTGTCAACTGCCTGATTTAGCAAAGGCTTTCTGGTATTTTTGCATGGAGCACATGATTGTGGTGAAAGCAGAGTATTTAACAGGAGAAGGAATTCAGTAGCAAATTGGAATTCAAGGAACATCAGAGATTACAGCAAATGAAATCTGAATCCTTGGTATTTCAGGACAATGGACAAGGAGTGGGGTCTGCTGGAAGTAGATCTTTTTGAGAGCAGACTGACTTTCCAAATAGAGTTGTATTTCAGTTGGATGCCAGACCCAAGTGCTTGGGCAGTGGATACATTTTCAGCAGATATGGAAAGGGATAAGATCTTATGCCTTTCCACCTTTTGCAATGGTTCAGAGGGTTCAGTTGAAAGCGAGAATGGAGAAGTGTCAGATATTGTTAGTGACACCATTTTGAGTGGGTCAAGTATGGCTTCCATCTGTAACTGATTTGGCTTGTATTGTTCCTTTTTTGATTTTGGCATCAAAAGTCCTGTTAATGAATGGGGGGGGAAGAACACCCTCTGTTTCAGGACAAGGTATTAAACCTTCTTGGTTGGAAGGTGTCATGATATCTGAGTGATCCAAGGAACTTTCTAGCAGGGCTGTTGGATTGCTCGAGAAATCTAGGACATGTGGGACAAGTAGGAAATACAAAGGAGATTGTAGAGTGTGGTGTAGTTGGTGCTTAGAAAGGTGTTTGCATCCCGTGGAGGCTTCTGTAGTGGACGTAGGGAACCTTTTGGGAGAGCATTTTGAGAGATGATTAGGTTACAGAACAATGAATTGTTATAGATTGGTTATTTCAGTTGGACTTATTAATGTAGATGGAAAGAGAATTGGAAGGAATGCTTTGGTGTGTAGAGTGTTGAAGAGTATGAGGCTTACAAAGCCACCTAGGGCAAGGTATGAAGTTTTACGCCATGTGAACTTGATGTTGGCTTTATTCAAGTCCTGGCCTTTTAATAGATATTTGGATATGAAGAGATTAATAATTAAGTTTATCTCCTTGCTTTGCTTCATATCTTGTACTTGGCCTTCAGATGTAAAGGCTTTTGAGGTAAGTAATCGACTTTATGAACCAGATGGAGTATGTTTTTAAATATGAAAGAGAACGAAGACAATATTCACTTACATTTTTTATCCAGGATTAACAGAATGGTAAAAACTATGTGGTATAGAATGTTTACAGGAATATGAAAACAGAGTGAAGGAAAACAGGAGAGATGGTGAACAACAACTATTAATTTCATAGGTAAAACGATATGGAGCAGTGAGTAATGTTAAATGGGCAATGGAGCAAGCAGGTATTGACACTAAGCAGTTGAAAGCTCATTCGATAAGGGGTGCAATGACTAGTAAGGCCTATCTCACAGGTGGAAGATTGGAAGAGATTATGAAGGCTGTGGATTGGTCAAATGCAGGAACATTTGAAAAGCATTACTTTAGACCAGTAAAACAGATGGCAAATGTGGCGTTGAAGGGTTTCCAACATGCATAATGGCAGCCTCCGGTCTTGAAATGGAATGGCGATTCGCCAATTATAATGTACAGAGAATCAAGATTTCATTAAAGAGGTGGAGGGTAACATTATCCCACCCACCTCTTCCCTAACAAGAAACTTAAAAAAGAACAAAAAAAGATAGAAGAGGGAAAGGAAAACAATGAATAGATGATAATTGTAAAGTGTTATTATAGAGATTTAGGTATAACAGTAACATTCTATTGAACTATGAAATGACAATAATGACAAGAACTGCATTGTTTCCAATGACCGTTCGACGTGACTGGTCTCTACAACATCATCAATAACTCATCAATTGTTCCCACTGTGGCCCTCTTACTGACGAAGGCACCCCTGTAGTGCCAAAATGCACGTAGAATACCACCAGTCATTTGAATTTGTACCACTCAGTTTCCAATTGAACCTGCTTTTCATACATTGTGTTAATTCAGCATTGTTGAGCAAAATGTCATCATTCAACAATGTTTTTAGTTTGTATTTAGTGTGCTTGGGAGTTTTTATGATGGACATGAATGTGAATGTATGATTATCACAATTTTCTCAATTGTTTAGAATCTAATAAATGTTCATTTTGTATTTTTGATACATAATTTGTTGTCTTTGGTTCTTTCTGATCTTCATTGTTTAATCGTTTGCCCTTAATTATTGTTTATTGAATGGTTGCCTTAAATCTGTACATTAATCAAAAGGTTTAATGCATAGTGTTTGCCTCCGTGTCTTTAATGAAATACTGATTCTCTGTATATTACAATTTGAGAATCGCCATCCTTTATTATGTTTATCTTAGCGGGTTCAATGTTGTTTTCATGCCACAGGCAATAACATAAATACATTCCACACTTCCCAGCATTCTGAATAAACAAACATTGCTCAATCCTACTATACTCCTATGTAACAAAAGGTCAAAGGAAATTAGTTAACTGATAGGATGTTGATGTGCTCATTCTGCACTGGAGTTACTTTGAAATCGCTTGCCTGACACCCTAGCTCAGCTAAGGAAAGTGAAACTTTGCTACAATAATAGAGCATGCAGTGAAGGGATGGGGAAAGCCAGCACGCCCACTCTACCTCATAGCAAGTTTGTACAGCCCTGTCTGGCACATCCACACATTCAAGTGTGGCACACAGTCTTCCAAACACCACAGAGCTGGAAGCCTTGAACCGTTGAAGGATGATGGGTCAAGGGGGCGCAGACGATGCGAGAATTTAGGGTGTACATAAAAGTACATCTCTAATAAAAGAGAGAGGGACCCAAATACCAAAGGGATAGGGTACCAGTATAAGACGTTATGTCAACAATAAATTCCCTTTGGGCGCATTTACTACAAATCAATACCTAAAACTAGATTCAACAGTGAGCATTCATACACATTTCAAAGATCAATATTGGAAACATGATTATGTAAAAAACGGTAAATTCAATATGCACAGTTTATTAGTACTTAAAACAACAATAAAATCACAAAATTAAAAATATATATAAAAAACTTGGGAACACAGAGAATAAATCAAAAGGAACAAATCAAATACATTAATTCATTTTTTAGAGTCGCGCCCAAGAAGGGCGCAGAGGTACAATGGAAACCAGGGGCGGGGCCAATTCAATCGTGGCCGACAACAATACAACCGAGCACCTCCGCAGCAGGAATATATGAATACGCGGAGCAAACAATACTGGAGACCAGCAAACTACCAGTGATTAATCTATCAAACAAGGAATTGAGCAGTGTAGAAATAGAGATTCTCAGTAGGGGCTTTAGCTTTGTTCCATCTACCACCTTAGATAAATTCCAACTAGAGAAAGATCTTCGGGCATTTTTCAGAAAGATAAGACTTAAACGATTCTTTGAAAACAGAGAGAATAGGGCACATGAAAATATCTCTGGACTCAAACCAAAGTCAACTTTCACACCTACTCTGGCTATGGTGGGTAAAAACATTGAGGCCTTTGAGATGGCAGTTGAGAGTGGGATACATGGTCTCATTGATAATGGTAACAAACTCCACTCCTTTAATATCTCCAAGGTTGAAAGAGATGCCTTGGAAAGATTGAAGAATGACAACTCCCTCACAATAAAGCCAGCAGACAAAGGGGGTGGCGTAGTTGTCTTTGATACTCTTAACTACGAGGAGAGGATGCGTACGTTGTTGGAGGTCAGGGAACACTATGCCCGAACCAATGCAGTAGTCTCACAAAGATATCCCGTTAATGTCTGACCCTTCTAACGAATGCTAGAGATAAGGGCCATATCTGTGAGGAAGAATTTAACTTCCTCCATAACATAGAACCCAAAACCCCAGCAATCTATGGCCTTCCAAAAGTCCATAAACACAGATTGGACCCCCCTATGAGGCCCATTGTAAGTAGTATCGACTCTCTTCTTGAGCCGATAAGTAAGTATGTAGATCACTTCTTGAGGCCCCTAGTTTGTAAACTTAAATCATATGTGAGGGACTCTGCTCACATTATCTCACTTGTTGAAGGGTTACCGTTCTGTTAAGAGACTCAGTGTTTAGTCACCATGGACATTGAGTCTCTTTATACAAACATTCCTCAAGCAGACACAGTGGAGGTCATTCATGACCTTTTATCTAATGAAGACCTGGGTGGTGCTAATGTGGACTTTATTGTGGACTGTGTCCGACTGATTCTGACAAACAATGTTTTTCTTTTCAAAAATGAATATTATAGACAACTCAAGGGGACCAGCATGGGGGCTACATGTGCCCCGAGTCTGGCCTGTCTATATGTTGGCAATTTTGAATCTAAGCATATTGAAAATGAGATGGCCCCTTTTTTTGAAAATATAGCGGGCTGGTACCGCTATATAGATGATATCTTTTTAATTTGGGAAGGTACCACTGAAATGTTAAACGAGTTCCTGGCCTGGATTAACTTAGGGGATCCAAATCTTAAATTCACTCATGCATGTAGTACCAAAAAAGTGGATTTTCTGGATATTTCCATTAGAAATTCTGAGGGTGCTCTATCGGTTGAACTGTACACGAAAGCGATGGCCAAAAACACCCTACTTCATTTTTCCAGCTTTCACCCCAAATCGCAAAGAGAGAGCATCCCTTTTAGCCAATTCCTCCGTCTTCGGAGGAATTGTACAGATATAAATGATTATTACAAACATGCAGAGACACTTAAAGTGAAACTCAAGGAGAGAGGATATCCGAAAAAACTGTTGTCCCACTCTTTGAAGAGAGCAAGATTCTATGACCGAGATGCCTTGATACAAAAAACAAGAACAGAAAAAAGTCCCATGAACAAGGTTGTGTTTGTAAGCAAATTCTCTCATATAAGTAACCAAATAAAAAATGTGATGAACAAACACTGGCATATCTTAAATCATGATGAAGAAAACTTGTTGGAGAAACCTCTCTTCGCGTTTAAAAAGAATAAGAACCTACGTGATCTATTAGTACATACTTATAGAGAGGAATCAGGAGATAATCAGAGAACTCTCGATAACACCAAAGTAGTTGGAACCTCTAAGTGTGGAATGTGTAACATCTGTGAACAATGCATAGTATCAACTGAGATTACATGCAATGAGAAAACTATAAGGTGTAAGACACATAACAACTGTAGGAGCAAAAATGTGATCTATCTCCTGCAGTGTCCTTGCGGGCTCTGCTATGTTGGAGAAACGGGGAGAGAGGCAAGGACTCGTCTCCAGGAGCATAGATCAGCGATAAAAACGAAAAAAATTACTGCGCCAATTGTTTCACATTTTATAGAAAAGCAACATGGTGAATGCGATTTCAGATGGTTCATACTGGAGAGGGTTAAGATAGGGAAAAGAGGTGGTAACATCATCAATGCCCGAAAAAATAGAGAGCAGTGGTATATTTCCCATCTTAACACAGTTAGATCTGGACTCAACTCCCGTGAAGAATGGGAACGCATTATGGGTGGTAAATAAACTAGTAATCTCTGACTATGACCGCCTCTTGAAAATTTCCAATTATTATTGGAGACATATGCATGAAATTATAAGTGTAAATCTCCAAACTTGGATGGATAGCGTGAGGTCATGGATCGATTGCTGCCTCACGTATATAAACCCAATTGGAAATCTCGTAATATCTATAAATGAAGACACAGAGATCTTTATGTTGTAAAATTATCTAAATAAATAGTCTTTATGAATGTTTTCACAAATCCTCATAAATTACGAAATAACAATCAGTTTGATACTCTGTTATCATAAAATACCTATATTTCGGTGTATTCCTGACCTCTCTCTATGTTTATGTATAATGTAGTCTTTTCGAAATGTAAGACTACTAATTGTCCTACCTCGATTTCAATCATACTTGTCCATTTTTTATGTTGAGCGCCGCGAAACACCGGTGATTCTGATTGCAATGGCGTGCATTCAGACTTGTATATAAGGTCTCAAGAAACGGACAGTGGCGTTTCTTGCAAAAAAGGACCAGTCTACACGCGGGATACGCGACGCAGTTTTTATTAAGGTATGAAAGCAGTGGGGCAGGATGAGAATTAGATGGCTCAGGAATTTGTTGTCGCTAGTTTCTAAAATCTGTGAAATTGACATTTTTCTCGCAGAGGCTACACAATACGAGGAAGAAAGAGGAAGGGGGCCCTTAAGTCGGGAATACACACACAAGCTGAAAAATATGTGTGTAAGTATCAAACGTGCCCGTATAGGTGGTATTATTAGGGGTGCATAACACTGTAGATGGAGTGGATCGATGTATACTCTATTATTCGATTTATTCAAACCTTTGGTTTTTATAGAACACGATAGAGTCTGCCTGATATTCTGATCGGGACTACTGCCCTGCGATTTTGAAAGTGTACTGCGTGTAGTGGGGACCTAATAAAACCATCGAGAAGTGAGTACACTTTAAATAGATAGCTGTTATTATTCTTGTGGCTGTAACTAAACTTTGTACAGATCACTGAGGCCATGATAGATGTGCAATCCTTACTCTGTTATAGGCATCGTCTTTTTCGCCAGTCAAGAACCATTTTATTTCCAGCTATTTGAGTCTTGACCCAAAATGAATAGGATGTAAGTACCATCATGTGCCTATAGGATAATTCTTGAGATGCACACATGTTTCTGTACAGGTGTGATGAACTATGAGCCCAGTCAAAATATATATATATATATCGTGGCTCTTTTTCGTTACAGTGATTGCACTATCGTTCATACAATCCAGGTCTACTTTTATTATCCTTACTACTACCGAGAGAAAGGAGGCATCATTCCCCTACTCCGATGATAAATCTTTGACAAATATCTGTCAATAAGGTCAGTATATGTAGCGGGGTCGATAGGGTCTGTGACATACATGGGTATGCTGCCCCGTTAGGTGAAGATAAACGGTGTACATTGCCACTTACTAACCAGTATGAACCATACTGATGAGCTATTTCTATGAAATTATTATCAATAATGAGGTATATACAAAACATGATATGAACCAAGATGTATATAGAACTTACCTGTTAATACCATGTGCAATAGACATTTTTGTCTCTAAATATAGGATCGATATATGATTTGCCTTTTTGTAAACAGGTATCATTGAATTATAGCTGTATATGCAAATAAGTTGTTGTTCAACATTAAGCAAGAGAGTCTAATTGGCTCCAATGATAAAGGGAAACTAAATGTCCTGCTTATGTATGAAAACCGGCCAGAAATGGTATATGGATATATGTATATATGTATAGATTGTTATAAAAATGTATATGAAGGATGTTCTGAATGATATGTACTGGTACAAATTAGTGGATGTGGGTGATTAGAGAATGAAGGATGTGATATATTGGTGGCAAAGAGCAACAGCCTGGTGACATGTACTTGTGTTAATTCGGTTAGTTTTATGTACAGAGATAGATGGAATTTCCATTGTAGAGCAACTAAGATATATTTTATCTAATTTCAGATATCTTGGGAAGACAGGCAATAATTTCCTGATGAAGGCGGCCATATACTATTTGTCCGTTGAAACGCGTCGAAACCGAGGGAATAGTACTACATATATTAATTGAGGAATATTCTGATTGTTGCTGAATTTACCTTGATGCACGTTCCCTTATAGCTTTAGGAAATAGACTGAATGAATTAATGTATTTGATTTGTTCCTTTTGATTTATTCTCTGTGTTCCCAAGTTTTTTATATATATTTTTAATTTTGTGATTTTATTGTTGTTTTCAGTACTAATAAACTGTGCATATTGAATTTACAGTTTTTTACATAATCATGTTTCCAATATTGCTCTTTGAAATGTGTATGAATGCTCACTGTTGAATCTAGTTTTAGGTATTGATTTGTAGTAAATGCGCCCAAAGGGAATTTATTGTTGACATAACGTAAAAAAAAGTACACACATATTAATATTAGAAGTTTGCTAAGGGATTTTATGGAGGGGGGGAAACCCTACCAGGACTCTAGAACTTATGAAAGAAGAGAAACAAATATGCACACTTAATCCAAATGAGAGGAAACTAGAAATCTTTTCATGTCCTAATGAAAATTTGATAATCACCTACAACCCAATACTGAGGTCAAAACGCGTTAACATCACTCAGGAGGATGGATTAGAGCACAGGCGTTTAAAGAAGCCTGGATCGTTTTTTAAATGAGTTTAAGGATCACAATGAGAACACACGGGTCTCATGGTTGCACCTCCAGGAAGCCTTGTTTTCATAATGAAGTCTCTTCGGCCATGTGCAAAAGGTTTGGCCTTTATGATCCTCAGAACGAACCAAAGTTCTTTAAGGATATCTGATGTGCATTTTCTATTGTAATCATTTGAGAATCCAATACTTATTCTGCTTAATGACGCTTTAAGAACTGTGCGAACCAATGGGTTGGCTTTCCACAAATTGCATCTTTATCCACACAGGATGAAGTCTTTCTCTTGCAATATTACAAACCAATTTTGCAACATATTAGGCGACCAACCATATCATGGCTGTCATAATCATTTATTATGTATTTATAAATAAATATCTGTCTATGTGTCAAATTTGGTTTCACATCTGTACAAATGTGATATATGGGGGTTTGAGAATCATTTCCCCTTTCCTTTTAGCTCAGTGCCACAACCCCAAATACCCTAAACGGGCAAACGCCATCAATTTCAATACAAATACAAACCAGCACAAGATTGTGTGCATGATCTGTGAATTCATACTTGAACGTTGCAAAAGCGATTTCTAGAATGTGTAATAAATGTTTTATGTTGTTTTATTGTAAGTGTTTTTTTAAATATAATCGAAAATGTGGAAGAAGACACGTATTCCACAAGAAAATCTGTTTTCAGGGATTGATTGCATTATTGTATGTATTGTAAGTAATATATTAATGTGCTCCACATGCACTCGACGGATAAAGGTGGATTACTTCATAAAACAAACATTGGCACAGCTAATAGGTCTTACCTATGCAAGAAGCAAGTAAATGAGAGTGACAATGAAGCCAGGCAATTTTAAGTAAGGGGCGGGCTTTATGCCCATTTTATTGTTTTTCAAGTAACAAAAGCTCCTGCAAGCAACGGTGTATTCTCTGCCTCAGGCGAGACCTACAATGGAGAGGAATGACCAATAGCAACACAGAGGTAATGTAAGGAAACTCAAGTCACATCAGTGGCTTTATTTAGAAAAGGAAACATTTTATTTAAATAAATATATATTAAATAAATATTAACATATACTTATAAAAATAGACATTTAGTATAAATAACATACAACGTTAACTTCTGTTCTGTCTGCAAATATTAAAAAATACATGTTTGAGACAAAGTGCTGTTGTTGTACTATCGCTCTGAGATAAATCCACAATCAGATTCTGAGGTGAAAGGCACAGAGTCATAATTTCACCCTAACACACAAGCACTGTATCGTGCTTTACTGTGCCCTGGGTGCTAACTGCAACAGCCACATAGTGGCAACATACTCCACAGGTGATAAGTCCTAAACTGGGCACCTGTACCAAATTGTGTTAAAGTTAAGACACACTCATGCTTCCTGTAAGAGGATTCGAATTGCTTCAGGAATGTGAGTGACTCAAATCTGTTTCAGGCACATAAAACTGTCTACCATTGCAGCAAATGTATACAGTACTATGAGTTCAAGTGTAGGAAAATGACCTAAGTAATGCATGACATTCCTTTAACAAGAATGCACAATTCTGCTGGATTTATGTTTCCAATTTTTCTAAAACTTCAGTTCAAAAGTAATTTTCGACTGGTGTCCTCTATAATCGCAGCTGATGGTTGGATGTGCTGGTCCTGCATGAGGAGGAAGGGAGGATGAGGCACAATACGTTGTATCTTCAAGATGGTGAAATAACTGCATGTCGTAGCAATATTGCAGCTAATTGGCTGTAGTAATCCCTTGGAGTGGAGATAAATGCTGAACCAGTTTGTTGCACACCTCCATGTACGCTGCGCACTTGACGTCCTCATTCAGCAAGCGGAAGAGATTGAGGATCACAATCTCCTCAAGACACTGTTGCGATTCCTAGAAAGGACAGAAGGCTTTAAGTTACAAAGTTTGATAAGGCTCCCTCTGCCTACTCCTGTCCTCCCTACTGCCCACTCAGCTCCCTTTGCAGCATTACATTGCCCCATGGTTACCATCTCTTTGTCCTTGTTGAACTCCTTCAACCAATGGTCCAGGTGCTGTGAATGGTGGTTTCTATGGGTCCTAGAATTCACCTGAAAGATAATTTGAGAAAGAAACATGAGTATCTTCCTGGATAGTAATGTGTCACTTTTGTCCCAAGGCCCCACAATGCCATGTAGTGGTAGAACTTTATCAGCATGATCAATGCCCTGAATGGTTCTTAAGGCTGAGGTGTCTAATGTTAATTACAATGGAAGTAACTGCAAAAATGCATTTACTTCCAGGAAAGAAATGCTCAGGGCTGGGAAGACATGGGGAACAATCTCCTAGAGGTGTTAATAAGGTTAAACATCACTTACAACGAAACTTTTACAACGCACTACCATTACAACGCGGTCATTACAACGCAAACTATTACAACGCATTGCGCTGGGGGGCGCTCTAGGATAGGGAATAGGTTAATTTACTATCCAATAACCTTCCCTAGTGTCCACGGGGACTGGAGTTGGAATAGTAAATTAAACTATTCACTATCCAGCACCCAAAAGCGTTATGCGTTGTAATGGTATGCGATGTAAAAACCGCGTTGTAAAGGGAGGCGTTGTATTAGCCTGCGTTGTAACGTCATACATCCGTTAATAAGATAAGTATGTGTACAGAGTCTGGGGGTAATACTTGAAGCGGTCCTAAATTCAGAACATAGACCGGGTCTAGATTTATCAGTTACAGAATCTATGGTAAGTCTTTTGCCAGTACTTACGCAGTGCCTCAGGTTTTCCCGGATGGACACCAGCAGATCCAAAGGCTTCGACGCATAGGTGGACAGCTCAGGATTGCTGATGTTCCTCAAGATATGAATCGCCAGTGTCACCTTCTTTTCAACAATAATGAGCCTGTCATGGACCTTAAAAAAAGAAGAAAACAGCTGTGATCATCCTGTGACCCATGGCGAGCCAGCTGGCTGGACCTCTTCAGTAAGAAGTGTTTTTCGTCTCTGCTGGTTAGTGCTCGACATCTGAGAACAAGAGATCTTACTAACACACCAACAATATACAAGAGCATCATTCTGTAGTGACATGGCGCATTCAGGGGCAGGGTTCTCTCAAAATGGAAAACAATCTTAGTGCTAAGGGCAGTGGAAAGAGGATGGTGGGATAGGCTAATTGGACAAGGAGCAGAGATTCATAGCGCGATGTGTGGATGAACGGTGAGCCCTGGTTTCATGCCCCTCAGGAATCTCTTACCATGAAATGGAACACAGTTGGCCTCAGATTTAAGAGCTTCTTAGAGCATTTCTGGATAATTGGCAACATCGTCTCCTCCTATGACAAAGTAGAGAGGCATTGTAATGAAATGTTTGTAGTAACGAGGAACAGTTTCTGACATCTGGTTACACCTGGTTAACAATCAGATCAAGGAATGTATAAACTGCTTCCACCATCAGCTCTTCACTGCATGTTCACATGTATGGTGTCTCTTACAAGTTGACCTCCATAGCTCATAGGACATATTCTCCCCAATACATTTTTTCAAGCTTTTAATGTATCATTATATGCAAGGGATTGTTCAAACTCCGTAGGTCTTTTAGGATCTTCCCACCTTGATAGTCCTACAGATCTCTAAGGTTGCTCACAAGAGATCTGTTTTAGTGACCAACTTCTAATGATGCCTACAATGTTCTCCACAGAACAGGTAAGTCATTGATAGAAACACAGAAGTCATCAACAAAATGTATCCTTTAGAATGAAGTCATCTTGTGGGTCCTCTCTCAATTTCTTTTGCAGTGTGCAGTCATAGCACTTCAGGAACTAAGATCTGAGAAGAAAGTGTATGCATTTCACATACTCCTGATCTCTGTTGTGAACCTCCCCTCTGTAACTTACATATTTATCCCGCAATTTCTGGACGGCTCTAAGGTCGGATGGTATGAGCGTCTTATACTGGGAGATGTGGCACATCCTTGTGGCTGTCATCCTGGGGAAAGCTTCTGCAGTTAGAACAGTCATGGCTACCATGGCCAACGTCATCCTCTTCGACTCCATTTCTATGGGCAAAAAGAGCACCCCAAAACATATTTAGTGTTTATAATCTCAAAAACTATTTTGAACAGCCATATGATTTATAAATTCCGTGCATAAAGCTTTTTTATTTGTAGTGGCTCAATAGAATATGTAGAAACATGATGTGCTAAGAGGAATGCTTCCTGTAATAGCTCATGGTGCAGATCATCCTTGCTTGAGTGCAATAGAAAAGGCAATCATGGAAGCCATCTTGTAATATCATAGGAGTATCATTCTGATCATAAAACGTGTGCACTACCAACTGGTCATCATATAAACTCTTGGAGTCATACTAATATAAACCAGCAGCAAGAAAGGTACATCTAAGTTCAAATAAAACCAGACCAAAGATAGTTAGTTGCGTCTTAGTGACCATAGGCAGATATACACTGACAACAAGAGACATTCTGTTTCCCACTTTAGAATTTACCTTAACAGCACCCTCTTTGTGACATTATTGAAACATAACCTTACACTTCCTTTAACTACAAGGATGTATGCCCTTCCACTTCTTTTAACTACCAGGACTTCTTCCCCCCCAGTTTTAACTATGCCTTTTATATTTTCGGTGATAGCACAGATGTCTCTATTTGTTCGGTCTAGCTGAGGCTCTGATGCTGCTTTGGCAGCACAAACATCCCTCTTCCTGGAGTCTAGGTCTGGCTCTGAGAAAACCTAGGGCAACACAGATATCCCTCTTTCTTCAACCCGTTTTATCATTGATACTGCCTATGAGATGACAGATATTCCCCTTTTTCCTACCTAACTATGTCTCTGTTGCTTCCCCTGCCAGCATCGGTAGCTGTCTCCCTCCAATTCCTGTCTGCTTATTCTCTGATGATGCCCATAACAGCTTAGATATCCCTCTTCCTCAAACATAGTTTTGACCCATATATTGCCTATGACACCACAGTTTTCCCTCTTTCTTCATCCCAGCTAGGTCTCTGATGCTTCCATTGACAGCACGGGTATCCCTCTTCCTCTGTGTCCAATCTAGCTCTTCCTGGATGAAGTCTGTAACAGCACCACTAGCCTCTTCCTCCTGCCCAGTTTGGACTCTGATATTTCCTAAAACAGTACAAATGTCCCTCTTTTTCCAGCCCAGCTTAATCTCTGAGCTTTCATTGACAGCACATTTTCTCCATCACTCTTGTTCCAGTACAGCTACCACTGACTACTGACATCAAGGTGAAGTGACTCAAGCAGCAACTGTAGGCAGCAGATTACAACACTTGGGCTTATAAATTGTCTTGCTGCTAGAGGAGAGAGCAGTCACATGACAAATAATTGTTTTGTCTTTGGATCCAAAAAATACTTTAAACTGGAGTGCAGCCATTTCAAACAAAGAGTTATAAGACCACAAAGAGGCATGGGCAAAAGGGCAAGAGTAAAAAAGTCCCAAAGGCGAAAAGAGCAAGAGGTGAAATGTAAAAACAGTGAAGAGCAAAGAGCAAAAAGCAAAAAGGCAACAAGGCAAGAGAAGTATGGCACAAAGGTATGACTGAAAGCGGGAGTAAGAGTGGGGGAGAGGTGCAAGCCTCAGGAGTCAGGTGTGCGAGGGTCTTGACTACTCGGAACATGTAAGTCCGAAATGGGCAGGGTTGCGGCACCTGCTTAAAAGCAGTCGCTATAAAGCTGGTCTTGGAAGGGAGGAAGCGCAGGGGTGGTGGGCGAAGCTTAGCTGGAGGACGAAAAGAAGCAAAGGCACTGGAAGATGCAGGTAAACAGCTGGGGGAGGCGGGTGCATGGGTGGGAGACAGGAAACGGAGTTTGGCAAGTAGGCCCCATGAGATGGCACAGAGTTAATAGTGAAGGAACAAATAGGCAAAAAGGTACAAGGCAAAAGGGAAACAAGTGATAAAGGCAAAGAGGGCAAACATGGCAAACAGGTAAAACAGTGAAAAAAAGTGAAAAGAGCAAAGAATGAGTGGCAAAAAAGCAAAAAGAGAGGCAGAGGAGTAATGAGTGAAAAGACTCAAAATAGCTAAGGACAAAAAGAGCAAAGGGGCACTAGTGAAAAAGAGGGAAAACATCCCAAAGGTGAAAAGAGCATTGAAAGGCAAAAAGAGTGAAAAGTGAAAAGCAAAAAGACAAAAAAGAGCAAGAGGAGGAAGGCACAGGAGAGAATGGGACTGAGAGCTAGAGAAGAGGTGGGAGCATCGGGCTCAGGAGCTGGGTCTGCAAGGGCCTTGTCTTGTCTAAGGACTGATCCAGGAAAGTCCAGGGTGGGAAGGGTCTTGGCATCTGCTCAATGCAGGTGAAGTGATATATTCTCTTAATCTGCATGACAAACAGGTTCTGAGGTTGTATTTGGGCAAAATATTCCTAATGGCCTTATGGTTCAGTCTATTACTCTCTCAGAGGGGCCTCTCTTCTTAGTCAGCAAAAACTCCAAGGAGCTAACATCGTGTATTGACTATCAAAGGCTGAATAAGGTCATTGTAAAGTACTGGTAACTATTTCCACTCATTAAAACATTCTTGAGTCCATTCAGGGTACTGAATGCCTTACTTAGTTAGATCTCAGTGGAGCTTACCATCTACTCTGGATAAAGAAGGATGGTGAGTAGAAGATGCCTTTCAGTTACCCTTTGGACATTGTGAGTTCTAGTAATGTCTTTGGCCAAACCTGTGCTCAAGCAGTCTAAAAGAGATTTTTTTAAGAGTATATTTTCTGATGTCTTGAATCAGTTTCTTACGACAGCCTGATCTTCTTTACTTCTCTATTTGAGCATCAACTTCATGTTTTTTCAATTCTTTAATGTCTGAGGGGAAAACCTCTGCCTGGTGTAGTGGAGAAGTGGAAGTTGAGAGAACAGAGGTAGAATATCTGGGAAATTACCTCACTGTGAGTGGTTTATTAGTAGACCCTCTTAAGATCTCTGCTACCCTGGACTGATCTCCTCCTAATTCTGTCATGGAGAACCAGAGTCTATTAATTGTGGTAGTAGAAACGTTTGTGGTCCGGACAGACATAGATCTCCAATTTTTGCAGAGCATGCAATATAGGAAACAGCAAGCAAGCTTGCTGAGCCTACTTCTTTTCACAGTATACTTTTGTAACACTGTTGTCCCTAGCATACAGAATATTCTTGGTGATGACTTGTCTAGATGAAACATTGTGGTTGCAGATTTAAAGACTCCTGTCCTTTTGCTCCATGGTAAGATTGTTTGCCTGGCAAGATATTTTTGCAGCATGTAGGACATTCTCATGCTGAAATCTGTTGTGAAGACCTTTTTTTTTTTTTTTTTTTTTTTTTTTTTGGGTTCAACTCTGCTTTATTGTGTATTTGGAGATATGTCACACAGCTTGTCGTGCCCACAACCCGGAGGCCGGCAGCAATAAAAAAACGGAAGCGTACACAGCCTTGTTGCCGGCATCCCGGAGGCCCGGCGGCATTGCGTAGAAGGAGGAAGTGGGGGTGCTTCTCCGATGTGGCACAGTAAAAGAGGATGAACAGCAGCAGAACAGTGTTTTCTAATGGAGACAAAAAGAACGTCCTTCCCTCTCCGTTTTTTGGGGTGTAATAAAACAACGTAACAACATTACCCAACAGTGCAATGACCATGAGGCAAGTCATGCATCTTGGTCAGTTAAGGATCAGTGTATAGGTGTGGCATGCTATGTGAGTGGAGGTGCGTTTAGGAGTGTGTGCAGGGCACAATCAATCCAGCGAGAGGGTCTCTAGTAGCCAGAGGTTAGGTCGGGCGTGGGGCCCCAGAGAGTCAACCAGCAGTGGGTGTCACGACATATTGCCAGCAGGGCATGAAGGAGTCTGCGTGAGAGTATGGGGGAGTGGTGGTAAGACAAGGGAGCAAGGCCACGGTGCAGGCGGAGCATGGAGTCAGGAGGCGGGGGGAGGCTGACAAGTGTGCAGTGGCCGAGTCCAGGGGGGGGGGCCCTACTTGGATAATGCAAGGAGGGGGGCACGCGCATAGAAGCAGGGTTCCCAGCCAGGGTCAAGAATGGAGTAGTGCGCTAATCTATTGTGGGTTGATCGCCTGCTATGGTCGCATCGTCTGAGCGTGTGAGGAGATATCGCAGCAATGGGTCCCAAATGTCGCCGGGGCGACTCGAGGTGGGCAGCAGTTCAGCAAATGTCGTATGCTGATCTTGGCAGTATGTTAGGTCGCCCAGCCAATCCTTAAATTTGGGCGCCCTGCCCCGTCCCCACCGGCACGCCACGCGCCTCTTGGCCAGCAGGAGCGCAGTGTCAACAAATTTCCGGCAGGATCTAGGAAAACGGACAGTGTCCCCGAGTAGGGCCACCAATGGGTCGGAAGGCATTGGTTCTTCAACCATCTCCGCAAGAGCATCCAGCACTTGGCGCCAGAAGTCCGCCACCTGAGGGCACGTCCACGCCAAATGGAGAAAGTCGGCACCAGGGACATGGCAACGTTCACAGCGGTCATCATCCGCCAGGCCAAAGCGCCGTTTCCTCACCGGCGTGTAGTATACACGCTGCAGGTATTTATAATGAATGATCTTTAATCTGCTGCTGGCAGAAATGCGAGAGGTGAGCGCGCAGCAGCGACCCCACTGCTCATCTGATATGTCGAGACCGAGTTCAGCAGACCAGCGCAACCGCGCATTGGACTCTGACACCGGGACAGCTCCCCTGATCTGGCGATAAAGGCCGGAAACCAGGTGGGCCCCCTCTTGTGAGCTTAATAAAAAGTGCAGCGGAGGTGTGGTGTCGGGCTCGCTGGGAAAGTCTGGTAGGATGTCTCTCATCCCCGCCCGTAGTCGCACATAGTAGAAGAGGTCGAGGGGAGTGTGGTCGTGTGCAGCAAAGAACAGGTCTGCCGACTTGAAGGTGCCATTGGAGAAGAGGTCCCCCCAGCAAGAGACTCGCAGCTTTGCACAGAGGTTGCGAAAGCCCACTTCCCCCAAAAGGGTAAGATCAGGGTGATGCGTGAGCGGTAGCTTGGGCGAGTAGAGAAAGTCACATACCAAGCTCTTGGTGATGCGGCGCCATGCGTCTAATGTGCAGGAGACCGACGTATTCGGTGTAGTAATGGCAGATTCAGGACAGTGAAGCAAACCATTAAGCGGGAGGGGATGTACGATCCAGTCCTCCACTGCTACATGCGGCATAAAGGGAGTAGGGGCCATCCAGTGGTAAGCGAAATGCGCTTGCGCACACTGATAGTAGGCCTCGAAATCAGGGACATCGAAACCACCCTTCTCATAGGGGAGGGTAATGGTAGACCACTTAAGTCGGGGATTCTTGCCTCCCCAAAAGAGCCGTCGCGACTCCGACCGCAAGGTTCGGAAAAAATGAGCGCCAGGGAAGTACGGTACATTGACAAAGAGATAAAGGAAGCGGGGGAGTATCACCATTTTTATGAGCGACGCTCTCCCGGCCATGGATAGCGGCAGGGTGATCCAGCGGTCCACTGAAGCAATCAGTTTGGTTATCGCTACACCGTAGTTGGATCGCAGCGTCTCGTCTCTGTCTCTTGAAACGCAGATCCCAAGATAGCGGATATCAGACCGACACCACTCTAGTGGGTAATCGAGGGGAAGTCAGTCACCGCATCAGTCAGGGGGAGCAGTTGCGACTTGGACCAGTTGATATGGACTCCGGATATCCCTCCATACAGAACAAACTCCCGAAGCAACGGATTGAGATATGTTTCAGGATGCTTGACATATAGCGTTATGTCATCCGCATAGAGTGACACATCAATCTGGCGCTGCAGGCATTGCACCGCGCCTCCGCGATGCAACTGACGCAGCCTACAGGCGAGAGGTTCAACCGCGATGGCGAACAATAGGGGAGAGAGAGGGCACCCTTGTCTCGTACCCCTGGTAAGTGCGACGGGCTGTGACAGATGACCGTTGATCAGTACTCTTGCCATAGGGCGAGTATACAGCAGGCGGACCCAGGATATAAATAATGTAGGAAATCCCATACCAGCTAGCACAGAGAACAGGTATGGCCATTCGACAGAATCGAACGCCTTGGTTGCGTCCAGAAATATGGCCGCCACGGGTGTGTCGGGGTGTACCGTGCGGAGCAGGGAAAAAAGCGTGCGGAGGTTATGGGAGGTAGACCTGCCCGCCACAAATCCCGATTGGTCGGGCAGCACGAGTCTGGTCATTAACAGCGACAGCCGGGTGGCCAAGACCTTAGCAAGTACTTTGACGTCGCAATTTAGAAGGGAGAGCGGACGATAAGAGTTACAGGAGTTGGGGTCCTTATTGGGTTTAAGAAGGGAGGTAATCACTACCTCGCGCATTGAACAAGGGAGTACTCCATCATCTAAGGATTCAGAGAAGACCTCGCTGAGTACTGGGGCCATGATGTCGATGTAAGCCTTGTAGAATTCGGCTGGTATGCCATCAAGCCCAGGGGCTTTGCCATTCTTGAGGGACATAATGGCCTCGCGTATTTCGTCTTGCTCGAACGGAGCCGCAAGGAACTCTCTATCGCCGTCGCTAAGCCAACACAGCGCAACGTCACTGAGGTAGTCAGCATAGGAGACGTCGGGCCCTACAGTGGAGGTGTAGAGTGAGCGATAGTGCGCCACGAAGGTAGCAAGGATCGCATCCGAGTCCCTAATAGCAGTGCCAGAGGTGTCGGTGAGTTCTAATATGGTGTTACGAGCTCGGGGTGGTTGTGTAATCGCAGCTAGCGCCTTTCCGGGCCTGTCCCCCTCGCAATATTTACGGGCCTGCCAGTGTTTGCCCCTAAACTTTGCCTCCCGCGCAGCCTCCTCCTCATATCGTGACAGTGTCTCCCTAAAATCGGCCTGTAGGTCGGGGCTGGGGTCAGAAACCATTCGCAGTTCTAGATCGCGCAGCTCCTTCTCCAGTGTGTTAAGTGATGTGAGGATGGAGCGTAGTACGCCATGGCCTTTGGAAATGCAGTGCCCCCTGATCGTGACCTTGAATGCCTCCCATATGTGCTCAACTGAGTCTACCGATCCCTTGTTCCTAGTGAAGAAATCTTCGATCTCCTCACCTAGTTCAGTACGAAACAGGTTATCAAGGAGGATATCAGGGCGAAGTCTCCATTGCGGTCGAGGACTGTCCCAGCCTGGTGTACGAAAGTGGAGCAGGACAGGGCTGTGATCAGAGTACGTCCTCGGCAGATGACGAACCCCCACCAAGTCAACAGCGACATCTCTTGTGATGAGGAAATAGTCTAGCCGTGCCCAAGTCCCGGTATATGAAGTAAAGTGTGTGCCCTCCCGCCCTAGGGGGTGTAAGTGCCGCCACGCGTCCAACAGTCCGCCCTCCTCGACAATACCCTCCAGTGCCTCCCGTGCTCTGGGCTTGTAGGTGCAGACCCCATCCGCTCTGTCCAACTGTGGTTGCATCGCTAGGTTGAAGTCACCTCCCCAAACTACGTGTCGTGATGCAATGGAGAGGATTTTACCCCAGAGAGTAGTGAAAAAAACTGGTGTGTCAACATTGGGCGCGTACATGGTTACAAATGTGAAAGTGTCCCGGCCTATCCTGCCCCACAATAGTGCATATCTACCCTCCCTGTCGAGTAAGTCTCCATACTTTTGAAAGGGTACCCTGTGGGCTATGAGGATAGCGACTCCCCTCGAATAGGTGGAGTAGGAGGAGAAGACACGTTCTCCGGCCCACCTACTCGCGAACGATGTCCCACCCTGTGGTGCCAGATGCGTTTCCTGTAACATAGCGACTTGTACATGATTTCTATCCAGGTAGGCTATGACATCCCGGCACTTTCTGGCATTGTTCAACCCTCTTATATTCCAGGATAAGCAAGTTAATTGCGTGTTAACTGCTGGAGTGGCCATGGATAGCACAGCAAGAATAATAACAGCGCCGGTATAAGCAGCACGGATACATCACCTCCGCATCACAGCATCGTTGCCCACACCGAGATAAAGTCCAAGCAAAGAGTCCAAGAAATGAGTGCCTCAAAAAAAAGGAAAAAAAGAAATAAACCCCCCTCCCCACCACCCACCCCAGCATCCCAATCATGCCAGCAGCCAAGTACTCCCACCCAGCACCCCGCCCCCCTCCCCCCTTCCCCAACTCAAGCACCGTGAACAGCTGGAACTCCAGCAAGTCAAAGGGGAACACCCAGTGGGGGTAAAACATAGAGTGCGTACAGCCACCTCCTAGGTCCCAGCTCCGTAACTGTGCCGCCCTTGGTGGAGGCTAGGGCCAGGAATGTGGTCCTTGGGTTACATTACCATAGGGATGAAGAGTCCATGCAGCGTCCCCGCCCACGCGGCCTCATATGTCCGTGCATCAATGTTCGGGATGGGAAAAAGCCGACGTAGGCTGGGTGTGCCGCGTAGCAAAGATCTATAGTCAGTCTTCGTGTGGCGCCGGGGGTAGGTCTGCGTCATCTCGGTCCTCCTCTGCATCTCGGTCCTCTCTACGTGCTCTCCGGAGCGTTTTGAGAAAGTCCTCCACCTTCTGTGGGTTGGTGAAGAACCGTTGCTTGCCCTGGTGGGTGATTCGCAGCTTTGCAGGGTATAACAGCGCATAGTCGATCTGAGCCTCACGAAGTTTTTTCTTCACCGGGAGAAACTTGCGCCGCTCCTCCTGCACCATAGGCGTGAAGTCTGGGTAGATGGAGAAGGTGACTCCATTATGCTGCAGCGATCTCTGAGTTCGGGCTGCCCGGAGGGCAGCGTCCCGATCGCGGTAGTTTAGCAGCCGGGCTATGATGGGGCGCGGAGGGAGGCCCGGCTTGGGCATAGGCGCCAGAGAGCGGTGCGCCCTCTCGACGATAAACTGGGACGAGAAAGCGTCCTCCCCGATGGCCCCCTTGAGCAGTTTCTCTACGTACAGCTCCATTCTGCCCGTATCTGTGGATTCCGGAACATTGGTAACCCGTATGTTGTTTCGGCGGCTACGGGCTTCCAAATCCTCATTTTTGGCCGCTATGATCCGGAGGAGGTTGTCCATCCTGGACAGTTGAGTGGTGTGAGATGCGGCAACATCTGAGGTGTCAGAGATACGTTGCTCCGCAGCTGTAAGGCGTTCCTCATGACGATCCACCTTGTGCACCAGTGCGTCCAGTCGCGCGGTGACCCCGTCGACCTTTTCTACAACAGTGGCGAAGCCCTGTCGCATCTCTTGCAGCAGGCTGGACAGGTCAGTGTCTTTAACGGAGGAGACGGTAGCCCTCGGGGAGGACGTGCCAGGGTCCGGGTCCAGCTGCGTCGATTTTGCGCCTTTCTTCGCAGTATCAAAGCTGAGCTTGGTCTGGCGGTTCTCAGGCCGCACCATGATGGCGTCGGGACGCAACACTCCAAGGGCGTGAGGAGCAGTAGCACTGCAGGTTGCCTGGCTAGTAAACTAACTCCAGGATGTAGGGCCACAGTGAGGGTGGGGCAGGGCAAAGCCCCAAGAGTGCAACAAGGGTCCAGGCGGTGGAAGCCCGGGGGTCTGATGAGGCCACGCTCGGCCTGGCGGCCAGGAAGGGGGGTAGCAAAGTCTTAATGGCTATGGTGGTAGGGCCTAGTACGCCAATGTCGCTGTGCAGGGTGGCGGCACGACCGTTCCATGCGAGTGTGGGAGGCAGTGCAGCCGGACCTCAGCGGGGGTGTGCCACGCAGGTGTGGTGCTCTATCTAGGGTAGCTTACACCGAGGCCATCCTACAATGTTCAGTTGGCAGTATGAAGGAGTGGTGCCAGGCGGGTGAAGGAGGATCAAGGTGGGTCCCAGCCTCTCCTGTGTGGAAGGCGCAGTCTCCTGGCATGGAGGGGACAGCGTCCCGATGCTTAGCGCTGTGTAGATGGTCAGGGCCGGCCGAGGCGCAATGTAGGAGCGGCAGCCAGCTCGAGAGTTCAAGGTCCAGGGGTCAGCCCCCTCACCGGGCAGTGCACTGTTCCGTGCCGTGTCCTGCCAAGCGGGTCCGGAGCTCCCCAGGGATCAGGCAGGCAGTGAGGTGCTCGTGTCCCGGCGGCCCGGTATACAGAGGGCAGTGGCAGCTCCACCAGCGGGGGAGGCGAACGCAGCGAGGTGGGGGAGGGGGTCGGGGGGGTCCCCGCACCACCGAGCCAACCGCCACTCACCCCGATCGCGGGTCCGCCGGCGAAGATCCGTCCAGGGGTCCACCAGTCTTCTCAGGGGAGAGGCCCAGTTCCTCGTGGCAATCCCCGGCCTGTAGTAGCCCAGCGTGGCCGGACTTGTTCACTCCACCGCACCGCAGCAGCCGTCGGCGAATATTCAAAGCGGCGCCGCTCCGGCCCCGAGTCTCCCAGCGTCACCAGATTTGGACCGAGTGCAGGGATAGTGGTTGCGTTGCACCCCGTCCGAAAATTAAGCCGTTTTGGATCCCTTTGGCAAAGGATATGAGAAGGATAGTGTCCCAAGGAGCGGGAGCTGCGAGACTAAGCAGCCATTCCGCTTGTGCGCCCTCTAGCGCCCCCTGTTGTGAAGACCTTGATGCCCTACAGAGCCAAGTACCCTTGGCCTACCACCAGGCTCTATATAGTTTCCTATCGGTCTCGTAGATTACCAACGAAGGGCTTTTAAACCAAGGTTCAGGGAATGTGCTACCACACTGAAGTGGCCGGTCGCTGGTGACTTAAATTAACTTTAGAGCTAGTCTCACATTCTTTTTGGCGGCCTACAGTTTGTCACGAATCAGAGTGATATGTAAAGCCCTGTCCTGTGCCCATAATCCAAGGCAGAAAACTTTAAGCCATTTTGGTTCATTCATTGGCATACTGTTTCTACTGACTAGATTGTGGATTTACCACCTTCTTGAGCAAATTGATTGTTCATGGCTACTGTAGACCTCTTTTGCAAGATGGTTCATTTTCCCTTGATCCAGAAAAGTCAATCTGCAAGCATGATGGCAAGGAGATTTCTGGCTGATATATTCTGTCTTCACATGATCCCTGACAACATAATTTCAGACAGGTCCCTAAATAAATGTCAGGATTCTGGTGCTCAATTGGTTCTACACTCCCTCCATCAAATTCTCTGGATAACACTCTCAACCCAATGGATATATGGAGACCTTGAAGAATATCAGAGGTGCTTCTGTAATGCCACTCAAAACAACCGGATAGAATACTTACCTTTGGCATAATTTTATTATAATATTTCTGTTCACTCTGCTACCAATGTTTCTCCATGTTACTGTGTTGAAGGTTTCTATTCTCATTCCATTCTGGCTTCTCCTATGTTCTCTTCTCTTGTGTCTGCTGCACCAGGCATTTTAGAAAGGCCTGATTCTGAGAGGCAAGTATGTAACATTTATCGACCCCTTCAGTACTTTACGAATCATTTGAATGCCCAGATTTCTCTCTCTTTTCAGTACACATGTGCTTCTGAGAATCCTGTGAATGCACGGATTTCTCTATTCAGTACATTTGTGCTTCTCAGAAGCCTGTGGATGCAGAAAATGACTTCGCCACTCAAGTCAGCTGTGCTTCTGAGGCTGCTGTGAATGCACAAATGTCACTCTCCCTTCAGAACACCTGCGCATCTTAAAATCTGCGAATGCAAAGGTTTAATTTCTCTCTTTATTCAGCTCACCTGTGCGTCTGAGAATTCTGTAAATCCACCAATTTCTCTATCTCTTTTGTTCAACTGTCCTTTTGAGAATAATGCAAATGTACAGGTTCATTGCTCCTTTCAGTATACTAGAGCTTCTGAGAATCCTGTGAATGCAGAGCTTTCTCTATTCCTAAGGGACTCTTTTGCTTCTGAGAAGACTGGGAATGCATGGACATATCCATGGCCGGCTTTAGAGCAGTACGACTTGTGCAGCTGCACTGGGCGTTGACCTGGGGAAGGGGACGCTGACCTCAGGAGATGGGGGTGCTGTGTTTAGCAATAACTTATGATTAAAAAATGCCTGCTACAGAGTTAGTTGTGCGTCTAGTTTTGAGGCAGCATTAAAAATCTCAAGATAACTCTTGTGATAATGTTCCTGCTAGAGAAAGAGATTAGAATTTTGTCTGGTGGCAGTTTTTATTTACCATAAAATAGCGCAGATGGTTAGTATGCCTGCTGCAAAGAACTCTTACCGTGCAGATTACAGATCTGTATTTTATGTGGATAGTTAAGTGGATTACTGCTTTTGCCACAGAGATTCTTTTGTCACCGCAATTCATAAACTACAACCCTAATATAGAACAGTGACTGTTACAAACTGTCATCAAAGAGCTGCCTGCAAACTGCATAAAATAGTTTGGGATATTATGTTTTTCATCAGTCTTTTTTATCATCTATTCCTAATGTTGCTGAATGGGTTTGTTTGGGTAGAGATATATTCTTAATATTAAAGTCAGCCTTTACCAGTGCCTTAACAAATTAAATGTATGTGAGAGAGTGTCTATGGAGAGATGAGGGGCACTTTAGCCCAATGATAGTGGGGGAATCCGTGGAGGAGGTCATGGGAAGTGGGGGCACCAAAAATGATTGTTGCACACGACAACAACAGCGCTGAAGCTGGCCCTGGATGCATCGCTCCCGTCAGTACATATGTGCTTCTAAGGATCATGCGAATGACCAGATTTCTTTCCCTATTCTGTACAACTAAGTGCACTTCTGATGATCCTGTGAATGCACAGATGTATCACTCCCTTCAGAGCACCTCTGATCCCGAGATCATTTGAATGCACAGATGTCTCTCTCCCTTCATAATACCTGTGCATCTGATAATTCTGTAGATGCACAGATCTCTCTTTCCGTTGAGAACACAGGCTTCTGAGATTCCAATCAATGCATACATTTCCCTCTCCCTTGGGTACTCCTGTGCTTCTTAGATTCAAGTGAATGCATTTCATCTTCCCTTCAGTACACCTGTCTGTATGACAATCATGTCAATGCACATATCTATCTATCCCTTCGATGCATATGTGTTTATGAGAATCCTCTGAATGCACAGCTTTATTGTTTTCTTTTGCTTCATCTGCACTACAGAAAATCTTGTGAGCGCCCAGCTTTCTCTCTCTTTTCAGAGTATCTGTGCTGCTGAGGAGCTTATTAATGCATAGATAATCCTCTCTTCCTTCAGTGCATTAGTGCAGTTGAAAATCCTGTGAATGCTCAAGTTTCTCTTTCCCTTCCGAACATCTGTGCATCTGATGGTGCCAGTGAAAACATGCATTTTTTCTATAATTGTGCGAGGAAGTCAGTCTCTCACCTATGTGTCCTCTGGTCGTTGGGTCCTCTTCTCTGCCTCTCTCTCGGCTCCTGTCTTCCAGTACTCCGAGCTCCTCCATTGATCCGGCTTTTATACCTGCAGCTGTCTCTCTAGGAAAAGGCAAACACATGTTTAGCTTGATGGGGAACCCCGGCTGAATGCCAGAGCGATGATGACAGGAAAGGGAAAGCAGAGCTGTGATTGGAGGGAGAAGACAATCCTTCTCATGATGACACCTCAGGTAAGAGTGGGAGGAGCCACAGTGCACCTGTAGTTCTTTCCCGCCACTAGACACCTTACGTCACCTGTCTGTTGCAGCATTTCATTTTCCTGTTCTGATTACCTGCACGATTCTATTGTGTGCTCTAGGAGTTTGCCATTGATTGTTGTATTGTCTGAGGGATCAAAGGTCACATTCTAATACTTGCTTGTGTTCACGCAGTAAGTTGAGATATGGCACTTGCATTCTGCCAGAAGAGCCTCAACTTACCTCAGGATTCCCTGAGGCAGCTTCGCATATTTATTTATTTTAATTAGTTTACTTGGCACTGACAGACTTTGTAGTGCACCTGTGATACTTTCTCCCCAGGAGCTTCCTCATTCCTCACACGTCACCAAGTCTCTATCTGTTATTAGAAAACTGCTGAGTGCGCAGTCTGTGCCCTGGGGCGCTGCCAGTCACTGTATTCCCTCAGCAGTCGAAGGTTGTGTTTTTGTTTCCTGTACACAATATTTCAACAAAAAAAGAAGAATTTAGTTTATCCAAGAGAAACTGCCCCTTGACGTTCTGGGAGACACCCTCACACATTTCTTTCGTGAGGTGAGTTTACCTGACAGACGCTGGAAATTCAGAATGTTTTTCATCAGGGCTCAGTGTAAGTTTAGTGGTGCGAAATTAAATCAGGTTTACCATTCTTTCACTGCAACTATCCAGTGTGTTCACAATAAAAAGACGGCACAGCACAGTGGTAGTGAAAGCGTCCATCACCAGGGACTTGTTTATCAAGGGAGCAGCAGGTGCAGTGTCACCGGGGTCGGAGGCCTGGGACGCATTTTGAGAAATGATTATTGCATTTTTATTTTACTAGTTATGCAACGCTTAGAGAACGGACTTTACTTGCTTGCAATATGACCACTAGCACCCTTGCTGCGCCCTGTGCATCACACTCAGTGCATGACACTTGACGTATACATTTTCAGGGAAAAACAGATAAGGGTTTGCTACAGATTGGATACTTTAAAACCAGAATAAGTGAAATGTAAACAGGGCCACTGGAATTATGCGGCAGGAGTAGAACATATTAAGCGGTAGCTTAATAGTGTGGCATAATGCGACACATTTTTATAGTATTACTTCATTATTTTGTCCATTTATGCATGGCAAATCTCTGTGGAATTTTTAAACTATTCGGGGGTTGGAGCGCACCGCTGACATGCCCCAACGTAATTACCTCTTGCATGATGGTTCATGTAGTTCCTGATTTCTCGCTCAATACTCAGTTCAAAGTGTTCATAGCCAGTGTTGCATTATTAATTTCCAATTCGTATCCCTAGACACGTGTTTCATGATTCCTCAATCGTCAGTAGGTACCAATATTTCACCTTTTTAATGCCAGTTTAACACCCAAAAATGTTAGCACCATATACTAGGGACTGATACAGGAACCACAGTATACAATCTGAGATGTGCCTAAGTACTGAACATTACCATTTAGGGAGAAAGCAGATAGACTGGGGTCCTGATTAGAGAACCCAGTCAGACTAGTCAAATACAGCTTAGCACGGGGCAAAAAGTGGGGGTAACCATAGAAGCAGATCATACTTTCCTACAGGACCAGACTACATTTGAAAAGGCCTTTCCACTTCGCCTGACCACGTGTAGCCATGCTTTCAGTAACTTTGCCTTAATCTATTTGAGGTAGAAACAGATGTTATTGTTAAAATATCCTGATTATACATCAGAACCATGTGAATGCACTAAACATTTGCTCCATTCCGCACAGCTGTTCTTCTGAAGCGGCTGTGAATGCACAAAAGTCACTATCCCTTCAGCACACCTGTGCCTCTGAGAATTACATGAACCCACGACTTCTCTCTCCCCCCTGTGCAACTGTGCTTCTGAGAAAACTTCAATTGTAGATGTTCATCGCTTCCTTCAGTACACTGTAGCTTCTGAGAATCTGTGAATGCACAGATTTCTCTCTTCCTTCAGAACTCCTTTGCTTCTGAGAGCACTGTAAATGTATGAATGTATCGCTCCCTTCGGTACATATGTGCTTCTAAGGATCATGCAAATGCCAAGATTTCTCCCCCCATTCTGTACAACTAATTGTGCCTCTGATAATCCTGTGAATGCACAGATTCATAATTCCCTTCAGAAAACCTCTGATCCTGAGAATCATAAGAATGCATAAATGTCACTCTCCATTCATAATACCTGTGCATCTTGCAATTCTGTACATGCACAGATGTCTTTCTACACTAAGAACACAGGCTTCTGGGAATCCTATCAGTGCATACATTTCTCTCTCCCTTGAGTACTCCTGTGCTTCTAGGATTCAAGTGAATGCTCAGATTTTGTCCTCCCTTCAGTACACTTGTCCATCTGAGAATTATGGCAATGCACATATTTGTCGATCCTTCCGATGACTCTGTGTTTATATCAATCCTCTCAATGCACAGCTATCTTTTTTTCATTCCCTCCATCTGTGCTTCAGAGAATTCTGTGACTTTGCAGCTTTCTCTCTTCCTTCAGTGCATCTGTACTCCAGAGAATCCTATTAATGCACAGATATATTTTTCTCTTCAGTGCATCCGTGACTTGGTGAATCCTGTAAATTCACGGATTTCTCACTCCCTTTAGTGAATTTGTGCTTTTGAGAATCCTGTGAATGTTCATATTTGTCTCTCTCTTCTATACATCTGTGTCTGTGAGACTGTAGCTGTCTCTCTAGGAAAAGGCACATGCATTTTCATGTTTGTGTTTAGCTTGATGGGTAACCCAACTGAATTCCAGAGAGATGATGACAGAAAAGGGAAAGCAGGACTGTGATTGGAGGGAGAAGGGAATCATTTGATGATGACAAATCAGGTAAGAGTGGGAGGGGCCACAGTTGCAATGCAATAGACCTGTATTTCTTTCCTGCCACTAGAGTCCACATTCCACACATCATCAAGGCCAGCGGTAGGCATTGGCAGTGTGGGTAGCTGCCCAGGGTCCCGGGCTCAGCCCATCAACATGGGGCCTCACTCTCCCCTTCCATGGGCCTAGGGTGGTTTTTGCACGTTTGTCTGCAATTGGGACTCTTGTGTCACAGAAGCACTACTGTGACCTTTCACTCACATTTTAATTCCCTGACTCTTTAACCCTCACTTAAGACAGCAACTGGGGCTCTTTCATCCCTTTATCAGCTGCAAAAGAGGTGGTTCTCTGGGGCTGAAAGGCAGTTGCCTAACGAAACTTGAAGGGGCCCCCTTGCAAATTACATGCATAGAGAGATTTGCAATTTTCTGATGTTTTTATCTTAAGGATGGTTGGTTTGAAAGGGTGGTGTTACATGTGTGGAAGCTCATATACATTTTTCACAATAAAAAAGAGTCCTGCAATAGACCAAAGTGTTCAAACCGTGGGTTAAAAGGCAATTTCCCAAGGTATGTCGCACTAAGAAATGCATTGCAGACAACCTAGGTGATGTGAATAACTTGGAGAGTAATTTGAATGGAACAAGTGTAGAAGGGCAAGTTTTAGGAGTAAATGGCACTGTAAGAAAAAAACATCTGTAAAATAGTAGCTGGAAGAATGGAAGTAAAGTTATTTGCTGATTCAGGTTCTCCCTATATAATATTTAACAAGAATATGTGGGAAGAAATATTTGTGTTAGTTCTGGGGATGAATTTACAGAAGCCTAACATTAAACCACAAAGTTTTACTGGAGTACTATTGAACTACTGGATTTACGAGACATACATTTGAATTTAAAGACAGGAGTGCTGAGTGCAAATTTTATGTCAACAAAAAAGGGGTCATTGGTACTTGGGTGGAGGGACCAAGGAGAACTAGGAATGTTGTTAGATCCGTACCAGCCAGCACCACTTTTATTATTAAATTCAAAACCACAAGAACAGCAAGAACAGCAAGATGTAGATGTCTTTGTTAAAAAGCTCTCCAAACATCTGTCCTAGGAAAATTGGGAGGTTAAATGGATTCATGCACAAAAGAATTCTGAAAGAATCAGCACAGCCTTGTGTGCACAAGGTAAGGAACATTCCCTTAGGGATTAAAGATGAGGTTGTAGCCTAATTAGAGAAACTGGAGGGAGCAGGCATTATTGATCGTGTTGAGTCATCTAGGGCCAGATGTAGGTAGCCAAATACCGGTTGGTAACGGCCGAAATTCTGTAATTTCGGCCGTTACCGACGGGTATTTGGAAAATGAGATGTAGGAGTGAAAAATCTACTGATTTGGTAAATAAGAATCGGTATTATAACGATTCGGAATTTACCGAATCCTTATTTACCGATTTCTTATTTACCGAATCGGTAAAAAAGAAATGGTAAAAAATGTCCATCGAGATGTAGGAAACCCAAAAAATACCGAATTCAAAGAAATTCGGTATTTAAGAGTAGGTATTTACCATGGATTGAAAGCAGGTGGTAACCAGGTGCAGGCTATAAATGAAAGGTACCAAAATGCAACAGTGTAACCAGAATGGCGACATTCTACGTCATAGCAAGGCGGCAACGGCTACAGGCAGCAGGAGAGAGGGTATGGAGAAGGGAGGAGCAGGTCTACAGGCAGAGGATAACTCTCTTCCAACTGACTGAGCCAGAGATACTGCAAAGGTACAGGCTACATGCCAGAACCATCCTGGACTTGATCAGGGACCTCCACCCACACCTGGATCACCCAACACCAATGGCGCATGCCATCCCAACCCATGTGCAGGTGCTGTGTAGCCTACACCTGCTTGCCTCTGGGAGCTACCAGAGTGTGATTGCTGCAGTAGGTGGTGTGTCTCAGAGCTGCCTGTCCCGATTTGTCAGGAAGTTCCTTGAGGCCATGATGCAGAGAATGCATCATTACATTCGGTTCCTCGACACACCTGCGGAACTTTCAAAGACCAAAACAGATTTCTATCAACTGGCACACTTCCCTCATGTGATAGGCAGTGTAGATGGCACCCACATCCCAATATGCCCACCTGCAGCAACAAAACACATCTACAGGAACCGGAAATCAACGCACTCAATTAATGTGCAGGTGATATGCAACACTGGCAACATCATAACAGACATTGTGGCCAAATTCCCAGGGAGTACCCACGACTCGTACATCTTCCAGAATAGTGGGATATACACACGCCTTCTTGCAGGCGAATTTGGTGATGGATACCTGCTAGGTAAATAACTGTGACACACCATGACAGTCAATGCACATGGATCAATCATGAGTATGTCACCCCCTACTTGAATCCATCTACCAGGAGTGAGAGGCGTTACAATGTGGGACACAGAGCAACACGCAGCGTTGTAGAACGCACTTTCAGACTACTGAAAAGCAGGTTTCGCTGCCTCCATAAGAGTGGAGGTGCACGGCAGTACACTCCAATCATGTGCTGCAAAATAATTGCGACATGTGCCATGCCTCACAATCTCGCCACCAAGGAAGGAACAGAGGTTGAGATCACACATCATGAGGACATTGATGATGGAACAGAACAGGCAGAGCCCTATGCAGCAGGAGCAGCCCCAGCAACAGATGGTAGACTGAGAAGAGCAGATATTTCTAAAGTAAGGAGACACAGGCATGCTTAGTATTTGAAGTACGTAGTTTAATAGTCACTACAGCACTTCGCTGATACCAAACCATGGTAGCACAATATCTGTATCCCACACTGGGTGGCCACAGTTTACCTCACTGCGACCAGTCCTGTGGTTTGAGGGCATTGTCAATGTTTGCACCCACGCACTACTGTGCGGGATGTACGGGGCTGGGTGTCAACGTGCGCAGTGGTGGCTGGGTCAGCAGGTTGGCACCTACTGCTCCTACGAATGTCAGGAACAGGAGTGCTAAAGCCACTCCTGCTGGTGGAGTCTTCTGTGTCCCCGACACGTGTGTCTCCAACAGTGGCTGCCTGCTGTGTCAGCAAAACCTCCATGGCAGAGGTGCCTCTCCCCATCCCCCTCGACAAATCACTGCAGCAGTGCACAATGTTATCCTACATGGTGATTGAGCACCGGCATAGCAGGGAGGTGGCAGTGGCAAGCCGGTTCATGGCTTTGGTTTGTTGCCGCATGCATTGACGATCCCTGCGCCTTTCGGAGTGGTCACTCTCTAGTTTTTCACAGAGGGCACTCATGCACTGTGTCATTTCCCTCATGGCCTGTGCCATGGATTTTATGCCCTGTGCCATGGAGACAATACCCCTGTGAATGATGGACATCTTGCTGTTTAATATGTGCACCTGTCTATGGACCGTTAAAATGCCCTTTGCCTGCAGGCGCTGGACCTACACCATGGTGGCCTCAAGACCACAGAAGACCCCCTCTCCATCCTGGCCTTCACCTCTCTCCCGTACCCTACGGCCTCGGACACCAGCATGCACAGCTCCAGATGAACTCTGTTGCCCAGCTTTGTCAGCCAGAGGTGGAGTACTTGGTGTGAAAGCCTCCACATCTTCCTCATCTGAGGTTTTGAGGATTCTGAGTGGGGGCACATCATGCCTCCTTGGCCTTCCCAGCACAGAGGACTCTGAGGTTGGTGTTGGGGACAGTGCAGGTGCTTCCAAATCCTGTGACCCAAACAGCAGAGGTGACAGTGGGCGTGGTATGGTGCGCTGCTCCAGTGCAGTGGCTGCCTGCGCTGTGGATGTAGTTTCAGGTACAGTGCTTGGTCCTGATATGTCGGGTGTTTTCTCCCTCATCTCCGTTGCCGGTGCCCTCTGCTCCCTTTCCTGCGCTGTGCTGCGCGATGACTCTCCTGTGGGCAGATATGGACAATGGGTCAGTGTGTGTCATTATTAAATCACATTCCTATCACACAATTGCCTAGTCCACAACTGCTTATGGATGTAGTGTGTGGCATGCCATGCTGAATTCTATGTTGACTGCATTGATGTATGTTCCTATGAATACGTCTCCCAGTATGCATTGGTGGTAAGTACTAAAACCAGTTCTGGAATGTGATGCAGACACCCACATTGGGGAAGGGGCCAGGGAATAGGGTGGGGAATCATGTCCATGCATCTTACCTTGTTTTCTTGCAGCTCTGGCTGAGCTGTCAGCATCCCCAATCCCATGTATGCTTTCAGGCTCCAGGGGTGGATTCCACCAGCTGCTCCAGGTCTGTCAGTCTTGGTGCACGGCTCCTCCCTCCTCCTGTGGCTCCGGCTTCTTTCCTCTGTGTGGCAATTTTCTTTTTGGTGATGATCCGCAGATCATACCACCTTTTTTTGAGGTCAACTATGTCCCTTTGTATTACCCCAATGGCATTTACTTTTGACTGTATCTCCAGCCAGGTGTTCCGTTTAACTGACTCTGCAACATGCAGAGACTGTTTGCCAAAGAGCTGGGTGTGGTGTTTGACCACCTCCTCCACCAGCACCTGGTGTTCAGCTGGGCTGAATTTCATCTTCCTCTTATGCTCAGCTCCATCCTTATGGCCTTCATGGGACTCGATTTTGATGCTCTGCTGTGCTCAGAGCAGCCTGCTCCTCTGTGTTTCCTCCAGCTCTCCAAACAGTTCAGTTGCTCGGCACCTGCATGGGTGTGGCCAGCTCCAGGTACTGGGGAGGGGTAGTTACATCTGATTGGATGATTCCTCTGTTGCTTTGTTGTGGGGTGTGGTGGGTGTTCCTGATTGGTTGACTGGCTCACATGGCTTCTTATTAAAATTCCTGATTCGGTATTTACCGATTCGGAAAATACCGAATCGGTAAATACCGAGTCGGTAAATCCCATTCATTCCTATGGGCCTGGAGGCCCATAGGGTTGAATGGGTTTTACCGATTCAGTATTTACCGATTCAGTATTTTCCAAATCGGTAAATACCGAATGGGGATTCCGATTGTTACCGAATCGGTAATAATTACAGATTTTTTATCTCCATCCCGTTTTTCGATTCTGAAATATTCGGTATGTATCTGTATTTAAGAATCGTAAACTGGGATTTCCTACATCTGGCCCTTAGTGCGTAGCTCCTCTAGTAGTCGCCCTCAAGGAAAACAGCAAAGTGAGACTTTGCGTTGATTTTAGAGACTTGAATAAGAATATTGCAGTAGATAGCTTTCTTTTGCCTCACATAAATGAACTGCTAGCTATGGCCAAGGAAATGAAATGGCTTTTCATTGTAGATCTCACTGCAGCATGCCACCAAGTACCATCACACCCTGACAGTAAGCCTTTGACAACCTTTACAACACCAGTTTTGTGACTTCAATTTGTTTGTGTTCCATTTGATTTAGTATCGGAAGCAGCTATGTTTCAAACGCTCATGTATATGCTATTTAAAGGCATCAAACAAGTCACTTTTTTCCAGGATGAGATTTTGGTTATGGAGAAACACTAGGAAGATCATGATCAGAAGTTAGCTGAGGTATTGGGAATCCTTGAGAAGAATTAAATAACAGGAGAATTTACTAATTGCAAGCCTCCCAAGAAAACGGTTGCATATTTGGGACACAATATAAGCTATTAAGGTATTGCTTGCAAAACGAATCTTGTTGAAGCCATTTCACCAGCACCAGTGCCTCAGAACAAAGATGACCTACATGCTTTTCTTGGATTAGCAGAATTTTACTCAAAGTTTGTGAATACCTTTTCAGGGAGGATGTATCACATTTATAAGTTATTGAAGAATTGTAAATTTGAATGGTCGAATGAATGTCAAATAGCTTTTAATAACATCAAAATGGACACCTGCAAGGCACCTGATTCGATACCAAGTAGAAAAGTATATTAACCAATGATGCTAGAGGTGAGGGATTGGGTGCTGTTTTATCCCACCTGGTTATCCTGACAAATTTTTAGGCGGGGTTTCGTGCAAATAATAGCACTCTTGATCAAGTATTCCCTTCCAATGCATTTCTGGGAGAGAGCTTGCCATTAAAGGGGTGAATTTATATGTCGCCTTTGTGGACCTGCGCACCGCCTTTGATATGGTACCTCAAGCCAACCTATGGAGGGGGCTACCAGATATGGGTCTTCCTCAAAGTTTGCTTGATATTTTAATCAGCTTGCACTCAGCAATTAAAGACCAAGTCAGGTGGGGGTAGGATAGCAAACTAACATATCCATTCTTGATAAATCGCGGAGTTAGACAGGGATGTGACTTAGTGCCCACCCTATTCTCAGTCTTATCAATGGGGTAGGATTCCTCAATAGGGACTGGTGTGATGCCCCTAAAGTTAAGGGGGGAGAAGGGTGTCCGCATGCCTCTTTGCTGATGATATGCTATTAATATCAAAGATCGAACAAGGCCTCCAACAGTTATTAAACGATGTTATATTCTTTTGTAATGAGCGTGGTCTGGTATTAAATGAGGCTAAAATGGGATAGCAAAGTCAGCCAACAGATGAACACAGGCAGGGAACAGTAATATAGAACAAGTTTCTGTCTTCAAATATTTGGGCATTCATTTAACACCAAGCCTATGTTGGACACACCACATTGAAAAAACTACAGTTGTCATTAACTCCTTCGCTGCGGCGCTAAGGGGGCGGGGCGGCCGCGCGGCAGCCGCATGCTGGTGACGGACCCGCTCCATCACCAGCCTCGGTTGAGCTGTGCTCATAACGGAGCGGTTCCATCATGGCCCGCCCCGCTCAATAGAATGCTCAGCGCAGGCGCGGAATCCGTGCCGCCCAGGCGTGCCGAGCGGGCCATGACGGAACCGCTCCGTCATCAGCACAGCGCCACCGCAGCTGATGACGGAGCGGTTCCGTCATCAGCATCGAAGGAGTTAATCGATCAGACCGCTCACATAAGTAAGAGCCTTAAAAACACAGTGTCCAGGCAAGTGGCTCAGTCCTTGAAATTTGGTATATTAAAGCCATAGAGGACGCATTGTATGGGGATGAACTATGGGGTAGTGGGAATACAGATTGTCTTACCACCATCGAACACCATTTCATAAAATCACTTTTTAATCTACCAACTAGGACCCCCCTCACGCCAATCTATCTGGATTTGGCCCAAAGATAACAGGCTGATAAGTTGTATTACAAGTACCTAATGTTTTTGCAATGCCTGTGGTCTATTGAGGAGCTTGCCCCTTACCAAGTTACGTTGATGGGCCTTCTGAAACATCCCCAGGTAACCACCATCCCTTGGTTAAGAACCTTGAGAGACCTTTTGAGGAAATTAAGGATGGATGTTTATTGGTCTAATCCTGAGAAGCTGTGCTCAATACCAAAGCGCTGGATAAAACCTGTCTACTGGGAGTCAACCTTGGTGAAAGATGTGACCAAACCGGTTGGCACTCTGACCCAGGAATTTATAAATTTTAAACCTCTTCCGTTGTTCGAGTAAACCATTATTGAAATTGTTCCACCTCTTGTAGTAAATGATTTCTTCAATTTAGGTATACATCTCTTCCCACCAAACAGTTTTAATAAGTGGCGTTCTAATGTTCCCTCTGATGACAAGTGCCCAGCTTGAAAAGTAAGTCCCGAATCCTTAGTTCATATGATTTATTTTTCCCCCACTATAAGAATCTGAGGGGTAAGTGGATAATTCCCTAGTGTAGGGTTATTGGCCCTGGCCACTACCTTGATGTATTGAGAATTTTATCCACAGATACTCCCAGAGTGTAGTTTTTTTTTTTGCCATATATTGCCAAGCTTTATTGATCAAACGCTCAAACTTTATTATATGAAATCTTTTTATTGTTTTTTTATCTGTAAATATGGAAGACTTGTATCTGTTTTATGGCTTTTATCCTTTTGTTCCATCTTAATGTGCCTTTTCTTTTTCCCATGCACTTTTAAGGTCTATGTGAACTAAATAACTTTTTTTTGAAGCTGATAAGTTGTTGTAAATTGTAAATTTGAATGGTTGAATGAATGCCAATTTGCTTTTAATAACATCAGCATGGACACCTGCAAGGCACAGGATTTGAGACCAACTGCAAAAGTCAATCAATCAATCAACCAATGATGCTAGGGGTAAGGGAGTTGGTGCTTTTTTAGCCCATCTAGATGGGAATGTTAAAGAAATAGTTATAGCATTTTCCTCCTGCACTTTACCCCCTCAGAGAAGAAGTACTCAGTTATTGAGAGAGAGGCACTAGAGAGAGTCGGGGTTGGAATCATTATAAACAATTTGTGTGGGGATTCACACGTGTTAATACATTGTGATCACAAGCCACTAACCACGGTCCTTAATACTCAAAGTTTAATAAATACTTCACCCAGGATTGTCCCACTGTCTTTACAGCTTTTGGAATATACCTATGATGTTCAAAATGTATCAGGTGCTAAGAATCGTGTGGCGCACTTTATGAGTAGAACGCCACCCTTCCATCAAGGAACATCTAAACTGTGAATGGGAGAAGTGTCGTGTTGCTGTCCTGGAGTATAAGTAAATGAGACTGGGAATCAGCATTTGCTGAGGATATTGTGTTGGGCCTGGTAGTTGCGTATGCAATGGCAGGATAGCCGGATAAGAAAAACTGTATTCACTTTGTGTGGTAAGAAATTAATTGTCTTTGGAGAATGGATTGTTAATGAAGAAGGGTGTCCTTTTCATCCTATATAATTGTGTAGTAAGGTGGTGAAATTGTGTCATGAACGCCATTTGAGAATAGTAAAAACCAAGCACACAGCTATGGAATAGCAATGGTAGCCAGGGTTAGATAAAGAAGTAGAGAGAGTTGTATGCAAGTATGTGGAATGTTTGAATACTGATAAGAATCAAGTCATCCTTATGCTGCCTTTGCACCCTACTGAATTGCCAAATATGCTTTGGGAAAGGTTTGAAATCAATGTGATTGGGCCAGCTCGGGATGGTGAATATGATGTGTAGCTTGTATTAGAGATGGTTGATCACTTTTCAAAGTGGCCAGAAGTCAAAATGTGCATAGAGCAGATTGAGAGGATGAAGTTTTGCAACAGAAAGGGTTTCTTGTAACTATTGGGAACAATAATGGTAGACAGTTCATAGCAGACGTGTCAAATCAGTTCATAAACAGAAATTGCATCAAACACAGGACATGTCCATTTATCATCCCTAAGGCAATAGTAGCATGGAGCGCTTCAATAGGGTCATCTAAGGGATCACTGAATTGGCAAAAAGCTGTGGATTGAATGTAGGAAAAGGAAATCAAGAAGATATTATGGGCATGCTGAAAAAAACGCTGTGTAAAAGGACTCGTCACAGTCAATTTGTGCAGATGAGAGAAAAGACCCGTTAAATAAGGATAGCATGGGATGGATATCCGAGATCAGAGTGGTGGTTTGCTCTCCAGAAGATATTAAGGAGAAAATTATATGTGCAGTCTGTGTACAAAACTAGATACTACAAGTTGCATGATGTGAGGAGAGTGGAACTTCAAGTTGGTGATTCTGAAAGAGTGAAAAAAGTGAGATGATTCCAAAGGGAGATGATAGATTTTCTTCACATTTCACTGTAAAGAAAATGATTTGCAAAGATCATCCAATCCTGTGAAATACATTTTGATTGGTTGGAAACTGATGGTGGATTTAGTGGGAATGGTGGGAGAGTGGGACGTCAATGTGGTGCTGATGGAGACATGGAAAACAGGAATGTGGAGTTGTGTGGGAGAATCATCAATAGAAAAAATATACTTGCAGCCACGTCACAAGTGGTACCAACAGGAAAAAACTAATTTGGAACTAGTATCATATTGCCCAAATATAACTAAAATATATTTGCGAACTATGCTCTTATATTGTCTCATGGGTACTTAAGTGTAAAATTGTGTAACTGTTTGGGAATATTTGTTATTGATGGTATTATATTATAAAGCTTCACAAGTATCATATAAGTATTTTGGGGTAACATTTGGGAATTCTTATTTTTCTTTTTACTGTTATTATGCACTTGTTATTCTTCCTTTGTCATTGTATGGGGAAAGAAGTGTGGAGTCTGTTGCCTAGTAGCACTTGCTGACATTTCTAAGAGTTCCTTGTGGGACCTTGAAATGCTGGTGGTGACTAGGCTGGCATAGCTTACGGATGGATGTGTGCTCCGTGATGGATGGATGTGAGCTTGAGAATAAAGAATGAATTCATGGAAAAGCAATTTGCCTCATGTTGTGATAGGATTGTATAAGAACCGAAGGTGTTATCATCAAACACAGATACATTCTCGAACTCCTACTGTTGGTGAGTGTTAGAGATGCGGGTTTGGGAAAAGGAAACTGATTTTCATTCTCTACGCTGGATTAAGCTATTGTTCCGTCCAAAATCTATTGCAAAAGGTGAGAAATACGTGCTCATGTATGATGGAGTAATGCCTTATCATGACCGGACTTAAATAAGAAAAATGTGTAGGTTTTAAACCTGTAATATGGAGACAATCCATTTCAAGGTGCTATTGCTGACTAGAATGTTGTAGTTTGGAATAAAGATAACAGGAAGGTGATTTCAGTGAAACATTTACATGATTTATATTGGTATGCGATGACAAAAACTATAATGAAAATTGATTTTTAAAACAAAAATAATTTTGAGATTAAATCAGCAAGGATTCGTGATGTATTTTCTCACTATCAGAACAATAGATTCTTGAAAATAGTGTAAATTGCTAATTGAATGCTGTAGGAGGAACCAATTTCATTTCAAGACCGGAGGATACCATTATGCATTAAACCTTTCAATTGCCACTCCTGCAGCACTTTTAAAGAACTTGCACAACAATCCAACACAATCTAGAACCAGAACACATTATTCTATAAATAGTCCCTTTACAGAGCACCCCTCTCTTTTAAATGCTGTTCCTGTGGAGATAAGTATTCTTTTATTTTGCTTTAGGGAATGTTTAACTGAATGTAGAGATATGATTTAATCTTTGAAAATGTTTTAATTAGTTTGAGGGCTTTTAATTAACAGAAGCATGAGCATTGTAGGATTAAATAACTATTTGTGGAAGAGAGTTTAATTAAATGTTAAATTTAGCGACAGGCAAATTGTAGGTACATATGATCAACAGACTATTGCTTTGTTTTGTAACAGGAAAATGTTCACCTTGGGAGATGGGAGAGCATTTTTCTGTGAAGTGCGGGTGGCCTGCTCTCCGTTTGTCCATTGGTGCAGGAGGCACACACGTGCCATTGGAAGTGCAGTGCGAGTGTCAGCACGTGCCGGGTTGTCCTTTTGAAGGGAACAGTTGAGCATAGCGCGAGAGGGCAGTGCGTGGTCACAATAACGGAACAGTCGAGTGTAAGGTTTACACGCACACTGTGCAAGGAGGAAAAGTAACAGGATTGGATCGTCGTGATTTCATGTGGTTACGCCAGCCTCCTTGCTTTGCACCAAAGATATTACAATAGAAAGAAAAAAACCCTTACGGGTAACAAAGTCTATTAATTAACGAGTCGTAAGACTGAGAAGGCATTTTTCAAGGAAGGTGATTTTGGAAAGAAAGAGTTAAAGAAGAGTTCATTAAAAAGTTAATTGAGCAGGGGATGAGAGTGCAGTTCAAGAAGACTTTGGACAGCATGCTTTCTGAGAAAAAGAGAAAGGATAGGAAGTCATGCGAGCAGTTAAATCATTATCAGAGGAAGAGGATAAGAGAGAGGAAGGTGGAAAATGTTAAAGAAGACTAAGCGTATAGACGAAAAAAGTATGAAAAAAAGAGGAAAAGATGGATTTGACTCCATAAAAAAGAAAGGTGATCCTAGCGGCACAGAAAGAAAGATTGTCCTTAGTGGCACCCAGAGATTAAGTGTCCTGAGTGACACACAAGCAGAGGGGTTTAATAACTTAAAAGTGATGTCATTAAATAATGAGAACAGGGATTTGGATGAGTATGTTTTAGACAAAACAGAAGATGATGAGTTTGATTAAGAGTTTGAGGAAAATGGGTCCAAGCTCTAAAGAAGTGTGAAGAATCCCTTGGGAGAAGAAATGTTCTCTCCTTCAAGATTAGACACACTCAAAGTGGTGAATGGTGGACATTGGAGCACGTAGGCAATTTGATAAAGGAATGGTTGAGAAAGCCATTGGATATGGAACTGTTAATGTTGCTAAAGCAGAGTGTTCAAGGCCAGTAATAGAGGAGAATGTATGTGTTACACCTAATCTAGATCCTGAGATGATCAGTTATTTATTAAGGCTGGGCAGAGACCCACGGAAAGGTCTAAAGCGCTCTCTGAAACAGTGCCAAGAGAAGGTATTGCAAATCCTGGGTACATTAGCAAGGGTTTTTGATATGGCAAAAGAGGTGCATATTAATGAAACAGAAGTGGATCTACACTCACTTAGAGGATGGAGCCAAAGGACAATTATCCTTCTAGGTAATGTGAATGCCAGCATGATGGCTGAAAGGAGAAAAATGATTTTAATGAAAATAAGCCCAAAGTTGGGTGACATGGCTGAAAAGGAACCTAGCGAAGATGACAAAGTTTTATTGTTTGGTGAAGGACTAGTTAAAAGTTTAGGGACGTATGTAGCGATGTTCACTGCATTAGATAACGCTGAGATTAATATAAGGAAGACCTTTGGAACAGAATTTTTGGTAGGGCCAGTAGACGGGGCTTTTGATTGGCCGGGGAATTCAAAGGTCCTATTATAACAGCCAATATAGAGGAGACAGTAGACGTTTTCAGCCGGCATCAAGTTTCTACTGGATGTCCAGGAATAGGTAGAAGTTCAAGATGTGGTTACCAAGGATCTCAAGGTGAGTACGGGGACTGTTTCTGGTTTTATCCAAGAAAGGGCAGAAAGGCAGTTAAGGAGTCTTGTGAAAGAGTGGAAAGAAATTACCAAAGATCCATGCGTCAGAAAGACAATTTAAGGTTTTGAGACAGAGTTTGTGGAGTTTCCACAATAGGTGAAGGAACCAATGGAATTGTGTTTGATAAAAGAAAATTAGTTGGTTGTAGGTTCAGAGGTGGCCGCTATGATATAGAATGGAGCAATAAAACAGATAGAAAAAGATGTGAAAGGGTTTATTAACCCACTGTTTTTGGTAGAAAAAAGGCAAAGGATGGAGACCAGTTATAAATCTAAGAGAGGTGAAAAGGTACTTGATTTACAGACATTTCAGGATGGAGGGGATCCTTTGTTTGAGAGATATGGTATCAAAGGATGACTGGTAAGTGAAATTGGATCTGAACAATGCTTACTTTATTATTCTATTCTGATGGAGAAGAACAGTCAGAAGTTTCTGCAGTTCAGGTGGAAGAAAAGGTTATATCAGTTTCAGTGCCTTCCTTCTGGTTTATCACCTACCCATTAGTGCTTCATGAAGGTGATGAGTGTAGTTATGGCTTTCCTGAGAGAGGGGCATAATACTAATAGTGTGTTTGGATGACATTTTGATTATGTCTCAGGGCATAGATCAGTAAGGGAAAGAGTTGAATATGGTGAAGAGTTTGCTGGAGAAGTTGGGTTATCTTATAAATACAGGGAAGTCGAACTTTATCCCAGCTCAAAAGTTGGAATGTTTAGGTTTCGAGTTAGATACAGTAAAGGTGATGCTTCAACTTCCAGAGAGGAAAGTAGGAATAATAAGGTAGGAGATTATATGTGTTGAAGAAATAGTTTCTTTCTTTGAGGGACTTATCTCGGATGGTAGGTTTGTTGTCGTCTTTCATTCAAGTAATATTTCTGGGACCTTTACATTATTGTGCATTGCATAGGATAAAGAAAGAGACTTTAAGGAAAGGTTTCTGGTACGGAGACAGAGTATTTCTGAATCATGAGGGACAAGAGGAATTGAACTGGTGGTTACAGAATTTAGAAGCCTGGAATGGATGATCAATTTTTGGTTGTGCTCCGGATTTTTTGCTAGAGATGGATGCCAGTCTGAGAGGATGGGGAGCACATTTGGGACAGAGACAAATAGGCTGTATATGATCAGGGAAAGGAAGAATGAATCATAATGTGTTTGGAGCTAACAGTAGAACTAAATCCTTGAAGGAGTTTCAGAGATGTTTTGAAAGGCCAGACAGTGTTGATGAAAATGGACAATATTTCAGCTGTGGAATATATCAATCGGTTATGATGGAGCAGATCCTGTCAACTGCCTGATTTAGCAAAGGCTTTCTGGTATTTTTGCATGGAGCACATGATTGTGGTGAAAGTAGAGTATTTAACAGGAGAAGGAATTCAGTAGCAAATTGGAATTCAAGGAACATCAGAGATTACAGCAAATGAAATCTGAATCCTTGGTATTTCAGGACAATGGACAAGGAGTGGGGTCTGCTGGAAGTAGATCTTTTTGAGAGCAGACTGACTTTCCAAATAGAGTTGTATTTCAGTTGGATGCCAGACCCAAGTGCTTGGGCAGTGGATACATTTTCAGCAGATATGGAAAGGGATAAGATCTTATGCCTTTCCACCTTTTGCAATGGTTCAGAGGGTTCAGTTGAAAGCGAGAATGGAGAAGTGTCAGATATTGTTAGTGACACCATTTTGAGTGGGTCAAGTATGGCTTCCATCTGTAACTGATTTGGCTTGTATTGTTCCTTTTTTGATTTTGGCATCAAAAGTCCTGTTAATGAATGGGGGGGGAAGAACATCCTCTGTTTCAGGACAAGGTATTAAACCTTCTTGGTTGGAAGGTGTCATGATATCTGAGTGATCCAAGGAACTTTCTAGCAGGGCTGTTGGATTGCTCGAGAAATCTAGGACATGTGGGACAAGTAGGAAATACAAAGGAGATTGTAGAGTGTGGTGTAGTTGGTGCTTAGAAAGGTGTTTGCATCCCGTGGAGGCTTCTGTAGTGGACGTAGGGAACCTTTTGGGAGAGCATTTTGAGAGATGATTAGGTTACAGAACAATGAATTGTTATAGATTGGTTATTTCAGTTGGACTTATTAATGTAGATGGAAAGAGAATTGGAAGGAATGCTTTGGTGTGTAGAGTGTTGAAGAGTATGAGGCTTACAAAGCCACCTAGGGCAAGGTATGAAGTTTTACGCCATGTGAACTTGATGTTGGCTTTATTCAAGTCCTGGCCTTTTAATAGATATTTGGATATGAAGAGATTAATAATTAAGTTTATCTCCTTGCTTTGCTTCATATCTTGTACTTGGCCTTCAGATGTAAAGGCTTTTGAGGTAAGTAATCGACTTTATGAACCAGATGGAGTATGTTTTTAAATATGAAAGAGAACGAAGACAATATTCACTTACATTTTTTATCCAGGATTAACAGAATGGTAAAAACTATGTGGTATAGAATGTTTACAGGAATATGAAAACAGAGTGAAGGAAAACAGGAGAGATGGTGAACAACAACTATTAATTTCATAGGTAAAACGATATGGAGCAGTGAGTAATGTTAAATGGGCAATGGAGCAAGCAGGTATTGACACTAAGCAGTTGAAAGCTCATTCGATAAGGGGTGCAATGACTAGTAAGGCCTATCTCACAGGTGGAAGATTGGAAGAGATTATGAAGGCTGTGGATTGGTCAAATGCAGGAACATTTGAAAAGCATTACTTTAGACCAGTAAAACAGATGGCAAATGTGGCGTTGAAGGGTTTCCAACATGCATAATGGCAGCCTCCGGTCTTGAAATGGAATGGCGATTCGCCAATTATAATGTACAGAGAATCAAGATTTCATTAAAGAGGTGGAGGGTAACATTATCCCACCCACCTCTTCCCTAACAAGAAACTTAAAAAAGAACAAAAAAAGATAGAAGAGGGAAAGGAAAACAATGAATAGATGATAATTGTAAAGTGTTATTATAGAGATTTAGGTATAACAGTAACATTCTATTGAACTATGAAATGACAATAATGACAAGAACTGCATTGTTTCCAATGACGTTCGACGTGACTGGTCTCTACAACATCATCAATAACTCATCAATTGTTCCCACTGTGGCCCTCTTACTGACGAAGGCACCCCTGTAGTGCCAAAATGCACGTAGAATACCACCAGTCATTTGAATTTGTACCACTCAGTTTCCAATTGAACCTGCTTTTCATACATTGTGTTAATTCAGCATTGTTGAGCAAAATGTCATCATTCAACAATGTTTTTAATTTGTATTTAGTGTGCTTGGGAGTTTTTATGATGGACATGAATGTGAATGTATGATTATCACAATTTTCTCAATTGTTTAGAATCTAATAAATGTTCATTTTGTATTTTTGATACATAATTTGTTGTCTTTGGTTCTTTCTGATCTTCATTGTTTAATCGTTTGCCCTTAATTATTGTTTATTGAATGGTTGCCTTAAATCTGTACATTAATCAAAAGGTTTAATGCATAGTGTTTGCCTCCGTGTCTTTAATGAAATACTGATTCTCTGTATATTACAATTTGAGAATCGCCATCCTTTATTATGTTTATCTTAGCGGGTTCAATGTTGTTTTCATGCCACAGGCAATAACATAAATACATTCCACACTTCCCAGCATTCTGAATAAACAAACATTGCTCAATCCTACTATACTCCTATGTAACAAAAGGTCAAAGGAAATTAGTTAACTGATAGGATGTTGATGTGCTCATTCTGCACTGGAGTTACTTTGAAATCGCTTGCCTGACACCCTAGCTCAGCTAAGGAAAGTGAAACTTTGCTACAATAATAGAGCATGCAGTGAAGGGATGGGGAAAGCCAGCACGCCCACTCTACCTCATAGCAAGTTTGTACAGCCCTGTCTGGCACATCCACACATTCAAGTGTGGCACACAGTCTTCCAAACACCACAGAGCTGGAAGCCTTGAACCGTTGAAGGATGATGGGTCAAGGGGGCGCAGACGATGCGAGAATTTAGGGTGTAAAAAAAAGTACATCTCTAATAAAAGAGAGAGGGACCCAAATACCAAAGGGATAGGGTACCAGTATAAGACGTTATGTCAACAATAAATTCCCTTTGGGCGCATTTACTACAAATCAATACCTAAAACTAGATTCAACAGTGAGCATTCATACACATTTCAAAGATCAATATTGGAAACATGATTATGTAAAAAACGGTAAATTCAATATGCACAGTTTATTAGTACTTAAAACAACAATAAAATCACAAAATTAAAAATATATATAAAAAACTTGGGAACACAGAGAATAAATCAAAAGGAACAAATCAAATACATTAATTCATTTTTTAGAGTCGCGCCCAAGAAGGGCGCAGAGGTACAATGGAAACCAGGGGCGGGGCCAATTCAATCGTGGCCGACAACAATACAACCGAGCACCTCCGCAGCAGGAATATATGAATACGCGGAGCAAACAATACTGGAGACCAGCAAACTACCAGTGATTAATCTATCAAACAAGGAATTGAGCAGTGTAGAAATAGAGATTCTCAGTAGGGGCTTTAGCTTTGTTCCATCTACCACCTTAGATAAATTCCAACTAGAGAAAGATCTTCGGGCATTTTTCAGAAAGATAAGACTTAAACGATTCTTTGAAAACAGAGAGAATAGGGCACATGAAAATATCTCTGGACTCAAACCAAAGTCAACTTTCACACCTACTCTGGCTATGGTGGGTAAAAACATTGAGGCCTTTGAGATGGCAGTTGAGAGTGGGATACATGGTCTCATTGATAATGGTAACAAACTCCACTCCTTTAATATCTCCAAGGTTGAAAGAGATGCCTTGGAAAGATTGAAGAATGACAACTCCCTCACAATAAAGCCAGCAGACAAAGGGGGTGGCGTAGTTGTCTTTGATACTCTTAACTACGAGGAGAGGATGCGTACGTTGTTGGAGGTCAGGGAACACTATGCCCGAACCAATGCCAGTAGTCTCACAAAGATATCCCGTGAATGTCTGACCCTTCTAACGAATGCTAGAGATGAGGGCCATATCTGTGAGGAAGAATTTAACTTCCTCCATAACATAGAACCCAAAACCCCAGCAATCTATGGCCTTCCAAAAGTCCATAAACACAGATTGGACCCCCCTATGAGGCCCATCGTAAGTAGTATCGACTCTCTTCTTGAGCCGATAAGTAAGTATGTAGATCACTTCTTGAGGCCCCTAGTTTGTAAACTTAAATCATATGTGAGGGACTCTGCTCACATTATCTCACTTGTTGAAGGGTTACCGTTCTGTGAAGAGACTCAGTGTTTAGTCACCATGGACATTGAGTCTCTTTATACAAACATTCCTCAAGCAGACACAGTGGAGGTCATTCATGACCTTTTATCTAATGAAGACCTGGGTGGTGCTAATGTGGACTTTATTGTGGACTGTGTCCGACTGATTCTGACAAACAATGTTTTTCTTTTCAAAAATGAATATTATAGACAACTCAAGGGGACCAGCATGGGGGCTACATGTGCCCCGAGTCTGGCCTGTCTATATGTTGGCAATTTTGAATCTAAGCATATTGAAAATGAGATGGCCCCTTTTTTTGAAAATATAGCGGGCTGGTACCGCTATATAGATGATATCTTTTTTATTTGGGAAGGTACCACTGAAATGTTAAACGAGTTCCTGGCCTGGATTAACTTAGGGGATCCAAATCTTAAATTCACTCATGCATGTAGTACCAAAAAAGTGGATTTTCTGGATATTTCCATTAGAAATTCTGAGGGTGCTCTATCGGTTGAACTGTACACGAAAGCGATGGCCAAAAACACCCTACTTCATTTTTCCAGCTTTCACCCCAAATCGCAAAGAGAGAGCATCCCTTTTAGCCAATTCCTCCGTCTTCGGAGGAATTGTACAGATATAAATGATTATTACAAACATGCAGAGACACTTAAAGTGAAACTCAAGGAGAGAGGATATCCGAAAAAACTGTTGTTTGAAGAGAGCAAGATTCTATGACCGAGATGCCTTGATACAAAAAACAAGAACAGAAAAAAGTCCCATGAACAAGGTTGTGTTTGTAAGCAAATTCTCTCATATAAGTAACCAAATAAAAAATGTGGTGAACAAACACTGGCATATCTTAAATCATGATGAAGAAAACTTGTTGGAGAAACCTCTCTTCGCGTTTAAAAAGAATAAGAACCTACGTGATCTATTAGTACATACTTATAGAGAGGAATCAGGAGATAATCAGAGAACTCTCGATAACACCAAAGTAGTTGGAACCTCTAAGTGTGGAATGTGTAACATCTGTGAACAATGCATAGTATCAACTGAGATTACATGCAATGAGAAAACTATAAGGTGTAAGACACATAACAACTGTAGGAGCAAAAATGTGATCTATCTCCTGCAGTGTCCTTGCGGGCTCTGCTATGTTGGAGAAACGGGGAGAGAGGCAAGGACTCGTCTCCAGGAGCATAGATCAGCGATAAAAACAAAAAAAATTACTGCGCCAATTGTTTCACATTTTATAGAAAAGCAACATGGTGAATGCGATTTCAGATGGTTCATACTGGAGAGGGTTAAGATAGGGAAAAGAGGTGGGAACATCATCAATGCCCGAAAAAATAGAGAGCAGTGGTATATTTCCCATCTTAACACAGTTAGATCTGGACTCAACTCCCGTGAAGAATGGGAACGCATTATGGGTGGTAAATAAACTAGTAATCTCTGACTATGACCGCCTCTTGAAAATTTCCAATTATTATTGGAGACATATGCATGAAATTATAAGTGTAAATCTCCAAGCTTGGATGGATAGCGTGAGGTCATGGATCGATTGCTGCCTCACGTATATAAACCCAATTGGAAATCTCGTAATATCTATAAATGAAGACACAGAGATCTTTATGTTGTAAAATTATCTAAATAAATGGTCTTTATGAATGTTTTCACAAATCCTCATAAATTACGAAATAACAATCAGTTTGATACTCTGTTATCATAAAATACCTATATTTCGGTGTATTCCTGACCTCTCTCTATGTTTATGTATAATGTAGTCTTTTCGAAATGTAAGACTACTAATTGTCCTACCTCGATTTCAATCATACTTGTCCATTTTTTATGTTGAGCGCCGCGAAACACCGGTGATTCTGATTGCAATGGCGTGCATTCAGACTTGTATATAAGGTCTCAAGAAACGGACAGTGGCGTTTCTTGCAAAAAAGGACCAGTCTACACGCGGGATACCCGACGCAGTTTTTATTAAGGTATGAAAGCAGTGGGGCAGGATGAGAATTAGATGGCTCAGGAATTTGTTGTCGCTAGTTTCTAAAATCTGTGAAATTGACATTTTTCTCGCAGAGGCTACACAATACGAGGAAGAAAGAGGAAGGGGGCCCTTAAGTCGGGAATACACACACAAGCTGAAAAATATGTGTGTAAGTATCAAACGTGCCCGTATAGGTGGTATTATTAGGGGTGCATAACACTGTAGATGGAGTGGATCGATGTATACTCTATTATTCGATTTATTCAAACCTTTGGTTTTTATAGAACACAATAGAGTCTGCCTGATATTCTGATCGGGACTACTGCCCTGCGATTTTGAAAGTGTACTGCGTGTAGTGGGGACCTAATAAAACCATCGAGAAGTGAGTACACTTTAAATAGATAGCTGTTATTATTCTTGTGGCTGTAACTAAACTTTGTACAGATCACTGAGGCCATGATAGATGTGCAATCCTTACTCTGTTATAGGCATCGTCTTTTTCGCCAGTCAAGAACCATTTTATTTCCAGCTATTTGAGTCTTGACCCAAAATGAATAGGATGTAAGTACCATCATGTGCCTATAGGATAATTCTTGAGATGCACACATGTTTCTGTACAGGTGTGATGAACTATGAGCCCAGTCAAAATATATATATATATATCGTGGCTCTTTTTCGTTACAGTGATTGCACTATCGTTCATACAATCCAGGTCTACTTTTATTATCCTTACTACTACCGAGAGAAAGGAGGCATCATTCCCCTACTCCGATGATAAATCTTTGACAAATATCTGTCAATAAGGTCAGTATATGTAGCGGGGTCGATAGGGTCTGTGACATACATGGGTATGCTGCCCCGTTAGGTGAAGATAAACGGTGTACATTGCCACTTACTAACCAGTATGAACCATACTGATGAGCTATTTCTATGAAATTATTATCAATAATGAGGTATATACAAAACATGATATGAACCAAGATGTATATAGAACTTACCTGTTAATACCATGTGCAATAGACATTTTTGTCTCTAAATATAGGATCGATATATGATTTGCCTTTTTGTAAACAGGTATCATTGAATTATAGCTGTATATGCAAATAAGTTGTTGTTCAACATTAAGCAAGAGAGTCTAATTGGCTCCAATGATAAAGGGAAACTAAATGTCCTGCTTATGTATGAAAACCGGCCAGAAATGGTATATGGATATATGTATATATGTATAGATTGTTATAAAAATGTATATGAAGGATGTTCTGAATGATATGTACTGGTACAAATTAGTGGATGTGGGTGATTAGAGAATGAAGGATGTGATATATTGGTGGCAAAGAGCAACAGCCTGGTGACATGTACTTGTGTTAATTCGGTTAGTTTTATGTACAGAGATAGATGGAATTTCCATTGTAGAGCAACTAAGATATATTTTATCTAATTTCAGATATCTTGGGAAGACAGGCAATAATTTCCTGATGAAGGCGGCCATATACTATTTGTCCGTTGAAACGCGTCGAAACCGAGGGAATAGTACTACATATATTAATTGAGGAATATTCTGATTGTTGCTGAATTTACCTTGATGCACGTTCCCTTATAGCTTTAGGAAATAGACTGAATGAATTAATGTATTTGATTTGTTCCTTTTGATTTATTCTCTGTGTTCCCAAGTTTTTTATATATATTTTTAATTTTGTGATTTTATTGTTGTTTTAAGTACTAATAAACTGTGCATATTGAATTTACAGTTTTTTACATAATCATGTTTCCAATATTGCTCTTTGAAATGTGTATGAATGCTCACTGTTGAATCTAGTTTTAGGTATTGATTTGTAGTAAATGCGCCCAAAGGGAATTTATTGTTGACATAACGTAAAAAAAAGTACACACATATTAATATTAGAAGTTTGCTAAGGGATTTTATGGAGGGGGGGAAACCCTACCAGGACTCTAGAACTTATGAAAGAAGAGAAACAAATATGCACACTTAATCCAAATGAGAGGAAACTAGAAATCTTTTCATGTCCTAATGAAAATTTGATAATCACCTACAACCCAATACTGAGGTCAAAACGCGTTAACATCACTCAGGAGGATGGATTAGAGCACAGGCGTTTAAAGAAGCCTGGATCGTTTTTTAAATGAGTTTAAGGATCACAATGAGAACACACGGGTCTCATGGTTGCACCTCCAGGAAGCCTTGTTTTCATAATGAAGTCTCTTCGGCCATGTGCAAAAGGTTTGGCCTTTATGATCCTCAGAACGAACCAAAGTTCTTTAAGGATATCTGATGTGCATTTTCTATTGTAATCATTTGAGAATCCAATACTTATTCTGCTTAATGACGCTTTAAGAACTGTGCGAACCAATGGGTTGGCTTTCCACAAATTGCATCTTTATCCACACAGGATGAAGTCTTTCTCTTGCAATATTACAAACCAATTTTGCAACATATTAGGCGACCAACCATATCATGGCTGTCATAATCATTTATTATGTATTTATAAATAAATATCTGTCTATGTGTCAAATTTGGTTTCACATCTGTACAAATGTGATATATGGGGGTTTGAGAATCATTTCCCCTTTCCTTTTAGCTCAGTGCCACAACCCCAAATACCCTAAACGGGCAAACGCCATCAATTTCAATACAAATACAAACCAGCACAAGATTGTGTGCATGATCTGTGAATTCATACTTGAACGTTGCAAAAGCGATTTCTAGAATGTGTAATAAATGTTTTTATGTTGTTTTATTGTAAGTGTTTTTTTAAATATAATCGAAAATGTGGAAGAAGACACGTATTCCACAAGAAAATCTGTTTTCAGGGATTGATTGCATTATTGTATGTATTGTAAGTAATATATTAATGTGCTCCACATGCACTCGACGGATAAAGGTGGATTACTTCATAAAACAAACATTGGCACAGCTAATAGGTCTTACCTATGCAAGAAGCAAGTAAATGAGAGTGACAATGAAGCCAGGCAATTTTAAGTAAGGGGCGGGCTTTATGCCCATTTTATTGTTTTTCAAGTAACAAAAGCTCCTGCAAGCAACGGTGTATTCTCTGCCTCAGGCGAGACCTACAATGGAGAGGAATGACCAATAGCAACACAGAGGTAATGTAAGGAAACTCAAGTCACATCAGTGGCTTTATTTAGAAAAGGAAACATTTTATTTAAATAAATATATATTAAATAAATATTAACATATACTTATAAAAATAGACATTTAGTATAAATAACATACAACGTTAACTTCTGTTCTGTCTGCAAATATTAAAAAATACATGTTTGAGACAAAGTGCTGTTGTTGTACTATCGCTCTGAGATAAATCCACAATCAGATTCTGAGGTGAAAGGCACAGAGTCATAATTTCACCCTAACACACAAGCACTGTATCGTGCTTTACTGTGCCCTGGGTGCTAACTGCAACAGCCACATAGTGGCAACATACTCCACAGGTGATAAGTCCTAAACTGGGCACCTGTACCAAATTGTGTTAAAGTTAAGACACACTCATGCTTCCTGTAAGAGGATTCGAATTGCTTCAGGAATGTGAGTGACTCAAATCTGTTTCAGGCACATAAAACTGTCTACCATTGCAGCAAATGTATACAGTACTATGAGTTCAAGTGTAGGAAAATGACCTAAGTAATGCATGACATTCCTTTAACAAGAATGCACAATTCTGCTGGATTTATGTTTCCAATTTTTCTAAAACTTCAGTTCAAAAGTAATTTTCGACTGGTGTTCTCTATAATCGCAGCTGATGGTTGGATGTGCTGGTCCTGCATGAGGAGGAAGGGAGGATGAGGCACAATACATTGTATCTTCAAGATGGTGAAATAACTGCATGTCGTAGCAATATTGCAGCTAATTGGCTGTAGTAATCCCTTGGAGTGGAGATAAATGCTGAACCAGTTTGTTGCACACCTCCATGTACGCTGCGCACTTGACGTCCTCATTCAGCAAGCGGAAGAGATTGAGGATCACAATCTCCTCAAGACACTGTTGCGATTCCTAGAAAGGACAGAAGGCTTTAAGTTACAAAGTTTGATAAGGCTCCCTCTGCCTACTCCTGTCCTCCCTACTGCCCACTCAGCTCCCTTTGCAGCATTACATTGCCCCATGGTTACCATCTCTTTGTCCTTGTTGAACTCCTTCAACCAATGGTCCAGGTGCTGTGAATGGTGGTTTCTATGGGTCCTAGAATTCACCTGAAAGATAATTTGAGAAAGAAACATGAGTATCTTCCTGGATAGTAATGTGTCACTTTTGTCCCAAGGCCCCACAATGCCATGTAGTGGTAGAACTTTATCAGCATGATCAATGCCCTGAATGGTTCTTAAGGCTGAGGTGTCTAATGTTAATTACAATGGAAGTAACTGCAAAAATGCATTTACTTCCAGGAAAGAAATGCTCAGGGCTGGGAAGACATGGGGAACAATCTCCTAGAGGTGGTAATAAGGTTAAACATCACTTACAACGAAACTTTTACAACGCACTACCATTACAACGCGGTCATTACAACGCAAACTATTACAACGCATTGCGCTGGGGGGCGCTCTAGGATAGGGAATAGGTTAATTTACTATCCAATAACCTTCCCTAGTGTCCACGGGGACTGGAGTTGGAATAGTAAATTAAACTATTCACTATCCAGCACCCAAAAGCGTTATGCGTTGTAATGGTATGCGATGTAAAAACCGCGTTGTAAAGGGAGGCGTTGTATTAGCCTGCGTTGTAACGTCATACATCCGTTAATAAGATAAGTATGTGTACAGAGTCTGGGGGTAATACTTGAAGCGGTCCTAAATTCAGAACATAGACCGGGTCTAGATTTATCAGTTACAGAATCTATGGTAAGTCTTTTGCCAGTACTTACGCAGTGCCTCAGGTTTTCCCGGATGGACACCAGCAGATCCAAAGGCTTCGACGCATAGGTGGACAGCTCAGGATTGCTGATGTTCCTCAAGATATGAATCGCCAGTGTCACCTTCTTTTCAACAATAATGAGCCTGTCATGGACCTTAAAAAAAGAAGAAAACAGCTGTGATCATCCTGTGACCCATGGCGAGCCAGCTGGCTGGACCTCTTCAGTAAGAAGTGTTTTTCGTCTCTGCTGGTTAGTGCTCGACATCTGAGAACAAGAGATCTTACTAACACACCAACAATATACAAGAGCATCATTCTGTAGTGACATGGCGCATTCAGGGGCAGGGTTCTCTCAAAATGGAAAACAATCTTAGTGCTAAGGGCAGTGGAAAGAGGATGGTGGGATAGGCTAATTGGACAAGGAGCAGAGATTCATAGCGCGATGTGTGGATGAACGGTGAGCCCTGGTTTCATGCCCCTCAGGAATCTCTTACCATGAAATGGAACACAGTTGGCCTCAGATTTAAGAGCTTCTTAGAGCATTTCTGGATAATTGGCAACATCGTCTCCTCCTATGACAAAGTAGAGAGGCATTGTAATGAAATGTTTGTAGTAACGAGGAACAGTTTCTGACATCTGGTTACACCTGGTTAACAATCAGATCAAGGAATGTATAAACTGCTTCCACCATCAGCTCTTCACTGCATGTTCACATGTATGGTGTCTCTTACAAGTTGACCTCCATAGCTCATAGGACATATTCTCCCCAATACATTTTTTCAAGCTTTTAATGTATCATTATATGCAAGGGATTGTTCAAATTCCGTAGGTCTTTTAGGATCTTCCCACCTTGATAGTCCTACAGATCTCTAAGGTTGCTCACAAGAGATCTGTTTTAGTGACCAACTTCTAATGATGCCTACAATGTTCTCCACAGAACAGGTAAGTCATTGATAGAAACACAGAAGTCATCAACAAAATGTATCCTTTAGAATGAAGTCATCTTGTGGGTCCTCTCTCAATTTCTTTTGCAGTGTGCAGTCATAGCACTTCAGGAACTAAGATCTGAGAAGAAAGTGTATGCATATCACATACTCCTGATCTCTGTTGTGAACCTCCCCTCTGTAACTTACATATTTATCCCTCAATTTCTGGACGGCTCTAAGGTCGGATGGTATGAGCGTCTTATACTGGGAGATGTGGCACATCCTTGTGGCTGTCATCCTGGGGAAAGCCTCTGCGGTTAGAACAGTCATGGCTACCATGGCCAGCGTCATCCTCTTCGACTCCATTTCTATGGGCAAAAAGAGCACCCCAAAACATATTTAGTGTTTATAATCTCAAAAACTATTTTGAACAGCCATATGATTTATAAATTCCGTGCATAAAGCTTTTTTATTTGTAGTGGCTCAATAGAATATGTAGAAACATGATGTGCTAAGAGGAATGCTTCCTGTAATAGCTCATGGTGCAGATCATCCTTGCTTGAGCGCAATAGAAAAGGCAATCGTGGAAGCCATCTTGTAATATCATAGGAGTATCATTCTGATCATAAAACGTGTGCACTACCAACTGGTCATCATATAAACTCTTGGAGTCATACTAATATAAACCAGCAGCAAGAAAGGTACATCTAAGTTCAAATAAAACCAGACCAAAGATAGTTAGTTGCGTCTTAGTGACCATAGGCAGATATACACTGACAACAAGAGACATTCTGTTTCCCACTTTAGAATTTACCTTAACAGCACCCTCTTTGTGACATTATTGAAACATAACCTTACACTTCCTTTAACTACAAGGATGTATGCCCTTCCACTTCTTTTAACTAACAGGACTTCTTCCCCCCCAGTTTTAACTATGCCTTTTATATTTTCGGTGATAGCACAGATGTCTCTATTTGTTCGGTCTAGCTGAGGCTCTGATGCTGCTTTGGCAGCACAAACATCCCTCTTCCTGGAGTCTAGGTCTGGCTCTGAGAAAACCTAGGGCAACACAGATATCCCTCTTTCTACAACCCGTTTTATCATTGATACTGCCTATGAGATGACAGATATTCCCCTTTTTCCTACCTAACTATGTCTCTGTTGCTTCCCCTGCCAGCATCGGTAGCTGTCTCCCTCCAATTCCTGTCTGCTTATTCTCTGATGATGCCCTTGACAGCTTAGATACCCCTCTTCCTCAAACATAGTTTTGACCCATATATTGCCTATGACACCACAGTTTTCCCTCTTTCTTCATCCCAGCTAGGTCTCTGATGCGTCCATTGACAGCACGGGTATCCCTCTTCCTCTGTGTCCAACCTAGCTCTTCTTGGATGAAGTCTGTAACAGCACCACTAGCCTCTTCCTCCAGCCCAGTTTGGACTCTGATATTTCCTAAAACAGTACAAATGTCCCTCTTTTTCCAGCCCAGCTTAATCTCTGAGCTTTCATTGACAGCACATTTTCTCCATCACTCTTGTTCCAGTACAGCTATCACTGACTACTGACATCAAGGTGAAGTGACTCAAGCAGCAACTGTAGGCAGCAGATTACAACACTTGGGCTTATAAATTGTCTTGCTGCTAGAGGAGAGAGCAGTCACATGACAAATAATTGTTTTGTCTTTGGATCCAAAAAATACTTTAAACTGGAGTGCAGCCATTTCAAACAAAGAGTTATAAGACCACAAAGAGGCATGGGCAAAAGGGCAAGAGTAAAAAAGTCCCAAAGGCGAAAAGAGCAAGAGGTGAAATGTAAAAACAGTGAAGAGCAAAGAGCAAAAAGCAAAAAGGCAACAAGGCAAGAGAAGTATGGCACAAAGGTATGACTGAAAGCGGGAGTAAGAGTGGGGGGAGAGGTGCAAGCCTCAGGAGTCAGGTGTGCGAGGGTCTTGACTACTCGGAACATGTAAGTCCGAAATGGGCAGGGTTGCGGCACCTGCTTAAAAGCAGTCGCTATAAAGCTGGTCTTGGAAGGGAGGAAGCGCAGGGGTGGTGGGCGAAGCTTAGCTGGAGGACGAAAAGAAGCAAAGGCACTGGAAGATGCAGGTAAACAGCTGGGGGAGGCGGGTGCATGGGTGGGAGACAGGAAACGGAGTTTGGCAAGTAGGCCCCATGAGATGGCACAGAGTTAATAGTGAAGGAACAAATAGGCAAAAAGGTACAAGGCAAAAGGGAAACAAGTGATAAAGGCAAAGAGGGCAAACATGGCAAACAGGTAAAACAGTGAAAAAAGTGAAAAGAGCAAAGACTGAATGGCAAAAAAGCAAAAAGAGAGGCAGAGGAGTAATGAGTGAAAAGACTCAAAATAGCTAAGGACAAAAAGAGCAAAGGGGCACTAGTGAAAAAGAGTGAAAACATCCTAAAGGTGAAAAGAGCATTGGAAGGCAAAAAGAGTGAAAAGTGAAGAGCAAAAAGACAAAAAAGAGCAAGAGGAGGAAGGCACATGAGAGAATGGGACTGAGAGCTAGAGAAGTGGTGGGAGCATCGGGCTCAGGAGCTGGGTCTTCAAGGGCCTTGTCTTGTCTAAGGACTGATCCAGGAAAGTCCAGGGTGGGCAGGGTCTTGGCATCTGCTCAATGCAGGTGGAATGATACATTATCTTAATCTGCATGACAGGTTCTGAGGTTGTATTTGGGCAGAATATTCCTAATGGCCTTATGGTTCAGTCTATTACTCTCTCAGTGGGGCCTCTCTTCTTAGTCATCAAAAACTCCAAGGAGCTAACACCGTGTATTGACTATCAAAGGCTGAATAAGGTCATCGTAAAGTACTGGTAACTATTTCCACTCATTAAAACATTATTGAGTCCATTCAGGGTACTGAATGCCTTACTTAGTTAGATCTCAGCGGAGCTTACCATCTGCTCTGGATAAAGAAGGATGGTGAGTAGAAGATGCCTTTCAGTTACCTTTTGGACATTGTGAGTTCTAGTAATGTCTTTTGGCCAAACCAGTGCTCAAGCAGTATAAAAGAGATTTTTTTAACAGTATATTTTCTGATGTCTTGAATCAGTTTCTTATGACAGCCTTATCTTCTTTACTCCTCTACTTGAGCATCAACTTCATGTTTGTTCAATTCTTTAATGTCTAAGGGGAAAAACATCTGCCTGGTGTAGTGGAGAAGTGAAAGTTGAGAGAACAGAGGTAGAATATCTGGAATATTACCTCACTGTGAGTGGTTTATTAGTAGACCCTCTTAAGATCTCTGCTACCCTGGACTGATCTCCTAATTCTGTCATGGAGACCCAGAGTCTATTAATTGTGGTAGTAGAAACGTTTGTGGTCCAGACAGACATAGATCTCCGATTTCTGCAGAGCATGCAATATAGGAAACAGCAAGCAAGCTTGCTGAGCCTACTTCTTTTCACAGTATATTTTTATAACACTCTCGTCCCTAGCATACAGAATATTCTTGGTGATGACTTGTCTAGATGAAACATTGTGGTTGCAGATTTAAAGACTCCTGTCCTTTTGCTCCATGGTAAGATTGTTTGCCTGGCAAGATATTTTTGCAGCATGTAGGACATTCTCATGCTGAAATCTGTTGTGAAGACCTTGATGCCCTACAGAGCCAAGTACCCTTGGCCTACCACCAGGCTCTATATTTTCCTATCGGTCTCGTAGATTACCAAGGAAGGGCTTTTAAACCAAGGTTCAGGGAATGTGCTACCACACTGAAGTGGCCGGTCGCTGGTGACTTAAATTAACTTTAGAGCTAGTCTCACATTATTTTTGTCGGCCTACAGTTTGTCAGGAATCAGAGTTATATGTAAAGCCCTGTCCTGTGCCCATAATCCAAGGCAGAAAACGATAAGCTGTTTGGGTTTCTCCATCCTTTATCTGTTCCTCCTCATCCATGGTATACTATTTTTACTGACTAGATTGTGGCTTTACCACCTTCTTGAGCAAATTGATTGATCATGGCTACTGTAGACCTCTTTTGCAAGATGGCACTCCCTTCAGAGCACATCTGATCCTGAGATCATATGAATGCACAGATGTCTCTCTCCCTCTATAAAAAATGTGCATCTGATAATTCTGTATATGCACAGATCTCTGTTTCCGTTGAGAACACAGGCTTCTGAGATTCCTATCAATGCATACATTTCCCTCTCCCTTGGGTACTCCTGTGCTTCTTAGATTCAGTGAATGCATTTCATCTTCCCTTCAGTACACCTGTCTGTATGACGATCATGTCAATGCACATATTTATCTATCCCGTCGATGCATAAGCGTTTATGAGAATCCTCTGAATGCACAGCTTTACTGTTTTCTTTTGCTTCATCTGCACTACAGAAAATCCTGTGACCGCTCAGCTTTCTCTCTCTTTTCAGAGTATCTGTGCTGCTGAGGAGCCTATTAATGCATAGATAATCCTCTCTTCCTTCAGTGCATTAGTGCTTTTGAAAATCCTGTGAATGCTCAAGTTTCTCTTCCCCTTCCGAACATCTGTGCCTCTGATGCTGCCTGAGAAAACATGCATTTTTTCTATAATTGTGCGAGGAAGTCAGTCTCTCACCTATGTGTCCTCTGGTCGTTGGGTCCTCTTCTCTGCCTCTCTCTCGGCTCCTGTCTTCCAGTACTCCGAGCTCCTCCATTGATCCGGCTTTTATACCTGCAGCCGTCTCTCTAGGAAAAGGTAAACACATGTTTAGCTTGATGGGGAACCCAGGCTGAATGCCAGAGCGATGATGACAGGAAAGGGAAAGCAGAGCTGTGATTGGAGGGAGAAGACAATCCTTCTCATGATGACACCTCAGGTAAGAGTGGGAGGGGCCACTGTGCACCTGTAGTTCTTTCCCGCCACTAGACACCTTACGTCACCTGTCTGTTGCAGCGTTTCATTTTCTTGTTCTGATTACCAGCACGATTGTATTTTGTGCTCCAGGACTCTGCCAGTGATTGTTGTATTGTCTGAGGGGTCTTAGGTCACTTTCTAATACTTGCTTGCGTTCATGCAGTAAATTGAGAGATGGCACCTGCATTCTGCCAGAAGAGCCTCACGTCACCTCAGCATTCCCTGAGGCAGCTTCGCATTTTATTTTTAGATTAGTTTACTTGGCACTGACAGACTTTGTAGTGCACCTGTGATACTTTCTCCCCAGGAGCTTCCTCATTCCTCACACGTCACCAAGTCTCTATCTGTTATTAGAAACCTGCTGAGTGCTCAGTCTGTGCCCTGGGGCGCTGCCAGTCACTGTATTCCCTCAGCAGTCGAAGGTAGTGTTTTTGTTTCCTGTACACAATATTTCAGCAGAAAATGATGTAAGAAGAATTTAGTTTATCCAGGAGAAACACCCCTTGACGTTCTGGGAGACACCCTCACACATTTCTTTCGTGAGGTGAGTTTACCTGACAGACGCTGGAAATTCAGAATGTTTTTCATCAGGGCTCAGTGTAAGTTTAGTGGTACGAAATTAAATCAGGTTTACCATTCTTTCACTGCAACTATCCAGTGTGTTCACAATAAAAAGACGGCACAGCACAGTAGTAGGGAAAGCGTCCATCACCAGGGACTTGTTAATCAAGGGAGCAGCAGGTGCAGTGTCACCGGGATCAGAGGGCTGGGACGCATTTTGAGAAATGATTATTGCATTTTTATTTTACTAGTTATGCAACGCTTAGAGAGCGCATTTTACTTGCTTGCTAAATGACCACTAGCACCCTTGCTGCGCCCTGTGCGTCACACTCAGTGCATGCTACTAGGCTTATACATTTTCAGGGAAAAACAGATAAGGGTTTGCTACAGATTGGATACTTTAAAACCAGAATAAGTGAAATATAAACAGGCCACTGGATTTATGCGGCAGGATTGGAACAAATTAAGCGGTAGCTAAATTGTGTGGCATAATGCGACACATTTTTATAGTATTACTTCATTATTTTGTCCTTTTATGCATGGCAAATCTCTGTGGACCAATATTTCACCTTTTTAATACCAGTTTAAGACCCAAAATACAACAATAAATGATTAAAAGAGGACATGTGAGAAGCTTTCTTGGTATATGATGTCAACTTACATAATTGGGAACCCTGCACCAGTCCAGACATCCCTTATGGTAATTTAAAAGGTCTTAGATAACCTTAGAAAGCTCTCTACGTAGTAGCTATGGAGAACAGCCTCCAGGCTTAGTCCAGGAGTGTAAAGCAGCTTGTTTAACCAGAATGCAATCTTATAGTATAGATGAAGTGAAGAAGAACCACAACAAGTATTTATAAAAATATGTATTTATTATATAATACTCTCTAGTGTGTTCACATTTCTTCCTACATAGAGATAAACACAATGCACACAATACTTTACCAAAGAAACACAGTAAATAGCACAGTATGCTATGCACTGTGGACCCCAGGGGGGCACCAAACCATATACTAAGAAAGTGGTATAAGAACCACGACTCGAGTCAAGACAATATTGAGAGGATGTAGAACTGCTGTGGAACCATGGAAGCACCCATGGTAAGTAAATAGGGACCCCATGAAGTGCATGTGCAGTGTGGAAACACAACTGTGTGCTCCGTACAAGTCTACTTGTAAGTTACAGTTCGATTTTGACAGATTAAGGGCCCTTCCCAGTGGACCCTGAAGAAACCCTGTGAAGACAGAAGGTTGCAGAGCACCCCAGCCGTGGATACCCTAGTACCCATGTTACCTACACCAGGGAAGTCAAGTGCATACTATTGAAGTGGTGTCAGAAACCCAAACCCAATGGAGGATTTCAGAAAAATTCGAGCTGTTGCAGAAGGAGAAAGTGTCCGGTGGAATCCGTAGGTGGATTCTAGATGGGAGGTACCTGCAAGCAGAGAGGACTGAGTCTATGTCACTCAGGAGTGACCAGGAGACATGGAAAACAAATGCCCTCCGATATCAGGTGTTGCAGGATGGTTGATGGTGACCATGACTCTGCAGCTGTGAAGACCAGACAATGCTGAGGAGGACCAGGAGCCATGCACGAGCTACCCCATGAAGGATGTCGAGTGCTGAGGGTTTGGTGTAAGGCGGAAGCGCCAACAATCCTTGGCAAATGCAACCAATGCATACAGTGAAGAAGGAGCAACCTCAGGGTTAGCAAGGTCCAGGGGACTCACCACAAGTAGGGAAGTCAGGGAAGTCCCTGAGAAATCAGGGGCACCAAACAAAACAAGTATGACCCTCAGACCCACAGGCTGGGGCATTGGAGTCGCGAGAGAACTTCAAGCCGCTCACCAAAAGAAGCAGGCCCCTGTGCACACAATGTGATGTGTACAAAGACTTTAGTAACTGGAGGTGCTTGAGGTTGGGGCTACTTGGAGCCCAAAAATCTTCTTGGAAGGAAGTCAATAAGCCTTTGCAACTACAAGTTGACGTGGCGCACAGGGGTTCAGTTATTGCAACCCCCACAATGGACACTGGCCTCAAACTTGATGAGAGGGTAGGGCAGGCCTTGCAAGCTGTGGAGAACAACCACCTGATTTGTAGAACCTTATGGAGGCCGGAGGAGCTCAGGATCAGCAGACATATCGACCGTTGTGGTGCCTGTGAATGCAGGGGAGTGAATCCTTCACTCCAAGGGAGATTCCTTCAAGTGTCTTTGATTCTTCACATACCTTTGAAGGTTCCTGGATGATGCACAGGCACAGACGATGCAGCAGACTGGAAGGAAGACAAAGTCAGGCCCAAACAAATCCAGCGAAGTCCAGAGTGCCCAGACGGTAGAAGAATCTGAATCTGAATCTTATCCCACAATGAATCTAGGGACCTACACCCAGGTAAGCCCTTAAGGACTCCGGGAAAGGGTTGGGAAGATTCAGGGGACCCTCCCAGGGGAGAGGTTACTCCCATGTCCTTTGTCCAGTTTTGTGTCAGAATGTGAGCCAACAGCTGCCAGGACTGGTTTGAACTGGACTATTCACAGGGACACCAAATGTGCCCAAAATGCAGACATCGTGGTACTGGCAAGCGCACCCACCTGGTCCCAATACATACAATACTGTCTGGGAGGTGGTCACACCTCCCTGTAACAGGATGTCTATTGTTCTACCTTCCCTTGATCGAGCTTGGCTCAGCAGCAGGAGGGCAGAAATGTGTCTCTGGTCGGCAGCAACCATTTTGTGGTGTCCGGGTCTAGAAGGCTGGCACCGGGAACACTGAGAGCCTAATGGAGAGTTCTTCCAGTGCTTGGAATAATACTCTCACACCATTTACGGTGTGGTAGTATGATTCCAACATATTTGATAGCAAACATGATAGGATTCATTACAGCCAGCTTTGAGATGGTCATTGCATATTTACGCGGTGCCCCTCTATGTAGTATATGGCTGCTTCACTGACAACCCGGGAAAATGGAATCAGTAGGCTGTAGAGATGTCCTGCTCATGTAGGGGACCCTCTCACTTAGAACCAAGCACCCTGCCTTCCGATTTGCAAAGGCTTGCTAGAGGGGTGGCTTATAGGTTTTAAGTGCAGTGACCCTAGATATAGGAAACCTATGTCTTTTGTAAGTCGTGAAACCACCAACTTACACAGGTTGTAATGGCAGGCCTGTAATTCCATTTTGAATGGTCTCTCATGAGTGGCATAAGACATGCTTCAGACCATGGGTGACCTCTTGGGTACCTATGCCCTGGGTGTCGTAGTACCATATACCAGGGACTGATATGGAAACCACAGTATACAATCTGAGATGTACCTTACTACTGAACATTAGCATTTAGGGAGAAAGCAGATAGACGGGGGTCCTGATTAGAGATCCCATTCAGACTAGTTAAATACAGCTTAGCACGAGGCAAAAAGTGGAGGTAACCGTAGAAGCAGATCCTATTTTCCTACAGGACCAGACTACCTTTGAAAAGGCCTTTCCACTGTGCGGGACCACGTGTAGCCATGCTTTCAGTAACTTTGCCTTAATCTGTTTGAGGTAGAAACAGATGTTATTGTTAAAATCTCCAGATTGTGCATCAGAACCACGTGAATGCACTAAACATTTGCTCCATTCAGCACAGCTGTTCTTCTGAAGTGCATGTGAATGTAAAAATGTCACTATCCCTTCAGCACACCTGTGCCTCTGAGAATTACATGAACCCACTGACTTCTCGCTCTCCCCCGAGCAACCGTGCATCTGAGAAAACTTCAAATGTAGAGGTTCATCGCTCACTTCAGTACACTGTATCTTCTGAGAATCCTGTGAATGCACAGATTTCTCTCTTCCTTCAGAACTCCTTTGCTTCTGAGAGCACTGTAAATATATGAATGTATCGCTCCCTTCAGTACATATGTCTTTCTAAGGATCATGCAAATGCCAAGATTTCTCTTCCCATTCAGTACAACTAATTGTGCTTCTGATAATCCTGTGAATGCACAGATTTATCATTCCCTTCAGAAAACCTCTGATCCTAAGAAGCATATGAATGCATAAATGTCTCTCTCCGTTCATAATATCTGTGCATCTGACAATTCTGTATATGCACAGATGTCTTTCCCCACTAAGAACACAGGCTTCTGGGAATCCTATCAGTGCACACATTTCTCTCTCCCTTGAGTACTCATGTGCTTCTAGGATTCAAGTGAATGCTCAGATTGTGTCCTCCCTTCAGTACACTTGTCCATATGAGAATTATGGAAATGCACATATTTATCGATCCTTCCGATGCCTCTGTGTTTATGTGGATCCTCTGAATGCACAGCTATCTTTTTTTCATTCCCTCCATCTGTGCTTCTGAGAATCCTGTGACCTCACAGCTTTTGTAGTGTAGTTCCTATTATCCCAATAGGCTCTGCGCATTGGAATAATATCTTCAATAGTATAGACGTAGGACTGAGGTTAACTAGGTCTTCTACTGACGATATTAGACTTAAAGTTATGTGTGCCAGCTAGCTCAGAGTTCACTAGAAACTTTCTCGAATAGGCAAGGAGGAGTTTAACCTCCCTGGATAGACAAGAAGGGATTTAGTTTCTGACAACCATAGAACATGACAACTTTGCTCCCCCTAATCAAGAGTATATCTCTAGAGTCGTGTGAAAACAAAAGACAGCTATTTTACTCAGTCAATACGTGCATTCTTAGTTTCACCAGATTGTAGAGAAAAGAAGAGACGGGCGTGTTCAATAAAAAGGTGTTATTTATTGATCAGTCTCTTTTCTCATACAAGAGAAATGAATCGCTATGATTGCAATACTTAAGGTTAAGTAAAGTGCATACAGTAAAAGCAGGATTATAAAATAATACTGTAAAAGCATTGATATGGTTTCTTAGCCATATGATACTTTAAAATGGATAAAAGATATACATACATATATACATCGACTAATTGTTCTCAACAGGTGCTTCTAACTACGCCTACCCCGGTGTACCTGACCTAAGCCTAATACGTGGGTGGGTTTTAACAATACCAGCCAGTGTTTATTAAATAGTTTTTGTATCACTAGGCCAGGTATTTTTTAACATCACTTATCTATCACCCCTGACCCCACTGACACTCACTCCATTCACTCACATAGCACCCACAATTTAAAAAGGTGCTCCAGCGTAGTCGCTTGTCGCAGCACTGCCCCGTCCAGCAGCCGGACGGGAAGACCCCGATGATGAAGCATGACACCAAGGGCCCTTTTGGTGTGTGAGGGGTATTTTAACCAAATGAGTGTATTCCAACGTCAACAGGATACACATTAATCCCCTTTTTGAGGTGGACCTTTTTTGATTACAGGTACTTTTGCAAGAGGAGGACGTGCCCACTTCGGTGCCACATAGCACCACCTCTTCCTCCCCCCTTTTGATTTCCCTAAACTGATTTGTTTATCAGTAAGGTTAAAGATATTGATTAGTGACGTTGTGTTGATTAAACGCCAAGGCACATAACCTGAACGCAGATTTTGTAACGTCCAGCCAAGCTGTACAATAGAACGTAATTGCGACTGACCGTGTTGCAACATCAGTAAGTCTTGCTCTATTATATCGATTGCCGAAGATACGATACTGTCCAGTGAATATATTCTGGAAGACAGAGTCATTAACCCATTGTCCACAACAGAAAGTGATTTTTCCAAATTAACACGGTCAATTTCCCGTATTTTTTCTGCTGTCTCAATTTGAGTTTCTTTCCAAGCTTCGTTATAAGCTGCATAAATAGAGGCCGCTATGAAACGTTTTTGACGCTGTTTGCGTGGTCCCATAATGAAATCACGCAAGTCAGCACCTTCTTTAAGTAAAGTTAAGTGTTGCTTAATTTCTGCCAGTGTGGATGTATGTAGCCATTCAAGGCAGAGTTTCCCCACACTGTAAGTAGTTACAATCCCTGGATGTTGTCTCTGGGAGTATCTTGGGTCTGGCCTGGTCAATGTGAACCCCTGTATTTTGTTCAGGAATCTGTCTTGACAGTTATTTGCGTCTGTGGGCCAGATCAACCATTGTTTCCAATCAGGATGTGTTCTGTTTTGGTTTAAAATATGGGATACGTCTATCTCAACATCCGTAGTGCTATTACTGTCCGGTGTTGGCTTTGGAATAGACGGTTTGTTTAAATCTTTGATTTTGGCTAGGCCAAGACAGGTAGTCTGTTGAATTGTGTCATTCAAAAATATAATTTGTTCTGGGATCATGCAGGCTCTAAATAATGATTCTATACCTTGCACTTGCCAATCTTTTGTGCCCCAGATCGTTTTCGTTTCAATGTTATTGTTCCAGAAATCAAAACTGAATGTATTCATTTTTACAAAAAATGAGTCTGAATATATTAATTTTGTGTTTGTAAGCATGGTTTTCACTCCTGTCTTATTTAACAATTTGAAATAGAATGTTTCTGCATTACTTGTGTTAAACCCTGAAAAGTATGAATATTTATCATAAAATGTTTTTGAACTGCCTTTCGGTGGAGTTGCACAATGTTCCCATTGGTTATAATTTAAAACATTTCTAGGTTGAGAAGATTTATGCAGATAATGGTTACCATAGTGGTCGTAACAAAACATCTGATCATAATTAGATGAACCTTAATTAATAATCATGTTCTGTAAACTTAGCTGACATCACTAGATCTGACATCATATCATTAATACTTTCAAAGTCCCAATCATCAGCAAATGTGCTTGGTTTTACAAAGTCACTCAATGAAATCTTAAATTGATGTGGATACTTCAGGAGCTCAACCGGACCATATATTTCGTAATCAGTTTTGTCCCATGCTACCCCACCGGGTATAGGATTGTCTGTGAAGTTTACTGAAGAAAGTTCTCTCTTCTCGATGTGTGAAGACTTGTGTGGTTTCAGGATCAAGTTGATATTCTGACTTGCTGTGTCCATTGTAGCATATTTCCCCTCGATGAAATGTCCCAAGCATAGTACCATGATGAGCCAAAGTATGAGGACAAATACACCTAGTGCCACCCAAATTTCAATCCATGGAGAAATCAGATGGGTTTCTTTTAGTTGATGAGAGAGTTCCTTTGCTTTGTCTTTAAAAGTTTTTGTTGTCGGCTGTTCTTCATGTTCACTTGGATCATCAGAAAAATCATCAAAGTTGATGAAGTAGCCAGATGCTGTTCTGTCAATTGTTTCAATTGCTTCTGGATTCCTTTTTGCTTTAGGAATTTGCTTTGTTTCATTAGCATAGTCACTTGTTACATCATTGTAGATTGGTGTTTCTTGATGTAAAATTTTGATTTGGGTTTCAAGAGGTTTAAGTTCCATTGCTTTGTTGCATAGTCCTTGTTGATTCACTGTAGATTTATCAAATGTGATTAGTCTCTCAGTTTGAACCTCTGTATTTGTAGCAAACTTTGGTGTTCTACTACTTCTTGGGAGTCCACTTGGCCTACTACTTGTTATCGGCCACATGATTGTGGTTTAACCAGGTCGATGGATACAACTCGGTTCTCCTTTTTACCAGCAAGGGGCGGTAGTACTACTGATCTTGTCCCGTTGACAGACAAGACAGGAACTGCTTTTCTGTAAGAAGGCCCAAATTCCTTCTTTACCGCGATCTTCTCTCTGACCAGATCCCCGATTTTTGGAATCCAGACAGGCCTTGCTGGGCCAGGTGGTTTCTCTTCAGTGGTTATTGGCTGCTGTTTCAACTTTATGTTGCTCAGGTCCTTTCTTGTTTCATTTAAGTCCTGTAAAATAGCCAAACGATCTTTGATATCAGAGCATTTTTCTTACACCACTGAAGTTTGACTATCCAAGTCCTGGATTAACATTCTAGTCCCAAACAATAATTGGTACGGACTGAGACCTCTCAGAGAATTTCTTGGCAGATTATTAAGACTACGTTGGACACTTATTAAATGTTTGACCCACCCAGCTCCCAAACCTAATACCTTTGCTGTTATAGATTGCTTTATGTCACGTTTTTTTCTTTCCACGATTCCGTTTCCCTCAGGATGAAAGGGACAAGAGTACCGCAACGCAATGCCCATGCTGATCATGGCCTCCTTATAAGCTCGAGAGCTAAAAGCAGGACCCTGGTCAGAATGTAGCATGCCAATTGCGTATGTGCCGATAAAGACTCGCAAATCTTTTATAACAGTTCTGGCGTCAGCCGAGAGTTGGGGTCTACATTATAAGTGAAAAATAGTCTTTACATGTTAATATGACGCATCATTCATAATGGGTATTTTTATGTCTATTGCATAATCCTAAATGAAATGCATGGTATTAAACCGGCCGGTTCGCCACTGCGATCTCTATTGCAGTCTGGGCAGTTTTTTGCAAAACTGTGATGATGCAGGCTCATTCCGGGCCACCAGTATATTGATTGTAATTCTTCTAGAGAATCCTTAAGCTTAAGGTGTCTAAGACCCTCACCCATATGTGCGTCTGCTATTAACAAGATTCTCCTGTCCATGTTTGGAATTACTCTATCCCCCACTCCAGGGATTCAAACAAAAGGAACGGAGTTTGCATCGATTATGTATGTATAATTGAGTGGATAGTTGATGGGTAGCGCTGAGCAGTCGCCTTTTGATGACGTTTTTACTGCCAGCATTGTTTCCCCGTCAATGTATTTTACTGAACGCTTTTCTCTAGCTACGGAAGCCGGTTTAGTTGCTTCCGCTGTGGCTCTTTTAGCCAATGAATTCCCTGCAACGTGAACGCCATCACGCTGATGACTCAGTGAGTGTATCACGTGAGTCTTTGGTAGTTCTTTCTTTAAAAGAACTACTTGTTCCCAAAGCGATTTTTGCTTTATTGTTGCACCTGTGTCATCTTTGTAACCGTTTTGAATCCATTTCTGTAAATCGTTATTGTATGATTTGACGCAGTAATACGAATCACACACTATTAGTGTCGGGAATTCGCGACCGGCATTATCTAGCGCCATTTTTAACGCTATTATTTCAGTTTGTTTTTCTGAATTATTTTCCACTGAGTGTGTTTTCGTAAATAGAGGTCTCAATTTACCTCCGCGCCACACGTCCTTTACAATCTCGCATGTTGCGTTGTATGCTTGCTCTCCCCAAACTGAGGGTTGAGCATGTCCGTCTGTATATATTACACAGGCGTACTGTCGTATGGGCAGAATGTCGATTGGCAGAGGGTATTCTCTTTCATATTCAAGATATTTTAATTTTTTCATGTTCGGTCCAAAGTAGTAATTTACTTTGTCTTTATCAAGGGAATTTTCCCATTGTAACCATTTTGGATTTAATGCCATATTAGGTAAATTACATGGGCTTGTTAATGCCTCAAAAGCAGATTCTGCTGTTACAACAGTAATCCGTCTGCCGTCAGCTTGGTCTTTTTCTCTTGCTACAGCTGTTTGAACCGCATGAACAATGTTTTCCTTAATGCTGAATGTTTTTTCAGCTTCTGTGTACAAATGAGATTTTTTATGCTATTGGTACCGTTTCTCCCTCATTAGAGGTTAGGTATGTGAATCTGCATCTTCCTGGGATGACTCGAATCACAAGGTTGCGTGTGTTATCACGTGTTTGCAATTTTGTTTTAACTAACATGTCTGTTTGAAATGGTCTCAAAATTTCTGTGTGTTTTTGAGTCCAGTTGATTCTTTTAAAATCTGGTTTTATTAGATCATAGAGGGGTTTAACCCTCTCTGCATAATTTATAATGTAAGTTCTTCCGAAATTTAGGAAACCTAGAATTGATTGTAAGTTTTTCAGCGTTCTTGGTGCTTGGATTACAGCACATTTCTCTAGGAAATTGTCAGCCAGGCTTTTGCCTTCACTTGATAATTCATATCCTAAAAACAGGACAGTTAGGTGGGCAATTCTTGATTTTTTAAAGTTGAATTTGTAACCCTCTGCTGCGAACCCAAGTATTATGGTGTTCACTCTTTTCAAGTGAGTATCCAAGTCATCATCTGTTAGATAGATGTCATCGACATAAGATAATGCCTCATCATCATATATTTGTAGTAACTCTGTTACTCTCGCTGAGAATAATCCTGGGCTGTTCTTGAACCCCTGTGGTAAACGACAGCAATTTTTTTGCGAGCCGTTTATTGAGAACGCGGTCAAATATCTGCTTTCTGGTGCTATATTTTGACAAAAGAATCCATTAGAGATGTCTAATGTTGTTTTGTATTTTTTGCGCACTATGTTATTCATTAATGCTGCACTGTGTGAGTTTTGTTCTGCAAAGGTCATGCAACATGAGTTCAAGTGTCTGTAGTCCAAAACAAGACGATATGAATCATCTGGTTTGGAGACAGGAAACAAAGGATTGTTCATTTGTGAGGTGCAAGTTTCAATCACCCCCTGGTATTCAAGTTGATCTAGGATCTCTTTTACCTGTTTTTTAGCTTCTTGCTTAGTTGGGTACTGCCTCTGCGCAGTAGGTTGAGATTTTAACTGGATTTTGTGAGGAGGAGAGTCCTCATCCCATCCCACATGGTTTTTATATAATGCAGGAGCTTGGGCTACTGCCCACTTTCTTGCAAGTGTATAATTTTTATGAATTGGAATATGATTTGAGAAGGCAGGCATAATCATTTCTTCGCCATGAGGGCACTCCCTGACAAACTCTGGTGGCCAGTCTTTTTCAGCTAGAAGGATGTCATAGCCCTTGGAGAGATTATCCCAATATAGACCCATTATTTTCCTAGTCTTATCTCCCTCTATTCTTAATGTTATTTCATATATTTTATGAGGTTTGCTAACTCTGGTATCTGCAGTTTCCACCTGAATGTATTCATTCGTGTCCACTGTCTTCAGATGATTCATCAGGATCTTGCGAGCTATGCTCACTTCTGCTGCGTTGTCTAGCATTGTCTGAGCCCACTCTCCGTTTTTCAGCTGTGTCCTCAGTATCCTCGGCATGTTTGATTACTTTAATACTGGCTACCTTCTTCTTTGGAAATTGTAACTTTTTATTTTTATGAGCAGGTTCCTTGTCTTTGGACTTGACGTGCTCTTCCCTGTGTTCTGACCGTCCTCTTCTTTCCGATTTCTGCGAGGAAGTCTGAAAAGATCGAGAGGGACGTGTATCAATATCTTGATATCTATCAGGTTTCTTTACATTATCCCTATTTCTAAGGTTGTATCTTTTCTCAGAGGGCTCCCTTTGGGGAGACTTGTGTCCTTGGTCCGGAGATCTTTCTCTCCGCCGAGGAGACCTTCCTCGGGTCTGGAATCTTTTTTCTTTGGGAGTGGATTGTTTATTTCCATCCCAGCTCTTTTTTTGAGTGTTTAGATTATTTTTAATAAATACCTTTTCAGGATTTTCAATTAGTTGGGGTTTCACTGGTATTCCACCCAAACTATCTCTTCCTAGTTCTTCATAGGATTTTTCTATGATTCTGGCAATTTCAAATGGTTGGTCTGCTATATCTGTCTCTTTCAACCTCTGGCGGATCGCCACATTTGCTGCTTCCCCCTTTATGTTGGCTAGTAATATTGCCGAGACCTGCTTGAAGTCTTTCAGTAATTTCATACCCAGAGTTAGGGCAGGTTCTGGACCGTATTCATTTTCAATCTGTTTTAGCACTTCTGGTATTACCGACATGGATGGAACACCATGTGTTTTTGTGTAAATGGAAGCAAAGACTGTGCCCCAAGTGTCACAGTCCTCCACATGTGGTGCGATCCCCATTGGAAGACAGATAGTCAGAATTCTGTGTTTCTCAACAGGGGTGGTATCTGAAAATACCGCCTCTATTTGAGTGATTTTTTGTGCTAACCAGAATGGAATTTGTTCCCGTTTAGCGGGTACTTTACCTAGACAGGACTGTATGTTCTGTGGTGTAATTTTATTTGTGTTCCCCTGATGAGGGGTCAGCTGTGGAATTTTAATAGCTGGTTGGACTGTTGAAGTCCGCATTACATATTGGACTAATTGTCTGTGTATTTTAATCAGTTGTTTTAGCTGTGCTAAAAGATCTGGTACAGACATTTTTTCAATGTCTGGATGTGGTGTGTATCCGGCTAGGACCGGCCACGTTGCTCCTGGTCTACCTAGTGGACCGAGCCTGGTGATGTGATTATTATGTTTTAGGGCGCCTTTAAACCAGAGCAGGTGCTCTTGGTATTTTAGTGGTATTTCCACCTCCTCGAAAGGAGTGTACTCATCCGGAGGTTTCTCTATTTTGTAATAGTGGAATTCCTTTTTAACAGCATTTGCTGCTGTAAAGTTTATCCATGAATAGAATACCTCTGTCTGCCGATACTCATGTGCCTCAATTACGAATATGACTGTACCACCTCTTGGTGTTAGTCCATTTTCTATAAGTTTTAAGGTTATAGTTTTTCTTATGCTGACCGGGATGAGTATTGCCTCCGGGTCAGTTTGCAGGACACTATTGTCATCTGCTAGGAGTTGAGCTGCTACTCTAGCTGTCTCCCTTTCTACTTCACTGTCTGACATTTTACTGACAGGAAGGTTTTTTTGTTTATTCGCAGATCAGGTTTCTATGGAAACAAAGATTAGATGCACAATATTTTGGAACAGTGTATCCTTCAATGTTGAATAAACCAAGAACCATACATAGGAGTCTCCTCCTACTAAGTTTGGTGGATTTAACCTTTCACCCACTCCAGACGTCTTTGGAGTTTTATGGGAAAAAAAGGGTCTGTGTGAAAAAGCACGACTGAGTTACTCTAATGCCTTGCGTTAGATTTATCGCCTTACCAAACGTTGGGCGCCATGTAGTGTAGTTCCTATTATCCCAATAGGCTCTGCGCATTGGAATAATATCTTCAATAGAATAGACGTAGGACTGAGGTTAACTAGGTCTTCTACTGATGATATTAGACTTAAAGTTATGTGTGCCAGCTAGCTCAGAGTTCACTAGAAACTTTCTCGAATAGGCAAGGAGGAGTTTAACCTCCCTGGATAGACAAGAAGGGATTTAGTTTCTGACAACCATAGAACATGACAACTTTGCTCCCCCTAATCAAGAGTATATCTCTAGAGTCATGTGAAAACAAAAGACAGCTATTTTACTCAGTCAATACGTGCATTCTTAGTTGCACCAGATTGTAGAGAAAAGAAGAGACGGGCGTGTTCAATAAAAAGGTGTTATTTATTGATCAGTCTCTTTTCTCATACAAGAGAAATGAATCGCTATGATTGCAATACTTAAGGTTAAGTGAAGTGCATACAGTAAAAGCAGGATTATAAAATAATACTGTAAAAGCATTGATATGGTTTCTTAGCCATATGATACTTTAAAATGGATAAAAGATATACATACATATATACATCGACTAATCGTTCTCAACTGGTGCTTCTAACTACGCCTACCCCGGTGTACCTGACCTAAGCCTAATACGTGGGTGGGAGTAAATAAGTAGGAGTTTAAGTTAAGTTTGTTTTGCCAAGGATCTGACTCAAGAATTCTCTGTAAGGGGTTAGTCAGTTCAGTACCTGGGATTTAGAAGGCTGGAGGGCTGGTATCTCTGTCTCAGAACTCGATATCCCAGTTACCCGCGAGGGCGGCTGGAAACGCTGGATTTCTCGGCAGGAGAAAAAGCAGCGTCTCTCTCAGCGCGTCAAAAGGGAGGGGCAGCGTCCGTGGGCTTTCTGCATCAGCTGGGCTCTCCAGCAAGTAGCGCTGCTCCAAGCTCGTCACCACCGTGTGTTTGCTTAGGGCAATGTCGGTATTATTTATACCTGAAAGGTGCCGAGGTTGACGTAAGGATGGACATAAATACGTCAATAAGGATGTCATAAGAACTTGTCGTTCTTACATTCTTAACTGGAGTTCTTGGCTGAATCAAAACAATAGCTGCGGGGGATTTCCCAGGTCTGCTGGAGGTTTGATTTGTTTTGAGAACTCGGTATGCTTTCTAGGGGGGCTGGAGGAAGAGTGTTTGCCTAATGTGATAGCATGCGCTATGACCTAATCAGAAAACGGGTTTCTGTGCCGTTGTATGGCTATTAGTGATTTATTAACCGGACAAGGGTCAGAAATAGGAGTATCGATACAGATCCCTAGATAAACATATTACATTTTTTCTTTCCTTTAGTGCATCTGTACTCCTGAGAATCCTATTAATGCACAGATATATTTTTCTATTCAGTGCTTCCGTGACTTGGTGAATCCTGTAAATTTATGGATTTCTCACCCTCTTCAGTGAATTTGTGCTTTTGAGAATCTTGCGAATGCCCATACATCTGTGTCTCTGAGACTGCAGCTGTCTCTCTAGGAAAAGGCAGATGCATTTTCATGTTTGTGTTTAGCTTGATGGGTAACCCAAATGAATCCCAGAGAGATGATGACAAAAAAGGGAAAGCAGGACTGTGATTGGTGGGAGAAGGCAATCCTTTGCATGATGACACACCAGGTAAGAGTGGTAGGGGCCACAGTTGCAATGCAGTGCACCTGTATTTCTTTCCTGCCACTAGAGTCCACATTCCACACATCACCAGGGCCAGGGTAGGCATTGGCAGTGTGGGTAGCTTCCCAGGGCCCCAGGCTCACCCCATCAACAAGGGTGGTTTTTCACGTTTGTCTGCAATTGGGACTTTTTTGTCGGCACAGAAGCATTACCGCGACCTTTCGCTCACATTTTAATTCCCTTTCTCTTTAACCTTCACTTAAAACAGCCACTGGGGCTCTTTCATCCCTTTATCAGCTGCAAAAGAGGTGGTTCTCTGGGGCTGAAAGGTACTGGCCTAACAAACTTGAAGGGGCCCCCTTGCAAAATACATGCAGAGAGATTTGCAATTTTCTGATGTACATAACTGAAGGATGGTTGGGTTGAAAGGGAGGTGTTACAGGTGTGGAAGCTCATATACCTTTGTTCTAAATAGAAAGGGTCCTGCAATAGAACAAAGTGTTCAAACTGTGGGTTAAAAGGACAATTTGCCAAGGTATGTCGCAATAAGAAATGCATTGCAGACAACCTAGGTGATGTGAATAACTTGGAAAGTAATTTGAATGGAACAAGTATAAAAGGGCAAGTTTTCAGAGTGAATGGCACTGTAAGAAAAAAAAAGTGAAATAGTAGCTGGAGGAATGGAAGTAAAGTTATTTGCTGATTCACGTTCTCCCTATATTATATTTAACAAGAATGTGTGGGAAGAAATATTTGTGTTAGTTCTGGGGATGAATTTACAGAAGCCTAACATTAAACCACAAAGTTTTACTGGTGTACTATTGAACTACTGGATTTATGAGAACTTACATTTGAATTTAAAGACAGGAGTGCTGAGTGCAAATTGTATGTCGACAAAAAAGGGGCCATTGGTACCTGGGTGGAGGGACCAAGGAGAACTAGGAATGTTGTTAGATCCCAACCACCCAGCACCTCTTTTATTAGTAAATTCAAAACCACAAGAACAGCAAGGTGTAGTTGTCTTTGTTAAAAAGCTTTCCAAACATTTGTCCTAGGAAAAATGGGAGGTTAAATGGATTAATGCACAAAAGAATTCTGAAAGAATCAGCACAACCTTGTATGCACAAGTTGAGGAACATTCCCTTAGGGATTAAAAATGAGGTTGAAGCCTCATTAATTAAACTGGAGGGAGCAGACGTTATTGAGTGTGTGGAGTCATCTAGTGCGTAGCTCCTCTAGTACTCGCCCTCAAGGATAACAGCAAAGTGAGACTTTGCATTGATTTAAGAGACTTGAATAAGAATATTGCAGTGGATGGCTTTCTTTTGCCTCACATAAATGAACTGCTAGCTATGACCAAGGAAATGAAATGGCTTTTCATTGTAGATCTCACTGCAGCATGCCACCAAGTACCATTACAGCCTGACAGTAAGCATTTGACAACCTTTACAACACCAGTTTTGTGGCTTTGATTTGTTAGGGTACCATTTGATTTAGCATGGGAAGCAGCTCATTTATATGCTATTTAAAGGCATCAAACAAGTTACCTTTTCCAGGATGAGATTTTGGTAATAGAGAAAGACTAGAAAGACTGTGATCAGAAGTTAGCTGAGGTGTTGGGAATCCTTGAGAAGAATGAATTAACAGCAGAATTTGCTAAATGCAAGCTTTCCAAGAAAACGGTTGCATATTTGGGACACAATATAGGCTATTAAGGTATTTCTTGCAAAACAAATCTTGTTGAAGCCAATAATCCAGCCCCAGTGCCTCAGAGCAAAGATGACCTACATGCTTTTCTTGGATTAGCAGAATTTTACTCAAAGTTTGTGAATTCCTTTTCAGGGAAGATATATCACGGTAAACAACCTTTACAACACAACTTTTACCACGCAGTGCCTTTACAACGCAACTTTTACAACGCAAACCATTACAACGCATTGCGCTGGGGGGCGCTCTAGGATAGGGAATAGGTTTAATGTACTATCCAACACCTTCCCTACTATCCACTGGGACTGGAGCTGGAATAGTAAATTAAACAATTCACTATCCAGCGCCTAAAAGCACTATGCGTTGTAATGGTATGCGTTTTAAAAACCGCGTTGTAAAAGCATGCGATGTAAAAGCATGCATTGTAATGTCATACCTCCATATATCACATTTATAAGTTATTGAAGAATTATACATTTGAATGGTCTAATGAATGCCAATTAGCTTTTAATAACATCAAAATGGACACCTGCAAGGCACCGGATTTGATACCAAGTAGAAAAGTATAATAACCAGTGATGCTAGAGGTAAGGGATTGGGTGCTGTTATATCCCAGCTAGTTATCCTGACTGTTTTTTGGCTGGTCTTCGTGCCAATATTAGCACTCTGGATAAAGTATTCCATTTCCAATACATTTATTGGAGAGAGGTTGCCATTAAAGGGGTAAATGTATATTTCTCCTTTGTGGACCTGCCTTTGATCTGGTCCCTCGAGCCAAACTATGGAGGATGGTGGCAGAGATTGGTCTCCCTCGAAGCTTGCTTGATATTTTAATCAGCCTGCACTCAGCAAATAAATCCCAAGTCAGGTGGGGGAAGGATAGCAAACTAACAGAGCCATTCTCGATAATTCGCCGGAGTTAGACAGGGATGTGCCTTAGTGCCCTCCCTATTCTCACACTTATCAAAGGGGTAGGATTCCTCAATAGGGACGGGTGTGATGCCTCTAAATTTGGGGAGAGAAGGGTGTCTGCACGCCTCTTCGCTGATGAAATGCTATTAATATCAAAGACCGAACAAGGCCTCCAACTGCTATTAAACAATTTTATATTCTTTTGTAAAGAGCTGTGGTCTGGTATTAAATGAGGCTAAAATAAAATATATGAAATGTTTTCAAAGGGATAGCAAAGTCAGCCAACAGATGTACGTAGGAAGGTAACAGTAATTTAGAACAAGTTTCTGTCTTCGATTATTTTGGCATTCATTTAACACCAATCCTATGTTGGACACACCACATTGAAAAAATACAGTTGTCATTAATTTATCAGACCGCTCACATAAGTAAGATCCTTAAAAACACAGTGTCCAGGGAAGTGGCCCCAGCCCTTGAAATTTGCTGTATTAAAGTCTTGGAGGACGCATTGTATGGGGATGAACTATGGGGTATTGGGAATACAGATTGTCTTACAACCGTGGAACACCGTTTCATAAGATCACTTTTTAATATACCAACTAGGATCCCCCGGACGCCAATCTATCTGGACCTTGCCCAAAGATAACTGACTGATAAGTTGGATTACAAGCACCTAATGTTTCGGCAATGCCTGTGGTCTATTGAGGAGCTTGCACCTTACAGAGTTGCGTTGATGGGCCTTCTGAAACATCCCCAGGTAACCACCATCCCTTAGTTTAGAACCTTGAGAGACCTTTTGAGGAAATTAGGGATGGAGGTTTATTGGTCTAATCCTGGGAAGCGGTGCGTAATACCAAAGAGCAGGGTAAAAACTGTCTACTGGGAGTCTACCTTGGTGAAAGATGTGACCAAACCGGTTGGCACTCTGTCCCAGGAATTTATGAATTTTAAACCTCTCCCGTTGTTCAAGTAAACCATTATTGAATAACTCTTGTTATATTATTATTATTATTATTATATGAAACTTGTAACGCGCTCAGCTTACCCGGGGGCATCCCGGCGCGACAGACCAAGAAGGAGAGACTCGATTACTCACTACTGAGGAAACAAATAGGTTTTTAGGAGTTTCCTGAATAGTAGGATCTTGGGCTCTGAGCGAATCTTAAGGGGCAGAGAGTTCCACAGAGATGCCACCTGTACCGAAAAACGCCTGCCCCCAGTCCGAGCTCTCTTAACTCTCGCAGATTGCAAAAGATGTTGCTGGTCCGAGCGCAGAAGGCGTGGAGGTTTATAAGGACGGGCCATATTAAAAAGGATGGGGGGGCCTTTGCCATGTAGAATTTTATGGGCCGTACACAGCGCCTTGAATTTCACCCGCTCCTTAACAGGGAGCCAGTGAAGCGCTTTGAGGGCCGGGGCAGCAGACTGCCTTCTAGGGATCTCCATCAAGACTCTGGCGGCTGCGTTTTGCACCTGTTGGAGGGTTTTAAAGGTCGCTTCGGGGGCGCCAAGAAACAGGGCATTTCCATAGTCGAGCCTCGACAGGATTAAACCACGCATCAAAAGCTTCTTAGCTGGATCCGGAAGCAGTGGTAGCACCTTTCGGGCTGACTTCAGTAGACCGAAGCAAACCCCCGCGGTCTTCCTGGCGTGAGTCCTAAAGGACAGATCTTCCTCCAACCATACTCCCAAGGACTTGATCTCCTTCTTGGGGGATGGTGGATCGCCAAGAGACCGGGGCCAACAGCTGGCAATAATGGAGGGACTGGAGTTGCCCAAGAGCATCAGCTCAGTTTTTCCTCCATTGAGCTTTAGAGCCGAGTTGGACATCCAATGGTAGACATTGGCCAGGCAGTCATGTAACACATTGGGTTGTTCCGCCAGCTGAGTGAGGCCCACCACCAGCTGAGTATCATCAGCATAGCTGATGATCTTCAACCCCGAGGGGGCTACCACTCTTTCAAGTGGAGTCATGTATGCATTGAACAAAGTAGGGCTCAACGATGAGCCCTGCGGGACTCCACATTGAAGAGGGAATAGGGAAGACTGCTCTGCCCCTTCCCAGACTTGGTAGAAACGGTTGGAGAGGAAGGATCCCAACCATTTCAGGGCCGTCCCTGAGACACCTACCTCTGACAGGCGTTGGAGGAGCACCTGATGACTCACGGTGTCAAAGGCAGCACTCAGGTCCAGGAGGATCACTGCCACTGATCCTCCAGCATCAAGAGTGCTCCTTGCTTCCTCCACTACCGCCAGCAGGGCCGTGTCTGTTCCCTGGCCGGGACGGAAACCAGTCTGGGAGTCTCCCAACAGGTGGTTGGACTCAAGATGGTAGGAAAGCTGACGGTTAACCAGCTTCTCGGCGATTTTAGAGAACCCCGGCAGAAGCGAGATTGGCCTGAAGTTGGTCAAATTGGAGGGATCCAAGCCTGGTTTTTTCAGTAGGGCTTTTACTACTGCCTTTTTCCATCTCTGAGGGACTATGCCATGAGAGAGAGAAAGATTAATAAGGTCGGTCAGCGGAGCTGACAGAGTGTTAGCCACAAGTTTAAGATGTTTCATAGGGACTGGATCACTCGGAGATCCACTCTTCATCTCCAACAAGACCTTTGTAACCTCCTCTTCCGAGAAGGGGCCAAAGGAGACAAGTTCGGTCAAACAGCTTATTGGACCAGCAGCCGGTTCAGAGATTTGAGGCATAACGGGCAGAGAGGATAGGATTGTATCTATTTTTGAATGGAAGAAACTAGCCAGCTCTTCACATTTGTCTTTAGGATTGGCATGCACGACTGGCGGGACCGGGGCTTTCAAAAGTTCTTTAAAAATTTTAAACGATTCTCTTGGAGAATTACTTGCCCTCTCAATCCTATCACTAAAGAAATTCTTTTTGACATCCTTCAGTGCACTTTTGTATTTCCTCATCTCTTTTTTATAATTAGCCCGGCTTTCTTCCGTCTGCTCTCTCCTCCAGGCCCGTTCAAGCCTTTTGCAAGAAGTTCTACAACTCCTAAGTTCCGGAGTGTACCAGGGGGCAGAAGCGATTCTTCTCTCCCTGATAAGCCTCCTTTTTTTAGGAATCAGTAGATCAAGAGAGTTAGTGAGCCAATTAGCCAGGTGTTGATCAGCAATATTGGGGTCATCTACAGGGTCAGGGCGAGTTATAGCTAGCTCTTCAACCCAACTGTCAACCGGCAGCTTCGACCAGAGTCGTTCCACAGTATGTTGTCTAGGCACGGGATCTCCCCGGTTCTTCGACAACCAACTGAAAGGAATAAGGTGGTGATCCGTCCAGGGAAGGGCCAACATCTGGAGGGCTTGCAGGTTGGCAGAATTAGCAAAGACAGCATCAAGCTGATGACCTCTGTTGTGAGTAGCTCCCATATGAGCGAGGTGAAGATCAAGAGCACCAAGTGAGCTCAATAAATCTCTTGCTACTACATCATTGGGGTCATCGAAGTGAAGATTAAAATCCCCAAGAAGTACAAAGTTGCACGAGGCAGCAGCTAATGGAATGATGGCCTCAATAAGAGAGTCCACAAAATTCCCCAGCGTAGCAGGAGGCCGATACAAAAGGAGGCCAGAGATGGAAACGGAAGAAGATATGCCGAGGGAAAAATGACAGCTTTCAGCGTTGGTAATACCGCAATCTACAGCTTTGCACACAAGTGTGTCTCTATACACGATAGCCACTCTACCCCCTCTCCCATCCGGCCTATCAAGATGGATGATGAGGTATCCCGGCGGGAGAGCGTTGACAATGTCGGGACCAGAACACGCGGTCAACCACGTTTCCGTCAGGAATAACACATCCAGACAGTGGTCCAAAAGGAGGGAGTGTATTTCCAACGCGTGACAAGGCAGTGATCTGCAATTAAGCAAAGCCATAGTGAGTGAATTTGAAATCACACAGCTCTTAGATAAACGACATCCATGACAATGTTTAAAAGCAGTACCCTCAACCCAGTAGTAACGGCAACTAAGCAGTTTAGGCGCGCGAAGCGAGAGCAGTGAATCCCGTGAATACCTGTGGGGGGGGGCCAGAAGTCTGGGTGGATTGAGCAGAGTGGCATGCCCTGAGCCCGTCTGGGCCCGGATGGGCACAGACGGGCTTGACTCTGGCGAAACTCCGGCGATATTCCGGCATCCCCGCTGCGCGTCTCCGCTGCGCGTGGACATGGCTGATTTTAAGCACTAGTCGCCTCCTAGAGAGAGGACTAGCGCGTGCACCCTCTTCCCCAACCAAAGATGGCCGCCAACCAACAAACAAGGGCGAGGGACCCGCAAAGAGCGGTGGTTCCACCGATTACAGTGCAAGTAAGATGATGCAGTTACAGGTAGGCGAGGGCCAAGTAAATTAAAAGCAGGGGAAACAATTTAAACTCAAATATACAAAAATACAAAAAACGGGTATTTTAAAAGCTCAAAAGAGCAGCAGGCAAGTTCGCGCAGAGTAGAAGCGCTGCATGTGGTGCGCTAATGGTCAAGAACGAACTGACCAGATCTGCCTGGTTTTAAGCACTAGTCGCCTCCTAGAGAGAGGACTAGCGCGTGCACCCTCTTCCCCAACCAAAGATGGCCGCCAACCAACAAACAAAGGCGAGGGACCCGCAAAGAGCGGTGGTTCCACCGATTACAGTGCAAGTAAGATGATGCAGTTACAGGTAGGCGAGGGCCAAGTAAATTAAAAGCAGGGGAAACAATTTAAACTCAAATATACAAAAATACAAAAAACGGGTATTTTAAAAGCTCAAAAGAGCAGCAGGCAAGTTCGCGCAGAGTAGAAGCGCTGCATGTGGTGCGCTAATGGTCAAGAACGAACTGACCAGATCTGCCTGGTTTTAAGCACTAGTCGCCTCCTAGAGAGAGGACTAGCGCGTGCACCCTCTTCCCCAACCAAAGATGGCCGCCAACCAACAAACAAGGGCGACTTGCAGTAAATGATTTCTTCAATTTAGGTATAAGTCGCTTCCCACCAAACTGTTTTGTAATAAGTGGCGGTCTAATGTTCCCTCTGATGACAAGTGCCCAGCTTGAAAAGAAAGATCCAGGGGCCAGATGTAGGTCACCAAATACCGGTCGGTAACGGCCGATTTCGGCCGTTACCGACCGGTATTTGGTTTGTGACATGTGGGGGGCCTGAAATTTACCGATTCTGTAAATTTACCGATTCGGTAAAATACCGAATCGGTAAATTTACCGAATATGTAAATCTACATGCAGGTGGCACTGAAAACAGTGCCACAGGCCCTTAAGAATTCGTTATTTACCATCAAATACTATTTGATGGTAAATAACGAATTCCTGTGTACATGCACATCTGTGCGTGCACACCTGTGCCATGTGGCACACATACATGCCCTAAGGGCATTTATGTGTGTCACATGGCACACAAGCCAGAATCAGGGGTGCAACAGGGTGTCAAAGTGACACCCTGTCCCCTTTGTCAATTTGATAATTTTACCGAATCGGTATTTACCGATTCGGTAATTGCCATTGGTTCCTATGGGCCTCAAGGCTCATAGGAATCAATGGCAATTACCGAATCGGTAGATACCGATTCGGTAATTACCGAATATTACCGATTCATTAATTTATTCGGTAAAAATACCTACATAGCATTTACCGATTTGTAAATAACGAATCGGTAAAATTCGGTATTTACGAATTGGTAAATACTAATTACCTACATTGGGCCCTAAATCCTTAGTGCATATGTTATTTTTTTGCCCCCACTATAAGACTTCGAGGGGTAAGTGGATAATTCCCTTGTGTAGGTTTATTGGCTATGGCCCTTACCTTGATGTATTGAAAATTTTATCCACAGATGCTCGCAGAGTGTAGTTTTCGGTTTAGCCATATAGTGGCAAGCTTTATTGATCAAATGCTCAAACTTTATTATATGAAATCTTTTTATTGTATTTTTAATCTGTATGTATGGAAGACTTGTATCTGTTTTATGGCTTTTATCCTTTTTTCCATCTTAACTTGCCTTCTCTTCCATGTACTTTTAAGATCTATGTGATCAAAATAAAGTTCTTTGATGATGATAAGTTATTGAAGAATTGTAAATTTGAATGGTTAAATCAATGTCAATTAGCTTTTAATAATATCAAAATGGACACCCGCAAGGCACCGGATTTGAGACCAAGTGCAAAAGTATAATAACGAATGATGCTAGAGGTAAGGAATTGGGTGCTGTTTTAGCCCATCTAGATGGGAGTGGTAAAGAAATAGTATAGCATTTTCCTCCCGCATTTTACCCCCTCAGTGAAGAAGTACTCATTTATAGAGAGAGAGGCACTAGATGGGGGGGGGGGGGGGGTTGGAAACATTATCCCATTATCAACAATTTGTGTGGGGATTCACACGTGTTAATACATTGTGATCACAAGCCACTAGCCAAGGTCCTTACTACTCAAGGTTTAATGAATGCTTCACCCAGGATTGTCCGACTGTCTTTACAGCTTTTGGAATATACCTATGATGTTCAAAATGTATTAGGTGCTAATAATCGTGTGGCACACTTTATGAGTAGAATGCCACACTTCCATCAAGGAACATCTAAGTTGTGAATGGGAGGAGTGTTGTGTTGCTGTCCTGGAGGGTGGAGATTTGCAAGGTATAAGTAAATGAGACTGGGAAACAGCATTTGCTGAGGATATTGTGTTGGGCCAGGTAGTTGCGTATGCAATGGCAGGATAGCCGGATAAGAAAATTGTATTCATTTTGTGAGGTAAGAAATGAATTGTCTTTGGAGAATGGATTGTTGATGAGGAAGGGGAGTCCTTTTCATCCTATATAATTGTGTAGTAAGGTGGTGAATCTCTCTTACAGCCCATCAGTAAACGAATTATTAATATAGAGAAGGCCTTAGGAAAATTTGAGAGAGCACAAAATGAAGTCTCCTCCAACATGCTTAAAATACTAAAAACGCCCACTTCCATCTTTGTTCCAGCAAGTAAAACACTTAATGAAAACAACATCAAAACCGCGAAAGCTATCAAAGACTCTACAACTAGTGCCATCGAACACCCTTCGCATCAGCGACAGGGATCCCCAGTCACTCCAAATTTAGTAACCACCACACAAGTAGCCTTCAAATTACCACATTCAGTAGCCACGCCTATAAGTAACACACAAGTTATACAGGTAGCTGATGAGTCTGACGATAGTGAATGGGCCGCTGAGGGTTGCTCCCCAGATCTAGCTATAACAAATACAGAGCTGATGGAAAACCCGACCCCACAAACGTCAAATATTCCCACTAAAACAGCAGGGGCAAATCAGTTTAAATCCACGACAGCAAAAAGACCTATCTATTTAAATCTTCCACCTGAATCAAATGCATACACCATCGTCATGATTGGGGTTCCCAAACTGGCCGACAACAGGGGGGAGACCTATATGGAACTAAAAAATAAGGTAATGCAGTGGCTAACATTACACAGACCACTCCCCTCTCACATAAGTGGGAAGATCTGTCATGTGAAGAGAGTAGATTGGGTGGGCCCTAGATTCAAATCAACAGAGGGAGACTGCATTGTAGTTAACTTCAGAGACAGACGAGTGGCAAACTTTATTACCAGCTGGAGGAGTCCCTTGACAAATAGCCTGATCCGCACGAAGGGTTTAAGTTACTTTTACCCTTCCAACATAAATGGGCAAAATAAAAATGCCCAGTCTTTGCACAGTCAGGAAGGCTTGTTGGTACCCCTAGTTCAAGATCAACCATGGGCGCCACCTTTTGCCCCTAGTCAGGTGACGACCTCAGACTTTGAACAAAGAGGATATGCACTACCCTGTGAAGGCAGACCATATAATTATCCCCCATCAACGTTTGAGAGAAGGCAATCTGTACCATATGTATATAAACGAGATCAGGTACACCCCTATCTGTTTCATAATCAATACGGAGTTTCGACTTCAAACAGATATGATGTTTTTTATGATCATGGTCAATTGGATGAGGTGGATTGACTGACACCTGCCCTGCCCCTCAACGCCTCACTAGGCCTCCTGAATTGGGCGGAACAATCCATTATAATAAGCACTGACAACTTAGCAAGCACCTTAGCCCCTCCAAGAGTGATACCCATTATCAATACCATAGAGCCTCTAATAATTCATCCTGAGAATCTTTCCCTACCAGCGGCACCTTTTCTCTCCACCGATGATTTTTGCAGCTCTCCTCCTATTATAGCTCCTAACTTGCCACCTAGTACCAGAAACCATTCAGCAGTTATAACAAATCGACATAACCAAGACTTGCATCTGCCCACTGGTATGACCCAAGAGTCAGTGGCCGTGCACGATGTAGTCAAGACTATAAAAATCTTGTCGTGGAACATAGCAGGACTGGCTGCAAAAATAAAGGATCACACGTGGGTGGAATTCGTAAGGAATTTTGCTATATTGTGCTTTCAGGAAACATGGCTCGTAGACAATAATGTTTCTATTGAGGGCTTTCAGAGCTTCTTTGTGCCAGCTACTCCATCGCCCAGTGGCAGATCAAAGGGGGGCTTGGCAATATTCATTAGCCTCTCCCTTATCTGTCAGGCCAAAACTAAACAACTGGAAAATAGGAACATCCAGGTTATGGAGCTAAGGAAGGGCAGAAATGCACTAACCCTGGTCAATTTTTATAACTCAGTGACATCACTAGGAGAGTGTAATATCGCCAAACTCCACAATTACCTCCAAGGCAAAAAGACAAAATTGCCACGGAACATAATAATCACTGGTGACTTGAACGCGCATATCTGTGGAAACCCTGCGATGACAACCATGGGTTCCCTGGGGTGCGAAAACAGGGCAGGCCTTCATTTTGCTCATTGCTTGCGAGGTACCCATGTCAATAATCTCATTGACGATCTGAATTTGAGCATCGCTATGTCACTGAAAGATGATTCCTTTTTCTTTGAAGTACCAACCTATAAAGGCTCTGAGCATGGCTCTTTCATTGACCATATCTTTCTTTCTGTTGACCTGGCAAATTTAGCCTCAAACTTTAAAATACATGAAAGCATCTTTAGTGACCACAACCCAATCTCAATTGTACTAGGAGTGGGACTTTTTGATTCACAGAAAAATCATAAAGACATGGGTGCTCTAAAGTTGATCAATGGAAATCGTCGATTGAAATGGTCCATGATAAATAGTGATACTTTGTATGAGTCGGTCAATAAAAGTTGCAACCAGGAATTTAACCTCTGTGTCTCTGAGTCTACACCACCTGAAACTATCTTATCTGCCTTTGCTGTCGTGGTTCAAAAAATTGGACAACTGTTATCTGCACCAATAAAGGGCACAACCTTTTACCAGCCAAGATGGTTTGACCACGCTTGTTCAGTAGCTAGTCGGAACCTGAAAATGTCCCTCAAGAAAAAACCAAGGGATTCCGCACACATTAAAATCCTGCGATCTGCATACAAATCTACCATGGCATCCCGGAAAAAGGAAATAAAAGCACACATCTGGGAGTCTCTGCTTGACCCATCAACCCTGGGTAATAGCTCCAAGTTCTGGAGCATAATCAATAAGCCTATGTTTGATTACCCTAATGCTTCCAGTCTTGGAACCAACATACCCGAGGATGAGTGGATATCCCATTTTAGTCTAATCTTCAAGAGCGACGAACCACAGGCAGCATATGAACCTAAAATTACAGTAGAAGCTCCTTTGCACTTTACAATTGAAGAAATAGAGAAATAGAGAAGGGTACCCGTACCCGTCTACAAGAAGGGTGACAGAAACAATGCGGCATGTTATAGGCCCATCTCCCTGATAAACTCAGTTGCAAAGGTAGTGGGAGGAATAATTTTAAACAGGCTGACTACGTGGGCTAAAATCAACAACGTAATGTCCCCCATTCAATATGGGTTCAGACCAGGGCACTCAACAATAACTCAATGCCTGAACCTATAACTAATTAGCGGAAAGTATACTATGGCCAGAATAGGAACTGTGTATATGGCCTTTATGGATTTATCATCGGCCTTTGATTGTGTCGATAGAGGCAGGCTCTGGGACGTTCTGCTCCAAACGGGGGTTGAGAAGAACTTGATTAACTTTTTAGCTGACCTCCATAGCGATACTCGAGCAAACCTCCGCTATACAAAAGACTTGAAAGTTACCAGAGACATTAGGATAAATCGGGGGGTTAGACAGGGCTGTATTTTAGCGCCATTTCTTTTTAATCTGTATATTAATGGACTTGAGGAGCATCTTTTAAACACAAAAACTGATTACCCTTATATAGGGAGAAAGGGCGTGCCTGTTCTGCTCTATGCAGACGAAGCCGTCCTTATCTCCAGAACTGCATTGGGCCTTCAAACATTACTTGATTCTTTTTATTTATTTATGAAATCACGGGGCCTAAGCATCAATAATACAAAGTCATTTGCCATGAAGATAGGCTCTGGCTCAAAAAAGTCCTATCGCTTTTTTGTTATTGGGGAAAAAATACCATTAACAAAGACTTTCTCATACCTTGGCGTATTGTTTGATCATAAACTTGTGTGGGGTCCTGCGTTAGTGAAAAAAAAGGGAGAAACAGCAAGGACAAATGCCGCAATAATAGACTTTGCACGTAAAATGGGAAACACACCAGTAGCTGCTTTGTTGAAACTGTATCAAGCTAAAAGCACCGCTGTGGCCTGTTATGGGAGTGAAATCTGGGGTTTTGTCCCTGTGGCCGACCTCATAACAACTGAAAACAATTTCCTAAAACAAGTACTAAGTCTTCCTAAAAGTACAGCTAATTTCTCCATTCACAAAGAACTTGGAATGCGCTACCTAGGAGATAAAATAGCTGTAAACCCTCTGTTGTGCTGGTTAAACTGTTGGACAAATGAAGATATACCGTTTACCCAAAATATCCTTCTTGACGCACTCACCTGGGAAGGGAAATACAAGATACCCTGGATAAAATATATCAGAAATTGTCTTCATGAATTGGGTCGGCTGGAACTTTTCCTAACACCACAGCAAGTTTCAAAACAAGATGTAATTCACGTGAAAGACTCTTTTATGTTGAACCGGCAGCTAGCTAGGGAAGAGTCTGAGCTTAAAAAAAGCAGTGTGAGGAAGCATGTTTTAACAAAAACCTGTGTGCAAATTGAACCCTATCTATCCTGGCCTATTTCTAGATATGATCGTTTTTTGATGACCAGATTTCATTTTGATTTGTATCACTTGTTGCTAGCCGTGCCTAGCGGGGCCCATAGGGGACAAGTGTTGCCAGCTTGCGGCTGCGACAATAAGTCTCCGCAAGATCTGGCTCACTTTTTATTTATATGCTCCTACTACACGATACCACGAAAACTGTTTTTAAAACCATTCTTTAAACAAGTGAACTTTGTACAAATAAGGCCTGCATTATTTTATCTTCAAATGCTACATTGTGAAAGTACACTGTTTTTATGTAATTTTTTAAAAACAGCCCTGAAATTCAGAAAAAGTATGGAAGGTTAATTCCTCCAGGAAATATGCCCTCCCCCAGCAAGCCCTTCCTCTCTCTGTAACTTCTCGCTCCTGATAAATTGTCTTTGTAACATTGTTTTGAACGTACATGTTGCTTTTATTGTACTTTTATGACTACATTTTATACAGTCGAATAAAGGAATTTTGAATTGAATTGAAGGTGGTGAACTTGTGTCATGAATGCCATTTGAGAATAGCACAAATCAAGCACACAGCTAAGGAATTGCATTGGTAGCCAGGATTAGACAAATAAGTAGACTTGTATGCAAGTATGTGGAATATTTGAATACTGATAAGAATCAAGTCACGCTTATGCTGCCAATGCACCCTACTGCATTGCCAAAAATGCTTTGGAAAAGGTTTAAAATCAATGTGATTGGGCCAGGTCAGGATGGTGAATGTGATGTGAAGTTTGTGTTAGTGATGGTTGATCACTTTTCAAAGTGGCCAGAAGTCATAGAGCAGATTGAGTGGATAAAGTTTTGCAACAGAAAGGGTTTCCTGTAACTATTGGGAGCAATAATGGTAGACCGTTCATAGCAGATGTTTCCAATCAGGTCATAAAAAGAAATTGCATCAAACACAGGACATGTCCATTTATCATCCCAAAGGTAATGGTAGCATGGAGCACTTCAATAGGGTCATCTAAGGAATCAATGATTTGGCAAAAAACAGTGGATTGAATTTAGGGCAAGGAAATCAAGAAGATATTATGGACTTGTGGAAAAACACGGTGTGAAAGCACTGGTCACAGTCAATTTGTGCAGATGAGAGAAAATACCCCTTTAAAGAAGGACAGTATGGGGTGGATATCCAAGACCAGAGTGGTGGATTCGTCTCCAGAAGATATTAAGGAGAAAATTATATGTGCAGTCTGTGTACAAAACTAGATACAACAAGTTGCATGATGTGAGGAGAGTTGAACTTAAAGTTAGTGATTCTGAAAGAGTGAAAAAAGTTATATGATTCCAAAGGGAGATGATATATTTTCATCACTTTTCACTGTAAAGAAAATGATTTGCAATGCAGCCCTATTGAGTGATGTCAAAGTATGGCATGCTAGTCATATGTCTCTGTACAGACGTGGAAAGATCATTAAATCCTGTGAAATACATTTTGATTGGTTGGAAGCTGATGGTGGAATTGGCGGGAATGGTGGGAGAGTGGGACGTCAGTGTGGTGCTGATGGAGTCATGGAAAACAGGAATGTGGAGTTGTGTGGTAGAGTTATCAATAGAAAACATATATTTGCAGCCACTTCACAAGTGGTACCAACAGGAAAAAACAAATTTGGCACAAGTATCACATTGAGCAGGAACTGCGTCTCTTGGATGAAAAGCTTGGATACTCCATAGGCTCTGCAGAAGAACGAGAGAAGCAGGCCGAGCTGAAAACACAGCTCGAAAATATATTACAAGCAAGGGTTGCTAAGAGATGGGAGGCGAGTAAGATCTCCCATTTCGAATTTGGGGTAGCTGCAGGCCATCGGACCAAGCAAAAACTTATATTAGGGGAAATAATATTAGAAGGCGAAGCTACATCTAGGACCTCTAATGTGGAAATTGGGAGAGCATTTCAGGATTTTTTCCAGGCGATATATAAGGAGGAGATTACTAATGACCCTGTGGCATGGGATTCGTGGTTAGATAAGGTTACCCTACCAACTCTTTCAACACCACAGAGCAGACATTTGGAGATGGAAATATCTGAGGTAGAAGTGAGCAAAGCCATTGGTCAATTAAAGCGAGGGAAGGCAGCCGGCCTGGACGGCTTACCAGGAGAGCTCTATCGTGTTTTAAGTGCAGTCATAGTTCCAACACTGACTGCCCTTTTCAAGGGTATTCTCCAGAAGGGGGAGGCCCCCCGAGAGACTTGGAGCGAAGCTACGATTGCCCTGATACCTAAATCAGGTAAGGACCCGACTGATTGCGGATCCTACCAGCCAATTACGCTCCTTAACAAAGACTATAAAATCTTTGCAGCCATTATGTCAACTAGACTGGGGAGTGTAATTGGCTCAATCATCCATCAAGACCAAAAGGGGTTCATAAAAGGGCGTCAGCTGGCAGATCTTACCCACGACCTGGTGGGAGCGATAGACATCGCCTCCACCTTCTCTCTTCCTCTGGCTACCCTCACTTTAGATGCAACTAAAGCATTTGATAGGGTCAATTGGCCCTATCTGACCGCTGTAATGAAAAATTTCAATCTTGGAGGTGACTTTTGTTGTGGTATTGATCTCCTGCATAGGGCCCCACGGGCTAGACTGTTAGTCAACGGTGGCTTGACAGAACCCATTAAAATTACGAGGGGTACTAGGCAGGGCTGCCCGCTTTCTCCCCTCCTATTCAATTTATATATCGAGCCGTTCGTGCAGGTTTTGAGAGACGAGGATAATATCCCCTCTTTCGAATTTGGAAGGTGGGAGAAGCGGGTAGCACTCTACGCTGACGATATTCTCATATATACGTCGGACCCGGATCGATCTTTTCCTATGGTTATTAAGAGCGCGGAGGAGTTTGGGCAGATTTCGGGGTACGAAATCAACTCAAGCAAAACGGAAGTAATGACCTGGAATATCGCTAACACTCAGCTTGCAGTGACCCCTTCCATGCGTTATCTGGGAATACGGATCACTCAAAAGGTTGGAAACATCGTACAGACACACCTAGATCGGGTCTTTAGTGTATGTCGGAAGCTATTAAAATCTTGGACCTTCCTTCCACTTATTATACTAGGGAGAGTAAGCTTAGTAAAGATGTCCATTCTTCCCAAACTTACATTCATTTTTAACACCATTCCCCTGGCTTTTGATCCTAAACAGCTGGACAAATGTCAGCGTGAGATTAACTCTTTTGTATGGAACTATAAGGCGACTATGTCAGGATTGCACTCCGCAGGATCCGCATGCAGCAACAATGCTCCACTTCCGGACCTTCCGAACACCCTGAAGTATAAACACAGGGTGTTCAGACGATACGGTGAGGGAAAAACCCCAAAAGGGGAAAAAACCCGAAAGAATAAAGGGAAGAAGGAAGGGGCAGCAGGGAAAAAGAAACTGCAAGACAAAAGTACAAAGGTTAATACAATCCTTAACCCTACACTCATTCAATTCTCGCTAATCCGTCAATAGTTAGCTTCACCTGTAGAAAACGTGCACAGACACCCTCCTGCTATTTCTTCTGCCTTTCTTCTATCCTGTATAACACAAAAGAACTTATAAAACATGAGGCATGATACACTGTCTGCCTATAGTATCAGTTCTTGCTAGTAACATACCCCATAACCAATACTCAGAAGGTTCCAAATAACAGCTCCATGATAATCAATAAATGCCCCAAGGAAATGTGCAGCACGCCCGTGCTTTAAGGAAGTAAGGAAATCCACTTTATGGTAATAGAAATCCTCCGTCGCTATGATTGCGCAATTGTTTCCTTTACACCATGTATACCCAATGGTTAACCCAAACACGGCATGGCATAGTTCCCTCACTACTGCCATCCGCTTTGGTATTTAGTAATCCACTCCGGTCAAAGCAAACACAACGTCACTGATTCGTGACGGTAGTGCGGAGGTCCTCATCCCCCCCTGCACTCCGCCACATGTTAAGCCAATCACAGTATGTAAATAACACCCCGCTGTTGAATTATCACAGCGTGGTATACAGACTCTGTTAACAAGTACTGAATGTTTCCTCACAGCCGCGAGGCAAGACGAAACACTGGGTGCTCCGCTTCGCAGATCGAGAAAGGAACAACAGACACAAATACGCTAGCCAGCGCTTTCTCACAAATACCACTAAAGTGATGGAACAACGAAGCTCACAAGGAACTCCGGACACAGAGGAGCAGCCGCTACCTCCGAACAAACAGGAATCACGAGCCCCGATCGCCAGGCTCCGCCCAGAGATATCCTGCACCCCGCCGGGCATTCTGGGAACGGTAGTTGCGAGCACTAGGTTGCTGGGAAACGTAGTCTTTTGGTAGGCGTGCTGGACTACATCCTGACAGTACGCCCTCCTCCCATGCGCCTCCTAGGCCCAGGTTTCGCAGGAAACCTCCTGTGGAACGACTGTATTGCCCTAGGAGCCTTGATGTGATGCACCGGCTCCCACGAATCCTCCTCAGCCCCGAACCCCTTCCATGAAACTAGATACCAAAGCACCCCTCTGCGGAATTTGGAGTCACGGATAGACCTCACCTCGTACTCCAGATTTCCGTCGCCAGCAATGGCAGGAGGCGCCGTCCTGCGCGAAGAAAGGGCTCTCTTCAACAACTGCACATGAAACACAGGATGGATTCTCAACGCAGTAGGCAACTTCAACTTGTACGCTACAGGGTTGATTTGTTGTACAATGGGGTAAGGCCCAATGAAGCGTGGATGGAATATGCTCCTCAACTTGAAACGAATGTATTTGGTCGAGAGCCACACCTGATCCCCTACGTTGAACTGCGGACCAGGTGCTCGATGCCTGTCCTCCCATCGTTTGTACACCTCTTTTGCCTTTAGCAAATGTTTTTGCACTTCTTTATGCACTCTCCTTAAGGTCTGTACGCGCTTCCTAACAGAGGGCTGGTTACTCAAGTCATCAGGGATAGCTATTGGCAAAGTATTAGCATCGTAACCAAACTTGGCCTTGAATGGAGACATACCTAAGGAACAGTGCCAGGCATTGTTGTATGCCAACTCCGCCATCCACAAAAGTTCCACCCATGATTCGTGCGCTTCCTTGGAGTAGCAGCGCACATACTTTTTTAACGTTTGATTCAGACGTTCTGTTTGCCCATCTGTTTGAGGATGGAAGCTGGTAGAGAGCGCTGACTCTATACCCAATGCCTTGCCACATTCGCCAAAAACGAGCGATGAATTGTGGCCCCCTATCAGACACGATGACTCTTGGAATACCATGCAAACGAATGACTTGAGAGGCCAGTAACCGTGCTGTTTGACTAGCAGTGGGAAGGTTCACACATGTAATGAAATGTCCCATTTTAGTTAGATTGTCCACTACCACCAATACCGCGGTTTTTCCCTGGTCAGAAGGCAGTCCTGTGATAAAGTCTAAACTGATGTTCTGCCATGGCCGATTAGGTGTGGGCATAGGCATCAATAGACCTTTCTTTTTAGTGGTTTCCCCTTTTGCTCTGGCACACGTATCACACCTCTCTACCCACTGGGTAGCGTCTTTGATCAAAGACTCCCACCAAAAATGTCTTCTAAGCAGACTCACGGTCTTTGTAACCCCAGGATGTCCAGCCGCCGGAGCATCGTGACACCAACTAAAGGCTTTCTTCCGAATCTCCTCATTAGGGAGAAACAAACACTCCCCTTGGAAAGGCAAGCCTTGTCTCACCATCCGACCTGGTTTGGCAGCCGCCCAACGGACCCAAGACCCCACAGTTCTGGAGCCTTTGATATCGTCCAGAAACTTTTCGGCCCTAATCAAACACACCACCTTAGACGAAGGGATGATGGATTGCTCCTCCTCACGCTGTTTTAAGGGGATCTCCTGTCTGGATAGAGCATCCGCCTTCCTGTTCTCGGAGCCAGGACGAAAGGTTACCACAAAGTTGTAATCGGAGAAAAAAAGCATCCACCGCATTTGCCTTTGCGTCAGGTGTCTAGCAGAAGACATGTATTGGAGGTTCCGGTGATCGGTATACACCGTCACCGCCTGACAAGCCCCCCACAGGTAAGGCCTCCACTCCTGAAAAGCCCTTTTTATTGCCAAGAGTTCTTTCTCGGCTATGGAATAGTTGACCTCAGCCGAGCTCAACTTCCTTGACAGATAAGCAACAGGATGGAGCTGACCTATATGTGCATCCCTCTGGGATAGGACTGCTCCTATGGCTTCATCCGAGGCATCTGCCTCGACTATGAAAGGATGTTCCAAAACAGGATGTGCCAACACCGGAGCTGTGGTGAAAGCACGTTTCAGAGCTTTAAACGCCTCCTCAGCCTCCCCTGTCCATACAAAAACCTTTCCTTTCCGTAACAACCGAGTAATGGGGACAGCAATCTGGGAAAAATGCAAAATGAACCGACGGTAGTAATTGGCGAACCCCAAGAAGCTCTGCACCTCCCTCACATTCTTTGGGGCTGGCCAATCCCTTACCGCCTGTACCTTCCTTTCGGACTTCTGTAATCCGCTTGGACTGAGGTTCACACCCAGAAATTCCACATCTTGAACCCCAAACTCACATTTACTCAGTTTCACGTATAAACTGTGTTCCCTTAGTTTCTCTAAAACTTTGCATACATGGTTTGTGTGACAGGATACGTCCTGTGAGTAAATCAAGATGTCATCTATGTACATCACAACAAATTGGTCCAAGTATTCCTTCAGGACATCGTTTATAAAAAACTGAAATGCTGCAGGAGCATTACAAAGCCCAAAAGGCATCACCAGGTACTCGTACAGACCGAATCGTGTCTTGAACGCCGTATTCCATTCATCCCCCTCTCTTACTCTGACCAGGTGATACGCCCCACGTAGGTCCAAAAGAGTATAAATCTTGGCCTCCCTCACCTGGTCGAGCAAGACTGAGATGAGGGGAAGAGGGTAACGGTTACGGATGGTATTCTTGTTCAAGACGCGATAGTCCACACACGCTCTCAAGTCCCCGTTGGCCTTAGCTATAAAGAAAAGAGGAGAAGCTGCTGGAGAGCGGGAGGGTCGGATGAACCCTAAACGAGAATAATGCTCTATGTACTCTTTCAAATGAGTGGTCTCAGGTACAGACAAAGAATATACTCTGCAAGATGGTATCGTAGCCCCATCCACCAAATCGATGCAGCAATCATATTCCCTGTGAGGGGGTAGAGCTTCTGCCTTTGACTCGCTGAACACGTCTCTATAGGCTGAGTATTCAACAGGTAGTTTAACATTTGTTTCCACAGCAGTAGCTGCCACAAAAGGGGTGGCCAATGCCGTGACATTAGCAGAAACACATGGTACTAAATGATCCTTACAATGCTCAGATATAAAACGAAATGTTTTCGTCTGCCAATCCACCACAGGGTTGTGTTTACATAACCAAGGCATACCCAAAATTATTTCATATTGAGGTGCAGCGATGATGTTCAGGGGCAAAACCTCAGAATGCACAAAGCCCTGCACCACCACAGACAACCCCAACTCGCTGGTTCTTTCGGTAATCTGGCCTGATGTTAAAGGCTGCCCATCAACCGCTAAAACATCCTCAGGAGTCTCCCTGGAAATACGAGGTAAAGCTAAACGTCTCACCAGGCCTTCATCCACAAAATTACTGGTTGCTCCGGAATCTAACATCACCATCACCTGATATCTTTCTAGTTCGTATTCCAGCGTCATTACAATCACCAAGTGAGGCTCTGTTTCATCGTCACCCAGGGAAGACAAAGATGTGAGTTTCCATGCACGCCCCTCTTTTACCCCAGAAGCGTTGTCTTCCTTCTGCTCTCTTTCCTGCACTGTCTTCGATACAGCAACCTTCTTGAACCTACTAACATTCCCTGAAGACTTGGGTTTAGAAGGACATTCCCGGACGTAATGTCCCTTCTTCCCACAGTACATGCATAGGCCCTGTACTCTTCTTTCCTCCCTCTCTTCTCTCGACAAAGGTGCTCTGAGTGCTCCTATCTCCATAGGTTCCGGAGGGTTTTCGGTTCCCCCAGACGCCTTACGAGGGTTTCTTTCACCACTGTAAACCCCTCTCTCCCATCTTCTCCTGTTACTCCCTCTGTCAGATAAACGGCTATCCAGCCTTAACACCAAATTCACCATATCAACAAAAGACGTAGGCTGGGGATCAACCTGGGACACTACATCTTTTAAGTCGTCATGCAACCCCTGATAAAAGAGGGACATTCTTTTTTCCTCCGGCCATTCTGCTTCGGCCACTAGTCTGTTGAAAGCAGTTAAATAAGTAATTAGTTCACCCCTGCCTTGTCTCAAAGCCAACAGCTCTCGATCAGCACTGAACGTCGTAGCTCTTCGGTCAAAAACCCTTTCAAATTCGGTCTTGAATGCCGTCCAATCTGACAGGATAGCATCGTCACGTTTTACTAAGGGTACCGCCCAATCCGCCGCATCTCCCAGCAAATATGAAATCAAAAAAGCCACCCTTGAATGGTTCGTGGGGAACGATGAGGGTTTACATGAGAAATGCATGAGGACCTGAGTCATAAACACGTGCACCTTGCGGGGGTCTCCTGAGAATCTTTCAGGAGTAGCCAGTGGAATGGGAGGAGGCACAGTGACCTGGACATTAGAGGACGGGGCGGAAGCATTAAAAGGGTTACCACTCAGGCGTTCCACCTTTTCCCGTAAAGCAGCGGTCTCTGCTTTAGAGGAGGCCAACTCCTGCTGTACCAAGACCAAGGCATGTAACACATCCTCCATAGACGCCATTGTCTCTACATACGGATCGGGCAGAGTGAAATTCTTGGGCTCGTGATTCTGTCAGGATTGCACTCCGCGGGATCCGCATGCAGCAACAATGCTCCACCTCCGGACCTTCCGAACACCCTGAAGTATAAACACAGGGTGTTCAGGCGATACGGTGAGGGAAAAACCCCAAAAGGGGAAAAAACCCAAAAGAATAAAGGGAAGAAGGAAGGGGCAGCAGGGAAAAAGAAACTGTAAGACAAAAGTACAAAGGTTAATACAATCCTTAACCCTACACTCATTCAATTCTCGCTAATCCGTCAATAGTTAGCTTCACCTGTAGAAAACGTGCACAGACACCCTCCTGCTATTTCTTCTGCCTTTCTTCTATCCTGTATAACACAAAAGAACTTATAAAACATGAGGCATGATACACTGTCTGCCTATAGTATCAGTTCTTGCTAGTAACATACCCCATAACCAATACTCAGAAGGTTCCAAATAACAGCTCCATGATAATCAATAAATGCCCCAAGGAAATGTGCAGCACGCCCGTGCTTTAAGGAAGTAAGGAAATCCACTTTATGGTAATAGAAATCCTCCGTCGCTATGATTGCGCAATTGTTTCCTTTACACCATGTATACCCAATGGTTAACCCAAACACGGCATGGCGTAGTTCCCTCACTACTGCCATCCGCTTTGGTATTTAGTAATCCACTCCGGTCAAAGCAAACACAACATCACTGATTCGTGACGCTAGTGCGGAGGTCCTCATCCCCCCCTGCACTCCGCCACATGTTAAGCCAATCACAGTACGTAAATAACACCCCGCTGTTGAATTATCACAGCGCGGTATACAGACTCTGTTAACAAGTACTGAATGTCTCCTCGCAGCCGCGAGGCAAGAAGAAACACTGGGTGCTCCGCTCCGCAGATCGAGAAAGGAACAACAGACACAAATACGCTAGCCAGCGCTTTCTCACAAATACCGCTCAAGTGATGGAACAACGAAGCTCACAAGGACCTCCGGACACAGAGGAGCAGCCGCTACCTCCGAACAAACAGGAATCACGAGCCCCGATCGCCAGGCTCCGCCCAGAGATATCCTGCACCCCGCCGGGCATTCTGGGAACGGTAGTTCCGAGCCCTAGGTTGCTGGGAAACGTAATCTTTTGGTAGGTGCGCTGGACTACATCCTGACAGACTAGGCTGCCCTGGAAGAAGCTGAGAAGGAGGAGGGAGAAGGGAGGGCTGGCATTACCAGATCTACAATACTACGCATGGGCGTTTCAGATGTCCCACTCTAGAATGCTCCTGAAAACACCAACAAGCTCATCTACAGGGACAATGTTTAGGGCTATGTTAGTAGGGGCGGACCTGCCAATTGATAGATTCTTATTTAAATTTGGGGACCAGAAGTTTTTTAAGAAGGTGAGGCTAAAGATTTTACAATCTTTGGCAAGAACCTGGGCACAGATAAAAAACAAGAATAGGGCTTTCTTACTTCTCAAATTTTTCCCCCTGTGGGATTCCCCAGGGCTTCCACCATGTTTGAAGGATAGTCTCGCAATCCGCTTGAAGGATGCAGGGATTGTAAGATGGGGCGAGTTATTAGCAGGGGGGCTAATGGTAGAATGGGAACTATTATGTGATAGGGTAGGTCCGGCTCTGTCCAGATTCAAACATATGCAGCTCGACAGCTGGGCAAGGGCTACGGGTAGGAAGGGTATCCAATTGGGGAAAATTAGCAACCTGGAACAACAGCTGGTAGAGAGGCAAGAGGAAGGTAAAGAGGTGGCTATTTGGTACTGGAACATTTTGGAGGAGGAGGAAGGGGAGTTTACCCTTCCTGTTAAGCTTTGGGGAGGCGATTTGGGCTTTCAATGCGAGGAGCTATGGATAAGATCTTTCACTCTTCTTTACAAAACCGTGAAACCAGCTTGGCTGAGGCGTAATCATCTCTTCACATTACATCGCGCCTACCTCTCCCCTCTATGGCTATCAAAATTCCATCCGAGAAAGAGTTGCAATAAATGCAATTTCCCTGAAGCATCCGATCTACATATGTTTAAAGATTGCCCTTCCATTAGTTTATTTTGGGAAGAAGTAAAGTACTCACTGGAGTCTATTCTTAATACTTCAGTGTCTATTACTCTGCCATTGATAATCTTTGGGCTAGACGAAAGCATCACCGGTAAGGCAAAGTCTTTCCTTTTTTATGCAATTCTCCTGGCAAGACGGCAAATTTGTAAATTTTGGGTTGATTCTGATCCAGCGGGCTTTTGGAAATATGTCATAAGCAACGCTACCCAACTTTACTATATACACCATCAATCAATAAACTCTCATAAGGCCCATAAATCTAACATGACATATTATAACCAACTGGATCATGTGACCTAATTAACCTATTCACAAATTATATACATTTATATACAACCATGGTAAATGAATTCAATATACTATACAAACCTACAAGCTAATTAAGCCACTGTGGCAATAAGATCTAGCTATGAATAACCTATACATATGAAAATAACAAGACCAGTTTGATTTCCAAAGTAAGATTTTTATTAGCTACTCATTTGGAAAATGTATTAGAGATTTTATTAAAGCATTTTTATTTGAATCATTGCAAATAGTTATGACAATTTTATTATGAATCAAAATTATTATTGCAAATGAAAATTATCAGCTTGGCATTTTTCAAAACCAAAGTCCCTAACTAATGCTAGCTATAAGGAAAATTAAAAGTAAAGTCTTTGAGGGCTCTTACGTGCTCCAAGAGAAGTCCAACAGCATAACGCCCTCATCAAAAGGTCTGCAAGGAGAAGCATAACTATTCCACGGGGTAAGAGTTTTTATACCTTTCTACGCTAAGCTAATCTAAAATTGTATATTTTTCTCTGCTGAAATGAAGTCCCATTGGCTCAAAAGTGACAAGCGACATGTCACCAGATTTCAGAATTACAGTTCCGTCATCATTCTTAGAGACCATTGTCTCCGGTTTTCGAAAAACACACTTTCCTCCAGTTCGCTACATTAGCAACAATATAACGTTTTTAGCTTCCTCGGATGCATGAATGTTATAAGCCTTTCGCCGGTTCCTGGCCTTGGCCTTGTTCGGCAAAGAGAATGTCATCTCATCATAACAAACTTTTCAGACGGAGAAAACTGTAGCCATCACGGACTTTTGCTGGCTCCAAGCAGATTTTTGCAAGCACGGAAAGTTTTCACTAGGCCCAAAGCCTCTTTATTAACTAATGTATAAACAAACACAAGAAAATAATTAATGCGAGAAAAATAATTTGTTCTGTTTCCACCCTTTATTGCTAATAATTAACCCATTAGTCTGAGTTACCTAGCAGAAGCAAACAAATAAAGCAGCATTTTATATCTACCATTCTTCTTATTATCCAGCAATGTCCTTTATGCACCTATAGAGAATAGAGTGACACCACATAGACAGGGAAGCAAAATAAGCACATGCCATTTATTCTAAACAGCTGCAGTTAATTTTTGACATGACAATAGACACGATTAATTTATTATTTTCACAAACAAGGAAATGCAACATAATGCACGTTTATGAGCACAAATGTTAGTATCCCGCGTTTGTCAGGTGTAGATGCAACTTAAACTAGGTTAAATTAATACATACACAATACAACTGTTAATTTTATTATTTTATTTATGGAAGTGTGACTTCACGAGTCGAAATAAAAAGCATTTCTGAATCTCGCTCCATCAACTCCCTCATCTGGTGATTAACCAATCACCACACCACACCCAAAAATTTGGTAAAATATTTATCTCAAAAGAAAATGGTTCGATTTCATTCTGTTAGTATTTTCTAAAGACTAGTTTCAGCAAAATCTTTACAACTCTCATATTGAGCTCTGCGCAACTCCTCAAGCTCTATTTCTTTCTCTTGCTCTTTTTTCATTTTATAAATCCTTCTCTTTTCCCTCATGTGTTTCTTTCTCTTGTGTAACATACAACTGATCTTTGTCAAAACTATCACAAAAATTATCACAAACAAAGGTGTTAGAATCTTGCCAAGAACTGATCCACCAATCTCTTGAAACCAGGTTTTGATTGCTTGGAATCTTTTTGAAAGACGTTCTGAAAAATCATCTTCTTCTAAGGGGACTATTTCTGAATGCATCTCTGTGATGTTTCTAATGTACATTTCAATATTCTTACTCTCATCTGGAATGTAGGTACAGCAATGCTGTACATGTAAAATGCCACAGACTCCTCCCTCTTTTGCCAGGAGTATGTCTAAAGCAAGGCGCCATTGATCTGACCGCAATGACCTCCACATCCACTAACTGAAAACCACCTGCTGTGTCAGTGGACAATCTGTCAACAATTGTGGACAATTTTCTGATTCTTCCTGCATTCAGGGTTATACCTACTAAGGGTATCACTGACTCAAAGATGTCTCCCAAAATTTCTGAGAAACTTTCTCTTCTATATCTGTTTGCATGGCCACTGATTTCAAAAGAACCTTCTGCATTTCTGTCAACATGAAAAATCTTGGGGAACACAAGACCAACAACACATGTCCCATACCAATGGTCTGGGAGATTATAATAAGCTTTATCTCCACAAACAAAATAGATCCCAGGGAAAATTGGATCTCTGCCACCTTTGAATCCCCAACCCCCCATGACTTGGTAAGTGTCCTCACAATTGCTAGCTCCTACAAAATATCTATCAAACAATGTATTGTCTCTCCTAATGCAAAGCTTGCCACTAATTGGTTTGTCTATGTGAATTGCAACATTATCAAAATATTTGCCATTAAGCTTAGCATCCTCCTTCTGCCAAAACTTCGATTTGGTCTGTTTGACCATCTCTTTTCTTTTATAAATTGCTCTTCTCTCCTCAACAAGATTCAGGAAAGACTTTTCCTCAGCTCTCAATTTGCAAGTTAAATTGTTTCTATAAGCATATTCGTAAGTCAGTTCATTAGTTACTAAAAATAAATCCCTCATCTGTTTAGCTTGTTTATGTTTATTTAAAGCATTCTCTATTTTCAGGTTAGCAAAGATCTCATCATAGTTGGAATAATAATACTCCAACCGACCAGTCTGGTAAAATAAACTAGCTATCACACTGCATGTTATGCCATAAGTAAGAGGAAGCATATTGTATGTCACTCCCTCAGAAACAGAAGCAGGCAACTTCACACAGATATAACAATCTTTGACACCCATGACCTTAACGTACTCTCCCAAAAGCCTTGAAAAAGTTTTGCTAGAAAAATCACCAACAGACCAGTCCTGATGAACATCTGGTCTGTGATCAATAACCTTGTTAGCTTTGTGTGTTGCACTATGTTTGTTTTGACTAACTGAAGCTTTGCTTGTCATATTGACCTTGTACCTCTCCTTATCGATTTCGAAAGGAAAGATGACAGCTAAAACTAACCAGAGCAGAATTAATATGAGCACACACACCAGAGTCATCTTACAGCATTTCTTAAAAATGGAACATTTTGAAGTACTACGCGCCATTACATAAGGCATCTCTTTTTTTTTTTTTACTTATTTACAAAAAGATAAACTTATTTACAAAAAGAGAAAACAAAAATGTTCAAAAATTTCTAAAACCTCACACCCCCCTTTTAAATTTTTTTTTTTTTTTAAAACCCTCTAACAATTTTTCTTCGACCTTGCGTCACAAGTTATTCTCCAACTAAATACAATTTCTTCGACCTTGTGTCACCTAACACAATTTCTTCAGCCTTACGCCAAAAACAGAAACCTAAACTTAATTCTAAATTCTAACAGGTTAGTACTTCAATCATTGTCACTAATTTCCTCTACTTCTTCTTCCTGACTACTTCTATTTATTTCAATTACAGGTGGTATTATTATATAAGCCCATTCAGGAGACTTATATTTCTGATTCGGTCTCAAAACTCTCTTTGTCTTTCTAGAAATCACTTCTATTTTCTTTCCTTTTTCAGCTTTTTGTTCAGGATCCCCCTGACTAGTTATCTCATTCACCTGCTCCTTCGATCTTTTCACTAACCTGACTCTCAACCCTCCGTTTTCAGATGGCCAGGTCTCTCCTTTCCTCAGGATTTTTCTTTTTGGCTCAGACTCATTAGATTCTATTTTCCATGTTCTTTTCTTCACTCCTCCTTTTTGACATTCTTCATCACTTTCTCCAGAGTCACTGTCAGAAATTTCAATCGTTATCCCAGGATCTTTTCTAATCGGCAGCCTTACTCCGTTAGGAACAGCACTCCTTCTCCCATCACTGGTACTCGGTAATTCGTCTTCGTCCAATTCTTCAATCACCTTTAACTTCCCAGATCCGGAATCCTTGTTCCTGCTTTCAGAGCTCGTTATCTGCCTTTCGATACCTTCCTGGTCTTTTTTCTGAACTTCATCAGACTCTTCTGTTGTTTCTTTTTCTTTTCTCGATTCTTTATCAGGTTCTCTCCCTTCACCTGTTTCCTTTTCTGTTACTTCTGTTGATTCATCATCTAATAGATTATTTTCATCTCCAGAATCTATTTCAACAATCTTCAATTCTTTTCGAATCAAATCTCCATTCACAGATGGTTTCTCCAGATGTCGACCACTTTGTCGATCTTCAATATCTGGATTTCTTTCTACTTCTTCTTCAGAGTCTGAATCATCTGTCGTATCACTCTCCTCATCAGAGTTTTCAGGTGTAGGTATTGGAATAGTGTGACTTGGATGTATCCACCTTTTCAATCCTCTACACTTCACTGCATTCGTTGTAACAGGATCACCTGCCTCGGTTTCTGCCACCTCGGGATCAAACAGTTCCTTCTTCGGTGAACTTTCGTTCTGACCCAATCTCCAGGTCTCAGATCATGTGTCTGCACTTTGTCTTTTGATTGTGCTTCAGTTCCCACCTGATTAGACACAGAAGTCACTACGTCAGACAGACGCTTGCAATACTCCAAAATCGCACTGTCATTAATGCTTAACAGTTTCCCTACAGGTACATAAGCTTGCCTCATCACTTTCCCCATAAGGATCTCATGAGGACTCAGAACTGTCTTTTTATCTGGTGTACTTCTCAAAGTCATTCAGAACAAGTGGAAGAGCATCTGTCCACTTCACACCTGTATCAAGACACATTTTCCCAATTCTATTTTTTATTGTTCCATTAATCTGCTCTACTACTCCAGATGCCTCTGGTCTGTATGCACAATGTATTTTCTGCTCAATGTGTAATGCTTCACAGATCAATTTCATCAGTTTGTTATCAAAATGTCCCCCTCCATCACTCTCAAGAGTGACTGGGAAACCGTACCTCGGTATTATCTCTCTAAGAAGCAACTTTGCCACTGTAATCGAATCACAATGACGTGTTGGAAATGCTTCCACCCATCTTGAAAACAAGCACACAATCACCAAAACATATTTCAAACAGTTGTGTATTGGCATTTCAATGAAATCCATTTGTAATCTGGTAAAATGACCACCCTCCCGACCTATGACTCCCGTTCCCACAACTGATTTCCTGTTTGGGTTCATTTGTTGGCAAGTCAAACACCTCTGACAAAGAGACTCTGCAATTGTCCTAAACTTGGTATTAAACCATGTCTCTTTGAAAAGCCTGATCATAGAGTCTCTTCCAATATGACCAGGACCATGATACATCCTGGCCATGTCAGCAATCATGCAATTTGGTAAGACTACTCTGCCATCTTTGTAGGTCCAAACACCATCCTCATCTCGTGGTCTACATTCTGCTCTCAACCATGAGTTTTTCTCATCATCATCAGCTTCATTTTGTAAGTCCCTAATTTCTTCCCATGTCTCAACAACAGATGTTAGCATTACTGAAATTGAACCAAAGTCTTTGTTTTTTCCCCTATTAAGTCCAAATTCATATTTTGCACAGAATGTTGCCATTTCGTCTGCAAAATTATTGCCTCTAGTGATAAAATCTTCACCTTTTTGATGTGCTGCGCATTTTACCACAGCAATTTCCTTTGGCAATTGAATTCCATCAATTAATCTTTTAATTAACACTGCATGTTTGATTGGAGAACCTGCTGATGTCATGTAGCCTCTCTGAGACCAGAGCTGTCCATAATCATGCACAACTCCGAATCCGTACTGGCTATCTGTTATTATAGTAACTCTCAAATCTTTTGCTATTTCACAAGCACGAATCAAAGCAATTAATTCAGCCACTTGTGCTGAACGAATTCCTTCTAGACATGAAGCTTCTTCAACATCTGCTACTGTGCAGACCGAGTATGCCGCTTTTAAAACACCTCCCTCTGATCTCAGACAGGAGCCATCCACAAAGAAAACAAGATCTGATTCAGGCAATGGTACATCTTTAATGCCCTGCCTTGGCTTGGTACAGTATTCCATGACATATAAGCATTCATGCTCCACGTCATTTTCGTCAATATTTTCAATGTCAGGCAACAGTGTGGAAGGATTTAAATTCACACACCTTGCAATTGACACATTATCAGATCCCAGAATAATTTTCTCATATTTGGTTAGTCTGCTGCTTGTCATGTGCTGCGTTTTACTCCTTGTAAGGAGAATTTCAACTGAGTGAGGAACATAAACTTTTACAGGAAATCCCATTATTATTCCCTCACTTTGTTCCAGGCTAACACTTGTTGCTGCAACTGCTTTTAAGCAACCTGGCAATGCCTTCGCAACCGGATCAAGAACTGCTGAGAAGTAAGCAATAGGCTTTCTCATGTTACCATGTCTCTGAATTAACACAGACAAAGCACATCCTTCTCTTTCACTGCAATACAGTTCAAAACCTTTTTCATAATCTGGCACGCCCAGAGCTGGAGCTTCACATAAGCTTCTTTTTAGTTTCTCAAAAGCTTCTAATTCAATATCAGTAAGAACAATTGGATCTTTTACATCTGATTTTGTCAATCTTTGTAGTGGCTTCGCAATTACCGAAAATCCACTAATCTATTGCCGACAGTAACCAACCATTCCCAGGAACATTCTCACCTGTCTTTGTGTTTTTGGAGGTTGCATTCCTTGAATCATTTTGATTCTCTCGATTGTCACCTGTCTCATTCCTTTTGCAATTCTATGACCAAGGTATTTTACTTCTTGTTTACAAAACTGCAACTTTGCAGGAGACACTTTGTGTCCCTCATCTGCCAAATGATTCAAAATTGTAATCGTGTCTGTCACACAATTATCTCTCATCTTTGCTGCGATCAACAGATCGTCAATATACTGCACTAATGTCGATCTGCCTGGCAAACTCAAATCTTCCAAAGATCTCTTTAACAGTTCATTAAAGATAGAAGGACTTTCTGTATACCCTTGAGGAATTCTGCACCATGCGAGGGTCCTACTCTGAAACCGAAAAGCGAAGATTTCCTGGCTTTCTGGATGCAATGGGACAGTAAAGAACGCATTGCAAAGATCAATGACAGTATACCATTCTGCATCATGCGGAATCTGGTAAAGAATGACAGCAGGGTTTGGAACAACTGGGCAACAAGGAACGACAATCTGATAAATTTTTCTCAAATCCTGAACTATTCTGTACGTTCCATTTGGCTTTTTGATCCCCATAATCGGTGAGTTACAAGGACTGCTCTCAATTTCTTTCAAAACACCTTGTTTGATGAATTTTTCAATTACAGGAATAACACCCTCAATCGTTTCTGCCTTCATTTTATATTGAGGAATGTTTGGAAAGTCTATTCCCTGTTTCACTGTGATTTTGACTGGATCGACATGTTTCATCAGACCCATCTCATTTCCAGTCAAATCCCAAATCTCAGAATTTACTGTCTCTTTTAATTCCTCTGGTAAATTTTCTTTATCAAAGGTAGGAAACAATTTTTCTTCTTCCGCCTCAATCATTAGCATAGTTAGTCTGTACAACCCATCTTCCTCCATGGTTTGTAACTCAATTCCACCAGGTGAGCAGTATATCCTACAATTCATCTTACACAATATATCTCTCCCTAGTAAATTCACTGGACTGCTATTACAAACTACAAATCTGTGTTTGTCTTTGAAATTGCCTATTTCCACATTCACAGGATCAGTAAGATCAGTCTTCATTTGTTGATTGCTGACTCCAACTACTTGGATGGTATCCCCAGAGAGAGGTAGGTTTTCAATTTCCACTGATCTAACAGTAGAACGAGTCACACCAGTGTCCACAAGGAAAGTGATCTCTACATCATTCACCTTTCCATTTACAAATGGACCAGACTGGTCAACCTCAAGAGTGGCTCCAATTACACACTCTTCCCCCTCTCTCGGGCACCGTCAGAAGCAGTCATCAGAATCACTTTCTTTGTTTCCTGTTAACAAAAATTGTCCTGATGCACTTTGCAAATTTGGTCTTTGATTTCTTATTACCTGATCACATCCGCTGAATCCAATATCTGGATTGAATTTTTGACTTCCCCCACAATTTGGAAAAGGGGGTAACGGGATCTGACTCTGCTGCTGGTTTAACTGCTGTTGTAGCTGTCGCTGAAGACTCAATTCACTCATTTGACTCTGCAGCTGCAACTGTTGCTGCAGGTCAACATCATTCTGCATCTGTGGGTTAAATGATGCATTTTTAAACTTTCTGGGTGGGTTTTTACACTCATTTCTCCAATGTCCAACTTCCCCGCAGTTAAAGCAAGGCATCGTTTGTTTTAATTTTTCAATTTCTGGATTAAACTTTGGCTTAATTGGATTATTAAAATTACTTTTAAACTTTCCTTGACCCTGATTCTGATTTTGCACGAAATTTCCATGTTGCACAAAATTCCCATTTTTATTTTCAAGGCTTGCTATCTGTTGTTCAGCTACTTTTACCTGTGCCCACATTGCTTTTTCCTTTAGCTTCTTTTGTTTGGCCTCTAACTCATCACTGCAGTATTTTGCTTTCCTCAAAATATCATCAACCGAATTTGATTGCCATCCGACAATATTATTCCTGATCATTTCCCCGATTTCTGGTCTAAGACCATATACGAACCTGTAAATAAAATGGCTCATATCTTTCTCATCTAATTTTTCATAACCACTGTATTGTTTGAAAACCAATAATAATCTTTCATAGAATGAATGAACTGATTCTTTCGGCTCTTGGTTTGTTCTGTCAATTTTAACCCAATCTACTTCTTTTTGGGCTATTTTTTGTTTTAACCAGTAAATCACTTTTTCATAGAATTCCATGACCTCGGGTGCTGGAGCACCTGTCTCTTTAACTCGATCTGGTTCAGCTTTTGGCCAACCCACAGCAATTTTGCATTCTGTCCATAGATCTGATGGGACAACTATGTCGAAAAAGCCATCCAGATCAATCCACAGAACTTTTGAAACTTTAATAAACCTGTCTACTTGTCGGTAACATTCCACAGGTTTTTCCCTCAGCCGAGGAAAATCATTAGTGAAAAGCAAAATATCCTGTCTTGACCAGGGAACATGTACATACCCTCCACCTGCGATTTCTCTCATTGGAAACTGTTTAGACAGATTATCCAACCTATCCAAACTTTCGTCTTCCTTCTTTTTACTCCATTTCACTCTCCATTTACTCAAGTCACCTAATTTCTTGATATAAACAATCAACTCTTTTATGTGCATAATTCTTCCTCCTGTATTGAAATTTTCAATGTCTTTTTCTGTAAAATTTAATCTGTAATGTTTTCCTAGGTTTTTCTGTTTCTTCAAATCAATTTCTAATTCTTCTGCCAGTTCTTCCAGCTGATCATATTTATTCTTTATTTTCCAATGCATGCTTTTGCTGATGAACAGGAGTTCATCATCTCTGTAAAATTTTAAACTGTCAGGACCAATTGTACCGATTATTAATTCTTCTAAATCTGCTTTTAATTTAGCAACATCAAGCTTTAATTTCGATTCTCTTTTCTCAGGAGACTCAGCATCTGACTCTGCACCCATTGGTGTCTGGTTAAAAGAACCTTGATTAAAAGTCAAGTCAGGCATCCTTGATTTTTCACGATTAATTTCAGATAAATCTGAATAAAATCTTTCAGCTACTTTTTGAATTTCTGCGTTTAATGGAATTGTTAAACCTGGTTGTTTAATTTCCTTTTGATCGAAAACAGGCTGAACAGGACCAATCGTTACTGGAACTGTCACTGCTTCCATGCTCTTGGTTATTTGCTGAATTAAATTTTCTTTCGATCGCAGGTATTCTGAAGTATTTGCAACTTCCTCAATCCTGTCAGTTCTCATCAGATTTCTAGGGGCTTCCCTTTCTATTGGAAAACTTCTGTTTTCATTATAAACACTAGAATTAGTTCTTGTCTCAAACTGTTCTGGAGTTCCAAAGGATTCACAATTATTTGGGTACAATTTTGTAGAGTCATTTACTGGGGGTGCACTAGGAGTGGTTCCAGCAGAAACCGTTGGAGTGGACCATGAACGAGGCTGTCTCAAAGGGGCATTTTTATTATTCGTAGTATACATTTCTTCTAAGACCGGATCCTCTGTTTCATTATCTATAACCATATTATTTTTCTTTTCAGTTCTTTTTTCACCTGGAGACCCTAGAACCATTTCCCTAATTAAATAGAGACCATCACACATATCTCCCTGTCTCCACATACGCATTCTATCTTCATGCGTTTCTCGTCTGTAACTCGGTGTTTTTGGAGGTCTCTTAATTCCATTTGCTTCTCTCTGAAGTTGAAACATCTCATCCTCCCATTCAACTAAAGCTTCAAATTGTGTCGGTCTAGGCCGTGGTACTAGAGCTGACATTTTCTCTCTCAGATTTCTCAAAACCTTAACATTAAATGAACCATCATCCGGCCAAGCCAATACGCCGTCGTCCTTTGTGTAATTTTTCCAAACATCAAACCACAGGACAGTATGGTAACCATATTCACCTTCCATATACGCTGCAGGTGTCTTGTACTTATGAAGTAATTTACTACCTCGCGTTTGAATTTTCTTGTCCGGTGAAAAGAAATTCTTACATTTTTGAAGTATCGAAGTCTTTTTCTCGACATGTTTAAAATATTAAGTCATTTTTAAATCAAATCCGCTTAATCAGAAAAGATCGTAATGTTTTCCTGGTTGTTCCGTAACACCAGCCAATCCGTGCACGAAACACACCAACAAGCCAATCAGGTTCGAGCTACGTCACCACCTTGCTCAACCAGTAAAATTAGAGCTTTCCACTAAAGCCAATCAGCGTTCAGCTCGACAAAATCACGTGAGCCAATCAGAGCACAGCCTGTGACGTACAGTACCCAATCCCTGCGCGGACCCTGTGACGTACACAGCCGCTGCGGTTTCTCGCGTCTCACTCTCAGTGCTCACCCCTCCTTCACAAAAACTTTTCACAGCGCCATTTTAAAGACGCTTTTCTAAATGAAATTTCAATTAATCAACAACAAAAAGAACAAACCATTTGTCTGTTTCTCTAAATAAGATGATAGTTTTACAGACACACGAGAAATTATTTGCGTGGAATAGACAACGCTATTCTCACAGAATATGCATTTGCCGATAAAGTAAACTTTTACTCTACCCTTCACACACGTAATAACAAACTCGCTTCCCTCTGAATGCACATAAAGTAGCAATTCAAAGTTTGACTCGAACAGAATTACAAGATCATTTACGCACTTTCAAACGGAAAGTATCCCTAACCACACACACATGAAATCTTGGCGGGACTCTAACCCCCCACTGATAACATGAATCGTCAGTAAAATAAGCGACGTTATCCTACACTTCATTCAAGTGGAATAAATTCTATTACTTTCCCCACAGAGAGGTTTACAATGGACACAATGTCCTTATACTCAATGTTTCAATTTCTTAGACAATCCTCACTATTCATGCATTCTATCTTATACACCTATATCCCTAACACGTGTTGCGCGACGACAACACTTGTGATACACGACGATATCACAACTCTGAAACAGATCAAATGCACTGTGTGACTTGTGACTTTACATGCTGGCCACACTATTCTGTCCCGGTACAACTAGGATTTTCCACGTCGGAAAAACCCTTTCGACTACACATATCACAATTGAACAAACTCAACATATGTTAATCATTGATCCTATGCAACTACCATATAACATATCGGTTACCATAGCAACCATCCAAATCTGCTACCAGAAAAATTGATCCAGCTGGCTTTTGGAAATATGTCATAAGCAACGCTACCCAACTCTACTATATACACCATCAATCAATAAACTCTCATAAGGCCCATAAATCTAACATGACATATTATAACCAACTGGATCATGTGACCTAATTAACCTATTCACAAATTATATACATTTATATACAACCATGGTAAATGAATTCATTATACTATACAAACCTACAAGCTAATTAAGCCACTGTGGCGATAAGATCTAGCTATGAATAACCTATACATATGAAAATAACAAGACCAGCTTGATTTCCAAAGTAAGATTTTTATTAGCTACTCATTTGGAAAATGTATTAGAGATTTTATTAAAGCATTTTTATTTGAATCATTGCAAATAGTTATGACAATTTTATTATGAATCAAAATTATTATTGCAAATGAAAATTATCAGCTTGGCATTTTTCAAAACCTAAGTCCCTAACTAATGCTAGCTATAAGGAAAATTAAAAGTAAAGTCTTTGAGGGCTCTTACGTGCTCCAAGAGAAGTCCAACAGCATAACGCCCTCATCAAAAGGTCTGCAAGGAGAAGCATAACTCTTCCACGGGGTAAGAGTTTTTATACCTTTCTACGCTAAGCTAATCTAAAATTGTATATTTTTCTCTGCTGAAATGAAGTCCCATTGGCTCAAAAGTGACAAGCGACATGTCACCAGATTTCAGAATTACAGTTCCGTCATCATTCTTAGAGACCATTGTCTCCGGTTATCGAAAAACACAGTTTCCTCCAGTTCGCTACATTACCAACAATATAACGTTTTTAGCTTCCTCGGATGCATGAATGTGATAAGCCTTTCGCCGGTTCCTGGCCTTGGCCTTGTTCGGCAAAGAGAATGTCATCTCATCATAACAAACTTTTCAGACGGAGAAAACTGTAGCCATCACTGACTTTTTCTGGCTCCAAGCAGATTTTTGCAAGCACGGAAAGTTTTCACTAGGCCCAAAGCCTCTTTATTAACTAATGTATAAATAAACACAAGAAAATAATTAATGCGAGAAAAATAATTTGTTCTGTTGCCACCCTTTATTGCTAATAATTAACCCATTAGTCTGAGTTACCTAGCAGAAGCAAACAAATAAAGCAGCATTTTATATCTACCATTCTTCTTATTATCCAGCAATGTCCTTTATGCACCTATTGAGAATAGAGTGACACCACATAGACAGGGAAGCAAAATAGGCACATGACATTTATTCTAAACAGCTGCAGTTAATTTTTGACATGACAATAGACACGATTAATTTATTATTTTCACAAACAAGGAAATGCAACATAATGCACGTTTATGAGCACAAATGTTAGTATCCCGCGTTTGTCAGGTGTAGATGCAACTTAAACTAGGTTAAATTAATACATACACAATACAACTGTTAATTTTATTATTTTATTTATGGAAGTGTGACTTCACGAGTCGAAATGAAAAGCATTTCTGAATCTCGCTCCATCAATACCACGCCACCATCGCATGCAGGCTGGTTGATGTCACTGTATGAAACATCTGCAGTAAACGAAACCTGTCTTTCTGGGACTTGCTGGTACAATGGAGATAGGATTTCCTTTTTTTTTTTTTCCGGGTCCTATGATTATGCCTACTACACTCCATGGACCTTGGGCTGCTGGTTCCCCCGGATAGTGTAACTGGTCCAACAGGTTGAAAGATACCTTGATGGAGTAATTTCTGGTCCACACCCGCCCCCCCTTCTCCCTCCTTGTGTCTTCTGGTTTCGTCTCCCGCCATTATGTTAATCGTGTCTGGGATGGGAGAGGATTAACATCTTATCTGTCTCTCAAAGTAGGACACGTACGGTGGTTGGCGTTTCTTGGAAAGAGGGTAAGGCCAATGAGGGCAAAAATAAATAAATTTAAAAAAAATTAAAAAAATTTAAAAAGTATCCTATTGCCCAAACATTACTCAAATATTTTTCGAACTATGCTCTTATAATGTCTCATGGGTACTTAAGTGTAACATTGTGTAACTGTTTGGGAATATTTGTTATTGATGCTAATATATTATAATGCTTCACAAGTATCAAATAGGTATTTTGAGGTAACATTTGGGAATTCCTATTTTTCTTGGTACTGTTATTATGCAGTTGTTATTCTTCATTTGTCATTGTATGGGGGAAGAAGTGTGGAGTCTGTTGCCTAGCAGCATTTGCTGACATTCTAAGAGTTCCTCGTGGGACCTTGTGGGACCTTGAAATGCTGGTGGTGACTAGGCTGGCATCGCTTACGAATGGATATGAGCTCCGTGATGGATGGATGTGAGCTTGAGAATAAGGAATGAATTTATAGAAAAGCAATTTGCCTCATCTCGTGATAGGATCGTACAAGAACCGAAGGTGTCATCATTAAACTCAGATTCATTCTCGAACTCCTACTGTTGGTGATTGGTAGAGATGCAGTTTTGGGAAAATGAAACTGATTTACATTCTCTACACTGGATTAAGCTATTGTTGTGTCCAAAATCTATTACAAAAGGTGAGAAATATATCTATTACAAAAGGGGAGAAATATGTGCTCATGTATGATGGAGTAATGCCTTATCACGAGGGGACTTAAATAAGAAAAAAGAGTAGGTTTTAACCTGTAATATAGAGACAATCCATTTCAAGGAGCTACTGCTGACTAGAATGTTGTAGTTTGGAGTAAAGAGAACAGGAAGGTAATATCAGTGAAACATTTAAATGATTTATATTGGTATGTAGTGACTCAAAAACTATAATGAAAATTGATTTTTAAAACAATATTCTTTTTGGGGTGTAAATCAGCATGGAGTCGTGATGTATCAGAACAATAGAATCTTGAAAATAGTGTGAATTGCTAATTGAATGCTGTGGGAGGAACCAATTTTATTTCAAGACCGGAGGATACCATTATGCATTAAACCTTTTAATTGCCACTCCTGTAGCACTTTTAAAGAACTTGCACAACAATCCAACACAATCTAGAACCAGAACACATTACTCTATAAATAGTCCCTTCACAGAGCACTCCTCTCTTTTTAATGCTGTTCCTGTGGAGATAAGTATTCTTTTATTTTGCTTTAGGGAACGTGTAACTGAATGTAGAGATATGGTTAATTAACAGAAGCATGAGCATTGTTGGATTAAATAATTATTTGTAGAAGGGAGTTTAATTAATAGTAATATTTAGTAAAGGGCAAATTATAGATAAATATGATCAAAAGAGTATTGCTTTATTTTGTAACAGGAAAATGTTTACCGTGGGAGTTGAGAGAGCGTTTTTCTGTGTAGTGAGGGTGGCCTGCTCTCCATTTGTTCATTGGTGCAGGAGGCACACATGCGCCATTGGAAGTGCAGTACGAGTGTCAGCACGTGTCGGTGTGTCCTTTTGAAGGGAGCAGGTGATCATAGCGCGTGAGGGCAGTGCGCGGTCACAATAACGGAACAGTCGAGTGTAAGGTTTACACGCACACTGTGCAAGGAGGAAAAGTAACATGATTGGATCGTCATGATTGTGGTTACAGCAGCCATCTTGCTTGCCGCCAAAGATATTACAATTGAAAGAAAATAGGGCCTGCACTATCAAAAAACCTTTACAGGTAACAAAGTCTATTCATTAATGAGTCGTGAGACTGAGAAGGCATTTTTCATGGAAGGTGATTTTGGTTGTGGAATACTAAGGAGTTTTAGAATATTCGAGTAAAGAATTGAAATTTTTGGAGAGTTTTTTCTATAATAGAGTGTATGAAATATAGATGCTGAGCAGGGTAGTAGTGTGGTGATTTCGGTAGAAAGAGTTAATGAAGATACCATTCAAAAGTTAATTGAGCAGGAAATGAGAGTGCAGTTCAAGAAGACTTTGGACCGCATGCTTTCTGAGAAAAGGAGAAAGGATAGGACGTCATGCGAGGAGTTAAATCATTATCAGAGGAAGAGGATAAGAGAGAGGAAGGTGGAAAAAGGTAAAGAAGACTAAGTGTATAGACAAAATAAGTATAAAAAAGGAGGAAAAGATTGATTTGACTCCATTACAAAGAAAGGTGATCCTAGCGGCACAAAAAGAAAAGGTGTCCTTAGTGGCACCCAAAGAGTAGGTGTCCTGAGTGACACACAAGATGAGGAGTTTAAATAATGTCATTAAATAATGAGCACAGGTATCTGAATTAGTATGTTTTAGACAAAAAAGCAGATGATGAGTTTGATGAAGAGTTTGGGGAAAATGGGCGCAAGCTCTAGAGAAGTGTGAAGAATCCCTTGGGAGAAGAAATTTTCTCTCCTTCAAGATTAGACACCCACAAAGTGGTGAATTGTGGACTTTGGAGCACGTAGGCAATTTCATAAAGGAATGGTTGAGAAAGCCATTGGATATGGAACTGTAAAGGGTGCTAAGGCAGAGTGTTCAAGGCCAGTAATAGAGGAGAATGTATGTGTTACACCTAATCTAGATCCTGAGATGATCAGTTTTTTATTAAGGCTGGGCAGAGACCCACAGAAAGGCCTAGAGTGCTCTCTGAAGCAGTTCCAAGAGAAGGTATTGCACATCCTGGGTCATTAGCAAGGGTTTTTGATATGGCAAAAGAGGTACATATTAATGAAATAGAAGTGAATCTACACATACCTTTGATTATGTCTCAGGACATAGATCAGTAAGGGAAAGAGTTGAATATGATGAAGAATCTGCTGGAGAAGTTGGGTTTTCTGATAAATGCAGAGAAATCGAACTTCATCCCAGCTTAAAATTGGAATGTTTAGATTTTGAGTTAGATATTGCAAAGGTGGTGCTTCAGAGAGGAAAGTAGGAATAATAAGGAAGGAGATTATACGTGTTGAAGAAAGAGTTTTTTTCTTTGAGGGACTTAGCTCGAATCGTAGTTTTGTTGTCATCTTCCATTCAAGTAATATTTCTGGGGCCTTCACATTATTGTGCAATGCAGAGGATAAAGAAAGAGACTTTAAGGAAAGGTTTTGAACTGGTGGTTACAGCATTTAGAAGCCTGGAATGGATGAGCAATTTTTGGTTATGCTCCGGATTTTGTGCTAGAGATGGATGCCAGTCTGAAAGGATGGGGAGCCCATTCGGGACAGAGACAAACAGGTGGTATATGGTCAGGTAAAGAAAGGATGGGTCCACCATGGATGCTTCCGTTTGTGTGGAGGGAACCACAACGCAGACCGGAAGTGTTGCGGATACCATTAAGGTGGTCAGCAGTCTAGTTGTTAAGCTGGCTGCATAAATGGGGATGCTTGCCCCAATGTGCAGCGGATGCGCGCAGAGGACGTGCCTAAGGAAAGCCCATCTGTGCCCGTCTGCGTCTGGACCAGGCCTAAGGCCACGAACCCTGGCCCAATAAACCCAGTTAGGTTCAACACGATAATATCTTACTCCAGTACCCAGCTCAAAAATATTCGCCTTACTGCCAACACTCATTCCTGTCCTCCCCCCACACTTGCTCATTAGCATATAATGCAACCTACAGCTGTTCCAATTGCCCCTTTATGCTGACCATCCACGATAAATCAGGAGTCACTCGGACCCCACCTATGCACACTAATCAGGACGACATACATTTAGCGCTCATAAACTCCCGCTCACTCCCCAAACACAAATATGAATTAACGGACTTCCTAACAAACCACAACCTAGACATCATATTTATAACAGAAACCTGGGGAGACCCTTCATCTGGCCCAGACTTCTGTACCGCAACCCCAGAAAGGTACTGCGTAGTTAGGCAGGACAGAATCAATAAAAAAAGTGTCGGACTTGCATTAATGCATCGAGATTAGTATGTGGTCAGGACAGAGAAAATCCACACCATTGTGAAGCTATAACATTTATCATGAAGCTTAATCACTCTCAATCCTTCAAAGGAACCCTCCTCTACTATCCACCCGGCCCTCGAGTGGAATTCCTTTCAGCCCCGGGTAGCATACTGGAACCTGTAACAGGAGAAGTGGATTTCACCATCTTGGGTGACTTCAACTTCCATCTGGAAAACCTTGACGACAAGGATACCGTCACCCTTCTCACAGAACTGGAGGCTATTGACCTCTGCCACTTGGTAACCAGCCCTACGCACACAGCCGGTCACACGCTCGATGGGCTCTCCACAAGCAAAACACATCTATCACTAACAAAAGCCATTCCCCTGACCTGGACTGACCATTGGGCAGTCAATTTCAACATCGAGGCAAATACAATTCCCCACCACATGGCCCACACAATTCAGAGCTTGGAGCGCGTAGATCAGCAGCTCCTCAAAACTCATCTGTCGTCCTCCAACTACGAGCCCACACCAGACCCATCACTACCCTCTTCCAAGAACTCAGAATGGCTCAACCATGCCTTTAACGTATTAGTACCTTTGAAAAATCTCACAAAAAACAGAACCACCCCGTTAGCCCCTTGATTCTCCGACTCTCTCAGACTTGAAAAACAACGTTGTAGGAACCTTGAGAGACACTGGCGTAGAGACTATAATATCACCGACAAAGCACGCTATAAGGAAGCCATCTCTCAATATAAACATCTCATCATTTTGGAGAAAGCAAATATTACACCAATCAGATAGAATCGGCCCAAGACTCCACTAAACTACTCTTTCAGGTAGTCCACTTCAATGTTTTATCCAAGATTAACAGAATGGTAAAAACTATGTGTTATAGAATGTTTACAGGAATATGAAAACAGGGTGAAGGAAAACAGGAGAGATGGTGAACAACAACTATTCATTTCATATGTAAAACCATATAGAGCAGAGAGTAATGTTAAATGGGCAATGGAGCAAGCAGGTATTGACACTAAGCAGTTCAAAGCTCATTCGATAAGGGGCGCAATGACTATTAAGGCCTATCTTACAGGAGGAAGATTAGAAGAGATTATGAAGGCTGTGGATTAGTCAAATGCAGGAACATTTGAAAGCATTACTTTAGACCATTAAAACGCATGGCAAATTTGATGTTGAAGGGATTCCAACATGCATAATGGTAGCCTCCGGTCTTGAAATGAAATGAATGAATGAATGAAATGGCGATTCTCCAATTGTAATGTACAGAGAATCAAGATTTCATTAAACAGGTGGAGGTTAATATTATCCCACCCACCTCTTCCCTAACAAGAAACTTTAAAACAAAAAAAACCAAAAGAGAGAAGACGGAAATAGAAAACAAGGAGTAGATGATAATTGTAAAGTGTTATTATACAGATTTAGGTATAACAGTAACAATCTATTGAACTATGAAATGACAATAATAAGGGATTAATGACCTATTGCTTTTACGGAGTACCGGAAGTTTAAGAGTATATATAACATTGAGAGCCTTGTCCATTGTTTTAGAGACACAATAGTAAGAAGAATATTAGTGGGAGAAGATCGGAGTTTGGAAAAAAAGAGGAATTGCAGTAAAGAAGGAAGTTCACTGCATTTAAAGAGGAGTGTTCAGTGAAGGGTCTATTTATAGAGTAACTAGCAGCCCGTCCCGACGTTGTCCGGGTATGAATTGCTGCCGGCCAGTAGTATATTGTTTTGTAGGTTTTCGTTTTGATTGCATTTCTTATCTGTGACAGGCCTGTGAAACACATCGATTCACAGTGCACTGCTGATGCACTTAAGAGTGCGCGTTCAGTAGTGTGTGAACTCGAGTTTCCCTAATTTATTTTTCCTTGCAATATTATATAGCGCGAACTCGACAACATGGCATGAGCACAATTTACATTACAGAAGAACACATTCATTTGTGGTAGGCACGGGGAGACAAAGCGATTTGTCTGGAATCACAGGATGTTGAGCTGATGCCGAAATTCGAACGTAGCTCCCCGGCTCTAAAGTTTGCAATTCTAGAACTTGTGGCGGGAGGTGTGTCTAAAAGTGTATGTTGGTGCTGGCCATCAATGAGAGAGACCTGTGCATTTTTCAAATCGGTGGTGAAAAAATATGAGTATGTTGCTGGAGATGTGGGCCGCCGTGCCACCAATGTACTTACCGGGGGAGGGTAAACACCCATTATTCCGCAACTTTCTTTCCGCATACCATCACTTCGCATACTTTCATTACGTTCAATCAATCAATCAATACATTTGTAGAGCGCGCTACTCACCCGTGAGGGTATCAAGGCGCTGAAGGGAGGGGGGTGCCGCTACTGCTCGAATAGCCAGGTCTTGATGTGTCTCCTGAAGGTGAGATGGTCCTGGGTCAGTCGTAGGTGTGCGGGTAGGGAGTTCCATGTCTTGGCTGCTAGGTAGGTGAACGATATTCCTCCGGTGGTGGCTCTGCAAACCTGTGGGACGGTGGCGAGGGAAAGGCTGGTGCAGCGGAGCTGGGGGGTGGGGTGTAGAACAAGAGGCGGTTGTTGAGGTATTTGGGGCCCATGTTGTGGAGCGCTTTGTATGCGTGGGTGAGCAGCCTGAACGGGATCCTCTTGCTGACGGGGAGCCAGTGCAGGTTTCTCAGGTGGGCGGATATGTGGCTGTGGCGAGGGATGTCGAGGAGGCGTTCTGAATGCGCTGAAGGTGTTTCGGAAGTTTGGCTGTGGTTCCTGCGTATAGGGCGTTCCCGTAGTCCAGTCGGCTGGTGACGAGGGCATGGGTGACCATCTTTCTGGTTTCGGTGGGGACCCCCCGGAAGTACTTTCGGAGCATGCGCAGGGTGTTGAAGCATGAGGACGAGACTGCGTTGACTTGCTTGGTCATCATAAGGGAGGAGTCCAGGATGAATCCCAGGTTGCGTGCGTGGTCCGTGGGTGTCGGTGCGGTGCGCAGCATCGTGCGCCACCAGGAGTCGTCCCAGGCGGATGGGGATTGTCCGAGGATGAGGACCTCCGTCTTGTCCGAGTTGAGCTTCAGACGGCTGTGCTTCACCCATTCTGCGACATCTTTCATTCCGTCCTGGAAGTTGATTTTGGCAGTGAGAGGGTCTTTGGTGAGGGAGAGTAACAGTTGGGTGATGTTGATGTTGTGTTTGCGTGCGATGGTGGCGAGGGGGCTCATGTAGATATTGAAGAGGGTTGGGCTGAGTGAGGAGCCCGTGACTCCGCAATGCCATTATAACGCATGGCATTACATTTTATATGCTTTTACCACGCATATATTTACAACGAAATTCGTTGTAAATGCATGAATGGTAAAAGCATGTTTTTTTTTAATGGTTGGATAAGGTAAGTATGGGTATAGGGGTATATGTTTTGGGGTACTGAGGTATATGTTTTGGGGTTTTTGGGTATTTTAAGGGTTCAGATATAGTTTTGTGTTATGGGGTACAGGGGTAGTTTTAGGGTTTAGGGATAGGTATGGGTTTTGGGGTACAGGGGTATTTTTAGGGTTCAGGGCTAGGTTTGGGTTTTGGGGTATAGGGGTATTTTTAGGGTTTAGGGGTAGGTTTGGGTTTTGGGGTACAGGGGTATTTTAAGGGTCCAGGGCTAGGTTTGGGTTTTGGGGTACAGGGGTACTTTTAGGGTTCAGGGCGAGCTTTGGGTTTTGGGGTACAGGGGTATTTTAGGGTTCAGGGGTAGGTTGAGTTTTGGGGTACAGGGATATTTTTATGGTTCAGGGCTAGGTTTGGGTTTGGGGGTACAGGGGTATTTTAAGGGTTCAGGGCTAGGTTTGGGTTTTGGTGTACAGGGGTATTGTAGGGTTCAGGGGTAGGTTTGGGTTTTGGGGTACAGGTGCATTTTTAGGGTTCAGGGCTAGGTTTGGGGTTTGGGGTACATGTGTATTTTTAGGTTCAGGAATAGGTTTAGGTTTCAATGTACAGGGGTATTTATAGGGTTCAGGGCTAGGTTTGGGTTTTGAGGTACAGGGGTATATTTAGGGTTATGGGATAGGTTTGGGTTTTGGGGTACAGGGTATATTTATAGGGTTAAGATGGGTTAGTGTTTAAGGGTGTTGGGGTATTTTAAGGAGTAAGGGTGGGTTATGATTATGGGGTGCAGGGGTATTTAAAGGGAGCAGGGTGGACACCCCGAGCTGGAATGTACAGAACCTGAGAAGAAAAAACAATGAAATATTGGGAACAACGCTCACTTTTTTTTCCGTAATCCCGCACCCCCCCACACCGCTAAGAAACGCGCCCACAGCACACGATATGAGACATGGCATGAAGGGCGGAACGTACCACACGCCCCCAGCGTTTGTCACCCCCAGTACACGCCCACAGCAAAACGCAGACATGCCCACAAGGGACTACTTTGCTGGCACGGTTCTTTTACCTTTTAAATGTATATGGTGGGCGTCTGCATAGCCTATGTCCTTCTGCTGCAACTGCCCTTTCCAACGCTGTATTGGGTGTTGTGATTGGTGCTGTGGTTCCTGAGATTACCCGCCTCAAAGGTTTGGGCTCTCTCTTTATTATATTAGTATAGATGTGTTCTGTTCTAGATTGTGTTGGATTGTTTTGCAAGTTCTTTAGGAGTGGCAATTAAAAGGTTAAGTGGAATAGAAGAGGCCTCCTACAATTAAGATGAGGTTCTTTAAGGTAGGGAAAAATCAATCAATGTACAGATTTAAGGCAACAATTCAACAAACAATAATGATTATTGAATTATTGACCATTTTACATGACTGGGCTCTACAACACCATCAATAATTCATCAATTGTTCCCACTGTTGCCCTCTTCCTGATGTATGCACCCCTGTAGTGCCGAAACGCGCATAGAATACCACCATTCACTTCAATTTGTGCCTTTTCATATATTGTGTTAATTCACCATTGTTGAGCAAAATGTCATCATACAAACAATGTTTTTCATTTGTATTTAGTGTACATGGGAGTTTGTATGATGGACATGAATGTGAATGTATGATTATCACAATTTTCTCAATTGCTTAGAATCTAATAAATGCTCATTTTGTATTTTTGATAAATAATTTGTTGTCTTTGATTCTTTCTGATCTTTATTGTTTAATCATTTGCACTTAATTATTGTTTATTGAAGGGTTGCCTTAATTATGTACATTAATTAAAAGGTTTAATGCATAATGTTAGCCTCCGTGTCTTTAATGAAATACTGATTCTTTGTACATTACAATTGGAGAATCGCCATTTTTTATTATGTTTATCTTAGCGGGTTCAAAGTTGGTTTCATGCCACAGGCAATGACATAAATACATTCCACACTTTCCAGCATTCCTGAATAAACAAACATTGCTGAATCCTACTATACTCCTATGTAACAAAAGGTCAAAGGAAATTAGTTAACTGTTAGGATGTTGATATGCTCATCCTGCACTGGAGTTACTTTGAAATAGCCTGCCTGATACCCTAGCTCAGCTAAGGAAAGTGATACATTGCTACAATAATAGAGCGTGCATTGATGGGATGGGGGCAGCTAGCACGCCCACTCTACCTCATAGCAAGTTCGAACAGGACTGTCTGGCACATTCGCACATTCAAGTGTGGCACATCGTCTTCCAAACACCACAGAGCTGGAAGCCTTGAACCGTTGAAGCATGACGGTTCAAGGGGGCGCAGACTCTGCGAGAATTTAGGGTGTAAAAAACAGTACACACATATTAATAATAGAAGTATGCTAAGGGATTTTCTGTAGGGGGAATTACCTAACCCGGACTCTAGAACTTATGAAAGAAGAGAAACAAATATGCACACTTAATCCAAATGAGAGGAAACTAGAAATCTTTTCATGACCTAATGAAAACTTTGATAATCACCTACAACCCAATACTGAGGTCAAAACACGTTAACATCACTCGAGAGGATGGGTTAGAGCACAGGAGTTTAAAGTAGCCTGGATCAGTTTTTAAACAAGTTTAAGAAACGCAATGAGGGGGAGGAGCCTAGCTCGCGTCCGAGATGGCCGCGTTTTAGCTCGGCTCCGTTCGCCTGCCTGTTTTCATCGTCTATCCTGTCGTTATCCTGCCCCGGGAAGCCCTCTTTGCTGTGCTGTAGTACTAAGACGCCTTGCAGGCACTCACCCTTTGCTCCGGTGGTCCTGGGTGCCGTGGATCCGGTGCGGCGCTCCCGCTCGCTTCGGAGCCTCCGGAGCGGGCTGCCCTGAGCCTTCTTGCCGGCGCCCGGACGGGACGGAGCACGATGATCAGCCCTTGATGGCGCAGTGGACGTGGTCGTGGAGGCCGTTGTGCGTGTAGGCCGGCTGTGCTTGCTGGCCGCCTCCGGTGGGCCGGAGGCCTTGGGTGGAGGCGCTACCTTCCATTGACGGGGCTATTCGTATGTCTGGCTTGCTCCCCCTTTGTTCTCCGGTCCGGCCATTTTGATTTCTTCCGCCCGGACTCGGAGAACGGGGCCGGCGGCACTGGGGAGCCGGCGATTTGCCTTCTTCTGGTGGCCCTCCTTCCTGCCCCGGGGTGCCCTGCCGCCGGTCGGCTGGTCTTCATTTGTCTCGCTGCTGCCCCGACGGAGGTTGCCGGCTGCCGCGGCCTCGCCGGGCTTCCAAGATGGCGGCCGACCCTGAGTGTCTCGGCCGGGCCTGGACGAGCGCTGGAGGCCCGCCGCATGGCCCGGGTGCAGGATACGGTAAAGGTTTTCCTACACTTCAGGATATCCTGGATGCCCTGCACTCCTGGCGAGCTTCTGTGGCTGCACCCGTCTTCGCTCTGGAGGCGGATCCTATCTTCGGGCCGTTTGGGCCCCCAACTTCGGGTGTGGCCGCACCGTTACAGGGTGCGGCTGGAATCATCCTGGGACATGTGGCCCCGGCGACAGCCGCGTTTGTGGGTGTGCGTTGTTCCGTTGCCCTTCATCGTCCTGTGCTGTCTCCTTTGCCGCTGGTCCGGAGGCCGGACTCCATCTGGCCTGAACTCGATGACTCTTCCTGTCCCTTCCCGCCTCGGCTGACCGGCCATGACTCCTGTGCCAGCCCAGCTGGGTCGGCCCCTCTTGAACTATCCCTGGAACTGAGCCTGCGATGTGTGCGATGTACCATGACTTTCCTGGATCTTCCGTGTTCTACTCCACGTGTCTTCACCGGACTGCCGTCAGATTTCCCTGTACTCTACCTTCGGTTCTTCGCGGTCTGGTTCTTGTTGGATCGGACGGCTACAACTTTGGACAAACGAGGACAGGGCTGATACAAATTTGCCTCTGTGTGCGGTAGTCTTGTATTGGTTGGCTGATCGGCATGTGTGACTTTACGGTGCTCCTGGAGTGTATCCTGATAATTTTTGACTTCCCGTGGGCTCTGCCCTTTCTCTCAGGCGGGTGGGTGGGTGCAGATAATACTGTCCCTTGGCCCTCTCCCGTGTGTGATTCCTTTCCCTTTTCACTTCCCCTCCCCTGTTTTTGTCCTATGTTTCCGTCTTGTCTTTGCTCTTCTATATTTCGGGTTCTAATTAGGGCGACAGGCACGCTGCTGGGGGGTAGGCCATAGCCTTCTGCAGGGGTGCAGGGTGGGCTTTTGGGGTGGGTGGGGGGGTCTGTCATTTTGGGGGGTCTTTTTCCTCCCTTTTTTCTCCCTTTTTTTGTTCTATGGCTCTCGAGTATTCACTTTTTTGGGACTCTGTCTCGTCATGGGTCCCCCTGGTGTGTTTCTGATGCATATACCTTCCGGTCGTACTGTGATTATGGTTCGCTATGTGTTCTATCATCGACCTTTACTGTATGCTGTGTACCGGATTCTGTTTTCCTGCTTTGTCGCCGGGGGCGCGTGATTGGGTAGGAGTCCCTTCTTTTTCCTTTTTCTTCCTTCCCCTCCCTCTTTATGAGGGATGTCCCTCCCTTTTTGTTGGGGTGCGTATCGCATTGCTTTTTACGATAGGGTCCTTTTTACTTAAGTTTGTTACTCGGGTGGTTGCTGTGGTGGGTGGGCACTGGACGGCGAAAGCCATTGCCTCTCCTTGTGGTCCTCCGATTGGGCTTGTATTTATTGCTGTGTTTACTTCATGTTTGTTTTATCCTGTATTTTATGATCGCCGGATCGCAGCTCACCACGGCCCCTCCCTTGTTGTTTGACTCACTGCCCGTCATGATCCTGTACTCCCCCCCCCCCGTAAAAATGAGAAAATTACCCTTCTAACTTCCTGTTTTTACTGATTGCTCTATGGCTTGTGATGCATCTCCTGTCTTCTTGCCGTCATATCCTGTTGATACTTTTGTATTGCTAATAATGCTTTTGCTATGTGGTGGCCAGCCCGTTGGGTTGTAGGCCCGTATTTGTGAGCACTCTTTGTACAATAAAGGTTTTAAAAAAAAAAAAAAAAAAAAAGAAAAAGAAACGCAATGAGAACACACGGGTTTCACAATTGCACCTCCAGGAAGCCTTGTTTTCATGATGAAATCTCTGCGGCCATGTGAAAAAAGTTTGGCCCGTATGATCCTCAGGAAGTACCAACGTTTTTTAAGGATATTTGATATGCATGTTCTATTGTAATAATTTGAGAATCCAATACTTATTCTGGATAATGACGCTTTAAGAACTGTGTGAACCAAAGGGTTGGCTTTCCACAAATTGCATCTTTGTCTACACAGGATGAAGTATTTTTCTTGCAATATTACAAACCAATTTTGCAACATATTAGGTGACCAACAATATCATGGCTGTCATAATAATTTATTATGTATTTATAAATAAATATCTGTCTATGTGTCAAATTAGGTTTCACATCTGTACAAATGTGATATATGGGAGATATGCACAGCTGAGCTCTCGCAACTACAGTGGGGTAAAATAAACATAGTACAAATGACAAAAGCAATTAAACAGACAGAAGCAGATTCTTGGGTATTTTTCTTGTATTAGCAAGACGATGGTTAAGTGTGTCCAGACTTGAAGAACAATCACAGTTTGCCGACACGTGTTTCGTCGTGCTTCGGTGAGTCAACACGACTCTTCAGGGATTGAGGCTCAGCTCGGGTTAAGTGAGTTGAGATTAGTCTGGTACTCGTAGTGGCGTTCACTGCATAGGCATATCCATAGAAATGCTATTTTACAGGAATGGTTCGTCAGGTTAAGTAGGGAGCAAGAAATTAATCTTGCTTCTGTGTCTCGCCCAATAGGGTAGATAAAAGATTTCAAAATTCAAGCTTAATATGGGTAGGTATTAAGCTGCACCGGGAGGGGATCCACCTGCTGAGATGTTTTGGAAACGGGTGCGTTTTCAAATCTCGACGTGCAGGAGTGCGGTATCCCTCCTCTGTTATTTCCCGGTCGCCGTGTTTCGAAAGACGGACCAAGAGGCAGAGCGCCCTTAGTATCTGAAATCTCCTAAAAAAAACCTATACATGTGATATATGGGAGTTTGGGAATCGTTTCTCCTTTCTTTTGAGCTCAGTGCCCCGCCCCAATTACCCTAAACAGGCAAATGCCATCAATGTCCCATACAAATACAAACGAGCACAAGATTATGTGCATGATCTGTGAATTCATACTTGAGCATTGAGAAAGAGGTTTCTAGAATGTTTAATAAATGTTGTCTGTTGTTTTATTGTAAGTGTTGTTTGTATATAATCGAAAAAGTGGAAGGAGACACGTATTCCACAAGAAAATGTGTTTTCAGGGATTGTTTGCATTATCACATGTATTGTAAGTAATATATTAATGTGCTCCATTGGTGCTCTATGGTTGAAGGTGGATCACTTCATAGAACAAACATTGGCAATGAGAGTGACAATGAAGCCAGGCAATTTTAAGTGAGGGGCGGGCTTTATGTCCATTTTAGTTTTTTTTTTTAAGTAACAAAAGCTCCTGCAAGCAACAGTGTATTCTCTGTCTCAGGAGACACCTAAAAAGGAGAGGAATGCCCAAAAGCAACACAGAGGTAATGGAAGGAAACTCAAGTCACATCAGTGGCATTCTTTTAAAAAGAAAACATTTTATTTAAATAAATATATATTACATAAATATTAACATATACTTAAAAAAATAGACATTTAGTACAAATAACATACAACGTTAACTTCTGTTCTGTCAGCAAATATTAAATAATACATGTTTGAGACAAAGTGCTGTCGTTGGACTATCGCGCTGAGATACATCCACAATCAGATTCTGATGTGAAAGGCATAGAGTCATATTTCACCCTAACACACAAACACTGAATCGTGCTTGACTGTGCCTTGGGGTGCTAACTGCAACAGCCACATAGTGGCGACATACTCCACAGGTGATCAGTCCTAATCTGGGCACTTGTTGCAAATTGTGTTAAGGCACACTCATGCTTCCTGGAAGAGGATTCGAATAGCTTCAGGAATGTGAGTGACTCAAATCTGTTTCAGGCACATAAAACTGTCTACCAATGCAATGCAGTAAATGTATACAGCTCCATGAGTCCAAGTGTAGGAAAATGACCTAAGTAATGCATGACATTCCTTCAACAGGAATGCACAATTCTGCTGGATTTATGTATTCAATTTTTCTAAAACTTCAGTGCAAAAGTAATTTGCTACTGGTGTCCTCTATAATCGCAGCTGATGGTTGGATGTGCTGATCCTGCATGAGGAGGAAGGGAGGATGAGGCACAATAGGGTGTATCTTCAAGATGGTCAAATAATTGGATGTCATAGCATTATTGCAGCTAATTGGCAGTAGTAATTCCTTGGAGTGGAGATAAATGCTGAACCAGCTTATTGCACACCTCCATGTATGCCGCGCACTTGACGTCCTCATTCAGCAAGCGGAAGAGATTGAGGATCACAATCTCCTCAAGACACTCTTGCGATTCCTAGAAAGGACAGAAGGATTTAAGTTACAAACTTTGATAATGCTCCTTCTACCCACTCCTGTCCTCCCTACTGTCCACTCAGCCCCCTTTGCAGCATTACATTGCCCCATGGTTACCATCTCTTTGTCCTTGTTGAACTCCTTCAACCACTGGTCCAGGTGCTGTGAATGGTGGTTCCTATGGGTCCTAGAGTTCACCTGAAAGATGATTTGAGAAAGAAACATGAGCATCTTCCTGGATAATAATGAGCCATTTTTGTACAAAGGCCCTAAAATGCTATATAGCGGTAGAACTTTATTAGCATGATTAATACCCTGACTGGTTCTTAATGCTGATGTGTCGTATGTTCATTACAATGGAACTAACTGCAAAAATCCATTTACTTCCAGGAAAGTACTGCTCAGGGCTGGGAAGACAGGGGAAACAAACTCTTAGGGGTGTTAATAAGTTAAGTATGTGTACAGAGTATGGGGTTGATAATTGAAGAGGTCCCAAGTTCAGAACATAGACCGGTCTAGATTGATCAGTTACAGAATCTATGGTCAGTCTTTGGCCTATACTTACGCAGTGCCTCAGGTTCTCTTGGATGGAGACCAGCAAGTCCAATGGTTTGGACGCATGGGTGGACAGTCCAGGATTGCTGATGTTCCTCAAGATATGTATCGCCAGTGTCACCTTCTTTTCAACAATAATGAGCCTGTCATGGACCTTAAGAAAAGAAGAAAACAGCTGTGATCATTCTGTGACCCATGGCGGGCCAGCTGGCTGGACCTCTTCAGTAGGAGGTGATTTTCATCTCTGCTGGTTAGTGCTCGGCCTCTGAGAACAAGAGATCTTACTAACACACCAACAATACCCAAGAGCATCATTCTGTAGTGACATGGGTTGTTCAGGGGCAGGGTTCTCCCAAAATGCAGAACAATCTGAAGGCTAAGGAGAGTGGAAACAGGATGGTGGGATAAGCTAATGGGACAAGGAGCAGGGATTCATAGCGAGATGTGTGGATGCATGGTGAGCCCTGGTGGTATGCCCCTCTGGAATCTCTTACCATGAAATGGAACACAGTTGGTCTCAGATTTAAGAGCTTCTTAGAGCATTTCCGGATAAAAGGCAGCATCGTCTCCTCCTATGACAAAGTAGAGAGGCATTGTAAGGAATGTTTGCAGTAACAAGGAACAGTTTCAGTTTCAGTTAGTAGGAATGTATAAACTACCTCTACCATCAGCTCTTTACTGCATGTTCACATGTATGGTATCTCTTACATGTTGACCTCCATAGCTCATAGAACATCTTCTCACCAAGACATTGTTTCAAGCTGTTGATGCATCATTATATGTAAAGGATAATTTGAAGGTCAGTAGGTTTTTTCTGTCATGTAGGATCTTCCCACCTTGATAGTCCTCCACACATCTCTAAGGTTGCTCACAGCAGAACTGTTTTAGTGACCAACTTCTAATGTGGCCTACAATGTTCTCCACAGAAGTGGTAAGTCATTGATAGAAACACAAAAGCCATCAACTAAATGTATCCTTTAGAATGAAGTAATCTTGTGGGTTCTCTCTCAGTTTCTTTTGCAGTGTGCAGTCATAGCACTTCAGGAACTAAGATCTGAGAAGGAAGTGTATGCATTTCACATATTCCTGATCTTTGTTCTGAACCACCTCACTTTAACTTACGTATTTATCACGCAATTTCTGGATGGCTATAAGGTCAGATGGTATGAGCGTCTTATACTGGGAGATGTGGCACATCTTCGTGGCTATCATCCTGGGGAAAGCCTCTGCAGTTAGAACAGTCATGGCTACCATGGCCAGCGTCATCGTCTTCGACTCCATTTCTATGGGCAAAAAGGGCAACCCAAAATATATTTAGTGTTTATGTTCTCAAAAACTATTTTGAACAGAAATATGATTTATCAATTTTTAAAATGAAACTTTTTTATTTGTTGTGGCTCAATAGTATTGTAGAACAGAATATGTTTAGAGGTATGTTTTCTGTAATAGTTCATGGTACAGATCATTCTAACCTGAGTGCAATAGAAAAGACAATCATGGAAGCCCTCTTGTAATATCATAAGAGGGGTATCACTCTGATCATAAAACTTGTGCACTACAAACTGGTCATCTGATTACCTCTTAGATTCATACTAATATAATCCCGCAGCAAGAAAGGTACATCTAAGTTCAAATATAACCAGACCAAAAACATTTAGTTGCTTCCTAGGGACCTCAGGCATATATGCACTGACATCGAGAGACATTCTGTTTCCCACCTTAGAATTTACTCTAATAGCACCATTCTTTGTGACATTATTGAAACATAACTGTACACTTCCTTTAACCACAAGGATATTTGCCCATTCGCTTCCTTTAACTACCAGAACTTCTTCCCCCCCCAGTTTTACCTATGCCTTTCATATTATCAGTGACAGCACAGATATCTCTGTTCGGTCTAGCTCTGGTCTGATGCTGCTTTGGCAACACAATTAACCCTCTTCCTGGAGTCTAGGTCTGGCTCTGAGAAAACTTAGGGCAACACAGATATCTCTCTTTCTTCAACCAGTTTTTTCATTGATACTGCCTATGAGATCACAGATATCCCCCTTTTTCCAGCCTAATTATGTCTCTGATGCTTCCCCTGCCAGCAATGGTAGCTGTCTCCCTCCAATTCCTGTCTGTTTATTCTCTGATGATGCCCTTGACAGCTTAGATATCCCTCTTCCTCTAACACAGTTTTGACCCGGATATTGCCTATGACACCTCAGGTTTCCCTCTTTCTTCATCCCAGCTAGGTCTCTGATGCTTCCATTGACAGCACGGGTATCCCTCTTCCTCTATGTCCAATCTAGCTCTTCTCTGATGATGTCTTGAACAGCACCACTAGCCTCTTCCTCCAGCCCAGTATGGACTCTGATATTGCCTATAACAGTACAGATGTCCCTCTTTTTCCAGCCCAGCTTAATCTCTGAGCTTTCATTGACAGCACATTTTCTTCATCACTCTTGTTCCTGTACAGCTATCACTGACTACTGACATCAAGGTGAAGTGACTCAAAGCAGCAACGGAAGGCAGCAGATTACAACACTTGGGCTTATAAATTGTCTTGCTGCTAGAAGAGAGAGCAGTCACATGACAAGGAGTTGTTTTGTTTTTGGATCCAAAAAATACTTAAACTGGAGTGCAGCCATTTCAAACAAGAGTGATAAGACCACAAAGAGACATGGGCAAAAGGGCACGAGTGAAAAAGTCCCAAAGCTTAAAAGAGCAAGGGGTGAAATGCAAAAACAGTGAAGAGCAAAGAGCAGAAAGCAAAAAGACAACAAGGCAAGAGAAGTACGGCACAAAGGTATGAGAGAAAGTAGGAGTAAGAGTGGGGGAGAGGTGCAAGCCTCAGGAGTCGGTGTGCTCGGAAGACTGGAACAGGTAAGTCCAAAATTGCAGGACTTCGGCACCTGCTTAAAAGCAGTTGCTATAAAGCAGGTCTTGGGAGGGGGTGAAAGTGGAAGGGTGGTGGGCGGAGCTTAGCTGGAGCATGAAAAGAAGCAACAGCACTGGAAGATGCAGGTAAACAACTGGGGGAGGCGGGGGCATGGGTGGGTAGACAGGAAATGGAGCAAGTAGGCCCCACGAGATGGCAAAGAGGTAATAGTGAAGGAACAAATGGGCAAAAAGGTGCAAGGCAAAAGGAAAACAAGTGATAAAGGCAAAAAGGGCAAACAGGCCAAACAGGTAAAGCAGTGAAAAAAGTGAAAAGAGCAAAGAGTGAGTGGCAAAAAGAGAGGCAGAAGAGTAATGAGGGAAAAGGCTCAAAACAGCTAAGGACAAAAGGAGCAAAGGGGCACAAGTGAAAAAGAGTGAAAACATCCCAAAAGTGAAAAGAGCATCGAAAGGCAAAAAGAGTGAAAAGTGGAAAGCAAAAAGACAAAAAAGAGCAAGAGGAGGATGGCACAGATGCACAAGAGAGAGTGGGAGTGAGAGCTAGAGAAGAGGTGAGAGCATCGGTCTCAGGAGCTGTGTCCGCAAGGGCCTTGTCATGTCGAAGGACTGATCTAGGAAAGTCCAGGTTGGGCAGGGTCTTGGCATCTGCTCAATGCAGGTGGAATGATATATTCTCTTAATCTGCATGAAAAACAGGTTTTGAGGGAATTTTTGGGCAAAATCTTCCTAACGGCCTTATTGCTCAGTCTACTACTCTCTCAGTGGGGCCTCTCTTCTTAGTCCCCAAAAACTCCAAGGAGCTAACACCGTGTATTGACTATCAAAGGCTGAATAAGGTCATCGTAAAGTACTGGTAACTATTTCCACTCATTAAAACATTCTTGAGTCCATTCAGGGTACTGAATGCCTTACTTAGTTAGATCTCAGTGGAGCTTGCCATCTGCTCTGGATAAAGAAGGATGGTGAGTGGAAGATGGTCTTTCAGTTACCCTTTTGACATTGTGAGTTCTAGTAATGCCTTTTGGCCAAACCAGTGTTCAAGCAGTCTAAAAGAGATATTTTAACAGTATAGTCTGTGATGTCTTGAATCAGTTTCTTATGACATCCTGATCTTCTTTACTTCTCTACTTGAGCATGAACTTCATGTTTGTTCAATTCTTTAACGTCTGAGGCCAAAAACATCTGCCTGGTGTAGTGGAGAAGTGCACGTTGAGAGAACAGAGGTAGAATATCTGGGATATTACCTCACTGTGGGTGGTTTATTATTAGACCCTCACAGGATCTCTGCTACCCTGGACTGATCTCTTCCTAATTCTGTCATGGAGACTCAGAGTTTCTTGGGGGCTGTCTCATTTTTGTATACAGTACATTAAGAACTTTGACAATATAAATAGCCATATATCTAGCAACTTAAGAAAGGAGAATCTGACTAAAGGTTTTATTTGGACTCCTAAAACCATGTGACTTTTGCCAGTTTTAAGAAGGCTTTCACCCAAGATTCTATTTTCAGACACCCAGATCAGTCCAGAAAATTCGTTGTTATTGATGCTTTGGATTTTGTACTAAGTTCTGCTTCAACTCCAGGAGGCAGACCACTTGGAACCGCCTATTTTTCATTTTTCCCTTGTCCTGAATGAATGTGAGCAAAGCTATTCATGCTTGAAAGTGATCTCTTGGCACTCAAGGATGCCTGTATGTTGTGTCATCATCTATTAATTGTGGTAGTAGAAATGTTCGAGGCCCGGACAGACATCAATCTCTGATTTTTGCAGAGCATGCAATATAGGAAACGCCTACTTCTTTTCACAGTATGTTTTTGTAACACACACGTCCCTAGCATACAGAATATTCTTGGTGATGATTTGTCTAAATGAAACTTTGTGGTTGCATATTTAAAGACTCCTGTCCCTTTGCTCCATGGTAAGGTTGTTTGCCTGGCAAGATATTTTTGCAGCATGTAGGACATGCTCATGCTGAAATCTATGGTGAAGACCTTGATGCCCTACAGAGCCAAGTACCCTTGGCCTACCACCAGGCTCTATAGGTTTTCCTATAGGTCTTGTTGATTACCAACCAAAGAATTTTAAACCAAGGTTCAGGGAATGTGCTACCACACTGAAGTGGCCGGTCACTGGTGACTTAAATTAATTTTAGAGCTTGTCTCACATTTATTTTGGCGGCCTACAGTTTGTCAGGAATCAGAGTTATATGTAAAGCCCTGTTCTGTCCCCATAATCCAAGACAGAAAACGATAAGCTGTTTGGGTTTCTCCATCCCTTATCTGTTCCTCCTCATCCATGGTATACTATTTCTACTGACTAGATTGTGGCTTTACCACTTTCTTGAGCAAATTGATTGATCATGGCTGCTGTAGACCTCTTTTGCAAGATGGCACTCCCTTCAGAGCACATCTGATCCTGAGATCATATGAATGCACAGATGTCTCTCTCCCTTTATAAAACATGTGCATCTGATAATTCTGTAGATGCACAGATCTCTCTTTCAGTTGAGAACACAAGCTTCTGAGATTCCTATCAATGCATACATTCCCTCTCCGTTGGGAACTCCTGTGCTTCTATGATTCAAGTGAATGCACGGATTTCATCTTCCCTTCAGTACACCTGTCTGTATGACAATCATGTCAATGCACATATTTATCTATCCCTTCGATGCATCTGTGTTTATGAGAATCCTCTGAATGCACAGCTTTACTGTTTTCTTTTTCTTCATCTACACTACAGAAAATCCTGTGACCTCCTAGATTTCTCTCTCTTTTCAGAGTATCTGTGCTGCTGAGGAGCCTATTAATGCATAGATAATTCTCTCTTCCTTCAGTGCATTTGTGCTTTTGAAAATCTTGTAAATGCTCAAGTTTCTCTTCCCCTTCCAAACATGTGTGCATCTGATGCTGCCTGTGAAAACATGCATTTTTCTATAATTCTTCGAGGAAATCAGTCTCTCACCTGTGTGTTCTCTAGCCGTTGGGTCCTCTTCTTTGCCTCTCTCTCGGCTCCTGTCCTCCACTGAAGTACTCCGAGCTCCTCCATTGATCCGGCTTTTATACCTGCAGCCGTCTCTCTAGGAAAAGGTAAACACATGTTTAGCTTCATGGGGAACCCCGGCTGAATGCCAGAGCGATGATGACAGAAAAGGGAAAGCAGAGCTGTGATTGGAGGGAGAAGACAATCCTTCTCATGATGACACCTCAGGTAAGAGTGGGAGGGGCCACAGTGCACCTGTAGTTCTTTCCCGCCACTAGACACCTTACGTCACCTGTCTGTTGCAGCGTTTCATTTTCCTGTTCTGATTACCTGCACAATTGTATTGTGTGCTCTAGGAATTTGCCAGTGATTGTTGTATTGTCTGAGGGATCAAAGGTCACATTTTAATACTTGCTTGTGTTTACGCAGTAAATTGAGAGATGGCTCTTGCATTCTGCCAGAAGAGCCTCACGTCACCTCAGCATTCCCTGAGGCAGCTTCGCATTTTATTTTTAGATTAGTTTACTTGGCACTGACAGACTTTGCAGTGCACCTGTAATACTTTCTCGCCACGAGCTTCCTCATTCCTCATTCCTCACACGACACTAATTCTCTATCTTCTGTTATTAGAAAACTGCTGAGTGCGCAGTTTGTGCCCTGGGGCGTTGCCAGTCACTGTATTCCCTCAGCAGTCGAATATCGTGTTTTTGTTTCCTATACACAATATTTCAGCAGAAAAATTATGTAAGAACAATTTAGTTTATCCAGGACAAACTCCCCTTGACGTCCCGGGAGACATCCTCACACATTTCTTTCGTGAGGTGAGTTTACCTGACAGGCGCTGGAAATTCAGAATGTTTTCCATCAGGGCTCAGTGTAAGTTTAGTGGTGCGAAATTAAATCAGGTGACCATTCTTTCACGAACTATCCAGTGTTTTCACAATACGAAGACGGCACAGCACAGTGGTAGGGAAAGCGTCCATCACCAGGGACTTGTTTATCAAGGGAGCAGCAGGTGCAGTGTCACCGGGGCAAGAGACGTCATGAGCTCACTGAGCCCTGATTATTCTATTTTTATTTTATTAGTCATGCAGCACTTAGAGGAGGCATTTTACTTGTTTGCAAAATGACCACTAGCACCCTAGCTGCGCCCTGTGCGTCACACTCAGAGCATGAAACTAGGCTTATACATGACAACAGGCAAGGGTGTTGCTATAGATTGGATACTTGAAAAGCAAGAGTAAGTGAAATATAAACAGGGCCATGGAATTATGCGACAGGAGTGGACCAAATTATGTGGCAGCAGTTATGTGGCATAATGCGACACATTGTTGTAGTACTACTTCATTCTGTTGTCCTTTTTATGCAATTGTTCCTTTACACAAGTTTTCTTTTGGTTTAGATATGAAAATACGGCACTGGCCATGCTGGAAAAATACTGACCAGGTGCAACTCTAAAGGCCTGGGCCTCACCCATAACCCCGCCCTCTGAGGCCAAAGGAAATAGATCAGTTAGTGAGCCAAGCTTACAGCATCATTTAATTACATTTAGATGCATGCGTTCCAGGTGTGGCGTGATATTGGAAAAAAGTATTGTAAAGCAAGTTAAAGGAGAAGTATCCATACATTTTTAATTGCTTCTGCGTCACACTCATTTATAAAAGAAAATGTACTCCAGAACCACCTAAATTTATGCTAATAATTGGCATTGATAGGGGTCTTGTAGCCTTGGCTCAGGGCAAATGCTATTAAACCTTTTTGGTCTAGATCTAATTGTATTCTGGTAGTTTCTATTATACAGTGACTTGAGTGATGCATTCTATTGAAGGCAAGCCATTTTGAACTATTGTGTTTGCTTTCATATCTTGTTGGTAAGACATCTTTTGTGCCACACATTTTATCTTGCACTGGGAATCTGGGGAACCATCTTGGATTTTTAATCCACACTGGCTCCTGTTAAGGGCATCCTACATGCAGCAACACACCTCAGTGGGGCTTGCAAACACATGACAACATCAGCCCACCCTGATGGAAGTCTAAAGGCTCCCCTTGTCAGACCGTGCCACCATCAAAACTAGCTTCGGGGCATATCAGCAACAGCCGGCGATAATTATCGCTAAGTGCTCTTAGTGCGAGGTTAATTATCGCCGGTTTTTCGCTGGATTTTATCGCTGAGATAGCGCGCTATCAGCAACTCATATCTCCAAAGCTATACAAATCCAAGCGATAGCTGCTAAATGTGCGATTATCGCTGGAAATCCAGCGATAATCGCACAGCCATAGGTGCTAGCTTGATGATAGGGCAGGGCAGACTTAGCCATAATATCCACATTCCATTGGATATAATGGCTAAGTCAGATTGAAAGCAGGCGTAAGGAAAGTAGCGATAAGCGCGGTTAGCGCTACTTTTCTTATCGCTGTGCAGGTTAGCGTGCAGATTGATAATAGGACATTTACCTGGTAATTTCTGTGTGTTACGCCCACTTTGCATCTCATTAGCGATGCAGAGCTGGGCGTTGAGGAAACGGGCGAAGAAGCATGAAAACACGCAATAGCGTGTCTTTGCTGATAGTGCGATAAAATTATCACCACTTTTTGCCCGAAAACGGACGCTAAAGCAGCGATAATAATTGTATCGCGGGGCCTTGTTGATATGCCCCTTCATAACCTAAAAAGTGGTCATAGCTGGCCCTCATAATGTATTAACAGTTTACAAACTAGTTACTTTTACTATCTCTCTTTTAATTTGTGATTGTCTTTGACCGTTTACACCACTCCACTGCCTCTTAGCAAGGCTTGCACTATGGAAATATGCCATACATACAAGTAGCACTCTTACCTCCTTGCATTGAAAGCTGCACCATCTCCAGTGGCTTTACACACACCAAGAGCAAGGACACCTTCAGACGGTAGATGAAGAAGTGCAACAAATAAAAAAGTAAACAGCTTTCCCCATCTCTGCACTTAGGATCTGCAATCATCTTTCCCATATTCACCCGGTCAGCCCTAACCCATCTCTAATTTAGGAAACACCTGAATGCTCAACGCTTTAAAGAACGCTACACTATAATGCATGGTCTACAAATCAACTACTGCTCTAATTATAGTTGAGTGTGTGTTTAGCTTTAGTCCTGCACAGCTCTACGCTGCCTTTTAGCTTGGCTTGTCCTATGTAAATACCAGATATATACATACTTCTTAATCCATCATCTGGAAATCGTTTGTTAACGTTTTAATTAAAGATATACGTTTTGGAGAGAATTAGGCCAAATTTTTCCACCCAGTGTGATTAATTTAATGCGTTTCACTTAATAGAACTTTAAATTATATTTACATATTTTATTAGGATTATTATTTATGTTTCTTTTGTTTTACTGATATCCACAACAGGAAACATTACTTCAACAATGCCAGAGGACTGATGGAATTTCTTGTGATGTCACATTATAAGGAATGTGTTTTTTTTTCTTTGCACAATATTTCAGCAGAACAATTATACAAGAAAAATTGAGTTCGTTCAGGAGAATTTCCCTTGGGCTTTCCAGGAGACACCCCCACACTGTTTTGTGGAATGAATTTACCTGCAGACGTTATAAAATTCTGAATGTTTTTCATCAGTGTTCAGTGTAAGTTTAGTGGTGCAGAATCAAATCAGATTTATCAGTCTTCACTGCAACTATCCAGTGTTTTCACAGTACGAAGATGACACAGTTATTTAGTAGTGACAGAATCCATCACCAGGGACTAATCTCTCAATGGAGCAGCAGGTGCAGTGTCACCGGGGCCTGAGGCCTGAGGAGCTCACTGAGCCCTGATCATTTTTATTTTAGTAGTCATGCAAAGCTTATGATATGCATTTTAATTTTTTGTAAAATGGCAAAAGGCAACCTTGCTACTTCCTAATGCATCACACTCAGAACACGATTCTCGGCTTACAAATTATCAGGGAAAAGTAGCTAAGGGTTTTGCTATTGATGTGATACTTCAAATTCCAGAATAAGTGAAATATAAACAGGGCCACTAGAATTATGCAGTGATTCCCGCTTGCTTTAAAAAATGAACACCATACTTAACTTACTGCATCACGAAAATGGCGGCACCGCACGAACGGAACACTGGCCCTGCGTACACTGCCATCTCGCGTGTCATGATATTGAGAGCGGAGGTTAACTTTACTTTTAGGTCAGAGCGGGTCTCAAAGATTCGCCATGTCGTCCTCATTTAAAAATCGAGGGGCATATTACCAAGGGGGGCAATAGGCAATTATCGCCGGTTTAGCGGCCATTTTCGGCCGCTAAGCGGCGATAATTCTATCGCTATATTAGCAAGCAGTTTTAGGCGATAGCGAGCGGTTTGGGGCCCGCTTTGCATGTCAGCGATATTTATCGCTAATGACATGCAAAGTGGGCGTACCCAACCTGTTAGCGACTGAAAGCAGTCGCTAACGTCGCTATCGCCTATTAACAAGGCAGGCGAAGCGATGGAAATATTTCGCACTATCGCCAAAAACTAACACCTGCTCAGACCAGTTCTAAGCCATGTTATCCAATGGGAGGTGGATAACATGGCTAATAGCATTTCGTCGCTAATGCGTGAATATCGCTGTGTTTTCACCGCGATATTCATGCTATCGCCGGAAAAATTATCGCTTTGGAGATAAACGTTGCTAATAGCACGTTATCTCAGTGATAATTTCCGGTGATGCTTAGCGATAAAAAAATCGTTGCTAAGCCTAGTTAGCGATAAATATCGCTACTCGTTGGTAATATGCCCCCAAATGCTGAGTATAGATTAGGTTTCTGTCCCGCTTTTTCCGGAGTTTCAGCTTACATTTTTGTATTGTATACCATTAGATACTGGCAGTAGCCCAAATGTTCTTTCTGTGTTTCTAAGTTTGACACTGTTTGTCCTAGCCGAAAGGTAGCAGTGTAGAAAAAAAAAAACGTTTTTGGGATTTGGATCGGATGTAAAAATAACTGCAGGGTGGAGTAGGTGGTGTTTAACAACTAGTATGTGATGTGGCTGCCTGTGTCTAGTGTCATGTGTTTAACTATCTGACACTAGAGTTCAGCTCAGCCATGCATGTAAAGCCAATTTATAACAGGCAAAGGAAAGGAAGGCAATGAAGGTAACCATAAAGAGTGCCGTGTGCAGCGCTGCCTGTGCACATGTTAAAGAAAATAGCTCTGACTCACTCATTCCGGTGCATCATTTATAAATGCAATTTCAATAATATCCAGCCTCTTCAACTCACACCAGTCAGTCTGATCAGACTGTTTGCACATCGGAGTTTGTGGCAAGTAACAACTAACTATTGTAGTGTGGGAATGTATGTTAATTGTGTGACATGACAAGCTTTTCTGACCGCCTTAAAAAAAATAACACCTATTGCTTTACTGTGTTACACCACTCACACAAGTTACAAAATGGCAGCACAGTCATCTAGGCCAGCTGGGAGAACTGAAAGCTGGAAATGCATTCCCAGCAGATTGAGTTTAAACAGCTCGGGGTAACATGTAAAACAGTTGATGAGAAAGACATCCTATGATGAGCCCCTGCCATTCATCATACCATTAAACTCAGTCTGTCAGAACCCATCCATTTAACTTAGTCATGAACTATAAGCCAGGCATCTGAAGAACAAGCACGACCCCTTGATTGCAACTGTCTGCAACTTGATAGGCCCCTTGCTAAATGCGACGAGGCACCCCTGAGGCTCCCAGTCACATATCTCACAGTTAATGGCTTTTAGCTGAGTGGAGTGTGGACCCCTGAAGTGTTAAGGGCGAAGAGGAGGCTAGATTTGCCAGGACATAAAAACGGGCCTGGTAACAGACAGCAGGACATATGACCTCAGACTGTAACCTGCTCTGCTGTACTGTAAGCAATATGGCATGAAGATTATCAGCTTTACCAACCACAGGCGGTGCAGAGACAACCCTGTGTGCAGGTAAGATCATTAAAACCCTTGCTTGTCACACTAAATAATTTTAATTCAATAAGATATAGAGCATTTTATATGTGTTTATTTGCTTTAAATATTCCAAGGCTGTATTTCACCATTGCTTAATACACCTTCTTGCTCCCTAAAATTAGCTTCAATTAGCACAATTTGTCCCACTCTATTTAAAAAAAATGTCCGTGAGTAGAACCCCAATCAACTCACCTTATTTATGACTTTTTACATTTGCTTGCTTTGCTCGCAGTAAAGCACTCACCCCCAACTTTTACGGCCCATTACGCCCCCGATTTCAAAAGTCACCATCCGCTACTGTGCAGCAGGAGGGGACCGAATTAGGCGACATAATGTGACACATTATGTTGCAGTATTGCTTCATTATTCTGTCATTTGTATACATGGCCACACTCTCTGGGACAATATTTCACCTTATTAATACCTGTTTAACACCCAAATACAACAATAACCCAAATACAACAATAAAGACTTGAGAAAGTGTAGCCTTTCTTTCAGTAATTTAGATTTAATCTGTTTGAGCTAGAAACAATTTTATTTTGTTTAAATCTGTAGATGAAAGATGATGCAGCAGATGATGTATTATGTGGCAAATGTGGTAAATTTGTGATTATGCAGAAAACAGCGTGGCTGCAGAATCACATAGTTTCAGTGGCCCTGCATATTAGCATTCATTCCTACTGTGAAACCGTGAGGTTTAAGTGTTGAACAAAATGTGCTAGCTTTAAAATTGATGTATTTTAATTCGCAATATCATTTGTAGCAAATAGCCACTCTAAGAAGTGTTTTTTAAAATCTTACTGGCATGGCGTGCTTGAGATGCTCCTTTTGCTCCGACGTAGCACTATACCATGTTAACTTTAGGGCCTGATTACGAGTTTGGCAGTAAGGGAACTACAGTCTAAACAGCGTTGGAAACCCTGCTGCCTAGTTGGCAGCCTGCTTGATGTATTATGATGTTGGCGGTTTGCAGAAAAAAGAACGCTGGAGCACCGCTGCCACCGCCAGCCATTTGCAAACCGCCGCAACAGCGGTAGGGAGAAAGCAGCTGCCAGAGGGTTGTACAGACAAGTTCACTGTTGTTAGAATTATGAGTTGGCTTTCCGTCGAGCCGACAATGGCTGGAAGACCACCTGCTTCAAGTTGGCAGGATCAAAGGAATTGGGGTGCAGATTCACTCATATCCTCTTCTTCCCTTCAGTCTCCCACATGTATCCCTTCCTCCAGGGACCCCCTTGATAGGGGCATCTTGACATCAAAGAAAATGACCCTGTTGGTGTTGAAATCCAAGTACGTCAGTTTTGCAGTATTTACCCATGACTGGACTGGCTACATATGGTCCACACTCCAGCAATGGGAAAGTACTTGTAGTATTTGTTTGTACATTTGTCATGCATCTGTGTACATTTAACACTTGTGCAGTCTAAATATACACACTTGCATCAGCACATATAATAAAATAGTCCCTGCCATAAGAAACAGCGCAGCTGGCCCAGCCGTGACATCATAATACGGCGGGCAGGAGACTTCTGCAGCGGCGGTACTGATTGAGACTGCCAATCTCGTAATTGGGCCCTTAGTCACATGTGATGCTCCCTGTGGGTCAAATGACTGCCAAGCATGCTGGTATGCTTGTGTGCTCATACAAAGAGGTCTAAGTATCCTCACATACTGGGGATTTATTTATGAAAACATAGATTTAGGCTGGGGAAAATCGTGCAGCCTGTGGTGATTACCCCATGGTGCCTGCCACATTGTGCATGGTTGTAGAGGGGCTCCCTTGGGTATCTCCACAGGCCCGATTCAGAAGGCCCGGGTGAAGGGGGGCCTGCTATGGGCCCCCAAAGACAGATTCCAGCAACCGATTTGTTCCAGAGAAACCGATTCAAACGGCTGTCCGAATCGGTCAACGTAATCGCTCGCTCCGAAACTGAGTCCATAGAGCTGTACTTTTCAGCTCAGAAAGACGCAACCTGTTCAAATGCCTTTCAGAACCTATTCGTGCAGCCCTAATGGTTTCCGGTCATTGTAATCGGTCGTTGGGAACTGTGTATGATTCAGCGGAAACAAGGGTTCCGAGTCAGATTCAGCAAACCCGAATCCGATTCAGAGCACTTTCAAACATCATCGTACTCGACCCCTATGAATACTTAGATGACTTCATGATTTGTTCAAGACATATTATAAATATTTATAAATCGGAGATTACTTGTTCTACTGGGCGTCACAACTTTTTTCAGGATTTTACTATTTTTGATCTGATTTGGGCATCGGCACTTTATCCATTTCAACAATTTACCTTTATATTTTGAATGAAGTCTGATCAGATGACTTATTACCACAAACACATTCCAACCATTGATTTTTCTGTTAGTAGCTTGCCTCCGTCAAGCAATAATATATCCTCAATTTCCACATCTTCACAGCTACAATTTCAAACTATACAATTTAATTGATCTTTAACCCTTGGTAACATTATGAAAGGGGGTAGGGAAGCTTAATGGCAATGCACTAGATGTTTCTTTTTACATATCGAACAAATTCACAGGTTTGCTATCTGCCCTACTTGCTAGACCTTTGGTCCAACATTTTTCAGACACTTAGCACTCATAAACGGCCTCTTCATTATTATAGCCCTGGTAACAGGATTTACCAGCTCTGGTATTCAGCCATAATACTGTTTAAAAAATATTGTTAAACACAAATATCATGTGGAAAATATGATGATGACAAAAATAGAATATAGAAGGCAAGAATAAATACGATTGTGCATAGCATTGTTTTTAAGAAATATTTAATTGAGTTCTAGTGCTTTTTATGCGTTTTTACTTTCGTGGTAAGTATGTTTAATTCATTTTTTACGTGTTTTTTGATTTTGTAATACTTTCTGATTTGTATTGATCTACATAAATTTTTGGGCGGGTTTTTAGATTTGTAGGGAAATAGGATGGGATTTTTAAAAATAAATATTTTGTTTTTAAATCGATTATAATTTTTTAAAATAAATTTTCATTTGTTAATTAGATCATTATTAAATATTGGTATTCAATTATTTAATAGATACTTTTGACAATATGTTAATTTTTATTTGTTATTTTGTGCAATTGATTATTCTGTTAATAATATGTTATTATATTTTAAATAATGTATATTGTTATTTATTTATTTCATTCAATGAATTTATGTTTGTTGGAAATTTGGGGTGATGGGTGTTTTAAATAATTTTTTTAAATGTTTAAATTTGAAGAATTGTTTTATCAAATTTTATATATATTTTAGATGTTACTTTTGTGTGTTACTTTTTTTTATTAATTTAAACATATTACCTAATGTTAAAAGTATGTTTTATTTGCTAGTGGGAATATAGTTTATGTATATTAGGTAGTTATAGTTAGGATTGGCTACCATAGGAAATCCGCAACATTCTATTGGGAATAACTCTGGCGCCGCTTGAGGAATTTGCGTGTAATTTTCCAAACTTTTGGCCAGCTCCGCTCCGCTCCTTCCCTGGAAGTTTCGGGGGGATTCGTGGAGTGGGGGCTGAGAAAAAAGGGGGGTCCCAAAACGTGTTTTCCCCATGTTAATTTCCATAGGACGGTCTGACGAGTCTACAGCCCGAACCGCTGAACGGAATTACGCCAAACTTGGCAAAATTGTAGGGACTGGTACGCAGATGTGCCTTTGCTATGTTTGGTGAAAATTGTTCCAGTGGTTTTTTTGAAAATTACCTTCAAAAACACATATATATCCATATGCGCGCTTCGAGCATTCGAGCGCTTACGGGTACGCGTACCGGGGAGCGCACCCGGCGCGCTACGGGAGTGCGCGAGCGGAAAGCTGATTGGCTGTCGGGTGTCTGTCAACATTCTAAACAGTCTGGAGAGTCCGCCATCTTGTGTCTCGGTAAAATCGAGACACAAGAGGTGAAAAAGAAAGGGGGAAATAATTAAAAGGGGGCAGAGTAGACACCCCCTGACCCCCTAGGTTTTCTGAGGGGGGTCTAGAAGGACCCTGAAGGGAAAAAAAACTTTTTAAAAAAAAAATTCGCGGGGTAAGCGCTGGGTGCGCTCCCAGGTGCGCCCTCCGGTACGCGCACCCTGAGCGCACCACGGGGAAAAATAGTGCAAAAAAATAGAGTAAAAAAATAATGTAGACTGTTTAGAGGTAAGTTAGCTCTGCAAAGAGCTGTTGTGTTAAGTGGGTGTTTTTTGTACCTACAAGTAGGTACCAATGCAGAGTCTTATATTCAAGAGGAAAACTCTATTCCCCTCATCTGTAAAATGCACACCATCTCTCCTATAGATGTCTTGCATGTTGTAATGCAAGTTGTTGTGGTAAATAGAACCCATACCCTAGTCTCTGAGGTAAGCAGAAACAGATGTATTCACATGTTTCCTTGCTTTCTCAATCTGTGGACAAAATTGGTTGGACCAGTTCCATTTTTGCCTTTGGAATATATTAGAAAATACCAAGGCAGTTTTTGGAAAAAGTGACATCAATTGCCCGAAGATGTCCTTTAAAAGCATTTCCAGACCTACACCAGTCAAAGTGCCTAAGTCATTTCCACCACAGTGCACTATTAAAAGGTCAGGCTGTGGTAAATGCATAAAGGATTTTACCAATGGTATCAATTGGTGACTCCTCTATCCTCTCTGTCCACATTTGGTAAATCAAGATTGTAAATACCTCTGTTAGCTGCGTATTTTTGACTCCAGTGGACATAGCTGTGACCCACAAACCAGACTTTTGTCATTGTGAAGGTAGATGTGCTTCAAGTCAGATGCGTTGTGGAAATGAAATGGCAGTTTGATTATGAAAAAAAGTGGTTGTGAATCAGTGCAGCTGAATAACCATAAATGATTGGAGCTTTGTTAAAAATCTCCACTGAAAATTAGGGTGCATGCTTTTTTTTGTAAGAAGTCATTTCAATGGTTGAGAAAAAGTCATTTAAAGAAACATTGCATTTCATTAGCTAGTAGATTGAGAGGTCAAACAGCCTTGAAGGATTGTTTTGCAACATAGTATGATGAACTTGTGAACTGTGTGCTGGTTTAAGAGGGAGTTACCATGGTTACAGGGTAAATGAGCACTGGGGGGATGGGTGTATGTTATGTGAGTTTCAAAGGCTTGAAATGTACAACCAATTAAAATGTGCAGTTTGGTTTTGAATTTGTGTGGGAACAATTTTTATTGGCTATGTACAAGACTTTGGTACAAAAGGGGGTGGTGATGGACGGAACATCTGAACCAATCAAACACTCACACCCAGTCAAAACATCTGGGTTTGATCCATCACCATTCTTTAGCCCACTCTGCCACCCCAGTTCAGACATGGCTATATGCAAATCAGTCTGACCCTGTGCCTCATGGGAACAGTCCAGCCCGAACTGCCAAGCCATGCCTTCCCTGGACCGGAAACAAGCTTCCGAGGACCGGTTTCTGGCATTCCAGCCGTCTTCAGCCCGGCTTGCTTGAATCCAGTGGCAAAGTGAGTAAGGGACTCACGTCTGAGCATACCCTGCCACACTTATGGCGGCCAAAGCGGTACAAAATGGGGTGGTGATGGACGGAACATCTGAACCAATCAAACACTCACACCCAGTCAAAAGATCTGGGTTTGATCCATCACCGTTCTTTAGCCCAATCTGCCACCCCAGTTCAGACATGGCTATATGCAAATCAGTCTGACCCTGTGCCTCATGGTAGTGGCAGGGTATGCTCAGACGTGAGTCCCTTGCTCACTTTGCCACTGGATTCAAGCAAGCCGGGCTGAAGACAGCTGGAATGCCAGAAACCGGTCCTCTGAAGCTTGTTTCCGGTCCAGGGAAGGCATGGCTTGGCAGTTCGGGCTCGACTGTTCCCTTGAGGCACAGGGTCAGACTGATTTGCATATAGCCATGTCTGAACTGGTGTGGCAGAGTGGTCTAAAGAACGGTGATGGATCAAACCCAGATCTTTTGACTGGGTGTGAGTGTTTGATTGGTTCAGATGTTCCGTCCATCACCACCCCCTTTTGTACCGCTTTGGCCGCCATAAGTGTGGCAGGGTATGCTCAGACGTGAGTACTTTTCTCACTTTGCCACTGGATTCAAGCAAGCCGGGCTGAAGACGGCTGGAATGCCAGAAACCGGTCCTCGGAAGCTTGTTTCCGGTCCAGGGAAGGTATGGCTTGGCAGTTCGGGCTGGACTGTTCCCATGAGGCACAGGGTCAGACTGATTTGCATATAGCCATGTCTGAACTGGGGTGGCAGAGTGGGCTAAAGAACGGTGATGGATCAAACCCAGATCTTTTGACTGGGTGTGAGTGTTTGATTGGTTCAGATGTTCCGTCCATCACCACCCCCTTTTGTACCGCTTTGGCCACCATAAGTGTGGCAGGGTATGCTCAGACGTGAGTCCCTTGCTCACTTTGCCACTGGATTCAAGCAAGCGGGGATGAAGATGGCTGGAATGCCAGAAACCGGTCCTCGGAAGCTTGTTTCCGGTCCAGGGAAGGCATGGTTTGGCAGTTCGGGCTGGACTGTTCCCATGAGGCACAGGGTCAGACTGATTTGCATATAGCCATGTCTGAACTGGGGTGGCAGAGTGGGCTAAAGAACGGTGATGGATCAAACCCAGATCTTTTGACTGGGTGTGAGTGTTTGATTGGTTCAGATGTTCCGTCCATCACCACCCCCTTTTGTACCGCTTTGGCCGCCATAAGTGTGGCAGGGTATGCTCAGACGTGAGTCCCTTGCTCACTTTGCCACTGGATTCAAGCAAGCCGGGCTGAAAACGGCTGGAATGCCAGAAACCGGTCCTCAGAAGCTTGTTTGCAGTTCAGGGAAGGCATGGCTTGGCAGTTCGGGCTGGACTGTTCCCATGAGGCACAGGGTCAGACTGATTTGCATATAGCCATGTCTGAACTGGGGTGGCAGAGTGGGCTAAAGAACGGTGATGGATCAAACCCAGATCTTTTGACTGGGTGTGAGTGTTTGATTGGTTCAGATGTTCCGTCCATCACCACCCCCTTTTGTACCGCTTTGGCCGCCATAAGTGTGGCAGGGTATGCTCAGACGTGAGTCCCTTGCTCATTTTGCCACTGGATTCAAGCAAGCCGGGCTGAAGACGGCTGGAATGCCAGAAACCGGTCCTCTGAAGCTTGTTTCCGGTAAAGGGAAGGCATGGCTTGGCAGTACGGGCTGGACTGTTCCCATGAGGCACAGGGTCACACTGATTTGCATATAGCCATGTCTGAACTGGGGTGGCCGAGTGGGCTAAAGAACGGTGATGGATCAAACCCAGATCTTTTGACTGGGTGTGAGTGTTTGATTGGTTCAGATGTTCCGCCCATCACCATCCCCTTTTGTACCGCTTTGGCCACCATAAGTGTGGCAGGGTATGCTCAAACGTGAGTCCCTTGCTCACTTTGCCACTGGATTCAAGCAAGCCGGGCTGAAGATGGCTGGAATGCCAGGAACCGGTCATCGGAAGCTTGTTTCCGGTCCAGGGAAGGCATGGCTTGGCAGTTCGAGCTGGACTGTTCCCATGAGGCACAGGGTCAGACTGATTTGCATATAGCCATGTCTGAACTGTGGTGGCACAGTGGGCTAAAGAACGGTGATGGATCAAACCCAGATCTTTTGACTGGGTGTGAGTGTTTGATTGGTTCAGATGTTCCGTCCCTCACCACCCCCTTTTGTACCGCTTTGGCCGCCATAAGTGTGGCAGGGTATGCTCAGACGTGAGTCCCTTGCTCACTTTGCCACTGGATTCAAGCAAGCCGGGCTGAAGACGACTGGAATGCCGGAAACCGGTCCTCGGAAGCTTGTTTGCAGTCCAGGGAAGGCATGGCTTGGCAGTTCGGGCTGGACTGTTCCCATGCGGCAAAGGATTAGACTTATTTGCATATAGCCATGTCTGAACTGGGGTGGCAGAGTGGGCTAAAGAACGGTGATGGATCAAACCCAGATCTTTTGACTGGGTGTGAGTGTTTGATTGGTTCAGATGTTCCGTCCATCACCACCCCCTTTCGTACCGCTTTGGCCGCCATACGTGTGGCAGGGTATGCTCAGACGTGAGTCCCTTGCTCACTTTGCCACTGGATTCAAGCAAGCCGGGCTGAAGACGGCTGGAATGCCAGAAACCGGTCCCCGGAAGCTTGTTTCCAGTCCAGGGAAGGCATGGCTTGGCAGTTCGGGCTGGACTGTTCCCATGAGGCACAGGGTCAGACTGATTTGCATATAGCCATGTCTGAACTGGGGTGGCAGAGTGGGCTAAAGAAGGGTGATGGATCAAACCCAGATCTTTTGACCGGGTGTGAGTGTTTGATTGGTTCAGATGTTCCGTCCATCACCACCCCCTTTTGTACCGCTTTGGCCGCTATAAGTGTGGCAGGGTATGCTCAGACGTGAGTCCCTTGCTCACTTTGCCACTGGATTCAAGCAAGCTGGGCTGAAGACGTCTGGAATGCCAGAAACCGGTCCTCGGAAGCTTGTTTCCGGTCCAGGGAAGGCATGGCTTGGCAGTTCGGGCTGGACTGTTCCCATGAGGCACAGGGTCAGACTGATTTGCATATAGCCATGTCTGAACTGGGGTGGCAGAGTGGGCTAAAGAACAGTGATGGATCAAACCCAGATCCTTTGACTGGGTGTGAGTGTATGATTGGTCAGATGTTCCGTCCATCACCACCCCCTTTTGTACCGCTTTGGCCGCCATAAGTGTGGCAGGGTATGCTCAGACGTGAGTCCCTTGCTCACTTTGCCACTGGATTCAAGCAAGCCGGGCTGAAGACGGCTGGAATGCCAGAAACTGGTCCTCGGAAGCTTGTTTCCGGTCCAGGAAAGGCATGGCTTGGCAGTTCGGGCTGGACTGTTCCCATGAGGCACAGGGTCAGACTGATTTGCAGATAGTCATGAAGAACTGGGGTGGCAGAGTGGGCTAAAGAACGGTGATGGATCAAACCCAGATCTTTTGACTGGGTGTGAGTGTTTGATTGGTTCAGATGTTGCGTCCATCACCACCCCCTTTTGTACCGCTATGTACAAGAATATGGGTCTGAAATGAGAAAGAATCTGTGCCATTATTGAAAGGCTCCAGTGAAGGTAGCATTATTCAGAGATTCTGCTTAAGAATATCTGTTGACTGTGACTGACACTGTTTTACATCTTCCAAAGCATTTTTAAAGGTGAGTAATGATTGTTTTAAAAAAGTGTGTTTATAAGGTAGACTTCTTTATAAATTGTTTTTTATGCTTGGATTCAATGCTGGTTTAGAAATTGTGTTATGGTTTCATTGGACTTGTAAATATGCTCTTTTTTTGAAGCGCCTTCTGCAACCTTTAGCATGGGTGGAAGCAGTGAATGTATGGAGAGGGATAGGAATAGCAGATAGAAAACCATATGAAATGGTGTGGGAGATGCATAAAGTATTTCAGTAATGGTATCAATTGAGATGGAATATAAGATAAATAGGGGCATATTTACAAGACTTTTGCGCAAAGTTTCACATGGGTGCAAGCAGAAAATGCATGCAGAATAATACAATTGGCACCCAGACAAGAATATGAAATGCCATGAGAGATGTTTAAGGGTTTCTTTTAATGGCATAAATTGAGATAGAATATACAAAAAAAGACAAGCATATTTACAAGCTGCGTGCGCAATCTTTGACATAGCTGTGATGTTTAAAAGGTAGACTTCTTCATAAATTGTTTTTTATGCTTGGATTCAATGCTGGTTTAGAAATTGTGTTATGGTTTCATTGGACTTGTAAATATGCTCTTTTTTTGAAGCGCCTTCTGCAACCTTTAGCATGGGTGGAAGCAGTGAATGTATGGAGAGGGATAGGAATAGTAGATAGAAAACCATATGAAATGGTGTGGGAGATGCAAAAAGTATTTCAGTAATGGTATCAATTGAGATGGAATATAAGATAAAGAGGGGCATATTTACAAGACTTTTGCGCAAAGTTTCACATGGGTGCAAGCAGAAAATGCATGCAGAATAATAAAATTGGCACCCAGACAAGAATATGAAATGCCGTGAAAGATGTTTAAAGGTTTCTTTTAATGGCATAAATTGAGATAGAATATACAAAAAAAGACAAGCATATTTACAAGCTGCGTGCGCAATCTTTGACATAGCTGTGTGTTTCAAAAGTAGACTTCTTTATAAATTGTTTTTTATGCTTGGATTCAATGCTGGTTTAGAAATTGTGTAATGGTTTCATTGGACTTGTAAATATGCTCCTTTTTTTGAAGCGCCTTGTGCAACCTTTAGCATGGATGGAAGCAGTGAATGTATGGAGAGGGATAGGAATAGTAGATAGAAAACCATATGAAATGGTGTGGGAGATGCTTAAAGTATTTCAGTAATGTATCAATTTAGATGGAATATAAGATAAAGAGGAGCATATTTACAAGACTTTTGCGCAAAGTTTCACATGGGTGCAAGCAGAAAATGCATGCAGAATAATAAAATTGGCACCCAGACAAGAATATGAAATGCCGTGAGAGATGTTTAAAGGTTTCTTTTAATGGCATAAATTGAGATAGAATATACAAAAAAAGAGAAGCATATTTACAAGCTGCGTGCACAATCTTTGACATAGCTGTGTGTTTAAAACGTAGACTTCTTTATAAATTGTTTTTATGTTTGGATTCAATGCTGGTTTAGAAATTGTGTAATGGTTTCATTGGACTTGTAAATATGCTCCTTTTTTTGAAGCGCCTTGTGCAACCTTTAGCATGGATGGAAGCAGTGAATGTATGGAGAGGGATAGGAATAGCAGATAGAAAACCATATGAAATGGTGTGGGAGATGCTTAAAGTATTTCAGTAATGGTATCACTTGAGATGGAATATAAGATAAAGAGGAGCATATTTACAAGACTCTTGCGCAATTTATAAAGAAATCTAGTTTATAAACACACAGCTATGTCAAAGATTGCACACGCAGCTTGTATTGCTGGTCCAGAGATATGTTTAAAGGTTTCTTTTAATGGCAAATTGATAAATTTAAAAAATAAAAAAGATAAAAAATGCAATAGATCTCGCCCTCGGTGTCACATATACTGTTGGCAGAGACAGACATGGTGTATTATATCTAAAATCCTATTAATCCACCTAAGATCACACTGTAAGTGAAGCTTGATTCACCCATCATTGTAATCTTAGGCAGAGTCACACATACTGTTGGCAGAGACACACATGGTACATTATATCTAACATTCTGATCATGTGCCTAAGATCACACTGTGACTGAAGCTTGATTCACCCATCACTGTGATTTTAGGGAGAGTCACACATAATGTCGGCAGGGACAGACACGGTACATTATATCTAAAATCTTATTAATCTGCCTAAGATCACACTGTGAGTGCAGCTTGATATAATGAGCAACTAGAGTGCTAACATTCAGAATTTATGGCAAATGTGTGACACATATGAATGTCTTGTTGATGCAACTAAAGTAAACAAGCATTGAAAATGAAATAGATCTCGCCCTTGGTGTCACACATATTGTTGGCAGAGACAGACATGGTACAGTATATCTAATATTGCGCACACAGCTTGTAAATATGCCAATGAAACCATTACATTATCTCTGGACCAGCATTAATGTCAAAGATTGCGCACGCAGCTTGTAAATATGCCTGTCTTTTTTTGTATATTCTATCTCAATTTATGCCATTAAAAAAACCTTTAAACATCTCTCACGGCATTTCATATTCTTGCCTGGGTGCTAATTTTATTATTCTGCATGGATTTTCTGCTTGCACCTATGTGAAACATTGCATAAAGAAGGCATTCAGATGTGGCACACATATTTCTAAAATCCTATTAATCTGCCTAAGATCACACTGTGAGTGAAGCTTGATATAATGACCAACTAGAATGCTAACATTCAGAACTTATGGCAAATGTGTGACATATCTGAATGCCTTCTTGATGGAACCAAAGTAAACAAGCATTGAAAATGCAATAGATCTCGCCCTTGGTGTCATACATACTGTTGGCAGAGACAGACATGGTACAATATATCTAAAATCCTACTAATCTGCCTAAGATCACACTGTAAGTGAAGCTTGGTTCACCCATCATTGTAATCTTAGGCAGAGTCACACATACTGTCGGCAGAGACACACATGGTACATTATATTTAAAATCCTATTAATGTGCCTAAGATCCCACTGTGACTGAAGCCTGATATAATGAGCAACTAGAGTGCTAACATTTAGATTTTATGGCAAATGTGTGACACATCTGAATGCCTTCTTGATGGAGCCAAAGTAAACAAGCATTGAAAATGCAATAGATTTGGTGTGATGTTAGGCACATGTCCACCATATTACATGTAATCTACCATCTCTTTCTCTGCAAGCATTATGTGTGTCTTTGCTTATATTATTTCAAAGTATGTACTGGCCAAAAACAGACCACCTATATATAAATAAGACATAAAAATGAATTAGTTAATCGTTTTTGACAGAAAAGAAAGCACATGTAATGTAAATGAGCCTTTTGTTGTATACTAGTGTTTATATTGTTTACTTATTGTAATTGATGTGTAATATGTTTGTAGTGGTCTATAATATGTTATATTTTCTTTACTACAGATTATAATCATCTATACAAACAAACTAAAAGATGCCTTTTAAAGAAAGAAGAGAAAAAATTCATAAAAGAAAATTAAGGACTAAGGGAAAAGAAAATCAACAACCAACCAAAATAAAATCTTCAGAGAAAAAGAAAAATGCTCCTGGTAAGCAAACTAAACATGTTCTCAGGAAGTTATTGAAATGCCAAGAACATATTTTTTTTTTTTAGAAAGAACAATGAAATACCTGTAATTTCGAAGAAAACAGGATGTCCTTCTAAAAATGTTAGATCCGTACAAGGACACATGACATTTTGCATACCAAACGAAGAAGCAAGCAGTTTTCTGAAATACGTAGACGAATGTTTTACAACAGAATAGTAACACATTTATTAAAAAATGTAAAAAGGTATAAAAAAAAAAGACTGCTTTTTACAAGAAAAAAAACATAGTTAAGATCGTGGATGAAGCATTTAAAGTGAAAAATAAATTGTTTTGTTTAGTAATTAATAGAATTCGTACACTTGATAAGATAATCAATGTGTTCAAATCAAAATGTAAGTGGAGGAGAGTAATGAATCGAACTAATTTCTGTGATGTTTTTTCTAGAGAATGGAAGCATAGTTCAAGTTCTGAGCCATTTTTTAATGAGGAAAGTTACTTTCAAGATAATGATTTGGTGCATGCAGTTGACACCAGTGGTCGAGCATATGAGGTGAATGACAGTTGTCCGGTTGAAAAAGAAGAGATTGTGCCTAGAAATACAGAAGAGGTGTTAGCTGATGAAGTTTTAGGGAGATGTCCTAAGGCTCCAGTATATACATGGAATTGTAGTAGTATTTGTAGTGTCCGACAGGAATCAATTGATTTGTTTCGCAATTTCTTACGGACATATACTAAAAAAAGGGTGAAACAAAAAATGAACATTTTACAAGAGTTAGATCCTTGTAGAGTGAGAGAAAAAACAGGTTTGCAAGGGCATTCACTGGCTTGTCTTTCAAGAAAAGTATGTCAGAGTGTTTTTCACTATTTTAGGATGTTAGCAGTGCATCATAATAAAGTGAGGAAATTAGTGAGAAGGTTGTACTATGCAAAAAGTCCAGCACTTAAACTAAAACAGTTAAACAGTGCTCTTTTGCATGGAACTGAATTAGATGTCAAAAACATTTGTGATGAAATTGAGTTTTGTTACTTTGGTGAAAAAGAGGTTAGTGCAGAAATTGATACAGTAATAGAAGGTAATGTAGAAGAGAATGTAGAGATTTTAAGTACAGAAAAATTTGAAAATTAAATTATAAAGTTTTAAGTGAATTCAAGTGAAAGGCCTAATTTTTCTTGTGTATGTAGTCGACGGACTCATTATAAGCATCAGACTAGATTAGTTGATTTATATGTAAAAAGCGAAAAGATAAATAATAATGAGTGGAAGGATTTAGCAACTTATTTGTTGGTTGAAAATTGTTTTGATCTGGGCTCTGATCAACGTATTTGTACATATTGCTATAATAAATTAAATGAAAACAGAATGCCTGCTAGAGCTGTTCATAATAATATGGAGTTGGTAGACATTCCTTCTGAATTGATGGATTTAAATACCTATGAGTCTATTCTGATTCAATGTGTGCATCCTTTTCAGGCTATTGTTCGCATGGAGCCTAAGACAGGGAAATGGCCTCCTTCAGATTTACAGAGAGGATTAAAGGGAAGAGTTGTTTATTTGCCTCTAGATTTTAAGAAAAATATTGATACAATTGGTATTGAAAAAGTAGAAGAGGAACCTCTGGTTATTCTAGTTAATGGTGTTCCGACAAAAAGTAAGAAAATCTGGCAAGAATTAGTGGATGTTAGGAAAGTCAAGAAGGCAACGTTGTATTTGGTAAAAAATAATCAGTACTATAGAAATGTGTATGTGGGAGATGAGGAAACATCTGCACAAGACGACACTGATGTCTCTGCTGGACAAATAGAAAAAGTTGATGTCTCTAGAAGTGAAGAAATTTACGAACATTATAGTGTTCATCCATTGCATTCCAAAGAAGTAATGGGGAATGCTATTGACTTGTTTCAGATGAAAAAAGCCGAAGGAAGTCCCATTAGTGTATGGGAAGAAAGTTTAGAAGCTCGTTGTTTTTCACAGTTATTTCCAACAGGTGAAGGTGGACGATATGACGACTGACCTGTTCAAAATCCTGCATCTGAATACCGGACTTCAAGATTATATGTAGAAGATTCAAGGTGTCGTCAATGCATTCCATATTTGTTCCATCTACTGTTTGAGAGTGACTTGTCTGGACTTTCCTATGCAGTAAACCATATACCGAAAAGTGGAGCACATCTACAAAATGTTTAGGCAAGGGATTTTATGGATAAAGTCAAACTGCAAGACAGTGTTTTGGAATCTCAGCTAATTAATCTCATGGCATGTCAGCGTGGTACTAACGAGTATTGGTACCGTTGTCATGGGGAATTGAAATGTATGCTAAGAAACTTAGGAACTCCTACATGGTTCCTCACTCTTAGCTGTGCTGAGTATGCTTGGGAAGACTTACTTGAATTTCTACGAGAGGCAAATAAAAACATTCAAAATATTGAATACAAGACACCTGGAGAACTGTGCTCTTTGGATCCAGTTAATGTATGCAGGTATTTCAATCATAGGTTTGAAGATATGATGTCTTTTATTACAAACAAAAAAAAATCCTCCGCTTGGAGAGGTGTTGGATTTCTTTTGGAGAAAGGAGTATCAAGCAAGAGGTGCTCCTCATATACATATGCTGCTATGGATTAAAGATACACCTAAATTTGGAACAGATTCAGATGAGAAATGATGAGTTTCATTGAGCAGCATTCTACATGTGCTGTTCCGAAAAGTACAGAAGAAAACAATTTAAAACACGCTTTCAAAGTCATCGTTGTGGGAAATACTGTCATCGAAAATACAAATCCAAGGACAAGTTCTACACAAAATGTCGTTTTGCATTTCCACGTCCAGTAACATCAAAAGGAAGAGTCAACAATCTAATGTCTTCTCTGCGACATACTGTGACAAGAAAATCAGCCAAAAATACATACAACCTAAGAAGAAATGAGGAATCCAAATTCATAAATGACTACAACCCAGTCATTTTGTCCATGTGGAATGCTAACATGGATATTCAATATGTGGCTGACAACTCTATTGCTGTGGCTCGATATGTGACGTCTTACATCACAAAACCAGAAAAAACGGAACTGAAGGAAATGTGGGAGGAAATTTCACATGAAAAGAGTCTAAGCAAGAAATTATACAGTTACAGTCTGAAGATGTTGTCGCATCGAGAAATTGGAGCGTATGAATGTTCTGATCGGTTGTCATCAGCAAGTCTATATGCCAAATCTAGAACCATCATTTGGGTGAGTCTAGGTCTTGCTGCAACACGAAACCGAGTTTTGAAATCTGTACAAGAAATAGAGTATTTGGCGGAGAAAGAACCAGACAGTACAGATATTTTGAAGACAAAAATGTTGGATACATACTATCCAAATAGAAGTACTCACCTTGAGAATGCTAGTCTCTATGAAGTTCTGCAAACCTACATTTTTAAAAAGAACGTCACAGAAGACATCAATAAAGGTGTATATGCTGTAATTGGATGTGAAGGCTGTTTAGTAAAACAAAGAAAAGGCCATTTGATTAATCATCGAAAATTGAGTTGTGATTCTCCAGACAAAAGGGAATTTTATTACTTAGCTCTTTTGCAACTCTTTAAGCCTTGGCGTAGAGAAGTGGAACTACTTGGAGATTTTCTTACTTATGAAGATTCGTTCAATGCAACCAAGGATACGATAGAATGTCCTGTTTTTTCAAATTATCTGCAAATGTTGAACGAGGAAATACAGCAAGAAGCTACAATTGCAGCAGAGATTGCTAGAGACAGTTCTCAAGACAGTCAGAGTTCTGCTTCATTGAGTCAGGATCCACTAGGAGGACCAATTATACAAAATGAAGCTGCCACTGCCAACGATGAAGTTGAAAGAGCCATGGAACAAGCTCAGGAGGATGGAGTTGACTTAGAAGATTTGGAAAAAGAACTAAACTTTGAGCAGAGACAAATATATGACCAAGTCACAGAACAAATTGAGCATGGTTTATCTCATGAGAAAAAAGAGTGCTCATGTACATCATTTGTACCTATCCGACTGTATGTGAGTGGAGAAGCAGGAACTGGGAAAAGTTTCCTGATTAAAGCGATTGCAACATATTTGCAGAAAACAACGGAGTCATCGCTCTCTTATGTTGTTACTGCTCCAACTGGGTTGGCAGCACACAACATTAAAGGGATTACTTTACATCACTTATTGATGCTGCCAGTGGAGCATGATAACAAATTACAATACCACAAGCTATCTGGAGAAGCTTGTTGTGAAGTTTCAAGAGTCCTAAAGAAAATGAAACTTCTTATCATTGATGAAGTAAGCATGGTATCAAATGTAATGCTTGCTTTTGTGCATTTAAGAATGCAAGAAATTCTTAAAACAAACTATTATGTGTTATTTGGAGGCAAACACATCATTGTTTTTGGAGATTTACTGCAACTAACTCCAGTGAAAGGACAGCCAGTGTTTAAAATGCTTACGCAGAAGATACCAGGAAGTGCTTAGGAAGCATTGGAAATGTTAACATATGGCTAAATTTCAAATATTCAGAACTACTTCAAAATATGCAACAGGCAAAGGATGAAGATTATAAAAATATTCTACAAGATGTAAGAATTGGAAAACTAACTGAGCATGGCAAAGAAGCTTTATATGGACGATTAATTTCAAATTTGTTTCCAAAGGAAAATATTGTCCCAGAGAATATTTTTAAGAAAATTCCTGAAAACAAATCTGTCATATGCTTGATGCCAACTCTGCAAGAATGTTCAATCTTCAACACCAAAATGTTAAAGTTGAAAAATCAAGAGATTGTGAAACTGGAAGCTTTTGATAAAATAGAACATGAAGGAGCCACTATTATTTTGTCAGAAAAGTTGAAAACAAAATTGGATTCTTTCGAGAAGACAATATCTAAAACTGCTGGTATGGAAAAGACTCTGTATGCATCTTTAAATTGTCGTATAATTTTACGACGTAATTTACATGTGGAAAGAGGTTTAGTAAATGGAGCAATGGGTCATGTTGTGGATTTTGTGAATTACCGAAATAGAGATGGAATTGAAATTATAAAAATTAAATTTGATGGTACTGAAGAAGTACAACAAATCAGTCGTTGTTCTGCTTTCTTTTTGCTAGTGAAAGATTTATATGTCTGCAGAAAACAGTTTCCTGTTTCTTTGGCATGATGTAACTATTCATAAATCTCAAGGTTTAAGTATTGATAGTGCTTTGGTGAATATTGGAAATTCTGTGTTCAAGGAGGGCATGGCATATGTTGCTTTATCTCGAGTCAGAACTTTATCTGGATTGTACTTGATTGATTTTGGTGAGACAAAGAATAATGCAGATCTAAATTGTGTAAAAGAATATAATAGGTTAAGAAGAGAGTATGCTCCAAATTTACCTCAATATCCTCTGTTTGAAAAGCGTGTGGTAGACCGAAAAAGAAGAAATGAGAAAAATTGTAGTGAAGTTGTAGTAAAAAGAAAAAAAGTAGATGAAACAGTAATTGTAAGCAGAAAGGAAATGGATTCAGTTAAAGATGTTGTTCGATTTCAGTTTGAAAATAGTTCTGGTGTCAACTGCTATGCTAATGTAGTGGTTAATGTTTTTTTTTTCACCAAACTGTAAAAGAACAGATTGCTGAAAATCGTGATCAAACACTTTGTTGTTTATTAAATTCTGTATTAGAGAAATGTAGCAGTGATAGAACAAAAATACAAAGTGTTTCTGAAATTCGAAAGGTTTTAGAAATATGTTCTGGTCTAAATCAATTTTCACAGAATATTCAGCAAGATTGTCAGGAATTTCTAATGTACATGCTTGTTGTTTTGCAAGATGAAGGAGTAGATGTAGAAAATCTTTTTGGCCTTTCTTATAAATGGCAACATGACTTGGACAATTGCTCCTTTTTAAGTAGTACTACAGTAGACACTGAAATATTTTTATATTTGACTTTACCAGACTGCAAATCAGTGTCTTTTAATAATCTAGTTAGAGCAGCAAATCAAAACATGGTCTGTAGTCAATGTAAATCTGAAATGCTATCAACTTTATTTTTAATAATATATGGACAGTATGTTATTTTAATGTTCCAACGATGTAGACCTGGTGGAACTAAATTGACAACATTAATTAAAAATTTTGTGGCTTCTCAATTATAAATTTCAGGAAGAACCTTTACAACTGCAGCAATTATTTACCATGATGGTCCTTCAACAACATCAGGACATTACATATGTTATTTAAAATGTCAAAAAGGTTGGAAGCTCTGTAATGATACTCAATTGACTTTCAAACAACGTTTGCCTTCTGACTTACTAAATTCTTAGCTAGTGTTCTTACAACCGAAATTTTAGGGAAGGTAATTGGCCTATGAAGATTGCAGCAGTTAATATAACTTAGTTTGCTCTTCAAAATTACTTTCTGAATGAGAGTGATGAAGGTAATAAAAAACATGTAGTTCTCATAGAGATAGTATATGTTTATCATATAGTGTGTGCTGTGAATATTATAGAAATTATTTATAAAAAGTAAGCTAGAGGTGGAAGTAAAACTCTTGTTTCATAATGTAAAAGATGTTGGAGCTTTTCTTTCAGAAAGTCAGGTAAATGAGACATTAAGAATACTCTGGACTCATTTCCATAGAAAAGGACTTTCCATGTACTATTTGGCCTCGTGGAAAAGTGGATGGATCATAAGTGAGTTTAGATATGGTTTTTAAAATGTTACATTATTTAAGAAATTATTCAATGGGTTTTTTAAACACCATCATTTTGATTGTGTTTTTTTTTGCCCGCTGTTATATGATGAGTACTATTGAAGTCACCGTTTTAAGTGAAATTCAATATATTCTGAGAACAGCAAAAATAAACCATTTAATATGTTGTTGAAATTATCTTGTATTTTCTATTATTAAATATATATTATTCTCCCATTCTCTTATGCTCACTTACCTATTTCCACCCTCTATCACTCCTCTTAACTCACCCTCACTGGCCTTTTTTCATTCTCCCTCACCTCCCTTCCCTTATTCCATTTTCCTCACTTATTCTCATTAACCACTCCTTCACGGCCCTTTCCCTCTCTCCCATCCACCACTTTCCAGCTGTTAGTCACTCTACTTCACTCCCCTTCCCCTTGTTTCCTTTCTTTGTTCCCTCAATAATTCCCCTTCTCTCACTCACTTTATTACACTTCACTCACTCCTTCTCTCACTTCCTCTGTCCTCTCACATCCTCACTCCCTTTGCCTCACACCCTGTCTCTTAGCTTCAGTCTCTGAATCCTCTCACTGTCTTACTCCTCTTCCGTCATGCTTACTCCCTAAAACTCACCCACACTCCCTTACTTACCTTTCTTTGCTCTCTTACTCAGTTCCTTTCTGCCACTCTTTCCTTCACTACATCTATATTCTCACTCCTTCACTTCCTTTGTCTCAAGCTCACTTGCTTTTATCCTCTCTTTATTTTCCCTTTTTCATCAACCTCCCTGCCCTTCACTCACCCTCCCTCACATTTGTTAATCTTTTAATTTGTCTCTTGTATTGTAAAACATATATTATAAATATTGTAACTTATTTTGTTTTGTCTTTCACAGATATACATTTAAATGAAAATATAAAACTAAGTTGACATTACTTATAAGGTAAGTTTGATGTACAATATTTATTTTCTCTATACTGTTTTCCATAACCTCACTACTCTTCTTTGATATTCCCACACCTCTGTTCCCTTATTGCGCTTGCCTCACTTATTCTGAATCCCCACGTTTACTCTCTTTTTTCACACTCTTCTCTTACACTCACCTTCTTTCAGGCCTTCTCTTTTACTTTTTTCCCTCTCTCTTCTCTTACTTCTTTGTTTTATTTTTATCCCTTCCTTTACTCTCCTTACTCCACTTCATTAACTCCTTCTCTTAGTCCCTCTGTCCTCTTACTTCTACACTCCCCTTCCCTCATTCTCTTTCTGTTAGCTTTATTCTCTCCATCCCCTTAGTCTCTCAATTCTCTTCTGTCACGTTCACTGCCTATAACTCAGCCATACTCCCACACTCCCCTTCTTTCAGACCTTCTTCTTTAGTTTGCTTCCTCAATCTTTCCTTCCTTACCTGCTTCACTCTTTTGTCTTCCCTTACTTTCTTATTCCACTGTACTAACTCCTTCTCTTACTCCTTCTGTCCTCTTAATTGCACTCTCCCCTTACCTCATTCTCTCTATGTTAGCATCATTCTCTGTGTTCTCTTATTCTCTCACTCCTTTTCTATCATGCTCATTCCCTATAACTCAGCTATACTCCTACACTCACCTTGTTTCAGATCTTTTCCTTTACTTTCCTTCCTCTGTCTTTCGATCATTCGCTCCTTCACTGTTTTCCCTTCCCTTACTCTCCTTACTCCACTTCACTAATTTCTTGTCTTTCTCCCTCTGTCCTCTTCCTTCTACACTCCCCTTACCTCATTCTCTCTCTGTTAGCCTCATTCACTCCGTCTCTTCAGTCTCTCACTCCTCTTCTGTCACGCTCACTCCCTATAACTCAGCCATACTCCCACACTCACCTTTTTTGAAACCTTCTCCTTTACTTACCTTCCTCTCTCTTCCCATCCTTTGCTCTTTCATTCTTTTGCTTTCCCTTACTCTTCTTACTCCACTTCACTAACTCCTTCTCTCAAACCCTCTGTCCTCTAATTTACTCGCTCCCCTTTTCTCACTCTTTCTCTATTACCCACAAATAATTTCCAGCGATGCATCCTTTCACATGGGGCAATTCCCATGTGAAATGGCCTGCGTCAGTCTTACGCCTGCTGTGAGGCAGACGCAAGATTTTGACGCAACGGTGTCCTAAAAGTGATACAGTGAAATCTCATAGATTTCACTGTGTCACTTCTACGACCTTTCTTTGCGTCAATACGCCCCCTTTGCATACATTATACGTGGCGCAGGTATAATGTGGCACAGGGGTTTACAAAGTGACGCATCTACCTAGATGGGTCACTTTGTAAATATGACTCAACAAGGTGCAATTTTTACACCACTGGTGCATCACAAAAAGTGACGCACCGGCGGCGTAAAAGTGATGCATGGCCTCATAAATGAGGCCCTGAAGCGCACCACAGGGAAAAACAGTGTAAAAAATTATAGTAAAAAAATAATTTCCAGCAATGCATCCTTTCACATGGGGTAAGCCCCATGTGAAAGGGTCTGCGTCAGTCTTAGGCCTGCTGTGAGGCAGGTGCAAGATTTTGACACAACGGCGTCCTGAAAGTGACGCAGTGAAATCTCTTAGATTTCACTCCGTCACTTGTACGACCCTTCTTTGCGTCAATACGCCCCCTTTGCATAAATTATACCTGGTGCAGGTATAATGTGGCACAGGGGTTTACAAAGTGACGCATCTACCTAGATGCGTCACTGTGTAAATATGACTCAACAAGGTGCAATTTTTACACCACTGGTGCATCATAAAAAGTGACGCACCGGCGGCGTAAAAGTGACGCATGGCCTCATAAATGAGGCCCTGAAGCGCACCACAGGGAAAAACAGACCTTCTCCTTTATTTTCTTTCCTCTCTCTTCTCTTACTTCATTGTTTTATATTTTCCCTTCTTTTATTCTCCTTACTCCACTTCACTTACTCCTTCTCTTTCTTTCTCTGTCTTCTTACTTCTACACTCCCCTTCCCTCAATCTCTTTCTGTTAGCATCATTCTCTCCATCCCCTTAGTCTCTCACTTGTCTTCTGTCACGCTCACTGCCTATAACTCAGCTATACTCCCACACTCACCTTCTGTCAGACCTTCTCTTTTAGTTTGCTTCCTCTCTCTTTCCTTCCTTTGCTCCTTCACTCTTTTCTCTTCCCTTACTTTCTTATTCCACTATATTAACTCCTTCTCTTACTCCTTCTGTCCTCTTATTTGTACACTCCCCTTCCCTCATTCTCTCTCTGTAAGCCTCATTCTCTCTGTCCTCTTAGTCTCTCACTCATTTTCTATCACGCTCACTCCCTATAACAGAGCCATACTCCTACACTCACCTTCTTTCAGACCTTCTCCTTTACTTTACTTCCTCTCTTTTCCCATCCTTCACTCCTTCCCTCTTTTCCCTTCCCTTACTCCTCTTTCTGCAGTTCAGTAACTGCTTCTGTCAATCCCTCTGTCCTCTAACTTGCTCACTCTCCTGTTCTCACTCTCTCTGTGTTACCCCCATTCTCTCCGTCCTCTTAGTCTCTCACTCCTCTTCTATCATGCTCACTCCCTATTACTGAGCCATACTCCCACACTCATCTTCTTTCAGACCTTCTCCTTTACATTCCTTCCTCTCTCTTCCCATCCTTCGCTCTTTCACTGTTGTCCCTTCCCTTACTCTCCTTAATCCACTTCACTAATTCCTTGTCTTACTCCCTCTATCTTCTTAGTTCTACACTCCCGTTACCTCATTCTCTCTCTGTTAGTCTCATTTTCTCCGTCTCTTTAGTCTCTCACTCCTCTTCTGTCACGCTCACTCCCTATAACTTAGTTATACTCACACACTCACCTTCTTTCAATCCCCCTACTTCACTTCCCTTCCCCTCTCGTCCCTTTTTTTGCTCCCTCACTCATTTTCCTTTCCTCTCTCACTAAAATTAGGACTGGGGACGGCAGCGTTGGTTCTCTAATGCTCGAACAATGATCATATTACTTTGTTCCCCGTAACAAAGTAGGGCATCACAATTTTTCCATTTGATGGAGGCCTCATTAAAAACAGGCTGAATATTTGGGATCAGCTGCGCTGGTCGCCCCCTCACCGATGCAGTTGTTCCTCCAGTTGAAGTAGAGGCACCATCTCTTGGAGCCTTTCATGCCAGAGCCCTGACACTCTCCCGGGCATAGTTCTGGGGGTGCCTCCTCTGTACGTGCCGAATCATAGTTGGATTACCAAAATTGTACTTCCTTCTGGGGTCTCCTCTGGAAAGTACAGTATGGCAGATATTGCACTCCACCTTTGGAGCATTACATTTCACTGTCTTCTGAAAATACAAAAAATGGCGGCGATAGTGTACATTAGAGAGAGACAGTGAGAGAAAGAAGGCATGAGATGAAGAAGAGATGTGAAATGCACATTGGAGAAAATATAGTGGGAGAAGGGAAGTAACTGTGAGTAAACTTACTATGTAACACAGAAATGTTGCACTCTATACTATAAGTCTCACTTTATACCACAATCATTTCACTACTATCTCATAAATTACAAGTAGAATAATAAAAAATGTCTCAAACAATTTATAATTTCTAAATATAAATTTATTCTTCAGAATTTTCATAATTTAGAAGAACTTCTAACATTAACTGATCAGGAATCTCCTCATCAGAAGTCTCCATACATGACTCCTGGAACTCAATATAGTCCAAACATTCGATTAATTCAGCATCCAAAGTCTCATCATTAAAATCCTCCATTCCATCTCTTCTCTAAAAAAGGTCTTCTTCATGGATAGTGTTATCAACAGGATCATTTAAGACCTCAATAAAACTCGCCTCAACAAAAGTCGCAGAAATTTCAAAATTAATATTAACGGTGTCCTCATTGAGATCTATATTCTTTTCAAATTTCTTGCTGTAAATTGCAGAAAAAAAAATCACTTTAATTTATCGTTTTTAGTAATAGATAATATTAAACTAGCTTTATCAAGTATTAAATTCCCCCTACAAATTAACAACTCACCTTTTAGAAAGCAGTAGAAGAGTTAGTACTGTGTAAATTTCACACCAGAAATAGAACACCAAACATTCCTCACAAATGTACCTCAAAGAGTACTATCACAGTGTTTCCCTCTCATTTTTCATGTATATTCATGTAGAAAACCAATGAAACTTCATCACACACAAATTCAAAACCAAAGAAACATTTTAATTGGTTGTAAATTTCAAAAGCTATATGGCTCTTGGGTGTCTGTAAACATTCTAAATGGTCTGCATAGTCCGCCATCTTGTGACTCTAAGGAACAGAGACACAAGAGGTGAAAAATAAAAGTGGAAAACATTGATAGGGGGCAGGGTAGAGACACCCTGCCCCCCTTATGTTTTATCAGGGGGGCCTAGGAGGACTCCGAAGGGCAAAACATTTTTTATTTTTTATTTTTTATTTTGCGGAGTAAGCTCAGGGTGCGCGCACATGGGTGCTTACCGGTACGCGTACCCTGAGCGCACCACGGGGAAAAACAGTGTAAAAAATTAGAGTGAAAATACAGCTCTTTTTTGAGAATTGGAGGTAGTTCTGAAAATAATTTTTTTTTCTTCTTTTTTTAAATATTTTTTTTATACTTTTTTATAACGATTTTATATTTTTTTGTATTTTTTTCAGTGGAAAAACAAAAACAGGGATTCCAAAACTGCTCAACAGGAGCAAAAAAAATTTGAAAAATTAGGGACGGGGAGGGCAGCGGTGTTCCTGTCTCTTCATAGCAATGAGTTCAACGTTCTGCTCCCCATAACAGAGCAGTTCATCACAGTCCACACATAGAAATGTTATGCCTGCAAAGACCGGCTGCACGTTAGGGACCATTCTTGCACGTGCTGTTCCCGAATGTGTTGCTCCACCAGTGGAGGTGCTGCCGCCATCTCTTCGTAAATTCCGTGCCAGGTCCCTGACACTCTCCCTGGCAAAATTATTTGGGTGTATTCTCTGGACATGCCTAATTAATGTCGCATTTCCAAAGCTATATTTCCTATTAGGATTGCCTCTGGATAAAACAGTGCCACATATCTTGCAGGTTACCTTAGCAGCATTAACTTTTTTTTTCCTTCAGGGATGTTAAAACATTTCCAAATGAAGTGGTCCTTTGTTTTGTGGTGAGGAGGGTCCTCAGGCAAAAAACCTTCAGAATCACTGCTGGATGACTCCCTTGCAGCCATTGCTGTAGATCAGAAAACTTTGAGAAGCAGATAATGCACAGAACACCTCTTGCTCTCTCCAAGTACAAAGCAATAGTGAGAGAAATGGGTGGGTTTCTCAATATTTGGAAAAAAAATGTTCTGAACCAATGAAAAGTGTTATTTTAAAGTCACATGACTTGACGCGCTTACGCTACGCGCTCCGGAGCGCTTCCGGGGGCGCTTACGCAGCACGTACGTAGGCGCTTACGGGGGCGCTTACGCGGCACGCCTGAGTGACGTTTTGGTAGGTTTACGGAAATGCTAAATCATTTTCATTTCGTAAATCAAAAATACTGCTTTTATAAGTATGGTACTGAATGTCTTGCCTTATTATTTACTTTCATACATATTTTTTTTATGAATGCAGAAATAGCGCTCTCGCTGCGCTCTCGAGAGAGCTTACCGGTGCGCGCACCCTGAGCGCCCCAAGTCAAAATGATACGGGCAAGCTTACCGGTGGGCGCACCCTGAGTGCACCAGGAAAAAATGATTAAAAAAATATACATTGAACAAATATATATATTTTTTAAATATATAATTAATACTTATAAAAAACAGCTAATAAAAAAAATCGTAGGTTACAAAGTCGATATACAAAGGAATTTGCTTTTTAAAAAACAATGAAATTCACAGAAAAAAACATAGGTTTCACAATCGTTATAGTTAGGAATTAGCTTTTAAAAAACCTTTGAAATTCACTGAAAAAAACCATAGGTTTCACAATCGTTATAGTTAGGAATTAGCATTTAAAAAACCTTTGAAATTCACTGAAAAAACCATAGGTTTCACACTCGATATAGTTAGGAATTAGCATTTAAAAAACCTTTCAAATTCACTGAAAAAACCATAGGTTTCACACCAGTTATAGTTAGCTGAACATTTTACTCATACAAAACCATTGAAATTCCCACGTTATAGTTAGTTGGACTCACTATAACTCGCGTGCCCGCAATCCACTGCTGATGATGTCACATATTACATCATTCATGACATGGTCAGTGACATCACTGATGACATCTCAAATGACATCACTGATGACATCTCAAATGACATCACTGATGACATCATCCATGTGAAAATACGATGCACCTCCTCACACTCTAATCTAACCTTTGATACACTGTGTTAAATAAAAACTACCTTTCCGGAAACCATTGACACAGCAATACCAGTTACCACATAAGCACTCACTGATTTCTAGGTCTACACACAAATCCACTCATTCACCCATACAATCACTGATACACACAGTCACTCATCAATAGAACACTATCATATCCACTCATACACCTATACAGACACTCACACGCTGACACTCATCCACAGAGTTACTCACACACCTAGTCAGTTATGCAAAGAATCAATCACACTCCCATTTCCTCAACTACATAGTTATACACACTAAACCTTACTTATTCAAACATATACTAACACATACTTACTCTCTTTTACAATCACTGATACAAGTACACATTGATCCATACAGTCACTTACGCAATCACAGGCTCTCATGTATAGTCATTTATATATGCCAACTCTCACATGCACTGTGTTTTACATATGTACTTACTTGGACATGGAGCACTGAGATAGCTATTCACTCACCAACACACCCATGCACACAGTCAACCACCCATACAGCTCTTACCACATGCACTCTTGAACCCATATACCAAGTGAATCAACTGCTCACACATATATGCACAGAGTCACATACCTCCCAGCCACCCACACACACACTCACCCTCACATACAAATACTTGGGCAACCAATCAATAACCCATATAGCCACTCATATAGCTACTGGTCAACACATGCAGCAGCTTACACAACAACAGACATAATGATGCACACATTCAGACAGTTTAGTCACTAACCCATGCATTCAGTAAGACACATTTAATCTCCCACTCATACAGTCAGTCACGCACCTACTAAATCCATTATCCAAACACTCATACATACACTCATTCTACAATATGTTAAACACATTTTTAATTTTTAATTTACAGGAACACACATTTACTGGATGATGTCATCAGTGATGTCATTTGAGATGTCATCAGTGATGTCATCAGTGATGTCATTTGAGATGTCATCAGTGATGTCATCAGTGAAGTCACTGACCATGTCATGAATGATGTAATATGTGACATCATCAGCAGTGGATTGCGGGCACGCGAGTTATAGTGAGTCCAACTAACTATAACATGGGAATTTCAATGGTTGTGTATGAGTAAAATGTTCAGCTAACTATAACTGGTGTGAAACCTATGGTTTTTTCAGTGAATTTTAAAGGTTTTTTAAATGCTAATTCCTAACTATAACGAGTGTGAAACCTATGGTTTTTTCAGTGAATATATATATATTGGCATGTGAACAAGGGCTTTTCAAGCCCGAAAC